>NC_090923.1:167359196-167999554 GCF_040938575.1 Ambystoma mexicanum | reverse complement strand
TATTTCAAAGGGATTGGTTGAAAAGCCGCATCTTGGGATGTTTCCTGTGAGACAGGCGATTCCCCTCCAGGTGGAGAGTTTTGGCCATGGTGTGTGACCGGAACTGAAAAAGATCACTCTCCTTGTTGTCACTTATATCAGGGATACCTTGTCCTCTTCTGGCATTTTGGAGACAGTGGCAACATGTATCTATTAATCCGGAGCGCCTAGCACAATGAAGGCTTGCAAATACAGCTGTGCAGTGCAATGGATTTCAACCCCAACAAGGCTGATGTTACCGAGGCGGGGACTATTATCGCTGAGCATATGTTCTCTTTTGCAAATAGCACTGTGTACATTTATATAGGTTCACAATATCTTTAATTGAAAGGTTGGTTGACAGCTCCAAGGTCTAAGGTATATGCATTGATAGACCACCTAGATACTCTTTCATGTTGGATGGCAGTGCTGTCCTATCTTTATTTAGTGGTTCAATGATAGTTTGTCTCTACGGGACGTATCTACTAACCTTTTCATGTAATTTGCCTAAATTCATTCAGAAGAGTTTCTACTATAAGGGCACTAAATCGTTTAAATTAGGATTTCACGTTAGATGGCGTACAGTTTTGGATTGCACATCGGACTAAAGCTGACATAGCTGTATGCCATGATTCTCATGGTTTCACTTCACTTTGTGCTGTGAGATGAGTATAGGAACTACACGCCAGAGAAACATCTCTTTATTTCTTGCACTTCACCTCACCACCTTGTGTCCCCCCCTACGCTAGGTAGGTCGGTTGGGTGGGTTATATCTTTAGCAGTTACAGATGTGTCAGTTTTTGGGGGCATATTCTACCACAGGGGGTTGTTTTCTAAATCCTATTCGTCAGTAGCCAGATGAGCAGAAATGAGCTGATCTGCTGACTGGTCTAGGAACAAGTGTTTATATGTTGTTCCTGCCCCTTCTGCATTAGTATCTAGACTTGTAACTGCAATAACAGGAAGCATCTGTGCTATGCCATAGAATGTTGATTGCTCCTAGTAGATGAAGGCGATTCTATTAATGGCAAGGAGGTGAGTATTATCCCACCCTACTTAAACATCCTTTTTTTCTCTCTACCTCCTACAGACCATTGTACCCCGGGGAAGCAGTTCCTTTGAAGGACATAATCCGAGACAAAGTTACCAACAGTGATAAGATGGACGATGGGAGTCGTTGCATTTTTTATTTTTTGCCCAATAGTGGTGTTTATGTTGTTAGACAAACATGTGCGAAAACTGAATAACAGGGGAAACAGAACCAGTTAACAGCAGTTACTCAAGAGATTACACTTCTGTCTGCTAATACAAAATAAATAGCAAAATGAATGCAATAAGTCCCACCGCTTTTGCCATTAATAGAATTCTGACTCATGTCATATTCTGCAAGAAGCCATGAATATTACAGTCTACTTAAGAAGTCGGTACTCACCTGTAATAACAAAATGACACAATCGAATTACATAGATGAGCTGTGACAACGCAATGTCTGCATACAGAGTAACCACAGACTTGGGAAGGCAGCTCCTTCAATAGAATGCCATTTGCCACTTAAACAATTAATTTAGGAGATGTTTAGCTTTCGAGATCCCTTTAATTTCAAATAACGTTCTGTGAAAATTCATATCCATTAGTTCATAAAGACACATTTATAATTGCATGTTTATGTATTGCCGGCTTCAGTTTAGTACTAGAGAGTAGGCATCAGTCAGCATGTCGCTTCATATTTTAATCTGCAAATCTGGCTCTTTAAGGGATTTTGATTATATTATTATGAGGATATTTATTGAGCGCAAACCTAGCTTTGTGAATTAACAGAGTGCTTTACAGTCATAAGAGGGAGAACACGATAAAGGAAGCAGAGAAACAGGAAGCGGGGAGCTAACAGGAGAAGGGGAGGGGCAATTTGGCAGCAAGGGATCTTGGTGCTATTTCTCCCTTTTCCTTCATCATAGACGTATTTTGAAAGAATACAATAGGAGATAAAGAGTGTATGTTGGAATGCTAACCTTCTATCAGCAAACAATTGAAATGATTATTCTAGGTTTTGATAATGTGCTTTACTCAGTACGACAAGTGTACATTTCTCATCACCATGGCACCACAAATTCAGATCCTCTGGAGTGACCACCTCATCATCCCCTTCGTGATCACGCTGGCTACACCAACAACAAAACAACCCGACAACCTGTCAACTATCATGAAGAGAAACTGAAGGACCATCAAAAATAGCAAACTAACTGATCTACTAGGAATCAACAAACCACCAGCAACAACAATGGATGAAGCTGACCTTGACAGAAAAGCAGAACTACTTAACAAGTGGATCACCACAACAATAGAAAAGATCTCCAAGGAGAAACCTTTTACCCATCACGCAAAAGAGCAACAGCAAAATGGTTTACCCCACTACTCAGTGCCATGAAAAGGAGAAATAAGAAACTTGAACTAGAATGGAGGAATAAAAATGACCGGGCCAATGACAAATCCACTCATAGAAAAAGAAATCTAAAGGGCCAAAAAGAAATACTTTGACAACAGAATCACCAAGGACCCCAACACCCGAAAAGAACTGTATAAAATCATACATGAAATCAGAACCCCCCCTGGCTGAAACAACACACCAATACCTTCACTGAAAGTATGCAACAACCTCACAGACCACTTCAAGAACAAAATCAGCACAATCCAACAGATCATACAAAGCAGACCAAGCACTATAACATGCAACCCACCCAGCCATCCGAGTACAGCGAGAACAAACTCCAAAGCTTCCCCAAAATATTAGCGGAAGCATTCGTCAAGCTGGTAAACAATACCAACAAAGAGGCTCCCCCATGGATCTCTGACTCCCATACATATACAAATCAATCCTCACTCAAGGTACACCCATGGAATAATGGAATACTATAGAAACCTTTCCACCCAATCAATTTCAATAGGGAAAGTATCAAAATCTTTCAAATCAGCATACATCAAGCCGCTCCTCAAGGACACATCAGGCAATGTGGAGGACCTCTCCAACTACACACCCATTCGAACCTCCCGTACCCAGCAAAACTACTCAAAGCATACATCTAAAGATTAACACAAGAGTTCATAGAAAAACACCTATTATTGGATCAGGCACAAGTAGGATCAGACCAATGAGAGGAATGGAAACGGCACTGCAGACTAAGACAAAAGCACAGCTTTAATACTTCTGGATTCCTCTGCAGCATTTGACACGGTCAAACACGACATCCTCATCAGGAGATTGGAAGAAATAGGAATCACGGACCTAGTCTTACTATGGATTAAATCCTTCCTAACAAACAGAACAGAAACGATATGGATCAAACCTTTCAAATCCGCCTCAAGACAATCCAACTGTGGAGTACCACAAGGCTCAACTTTTTCCCCATGACTTTTCAACATTTACCTGGCTCCACTAATCAAGTTCATTAAAAGTCACAACCTCTCATGCTATATCTACGCTGTGACACACAAATAGTCTACACAATACAAGACAAACAAGAAGAAAACAATGCTGGAATGCTGCCTACAAAAACTCTACAGCTGAATGAACTCAAACAATCTCAAACTTAACCCAGGCCAAACAGAAATTATGATCATATCCAAAAGCGAAGAAAACAATCACTACATCTCATGGCCGACGGAACTTGGTACAGCACCAGCTCCATCGACGATGATAAAGAACCTGGGAGTTCTGATGGACAACAAACTAACGCTAGAGCCACAAGTAAACGATATAATCAAAAAATGTTTCTTCCTCCTACATGCAGTAAAAAGGATCCTACCATTACTCTCTTTCACTCACAAAACACTCACCATCATAGCTCTCATCAGTCCAGAGTTGACTATGCCAACAGCCTATACCTAAGAAGGCCAGAATGACTTTAAAAAAAAACTCCAGCAAATCCAAAACGCCACGTCCAGACTCCTGCTCAAACTACGACGAAGATAAAACATTACACCAGCACTGAAAATACTTCACTGGCTACCAGTAACACAGTGAATAAAGTTCAAACAAATGTGAATAGTGCACAGAACAATCCATGGCCAAGGAGCAGAGTTGCTAAAAGAGAAAATAAACATCTACCACCCAACAAGACTGCTCAGATCAAACAACAACATCCGCCTAGAACAAAAACCATACAACAAATGAAAATTTCTCTCACCTGACACCAATACCGGGAATGAGCAACCTAAAAATATAGGTAACACAAGGGATCATCTTCAGTTCAGAAAACTGCTCAAAACTTGGCTCTTTGACCCAGAACCAGAAGGCAACAACTTGGAAGCATATATGCAGCGGGAAACAAGAATCACAGAGAGGGAACCCTTCCTCCCTAACCTCCAAACCTATAATCCCCAACTGGAGGGCACGGGGAGGATGCCATTACTGCATACCACCATACCATAGAGAAAATGTAGGTAGGTTAGGATCCCACTTGGGAATGGATGCCATGCCCACATTCCGCTAGTCTGCAGAGGAAACATAGGCAGGTAAGTACCACCAACATGGAAATGGGCAGGAAGGGAGCTGAATCTTGTAAACTATACATCACCAACACCAGGGTGGGGAACACACCTGTTTCAAACAGGTATACAAACCTCAAAAGTAGCACAGAGAAAAACTGCCACCCCATCATACCTGCCAACTAGACAGACAAACTACAATACCAGACTTGCAGGATATCCATAGATGTGGAACAAAGAAACACAAAGACTAAGAGGTAAGTGAAGACACCGAAAAAAACCCACTAACCACAACTACAAAACCTCAACTTTCCCCATACACTTCTCAAACAGAAAACCAAATGCGCAGGGGTGCAAGTGCGGTGGTCAAGTGTGGTGGTACTGTCTAGCTGTCCCCCGATCCTTTGCTGCTACGTGGAACTGTTTGGCTAAGTTCGCCGTGCCTGCCGTGTGACGTGCTGCTTTCAGTGCTTCTGAGTGGCTACTGGCGCTGGGTACGACTGAATCAACCAACCAACAGCGCCTTTTTTGAAAAGACTAAAGCGAATTGCTAACAGACTGGTAACAGATTCCCTTTCCTGTTCCTGTTTTCTGCAGAATTGTGAACTCGCCTACTATATATCCCACGCACCCGCGCAGTGGCGTGCCCGCAGTGGAGCAAGTGCGCTGGTCAAGTGTGGTGGTACTGTTTAGCTGTCCCCCGATCGTTTGCTTCTACGTGGAACTGTTTGGCTGAGTTTGCCGTACCTGCCATGTGACGTGCTGCTTTCAGTGCTTCTGATTGGCTACTGGTGCTGGTTATGACTGAAACAACCAACCAACAGCACCTTTTTTCAAAAGACTAAAGAGAATTGCTAACAGACTGGTAACAGATTCCCTTTCCCTTTCCTGTTTTCTGCAGAATTGTGAACCCGCCTACTATATATCCCACGCACCGGCGCAGTGGCGCACGCGCAGTGGAGCAAGTGCGGTGGTCAAGTGTGGTGGTACTGTCTAGCTGTCTAGCGTGCCAGCATTGTGAGTAGTAAAGGTCAGTTACAATTGTTTTATTTGCTTTTGCATTGTACTATTTCATCGGCAGACCCAATCTATTCATTATTACTGAAAGCTTGTTTTAATTCTGTTTACCAACATACGAGAAATAATGGTGGCCAAAAAATTTACCCTGAAGTCAGGTGTAAATTAAATATCAGTCATTAACAAAGAAAGCACTGAAAAACAAACTTCAATAGTGAGTAATGTTGATGACACCATCGTAAAAACATCTGAATACCAAGTGACTGTGCCTAGCATAGTTACAAAACCTCTTATCCTGGAAATAAGCGGCCACATGAGATCGACAGAAGTAACCAACACGACATTAGAGTCAGCCTTTATTGCAGGTGAATTGCATCCCGTGGAAATACAATGGTCATCGATAAGGAAGAACTGCGCCGAAAAAAGAGCTTACAAATGAAAAAGACGATCCCAGTACTTGTGATATACCGGAGTCTGTTGAGCCTGTTGAAGTGGCTCCCCGAATCATGGAACCCATCAGATGCTCAGTAGAAGCCCAAATAAATCTTCGGAGAGCCTATGAATGTTTAACTATGATGGGCGATATTGATAAGGAAACACTTGACTTTATGGATATGACAAGCAGCTCTGAAAACCCTGAAGCAGATATATTACATATCTGCTTCAATTCAGGGGATCTAATACAGCTGCACGAAGATCATACTCATAGTCACCTAGAAAAAACAAGCCAACCCTCCGCAGGCCTCCAAGATTCCATTCGCAAACGAAATAATGAGACCGAGCCACAACAGCCAACTGCCCTTGAGCAATCATACACGCAAGTAGTTGAAGAATTGCTATCTTACATAGCGCCGACTCCACGGCGTACAAGATTCCAAGAAATAACCTGTGATTCTGATTTCTTCATCCAAAAAGCACAATCTAAGCGCTTTTCTTTTCCTGAGGTCCCGGCACTCAACAACACACTGAGTGCAATGAACACTGCATTATTGTCAATAGTCAAGTTAAACAAAGTTTTAGACACCAAAGTAAATCACCAAACGAAACTACTTGAAAAACTTCTGGAGGAGAGTTCCACTCTTCAGCACATTAAAAGTAATATTCCCGTGACAGGAGAGGCGGTACAAAATGTTCATGATAGCCTAGTTGAGATCACCGAAAAACACGAGAAAATGCCAACTGAAGATAATTCGAAGTCCATAAAGGAACCAGAAATCCATACTGAGGGTCTAATAGAACATCTGTCATCAACTACAGTCCCAAAGATTACCAAGAGAGACAACCAGTTGTCTGAAAAACAGCAACCAATCAGCAAGATTCAATCTATCTTAACACCACCAGAATCAACGTATGAGAATGTCCCGTTACAGTCAATAAACATATTTCAGTTATTTGGGTCAAGTATTAATGCACAAACAGCTGGAACTACCCGGCCCATGCCACTTAAAGATGGCAGGAAGAGATCAATAAAATCAATTACCAAAAATAACTTCAAAAAGGTGAAATCTAAAGGACTTGCAAAAAAAATGATATTGTCTAATACACCAAGCCCAGTATCCCGAACAGTCCTATCGTACAAACCTCTATATGATTTGGTGACACTGTCTAAGCAAATCAGCCATCAGAATGTTATACCAACTAACAAAGCTGTGAATGAAACTACAGCCCCAGTGTTGAATACGACCAAGATCATCAACAACAACCAGACGAATTCTATTGATCTGACTGATCCATCCAATGCTAGAGTACCATCAGTACAGATAACCATCGAAAGCCTCCGAGAAGAAATCAGAGAGTCCATCAAGGCATACCAGGCACAAAAATTAGTAAGTGCCCCATCAAGTGATCCTTCCCTGAACCCCTCTTTTAAAGATGACAATCTGGTTGAAGTAATCAAACCACCTGCGTCAATAAAGATGACCGAGCTAGCTCCCTTGAAGACAGTTGGACCGATGGAGCCACTACTGAGTTAAGGTTTTTTGGCACCGATAGAGCTGAATAGTACAAAAATTCCACAAGATCAACCGCAAATGTTACATGGTAATCCAAAGACTCAGGCGAGGAAAGTGGAATCATTTACTCCAAACATTATAAGAGAATTAATTAAGTCATCAATTGATTCATACATAGTGTATACACTAAATCAAAATTCAAATTCAACATTGCAATCTACTATCACATTTCCGGATGTTGGTCCTTTAATTGAAGAACCTGGTGCAATAGTCAGGCAACAGGTCCAACAGTCGAATGCTCAATCCTATGTTTCGACTCAGGTACAGCAGTCGTTGCAGGTGTTATCAAATACAAGTAGATCTACCTCAGCTAAACAATCGATCTCTCCTTGCCTTAACTTGAAGTGTAGAGCATTGCCCTTCCAAAGCTATGTACTTAATCGAACAAGCATTCTCAATATATGCACAGAAATTTCGATTTTGAAAGAACTAACTTCAACTGACCTTGATTTGGTTGAGTTTGCAAATCAAGATGATTCCTCTGAGGCTAATATATATATGAGATCTGGCTTAATTTGTAATCTAATATGGCAGGCCAGAATGAATTTATTTGACCTGGGCTTTATTTTATCACAGGTTAATCCTCCTGCTAGCAGCCAGATTGAAAAGTCCCAAGTAAATATATATCAGCCCAGAGGTGTTAAATCAAAGCAAAACCTAATCGCAACTGTGCAGAATTATTGAGCAAGCTCATAACAGATACTCATCCAGACTTCTATCAGCCTAGTATCTTGGAATACTAGAGGTCATAGTCATTTTATAAACTCTAGAAAAACTGATTGTGAAGAATATGACCTCGTAGCACTTCAAGAGACATGGCTCATTTAATCTCCCATATGGGACACTGTTAGCAGTCAAAAAAACGTGTGGATTTAGGGGAGAGGAATATTATTCCCCCTCACCGTATTTCCAAGCTGTGAGACTCATCAGAGCTAAGATTGATATCATTGTTGTAAATATATACTGGAGTAAGTTAAATATGACCTCAGATATATTTTTCACCAACTTGTTATGGCATTTGAACAACATAGCTTTGCTTAACACTGCTGTTAATGTATTAATTGTAGGCGATCTAAACCTACATTTGCTCTCTGATACCACCTCATCTAAGACAAACGATGAGAGCACTTGGACCAGAATTATGAAGGACAGGGGTTTCATTATGTTAAACAATGTGTGTAATGGGAATGCCCTGGTTGGCATCACCTGGCAAAGAGGTTCCTCATGTGCGGTATTGGATTACATTTACATTAATAAAAAGTTTCTTCCACCGGTAGAATCCTCGATATTATCCCATCTGGGATGAGGGACCATAACAAGTTGGTTCTGCGTTTTAAATCTCCCACAGAAGGGCTAACCCAGCAGGGGAATGTAAATTTGTCACATATTAGCATAAATAATCATGGTAATTGTTTACAATGGAACCCTCAAAAACGTATTGAACTAGAGATCAGTCTGAGTAAAATGTATAACTCCATTCCTGCTAACACCCAAAATTGCTATGTTGAAAAAATGCAGATATTTAAGCAAGTTATTCTGCCCGATCGCACTATAAAAGTCAAACATAGGCACCCATTTGATATTAACATTCAGCAAGCTAAAGCTGATCTTAGACCGGCGGTGCGCAATCTAGTACATTTTCCCATTAATATGCGACATAATATGAAAATGCAATTGAAAAGAGATCATGCTCAATGGTTGAAAGGACGGAAAATAGACTTGCAACGATAAAACAGAGAATAAATGTTAACGCATTTGGTCAAGAAGTCGACCAGGGGCATTTGGGCGTGTATAAATGGAGTTACCACAAGACCCCAAGCGGCAGTACTGGTAAATCCAATACCAACCAAAAAGTGGGAAACATATTTTAAAGACCTTTACCAGTCTCCGTTTCCTAATATGAATGGGACCCTACAATCCATCACCATGCCTTGCTCCTTTCCAATACATATTGATGACATTTTAGATTGTATCAAGACTTTAAGTCGATCACGAGCTAGTGGGCCTGACGGATTACACAATGGCATGCTTAAAAATCACCCTTATGAGTGGGCCTCAATTTTGATCCAAATTTTTCAGAATGCCTTTGCTATCGGTCAAATCCCACTGACATGGAAGCAATCAATTATAGTGCCCATATTTAAAAAAGTCAATAGAGCCGATCCAAAGGCCTACCGACCCATATCCCTTCTAGACTGTCCGGGTAAGATCTTCGGACGCCTGGTTTTGAAGCAATTCAATACATGGCTGAACACACACCACCTTCGTGATATATTTCAAACTGGCTTCATACCAGAAGTGGGCACGGGAATAAATATCATTACCTTGAATAGTGTCATTTACAGGGCCCTTGAACGGAAAGAGGCCTTATATGTAGCCTTTATTGATTTCCGTATGGCTTTTGATGCGGTCCCACGCGAGCTGCTACACAGAAAATTAATTAATAGTGGCTGTCTGTGGCCAATTTTAAAATGGATCATAGAATTTCACACGGATACCACGATTCGAATTAGGCTAAATAACAACGGCCTTCTTTCTGCTTTTATTAATACTGCTCGCGGGCTGAAACAAGGATGCCTATTGGTATCTGCACTATTTAACTTTTTCATCGCGGATATAAAGTCAAGGTTCAAGCATATTGTGACTGATTCACCAAGAACTGATGGCATTCCAATCCAACATCTGCTATATGCAGATGACATGGTTTTGTTTTCTAAAACACCCAATGGACTTTGTGCCTTATTGAAATCCTTAGAGACATACTGTTCAGAAAACTACATTGCAGTTAATGTTGCAAAAACTAAGATCATTCAATTTGGCACTTCCAAGCAGAGATCCAAAATCCATCATTGGCCCTTGCAGTCAGCAAACCTGGACTCAGTTTCCTCATACATTTATTTGGGAACACTGATAACCCAACAAGCGAGTGCAATGGAACAAGAAAATCATTTGAAGCAAAAAGTGACGATGATAGTGGCTGAAGCCCGTCTAATAAAAGCCAAATATTGCAAATTTTTAATAAACCCTATTATTATCTATTACAAACAGAAGTTTATTCCTGTGATCACATATGGTACAGAGGCCTTTAAAATAAAAACCTATGATTATTGACAGCAATTGAAGGGCAATACTGGAAACGTATTTTGAATATTCCAATGTCTGAACCCATATGTATAGTAAGGCATGAGTTAGGCCTATTATCGACATATGCATTCTATAAATGGAAACTTTGCTATCTGTATAGAAAATGTTTAATGGCAATCAATGGTAATGGTAACAGTATCATGTGTATTATAGCTAATTATTTGCTAAAATCAGAAGATGGCTTTCCTACAGCATGGAGAACGGAGGCGCATGGAATTCTCATACAATTGAATATATCTACAGTTACTTTAATTGAAAATCCAACTGTTGCTAAGAAACAGCTTTGGAAAGCTGATTGGATTCAAACAAGGTGTGCCTGCCTTAGTATCGAGCATTTAAAGACAAACACCATTTAATTTAAAACGATATGGCATGGTGGGGTCATATTTAACTCTCTTCCCAAGTTTTCGCCAAAGAGACAATTTCCTGCGCTTTCGTTTGAATACATGGCCGACACATGAAATACTGTGCAGACGAACAATTTTACCTTTAGATGCCCTACCTTGTCGATATTGTAAATCTGCGCCTGAAACGTTGAGACATTTGTGCACAGAATGTGTAAAATTACTTCCACAGAGGATTTTAATCTTTAAGCCCTTATTCCAAGGATCATGCATTGAATCTAGCACTGAATTATGGAATTTATTGTATCACACAACCAGGAAATCGGTCAGATATGCCATTTTGAATTGTCTGTATGGCCTAAAACTGACTAAGAGAAAGGATGAGAAGTCTGTGCAAAGTAAATTGTAATATTGGAGACTAAAGGTATAATATA
Organism: Ambystoma mexicanum; assembly: GCF_040938575.1. NCBI lineage: Eukaryota > Metazoa > Chordata > Amphibia > Caudata > Ambystomatidae > Ambystoma > Ambystoma mexicanum. Next base: position 167,988,103 of record NC_090923.1, on the reverse strand, counting down.
ACACAAACTCCCTCTGACCAGTACATTAGACTCAATCCAAATGAAATCTTATATTTTAGTTATAAATGATATGTGTAATTTGTAAAATATAAAATGTGAGTTATTTTGCTTTTCGCTTTTAAATGATTGTTGTATTTTTAAAATAATATCAAATAATGTATATGTATAACATTTTAAATTTTGTATACGGTAATGTTGAAAAATCAAGTATTTTTTTTCTTGATTAAAACAACAATAAAATATTTTTAAAAAAAGAAAAAAAAAGAAACCCATACAACCACTTCTCCGCAAAGCAATCTGCACTTACTTCACCTCACTGCGACAACACACAAATAACACATTACCCGTATCAACAGCACATGTGAACTCTCACCGATCTGATAACTGCACTCAAGCTCAGCGCGCGGTGAAAACTGACTGAAGCTGCCAAACAGGACATCATAACTCTCAGTCTCCTACTCCTACTACACCCTACAAGCCCCACACACCTCTGCCAGAGCACCGGGGGAGCACTTCCGGGTGGTCACGGTGTGCAGTACGGTATACACGCATTTTGTCAAATGATTTTACATCGTGGGGCTTTTCATCGCCAACCCTTTCATCGGCAAAAACATTTTTTTTTAAACTTTTTTATGGGGGTGTTTGGTGCGGTTTGGGGTATGATTATTTAAGTAAGGGGGGTTTTAGGGGGTGAAGCCCCCCCATAAAAAAGAAAAAGGAGTTTTTGGCGATGAAAGGGTGACGATGAAAAGTCCCACAATGTAAAATCATTCGACGAAATAACGTAGAACCCTGCAGTACAAATACCTTTAACATTAACATTAACATTAACTTTATGACTAGAATATATATTGCAATTATTAGAAAAGAACATTTCAAAAGATGGAAAGGAGTAAGTTTACAATCTTGATAGAACTGCATTCTTTCCCTTTTTCAATCCCAGCACCCCTTGAACAGCTTATACATGCCACCCTCACCTTCCCCATACAGTGTGCCATTAGTGTGATGGTGACATTCCTACAGGACACACACAATGTTGATATATGTCCCCAAATACCAGGCTGCTCCCCACTTAGGGGTTATTGCTGTGGCTGCTGCTCTCCCTCTACTTTTAATCATTCAGAAACATCACCCTGTTCACCCTCCTTCGAGATATATGTGTTTTTTTTTATTTCGTCTCACTTCTTACAGCAAAAAAGTGGGTCTAGCAAATTTGAGTCTGACCCACAAAAAGAGAAATGTAGACATATGGGCTCATTACAACTTTGCCGGTGCAATAAAACCGTGCCAGTAATTCTGTTTACTGGCACATTCCCGCACCGGCAAAGTACAAGTTTGCTGGTGGAGCACCTGAGTTACCTCTGGAGCTGGAGGTAAATCAGGCGCCTTCTGGCAAAAATCGCCAGTATTACTGGCACCAGTGTTACCTGTGCTGGAAATACCAGAAAATCCCCCCACAGAGTCTAATAGGACCGCATGGATTGGGGATTTATTACCATTATCGGCACTCGTAATCTGTCAGTAATGCCACCGGACCGAATGCCGGTAGCAGTATAACAGGTTGACGGTACCAACATCATAATGAGGCCCATAGAGTGCGACAACGAGAGGGTGATAGAGACAGAGAGAGAGAGCGAGAGAGAGAGCTGTTCAGAGTCTAATACGCGGGGCAAAGGTTATCCTCGATAAGGGCGCAGCGTGCGAAAATACAGCGGGCACAGTTCATTCTAGATAAGGGCACAGTGTGGGAACATTGCATGTTTAGGTATCGACTTCGTGGTACACAGTTTCTCGATTTGAGATTGTACTGTGGCAAACATTGGAGCATATGGTGCAGTTTTTTCATCATGGTTTTAGTTGGGTAACATAGCAGGGGAAAATCACATACAACTAGTCTCACCAGACTAATGTATACTCTCAGCCCCTCCCATGCCATTTTCGGCGTCTAGAAATGACCATTTATGTTGCTTTATTTTGCCCACAGATATGATCTGTAAAAATATTTCACCCATCAAGTGAAAGGGACGGGTATGTGGCAGGGGCCTATTGCATAAAATACCAATCCTGGTCCCAACAGCATGGCACAATTCTGTATGATCACGCTCAATATCCCTTCACAACAGCTGAATAGTGCCACGGATCCGGCAAACGTTCTTAGCACAATTCAGCAACGTTTAACCAGGATCCCATATCCTTCTTGGCTTTAAAGCACATCAGGCCAGCGACATTGGCAAACTGTCCCACGTTAGGATAAAACTACATCCCATATTTCTCCTTCAGGCAGATCTTTCGGCTTTGCCTGTTGCCTCATAGCCTAGTCCGACCATGCTCCATAGCAGTTGTGTGATCTAGTAGGTCCTTTTAAGAGACGTACATGTCTAACTCCTGAAAATGTCCCTATTTCACGTGCCTTGCTTGCAAGTCGCTTTTGTTTAGTCGAAGGGCTCACTGCATTTCTGACCCTACCTGATCAGTAGGTTGTACTATGACATCATTTCAAGGATCCTACACTCCTTCTCCATGAACAGCATTTCAAATAGTGCAGAAGAGGAAAGGAACCAGGGCCCATAACTAGAGGAACCAGATAACTTTAAATGTAGAAGCCTTGTTTTCCTGGAGGCTTCTCAAATTGATGACCTAGACCAGCAGTGGGCAACCTCTGACCCTCCAGAAGTATTGGCCTACAACTCCCATGATCTCTCACTGTTGAATTTGCTGGCTATGGCTGATGGGAGTTGTCATCTAAAACACCCGGAGGACCGAAGGTTGTCGTTTTGCTCTTCATGAATAATATAACCTGCTTTTGGATCCTAGAATGCAACATAAGGTCTGCTACAAAGGAATCCAGCATGCATCTCTTGTTGTTACTTTTCGTGTATACTCTACCCCCAGTGCTTTAATCCCCCACTTGGCCCTTATTGCTGTCAAGGGATTTTGCAAGCACATAGCTTGTTATGAACCCCCAAATCATTGAATAAATGAATAGGGTACCCATTCACCAGACCCCCCCCATGGAAAGCCCTGGGGTTTTAAAAGAAGATATGATATGATATATGATATGGTATTTAAGTGTTTCAAGGCGCAATGAGGCAAGGAAGGGGGAACAGAGGGAAGACAGACAACGATCCTACTAGGCCAGGTGTCATTCAGATTGCGCAAGTGCAAGGAAAAGGAACGTGCTGGGGGTGGTGGAGGAGGAGGGGAAAGTGCAGTACGTGGGATAATAAAATAACAAAATAAATAAAAGAGCAGCCAGCTGGTGGCAAGTGCAGGGTGAGTGCACACATAATTGCTGCTGGGGGACTGTTGGGATACAGAAAACAGTCCCCAGGTGCAGGAGTTGCCAGGGAGACAGTGCAGGCGTGCAACTGCCAGGGCTTGGGCCCGAGATCAGTTGGGTGGCCAGGTAACCAGTGCAGTACCAGCATCAGCCAGGACTTCAGCAGGGAAGAGAGGGAGAGAAAGCAGAAGCAAAGAGGAAGGTTTTAAGGTGCTTCCGGAACCGAAGATGGTTCTCCTCAAGTTCCAGGGAGGCTGTTCCAGAGGGAGGCCCTAGCCGAAGAGAAAGATCTACCACCAACTCGTAGCTTGGAGAAGCGACTGACCCTGAGGGAGTTGGAGGCGGATGAGTGAAGAGCTTGAGAGGGAATTTATTTAGGAAGAGAGAGTTGAAGGTATTGAGGCCTGAGGTCCCAGAAGGCCTTGTGGATGATGCAGAGGGTTTTGAACTTAATCCTCACAGCCACTGGGAGCCAGTGCAGAGATTTCAGTCCTGGAGAGATACGATCCCTGGGCTTGAGGCAAGGACAAGTCTCGCAGTCATGTAATGGATGAGTTGCAGAGAGCGGAGAGTAGAGGCAGGCAGATTTAGAAAGAGCCTGTTGCAAAGGCCCACCCTAGAGAGAACCAGGGCTCTGGAGACAGCGAGCTTCTGTGGGAAGTAGAGGAAGGGAAGAATACCTCTGAGAAGGTGCAGCTAGTAGTGTGACTTCTTAGAGACGTCAGAGATGTGAAGAGAGAAGGAAAGGGTGGAGTTGAAGATGACGCCAAGGTTTTTAGCCTTGCAGGTGGGAGCAGGAAGAGGGCCAAGAGAGGCCAGGCAGAGAGCTACAGGAAAGGATGGAGTGGGTGTGCCCATGAGGAGAATCCCAGTCTTACTGGTATTAAGGCAGAGGTCATTGGCGGCACACAACTCCTGGATAGCAGACAGTCAGAGATGAGGGACGGAGAACGGGGTGGCCGAAGGTAGCCTGAAAATGAGCTGAGTGTCATCTGCATAGCACTGAAAGTTGGGGCAGAGAGCAGCAATGCGGTGGGCAAGGAGCGCCAGGTATTGGTTGAACAGCCAGGGAGAGAGGGTAGACCCCTGGGGGACACCACAGGTAGAGAAAAAGATAGCAGAGAGGAAGGACCCAAGTTGGACCTGGGAGGGTCGGTCAGAGAGGAAGGAAGTCAGCAACGCCAGGGCCTGACCAGTGAAACCTAGGTTATCATGGAGACAATTAAGCAGGATGGCATGGTTGACAGTGTCAAAGGCAGAAGAGAGATCAAGCAAGATGAGGACACAGGGGGTGTTAGAGTCAAGGTAGGAGAGCAGGTCTTCACGTATATTCAGGAGAGCAGTTCCCGTGCTTCTGGCAGCTCTGAAGCCAGACTGACGGTCATGAAGACAACCAACAGATTCAGTGTGGAGATTAAGCTGGGAGATTCTCCAGGAGCTTGCCCAGGAAGGGAGTGATAGAGACTGGGTGATAGTTTGCCGGGCAGGAGGGATCGGCAGAGAAGAGGGTGCCCAAGGGAGTGATTCAGGGGGGTTGGAAAGACTCCAGTGGCGAAGGAGTGGTTGCAGAAGTCAGCTAGGGCAGGAGCCAGGGTGTCAATGTTGTCCTTGATGGTTTTGGAGGAACAGGGGTGAACCTCTTTTGACGAGACTTTCATAGATCAGACTTGTCTAGAAACCTTGTAATCAGAGAACAGGGGAAAGGCAGAGAAGGAGGGAGGAGAGGAGGCTTCAGAAGGGCCAGATTAAGAGCAGGGAGTAGAGGGAGGAGGGGGGAGGAGGAGAGTGAGGACAGGATGTCCTGAGTTTTAGAGATGAAGTAAGAAGCCAGTGCCGTGCAGATGGCCTGGGAAGTGACAGGAGTGGTAGAGACTGCGGCAGGATTGGCCAGTTCCTTGCAGATTTTAAAGATTTCAGCCGAGTAGTTAGATGCCTCTGGGACACAAGCATGGATATGAGCTCTCTTCTTGGTGAGGACAGAGAGCCGGTATTGCCTTTGGAGCAGGCGGCAGGCCAATTTGTCAGAGGATGTACAAGAAGCACGCCATTTCCTCTCGGCCACCCTGCACTGGCATTTAAGAGTGGCGAGGTCTGAGTCGTTCTAGGAGTTGCACTTGGCTTGGGGCTTCAGGCGGATCCTCATGGCAGGGGCAAGGATATCAAGAGTATCAGATATAGAAGAGTGGAGCGTGGAGAGGGCTGTGTCAGGGTGAGAGTCAGCAGAAGGGGGTTGGGGGTTGAGAAAGTGGTGGCAAAAGCCTCAACTGATACGCGCTTCATGGGTCGGATGACCGAGAAGGTGGGTGGCAGTGATGGAAGTGGCTTGGCCTGAGGGGTAGAGAGGGTGAGCTGAGAGGAAACGAGAAAGTGATCACTCCAGGAGAGAGGAGTGTTGAGAGGGATAGGAAGGGGGAGGTCTGAGGAAATCAGAACATCAACAGTGTGCCTGCAGAGTGAGTTGGGACAGAGGAGAGAATAGTGAGTGAGAGATGATCGCAGAGGTCACGAAAGAGTCCATTTGGAGGACAGGAGGCATCCAGGTGGATGTTGAAGTCTCCAAGAAGGAGGAGTTGAGTGGTCAAGACCAGGAGGGAAGAGGAGAGGTCCGCCCACTCAGATAGGAAGGGAGAAATCTGACCAGGTGGCTGACAGATAGTAGCCACAGTAAGGGAATGGCTAGGGGAGAGAGAGGGCCTGCAGACGAGGCATTCAAAAGAGGATAGGCCTGCATAGGAATGACAGAGGCAGGAATCCACTCTGGGAAGATCAGGGCTACACCCACTCCGGAGCGGTTGGACCTGGGCGTGGAGAGGATCTTGTAGCCATCGGGGAGGAGCGTGTCAAAGCTTGTGACAGAGCTGGTCATGAACCATGTCTCGGTGAGGCCGAGGACATCTAGGTCAAGTTCTTACAGGAGGCGGCAGATGTTGGAGGAGTGTTTGACAGCTGAGCGAGAGTTAAGAGTGGCAATGTGGAGAAGGTTGCCATCGTTGAAGGACTTCAGAGGAGGGGTACAGATCAGAGGTACGCCCTGCGGAGGTGTGGAAGGAGCCCGAGGGGGGGCAGAGAGGGAATGAGAGGGTAAGGTAGCCGAGGAGGAGGCAGCAGGGGGAGGCAAGGAGGCCGTAGAGGGGGGAGAGGGGACAGCAGGAGAAGAAAGGAAATTGATGAGGCGCGGAAAGTGTCTATCAAAGAGGTGAAGGTTGGCCCGACGGCCTTGGACCAGGATGGTCCCATTTGAATAAACATTAATGATGACCATAGAGGAATGGAAGGAGGCCAGGAGGGCATCCCACCGGGTGCCACCATTAATGGGAGAAGAAGAGAAAGGAGAGAGAGCACAGGGACCATATGTAGGGTCCATAGGTCTGGCGAGGGAACGACAAAGAGGATGTCGGTGAGCGTTTCCTTGGAGGAGGCACTGGTATAGGTGTCAGCGATAGGGAGGCCTAGGTTGGAGACCAGGATGTCCTTTCTAAACTTCTTCCTACCAGATTTAGTGAGGAGGGCAGGATAGTCGATAGAGAATCAGTTAGAAAAGATAGGAGAGACAGAGAGCACTATAGAGTAGGTAGGGAGAGGGGAAAAGAAGAAGGGAGAGGGGAACACTAGGGAAGGACACTGGGTAGGGTGTAGGCAGATGAGACAGTGAGAGTCAGGAAGGGTGAGCAATAGGACAAGACGACAACACTCAGGACTAAGAACTATCAAATAGCACGTTTTTTAGACAGGGGGGAAACTACCTGAGTTTGAGAATACTGAATAGAGGGGGAATAGCCTAGGTTTCACAATGCAAGAGAGTTGCAGGGCAAGACTCCTGTTTGGAGATACCTGTTGTTTTACAGTGTCCCCATGGAGGAAGACTACCCCTGGAACAATATGTGGGCTCTCCTCTTTATAATATGCTACATGATATGTCATAGCTGGTTGATTTATTCTCTGTCCATGAGCGCTTTCCCCTGCTGGCCAGGGATTACATAAATTAAAGGTAGGTTGCATTGCCCTCCCTGGGCTTCTCAGAATGTGCCTTCTCCATCATATGCTGGCATTGTCTGAATTCCCTGGTGAGTTAGTTTGATGGCAAGCGCCACGGGATTTAACAGGCCGGTGATGGGTGCGTCCCTTTCGATTCGCTAGATATCCCTAAAGCGCTTCGGTGTATAACTAGCTCCCTGCGTGCCACACATTTGCACTAATCTACAGTGAATAGTGAGAATAATGTGAATTGATTAGACATATGCATTATTTGTTCATATTAAAATGTCTTTATCCACGAATGGAGTTTCGGTCTCAAAGTGTTTCTGACATGTATTGCTTGCATAATGTATACATATCCATACACATGTGCAGGAGCTGTTCAGCCAGACAATTCCATCTCACGTTATGGTATTTATGTCTTTCTGTCACTCTCCCCACAGAACTAGATTATACATGTAGATCTAATATGATGGACATGTATATTCAGATATATTGCAATTTAACTGGTCCAGATCCAGTAAGGATAAACTTAGCATACAGCTCAGCAACAATGGATTGTCTTTACAGAAAACTCTGCTTTTTACTATGTGTTACAGGGATTGAAACTGTAGCAGCCATTAAGTTCTATGTGATATTTCTGCATTTTAAAGGCTGACCACAAAAAGGACAGATTTATTTTGGCTGGTTTTGTGTGGCCTTCAAAATGGAAAAATATCACATTCTAAAGTCCACTCACAACCCGGGAAGGCGAGCCAGCGTCCATTCCCACCCTCTCCTGCGCTGGCGGGTTTTCTCAGAAAATGGGAGTTTCACCCCTGACTGCCCCTTTCATAGCCAACTTGCTCCGTCCCAGCGCAACACATTCCCCCTAAACCTCCACCACTAAAAGATACGCAAACACACTTTTACCCACTCTCCCGTCCACACACACAGACACTCACTCACACACGATCAAAAACAGCTCACTCTTGCAGCTTCCCTCACCTAGCCGCACCCTTCAGCCGTTGCACGCACTTGTGTGCAGCAGGGGAGTGACAGTTAGATTTAGAAAGACCACTCTGAGCCGTTTCTGAGTGGTCTTCCTAATCTATTTATTTTCATACGGGGAAAAAGAATAGATCATTGCACTCCACACTGTGTAGTCTAGAAGAGCCCGGTGAGCTTGCCACCAAAACTTATCAAGAGCTACTCAACTTCCTGGGTCAGCTGGTGCCATAAAAACATCCCTATTGACATGAAATCTGCGTTTGGGAATATGTATAATGTAGCATTAGGAAAGTGTACCAGCTCCTCGTGCCAGAGTGTGACTTCCAGTACACTTGGTGATGGTGGCTACCCAGGACCAGCTTTAGATACTGCTCATTAAATCTTTGTTTGACTCCCTCAACTATATCACAGGCACTCACAAAGCGCCATACTTCCGCGGAATCCTAAAGACCGCGGCCTGCCAGTCAGACTAGTGAAAGTCCTTGTGCAGCATCACACAGACAGGTCAAAGAGACAGCCTTTGTGCATTGCATGCAATCATAGTTTGTGTGTTTGCTCAGTACACCTCAATGTTGCAGCTGGATATTGTCTTGAAAATACATAACATTTCAAATGTTTTTTATAGTTGCCCATCAGCATCATTTTGAAGATCAGGAACAAAAGGGCTCAGATTTACAAAGGATTGTGCAAACAGGCAAAGAGCAATTGTGCACGATTATATATGATAGAAATCCCCAGAAAGTGCATTAACTTTCTCCAAGCAATTTTGTACAATTTTGAAAGGCGAGACAAATTAATCCTATACATTTCAAAATCTGCCTTGGCACACACATCCAGGAACTGTAAATGCGCCTGATTCCGGTGAATTTGCTAGTTTTATGCAAGGACTAGGATAATATGCTAGAGGCATCAGGCTTCTGTTTATGCAAACGCAAGTGTCGAAATCATGAACACGGGTGTATATTGACTAGCGCCTAAAAAACTACCATCTTGCTGGTGCCAGAAAAGCAACTTCCTTTTCTGCTTTTCCATAACACCGCTGCTCCTGCTTAAACACTCATGCCCCATGATTTCCAGCAAATTAGTTCATCTATCTGTGGCTTTTGACTCTCTGGACCATACAATTCTGCTTCTCTCTGCATTCCTGCCTGTGTGTATTCTTGGTTTTCTTTTCTCCTCTATAAGGGTTCTCGTTCTGGGTCTTGGGCAGGAGTTCACTCTTCCACCTTATTTCTTTGTTTGGGTGTCCCTCAAGGTTCAATTCTTGTACCATTGCTATTTTCTCTTTATACCGGTTTCTTTCTGTATTTACTCTTTTGGTGTAAGTCGCCACGTCTACGCTGATGAATCTCAAATCTCTGTTTCCTTTTCTTCTTTCTATGGTGAACTTCATCTTCCTATTACTGACTGTCTTTCCACTATCAAGTCTTGATGCATCATTCCTTGGAGACCTAGAGCAAGATTCTGTTCTTGCCCCCTCTTCTCCATATGACTGTGCTTCCCCTTATTTATTCATGTTCTTACGGAATCTTGGTGTCGCTTTTTGACACTTTGCTTTGCATCGCATATCTCTGCTTGCTCTGGCCATTTTCAACTTTACAACATCTTCAAGATACTGCTACTAAAACTCAAACACTTTCTAATGGTTCAGCAATTCGGCTACTGCTTGCCGCTTCTCCTTGGTCTTCCAGCCTACGCTCTTTTTCCTATCCTTTCTTTTTTCCTTCTGCTATCCACTTTTAATTTCGTCTTCCTCCCCACTTTCCCATTTTGCTTCTGAATATTTTTTGGATGCCTTCCTTTTCCTGCTCGTCTTCAGTTCCATTTTCTCTGTATTGACTTTAAATGTATTCCTGGCTTAGCTCCTCAATATCTTTATTGCTTTATTTCCATCTATTACTCCCCTTTTGTTGTTAACAAATATGTTATTGGCCGGGGGAAGCACCTATTGAATATCCTACAGAAAGTACCATAGTCTATTACATGGAGTTTTTCAACTTTGCACCAAATCCAGGAGGGCACATTTTGCATATTGTTTATTGCTAGACAATATAGTGTTCAACAGGGTGACAACCTATCTTTGGCAATTTTCACAGTAGGAGGAGCGAAAAGGGGTTGTGAACATTAAGTAGGCAAAAGACTCTGTATAATGTGTCATTCTAACGGAGGTCCAAAGCACCCTCTTAATTTGGTTTTGAATGTATGTTGTGCAACTGTTATCCCTTGTAAATATTTTCCAAGCCCAGTGAAAACCTGCAACCTCCATGAACGTCAAAAGAAATGTACATTAAGTAAAACTGCAAATTATTGGAAATCATACTGTGTTAACAGGAATCAGTGGCACTATACGTTAAAGGAGATATGTCAGAATACCCAACTGATGAAAGATGTCCTGATGGCCAAATTAGTTTGGCTCTGCGAGTATTGCAAAGTTCCAGAAAGCAGCTCATTAAGTGTCATGATCTATGTCATCATCGTGCCCTAAAGGAAGGCACATCGTCTTCTCGTTAATCTAATGAGTATTCCCCTTTCAGGATGTGAAATTATGTGATTTCAGACCCTCTCTCGCTTTTGACAATGCATATATTTTGTAATGATACCCATCATTCATGTTAATAAGAACATTATACACTTGCTTTTGTCTGTTTGAATATGTGCACGCCTCCTAATAGGGGCACAGAAATTATAAGAATCTTTGAATTTGCATTTTTCTGAGATTTCCCTACTACAGTTCGTACATCTTCCCCACTGGGCAAGCAGAAATTTGAATGATGCAGTCATTCAGTAAATTGATGTTCACGCCGCCATGCGAATCATTGTCATTCATTAGTTATGTGTAACCATCGCCTCCACTCCGTGGTGAATCAGTCATGAATGAATAATACATTGTTTTATTAGACGTGAGAGGAGGATATATCCAGGTCTTTAAGTGGGGTAAGAAATCGAGGGGGGGCCCTCACATTGGGGCGTGGCTTGCGGGAGGTGCGGGGCCTACAAATGTACACAAACCATAGTAAGGTACGCAAACATATATATAAATGCATGTAAGCATTTCTATGTTTGTATGCTTACCTTACTATGGTGTGTGTACTTTGCAAGTCATCTCATGTAAACATAGAAATATGCAACATATTTCTATGTTTATGAAAGATGGCTTGAAAAGTACACAAAGCATACTAAAGTACGCATATAAATATATAAGTGGTTACATTTGTATATTTGTGTGCGTGCCTTACTATGGTTTGTGTACTGTCCTACGTGCCTTACTATGGTTTGTGACTGACAGAAGCATCGCTGTGGCTGGCTGGCACTCCTGTTAGCTTGCTTGACTTAATGGCGGGCGCCTCTTCTGTTGTGGCTGAGGCGGGATAATGTGTCCAGCAAATGCTCAGCCTCACTTTTTGGAGACTGCCAGGGCCTGGCCCCAGCTGGCCCAGGCCCACTGAAAGCACTGGATATATTACAGGGGATGTAGGGGTTATCAGAAATAAGTCAATCTGGCATAATGTAATGGGCCTCATTCCGAGTACGGCGCTAACCAATGGCGCTATTAACGCCTTGGTTGACGCCGTACCCGGACCGGCAGCGCCTTGGTGGATGGCAGAATTACCGCCCCATTCCAAAGGGTGGCGGGGCGGTAATTCCCCAATCCCCATTTACCCTTCCCCATTCCCATTTTTGCCCCATAGGGCATAATGGGAGTGGGGAAGGCGTTAATTACGCCACCGTAAATTACGGTGGCGTAATTAACATCAAGGTCCCTTAGCGCCATGGTTTTTAACACCTGCTAAAAGCAGGTGTTAAAACCTCCATGGCGCAAAGGGAACTCGGAGTATGGCGGTAAGGGATTACCGCCACCGCTCTCGTTAGCGGTGGCCGCTATCCCTTACCGCCATACTCGGAATGAGGCCCAATGACTTTCAAATACTTTGAAAGGTGGGCAGCGTATCAGCCGTGTGAAAGGTTCCTGGGATCGGTTCATATAGGTCAAACTAACTGCAGTGTTCCACTTCATCCAAGGTGTGGCACTAGTCACAAGCTGCACTGCCAATCCACAAGGTTTCAGCCATATCGAAACTATCGCATTACCTACTACCCTAGTGGGTAGAAGATATCATCGTCAAAATGGTGCGTAGCACATAGTGATGTGAAGGACAACTCACTGTTACAAACCTTTTGGCAAACCTCAAAGAAGTTGACAGGTACTTTCAATCTGGAAAAACTGGAACCAAGGCATCTGCCCCCGGGTACACTTAAAAGCCCTCTATCAACAAGCGGTCCGTTAGAGCTCTTGAGAAATGCTGGCACAAGGCCCACAAACCAGAGGACATTCTATCCCTCAAGGCCTTATGTTCAACATGGTGGCACTGATAGGCAAAGCCAAGGCTACATGTTACACTACCACTCCTACGGCAGCGTTTATCAAAAGAATACCCCTTTTTGCAGTAGTCAGACGTTGCTTGAACCCCACACCAGACCGAGATGTACCAGAAACCTGGGAGAATTGTGAGGCTATCAATTAGTTCTTTATCAACAAGTTCAATACCATTACATTCCACATCAAGGGATCCAATTCTTTTGACCACCCCTCTTGAATAAAGCTTGTAATGTTAAAAAAGACTTCTTACGCTGACGTCCCTCCGTCATTCAAAACTTACCAGTCCTGACATTACTGCTTTTCTAAGGATAGTCTACACCTCCCTCTGTGAAATTTTTCCAGACATCCAGAAAACAGGGCTTGAACATCCTCACCTAAGAATCCACGACCAGGGAGACTCAGCAAACTACCGACTGATTAGGAGCCGTCTTTTAATTGGCAAAATAATATAGAAGGTAGTTGCTAATCAACTATTACAAAAAATGAGCTACTCAGACTTTTCTCCTGTTACCATTCCAGGTTATAGCGCAAATGGGGCATTGAAGATGCCAACATTCAAGTGGTTGACAATGCCCTTCAGATTATCGATAAAGGGGATTTGTGCATGCTAGTCCTCCTGGGCCTCTCGTCTGCGGTCAACATAGCCAACCATCACTTACTACTCACCCTCTTGGCACACAGGATGGGCTTCTCTGGCATCATCCTGAAATGGTTCACATCCTATCTATTTGGCAGACACCAAGCTGTCCAGATGGGCTCCCTAAGGTATGAACGCCACTCGGTCACCTGTGGTTTCACAATGGGCTTCATTCTCTCCCCAGGTTGACTTTACACTCTACATAGAACCGCTGTGCTCAGTCCCAGAGGACCCCAAAATTGTAATTCATCAGTACACAGATGAGAAACGGTTGTACCTAATGGTGAAGGGCCCACAAGATATTGCTTGCCTTTGCTCATACTTTGCAATCATTCAAATGTGGATAAAAGGTGCCTACTTAAAACTTAACCCAACCAAGTCCTTATGCTACTGGAACACTCTAACAAACAGCAACCCCCTGAAAGTTGACTGGACAGCATTCACTTAGACATTTTCACTCACCCACTAGCCAGTGTTTGCTTGATGATTTGTTAAATTCGTCTTACCAATGTTTTGCTCTATGACCTGTGTAGCATTCTGTTGCCCCATAGCTAGGATTGTGTAGTAAAATATGTTATAATAATAATAATTATAATAATAATAACCATAATAATAGTGAAATTATGCAGATGATCTAAAGGGCAACACATTAAAATATTTTTTTTATATGACTGGGCGCAGAATCCTGGATCTTCATTTTTGTGTGTTGCATAGTTTGTGACGGGTTTCCAGTGGCTTACTGTCAATCCAGTGAATCTGCGAACTTAACCAAATATTAACACTAGGAGAAGCAGGGGCTCCCTTCTCCCCTCCAACCATTTGAACACTCTTCATTTACGTGGACCAACAGCATTTTCAGTTTCATTTGACCCTTCGGTCGCCAAACAGACCAGCTGTATCCATAAACCCGACATTGAGTATACTTAACAGTGAAATTAAGTTTATATACCCATGTACAGGCTTCATGAGCATGGCATTGCTTGTACAGAGGTTTGAATACTTCACTTAAGTTAGAACGCAGCCATGGTTTCTTGGTTCAACCCTCTTGATCATTGCTTTTTTATTGTGAGCATGTAAGACCCAAAATGACCTACAATGGCCTACACGCTGAAGATAAAAATGTGATTAGGTGTGCATAGTTTCGTTTAAAATCTTAAGGAATGTTTGATCATGTATTCTATCACTGTAATGTTGCTCTATAATTCAAACATACTGCTTGATTAAAATGTGTGGTTCTGTGTTGTAAATAGATTGGCGGAGTACAAAATAAAAACACAATTTATACCTTACCATCCCAGGCACACTCTGAAAGGGTGGAGCAAATCAAGGCCTATGCAAGCTTTATAATCCAGTTGGAATCGTAGTTGGCTGATGAGAATGCTGGAATCATCGGTCTGTGCACAGATGGATCAGATTGTACACAATATCAATATGTATATTCATACTTTTATCTCTGATCTCACAATTCACTAAATCAATGAGCTCCTTGATTCCATGAATTGAATACAGGGGCATTTCAATTAATCCTGCTAAGGATATAATTGGTCAATTTATAGGATAATTATTGGTGGTACAAAGCTGAACAAAAGATTTTGGGAAGGGTGTCATTGTCATGAATCCCAAAAGAAAACACAAGGGGAAAACAGGTAAACACATTGTGGGGGCTGTATCACAAGATAGATGCCATCTCTGTCCCTCTTGCAGGAGTCTTCGGTCTGGCAGAAAACCCAGAATGGGTAAAACCAGGGAAAAACTACGTTTCCCAGCCAACCTGGGAACAAGTACTACAACCCCAGCTGCCCGGATTCCACTACCAAACCAATTAGGCTAATGGGGCCTACAAACTAGCAGGACAACGCTCAAGCCAACGCCCGTTCTACCGCGCATGCGCGGAAGAGCATCTGGGCATGCACGCACCTCATACGCATGTTCGCGCTCGACTTCCTTACTGTGCTAACGCATCCTGAAGAGCTCCAGCACCAATACCTATTGCGGGGCCAGTCCTCACCTGAAAACCAACCTCACGGCCTCGCGCCCCATAAGATAAGTGCATATATGCTCCTCTTGACCGGAGCACCTTTATTATTACTTACCTGCTGATCTACACGGGTGGGGTTCCAGTTGTCAGCTGTCTAGGAAGAGTTGCGGAATGCATGGGGATAAATGTGTTTTTGGAACAACGCTTTAAGGAGCTAACACTAACGGCTTGCAGTGTACGCTCGCACAGTTGCGGGCACACCCCTAATCTTAAACTAAAGTGAATGCATACTGAAATGCGATAAGAGCGCATGCTAATTATCTCCCCTTCTTGTCAGGTGCCCACCACCCACGAGCCCTGGGATCGCAGGGCCACGAACTACAGGCAATTCTCGGAGGACGGACGTGGCGAGAAGCCAAAGCTAAGTGTTTCTTTCTCTTTTGAAGCTAAATGTTTAGTTGCCTCAGCACCGGAGCTTTTGTTGTTCAGGTTTACATGTGCAAGCACTGCATGGTGCACCAATCTTAGTGTACATTTCAGGGTAGGCGCATTGGAAATGCGATTCTTTTTGTTGTGCATTTGTTATACATAAGGTGTAGCCAGGAAGCGCTACGCTATAAGAGTCTGGGGGTTTCATCCTCACCAGGAGTACATGGGGAAAACTCATTGCATGTTTAATAACTGAGTGCTAATTCATCCTCACCAGGAGTACATGGGGAAAACTCAGTGCATGTTTAATAACTGAATGCTAATTCATCCTCACCAGGAGTACATGGGGAAAACTCAGTGCATGTTTAATAACTGAGTGCTACGCCCCAAGGGGGGTGGGTTGGGAGTGGGTGGGGCGAGAATGAATGAGTGTGGTGCAATGAATTCATGAAAACGCACAAGCTGCTGGAGTTGACCTAAGTAGCATACCAACATAACTATTGAGTGGGCTCACCACACAAGAGCCGAGGAGCATGCCCTTCCTGAAATCCCTTTACCTATCCATTACCTTTCCCTAAACCTCAATCCGGTTTTCCTACTACCCTCAACCTATCCAATCCATGGACCCTAACCCTCTTTACCTGTGGGGGTCGTGGTGTCCTGGGCTTGCACAATCCAGGCACCAACACCACCAAGGGGAGGAAGGAGTTTGTGCTGCTTCCGTGCTGGACTGGAACACGCCTTGACAGTCATCCCTCATGCAGATGAATGAATGCAGTTTTCTCCTGATGCAGATCACTATTGCACCCCTTACGTTCTCTTGCTTCGACCCAAACACTGTGCTGAGTTCAGGATTGTATCCATCAGCATACATTACATATCTCACTACAATATTTTAGGAGTGACTCACACACTGTTGGGGTGGTCAGGAAAGGTCCTAATAAGAAAGAGGTGCTCACTTTGCGTGTGCCATATTTGTGACTGGGGGAGCGGCGACGTTGGGGCGATGTGCTCTTTTCATAAATCGGTTAGCCTATGCAGTCAAGGTTTTGCAAGGTGAATTCTTAGTGCCTGGGAAAAATGGTTTTGCAGAATTTAGAGGCTGAATAAAATGCATAGCTGTGACATTAAGCAGAACTTAAACCAACAGGTCAGCCCAGGGTTTTTATGGTTTGGCAGTATCGCAGAATTAAGATGTAATCTTTAAAGTGCATGGGAGCTTCTTATTTATTGTTCAGGGTGATCCGGCTATTTGCTTTTTGCCAATTAAATAAACTTGGGGTGAAGTGACGCTTGAGGCCAGCATGACCGATACTTCATGGGTTTCAGAATGTGACCAGAGGCCACGCGTGTTGATTTGGTAGTCACTTAGATTAGAGTGTTCCGAAGAGGCCAGCAAGTCGGGGTGGGTGAGATGTTTATCACCAGTTCAAAGTGAAGGCATCTCATATTGTCTGAAGTACTCTTGAAAACCATGTGCAATTATGTTCAGGGTTAGGAGGTCTCAGGCTTGCTGGGACTTGTAATACATTATATTTGTATGTGAATGTGTAACTGTGCAATGATGCTACAACCTACCGCAGACAAATCCTAAAAGAGGATGTGTTGTACACATGAGCTGAAGATGGTAGTTAAGATAAACTTAGCCACAGCCAAGCCCACACCCACCCCCTCCTATACCCACGAGGAACAAAAAGCTAATAACCACGGAAAAATTGTTGCCAATCATACTACCCCAACTAAACTCGCTCCCAGCTAACACGGAGCCTGATATGCTAGTTGACAAATTCAATGAAACTATGAACTCAGCCCTTGATCACATAGCACCGCTCAAATTACGGACTAGTAAACCGAAAAAACATCTCAACTCATGGTTCACCCCCCACCTAAAAAATCTCAGGTTAACCAAAAGAAAACTAGAATCCAAATGGAGACTTACTCCTACAGTTGAAAACAAACTAAACCTTGCAAAGATATCATCCCAATACAAAAAAGATATCCTACTAGCCAAACAGATAACATACAATACCAGAATATCCCAATCTAAATCAAGTGTCAGAGAACTGTTCAGTATCTTGAAAGAGCTGGAAACACCCATCATTCCCCAAGAAAACTGCACCAAGGACAAAAAATGGTGCTCAGACATTCAATCTGCCCTTATCAACAAAGTAGTCAACTTACAAACCAAAATCGCCCTAAAAAAAGCATCTCTCACACCTCAGGACGCCCTAACCCCAGCACCCCTACTTAAAGCTAAACAAATAACACGTTTCTGCTTCTCCAAGGTTTCTACCATTGAAGTCGAAAAAGTGATCCTGGGACTTAAACCGTCCTACTGTAAAGGTGACCAATGCCCTGCCCAATTAATTAAGGATGCTGCAAGAGAACTATCGCCATTCATAGCTAAACTCATCAACTCATCCTTCACTACCGGCATTGTACCGAAAAATCTTAAAGAGTCGTGAGTCTTGCCACTCCTAAAGAAGCAAACCCTCAACCCTGCCATTCCTACCAATTTTAGGCCTATCATGACTGTGCCCTTTCTTCTAAAAATTTTAGACAAAGTGGCATACATGCAAATACAAAATTTCCTTGAATCCAACCACCTGCTCGCAACCCGCCAATCTGGATTCCGTCCCCAGCATGGTACAGAGACCGCCCTTATCGATCTCAAGGCCCAAATAGATCAATGTAGGGACAATGGCCAAGCAGCCTTACTCCTCTTGCTAGACCTCTCAGCAGCGTTCGATTTAGTCGACCATACAGTCTTATGCAGCCACCTAGACTCTGCTGCTCACTTCTCTAAAGAGGCCATATTATGGATCAAATCCTTCCTGAATAACCATACCATGAGAGTCTTCTCTCCATCAGCCTCAGCTGACCCGATCCCTATAACGTGCGGTGTACCCCAGGGATCTTGTGTATCACCTACCCTCTATAACATTTTCACAAAGCCGCTCTTTGACGAAATGGATCATCTGGGTATCGCCTACACCAACTATGCAGACGATACCCAGATCCTCCTTCCGCTTTCAGGAGATTACGTCGTGGATCTGGCTTTAGTGAATAAAATTTACAGCATCGTTCAGGCATGGATGGCCACACACGGCTTATGCCTGAACGACGACAAAACTGAGCTCATAATCCTAGGCACCCCAGCATACATAACTAAACTCAACACTGACTATGCCAGCTTCATTATCGATGGCAACAATATCAAAGTAGCAAAGGAAGTCAAGACCCTAGGCTTTTACCTTGACGCCACCTTAAACTTTGGCAAACAAGTCAACTCCCTAGCCTCTTCCACAGCATATACTTGCAAACTCATTAGAGCCAGCAAGCAATTCCTCTCTACAGACAGCTGCATCACGCTTGCCAGAGCCCTTATTCTGTCCAAACTGGACTACTGTAATGGTCTTTACATTGGGGCTAACAAACAGACTATCCAAAAAATCCAGGTCCTACAGAATAATGCCTTGAGAGCCGCGCTTAAGATCAACAGGAAAGAGCATATCTCCTCTATAAGAAGAGAATATAAATGGCTATCCACTCAGGACAAAATCCAACTTAAAATTGCCTCCCTTACTCACAAGTGCCTCAATAACATGGCACCACCCTACCTCATGGACAGGATACACTTAAGAACTTCACTTAGACCAACAAGAATGGTCAATGCAAATTGCCTCTATGTCCCTCGCTTTAAACGTGCCACTATTGGAGGACATAGCTTCGCAGTCAAAGCAGCACAGCTTTGGAACTCCCTACCACATGACATAAGAGAACCCCAGCCCTTTGCGAAATTTAGGCAGAATTTGACCAAGTGGCTGAGAGCTAATGACATCTAACTAATCCGACCTGCTTGACCTGACTGTCCCTACTAGCTTTCCACCTGCATGCCCCAGTTCTGATACCACTTTCTGTATTTTACTCCATTGTATATTACTGTACCTATTCCACTGTATATCACCTCCACATTGTGAATATTCCTGTACTTTGATCACCTCCTGTCTCGACCTTGCTCCAGCCCTGCTCATTCTTGCTTATTGTATACTGCATTATGACCATGCACATGTACCTGTATATATTTTATTTATGGCAGAATGTATTATGTTTATGTAATTGTACCTGTAACAAAGCTGAGCATATTCTTGTCGTGTGCGCCCTGATGCTCCAGGGCCTGGCGCGCCCTACAAATAATAAACAAATAATAAACAAATAATGAGCAATGAAAACGGGGGAATTGGAGAAAGATTGGATTTATTTTATATAGGTCTTGACCAATCACATGTGGGGGGTGGATTGAAATAAAACATATGAGAGAGTTTTAACCTTCGCAAAATTGTATATAATGTATCAACTTGTGTGGTTCAGAGAGACTCAAGATAATTTGAATCTATAGAATCATCTAGCCCCACCTGACCGATTGTACAATAAATGTTCAATCGCTTCTTACCCGGTGGGCCTGCTTTTGGTTAAGTTGATTAGAGGCCCATCCACACAACACCAATTACACCCTAATGCCCAATGTGAAATGTAAAAGTGTTACACATGGCACATTGCGGAATGGCTTGGGTACCCTCCCAACAACCTAAGCCATGACCACACTTTTCACATAGTGGATGCCATTCCTTCCCGTGCCTAAATGTCTGCAATTCATCCCCTCCGATTTAACCATGAAACTTTGCAAAGTGCTTTTTAACATCGTATAGGAGGTTTGTTTGTGGGCCCAGTCTAACACTCAGAGAAAGACTGTAGCTGTAGAACTACGCACCCACATTTCTCACTTTATTGACCCAATCGCACCATGCTTGTTCCTCAAAAACGCAGGTTGTGGGTGCAAATATTTGACTACTCTGGCATTGTCACAGTGCTGCCAGGCTCAAGTTTGAAAAGTGCAGAACAAGACTGGTCACTTCCAGATTCCACCCCTAATCTCACCACATCACACCAATAATCACAAGTGCCAATCACAGTGACTGCCTCTACATCCTTAATAGTTCCACTGGATATGGTGACATTGTTTTCAGTTTCCATAGAACTCTGTCACAAGACTGTGAAGACTATACCTCTCAAAGCCAAGATAAGTCTGAAAAAATATCAAGGGCATCTCCTCTGTTCAGCGCACAAACTGAAAGGTGGTCTTCCCTCCACCATATCATCACTAAAGAGTCTAATGGGACTATCGTGACCTGGACGTAGGTCAGAAGTAGCAACATGCCAGTGGTTTGTAGCCCAAACAAAGGACATCATGAGCATAATAATACAGGCTGATATTGGTGACATTATTGCAGGATTAAAAAAATACGAGACAACGATTAAGGCTCTAGAAGAGCATCAAATGTCTGGGTCTGACTGTAGTGCCATCAAAATGTCAATACTTGAATCAGAAAGTGCCACTCTGTGGAACATAGCAGAAAATGCAGAAGATCGTCTGTGATATAAATAATCTTTCAATGGGATACCTAAAGACAGGGAGGTCAGGAAGATGGTCACGTTTTTTTACAAAAAAATCCTCTCTCAACTTCTATCAATCCCACCTTCTTTTAAGCAGGATATTCAGAGACGATATCGCCTGTGCCCTAGGAAAAAACACCAAGGAACCTTCTAAAGCAAGAGGCATAATTTTCAATTTTCTGAGGTTCACACAGTGGGTGGACCGTCTGTAAATGGTGAAGAAGCTTGGCCTCTCAAGTATGGCGCCATAACATCTATATAATTCTGTGTTTTTTGGCAGGAACTTCAGCAAAAAGGAAGAGGTTTCCCTTTAAATGGCCAATTACTCATGTCATTGGAATTACATATGGTTTGATAAGCTCTGCCAGAATGAGGATTTCCTACTGAGACTGGACATCCACATTCTAATTCTCATGAACTCAAGCTTTCATGATCTCAGCCATACTGGACCTCATGGCTTCCACATCAGCCCATGATGCCATGCTCGCCTCACAAAAATACGGTGAAAATAAACTGGATTTTACCGTCGTAGAACTGCTTGAAGCAGAAAACGTTTTTGAGTCAAAGAATTCTATGGGCCTTATCACAAGTTGGGCTTAGCCCTTAAATGCGGTAGTAACAGTATTACATTCGCATTTAAGGACTGGCCCTATCACGAGTTGGGCGCTAAATCGGCTGTTTTACCTCCAGCCTTTCTCTGGAGGTGCAAATCCCCTGTTTTCGGCTGTATTACCGCCGACTGTGATAATTAACGCTGAAAATGGCCCATTAAATCCAATGGACCCAGTGTGGAATGGGGATTTACCGTTAACACCCAACCCGTGATCCGGCGGTGATACTGCCGGACTGATTGGTGCTAGGGATATTACAGTCGGGCTGTATTACAGCTGGGATACAGCCCAACTCATGATGTAGCCCTAGGTCTGAAAGACCTGATTCAGCCCAAACCCAAAACCTGCCGCAGCCCCAAACCTCGATTCATGTGCTTTCGGTAAAAACTCTCAAGGTGTTTATAGTAGTAGCGCACGAGTAATAAATAATGGATGGATACAAGTCTCTGGATTAAATACAGCTATGGATTCAGCTGACCCACCTTAAACAGTTATTGAACTCGCAGACAAAACCACAAGTGCAAAGAGTGACATTATGGCTCCGCAAGTTTGTTTGTTTGTTTATTTATTTGGGAATGCACACAAGACCCTTATCCAAACCCTTCTATCTGCTGGGTGCAGCAGATACAAAGGATACTTGAGGCTTAGTTACAACATGTAAAAGGTACAGACGCACCATTAGGGAATAATGTGCATACATAAAGGTACAGTAGATGAATTAGGGAATTCAGTACAAACATAACATACATCATCGAACAGGCAAGTGCATTAGGTATAGAGTAACATACATGGTCAGGTGCACCGAAGGTGCGGCAGGGTAGTAGGGTAGTTAAATATCGTTTGATCGTTACCAGTTCAACATGTTTTGTTTCAATCTAGGGTATGGCTGTTCAGATCTGAGGGCTTGCGGAAAAGCATTCCAGGAAAGAGCCGCTTTAACTACGAAGCTGGCTCCACCAGATTTGGTTAGTTTAAATCTGGGAATTTCTAAGCAGCGTGAGTTGGATGACCTAGTTAGTCGGATCAAGGTTTTTCTAATCATTATCTCTGAGAGATAAGGGGGTGCAGCATTGTTCAGGCATTTGAATGTGAGAGATACAGTTTTGAGAAGGATCCTGTCGCACATTTTTAGCCAGTGATGGTCTCTTCTAATGTTGGAGATGTGTTCTCTACTTGGTATGTTCAGGGCTGCTCTTAAGGCATTATTTTGTACTGTTTGTATTTTGTCTAAGATGTATTTGTGGGCTCCTATGTATAGGGCGTTACAGTAGTCTAATTTAGACATTATTAGTGCATTGGCTAGTGTAATGCAGTTGGCTTTAGATAAGAAGGGTCTGCAAGCTCTGATGAGTTTGCAGGTGTAGGCAGTCGAAGATGCCATGGCGTTAACATGTTTTTTTAGTGTTAGGGTGGAGTAGATGATAGAAACCTAATGTTTTTACCTCCGTTACTGCTTTAATTGTGTTGCCGTCGATATAAATGCAGCATAGCTGGGGCTAAGTTATTTTAGATTAGCATCAGAACCCAGAATCAAGATCTCAGTTTACTCATCATTCAGGCAGAGGCCGTGTGAATCCATCGAGGCCTGAATGAGGAGGCATATCTTGTTTACCAAGGCTGTGTCTTTGTCAAAATTGCCCGAAGGCATATGAGGATCTGGGTATCATCTGCATAATTAGTATAGGTGACACCCAGTCTGTCCAATTTGTCGAATAAGGGCTTGGTAAAGATGGTAAAGATGTTATACATTGTCAGTGAGATGCATGATCCCTGTGGAACCCCACAGGTGGTTTGTATCGGGGTCTGCAGCTACTGAGGGGGAAAAGACTCTCATCGTACGATAAACTAGGAAGGATTGGACCCAGGCTATAGCATTACTTGAGAAATGGGCAGCTGAAGCCAGGTGTTTGCATAAGAGTGCGTGATCCACCAGGTCGAAGGCCGCTGATAGGTCGAGGAGGAGTAGCATAGCTGTTTTACCTTTATCCTTAAGCTCGTCAATTTGGGTCTTCAGATCAATTAGTGCCATTTCCGTGCCGTGTTGCGGTCTGAATTCAGATTGGTGGGAGCCTAATAAGTGGTTAGCTTCAAGGTGGTTCTGAATTTAAAGATAGGCTACCCTGTCAATTATTTTCAAAAGGTAGGGGACCGTGGTAATAGGTCTATAATTCGTCGGGATATAAGGATCTACAGTCTGTTTCTTCGGCAGTGGTAGAACCCAAGATTCTTTAAGGCTATTTGGGACAATGTTGGTCTTGAAGGAGACATTAATGAGTTTTGAGATGAATGGCGCTAGGTTCCTAGTGCCATCTGAATTAACTGTAGACACAATCACAATAGCAAATATCAACAATGATAACGTGACTGCACCTTTACCACTCATGCCCAGATTTTTAATGGAACTGTTCTCCAATCTTCCTCCAATCTTTCCTATTCCAAGTCAACGGCAGGTGTTCACTCCAGAGAGCTAAACGCAAAATAGTTCTCAACACTACAAATAGAGTTTGAGGAGTGCGAGAAGTACACATTGACAAAGACAGGTGATCATGAGGCAGCATTAGCGGTCAGATTGGCTCAAGACATTGCTAATCTTAAAGAGCAACTAGGACATAGCAATGCTCGACCTTCCTCAGTTGATGGCAAAGTAACCACTCAAAACATCTCAACCTAAATTGTGGGGACACCATGATGGGTTTGGTGTCAACTTGCCTAGTGAGAAAGAGAATTATGCACCTCTGCTAAAACAGCAGAACGATTTTCTAACTCTCAGTCACCAAAGTCACCAAAGTCACAAAACTCTACGTCACCAAGTGAACTAAGTGAATCGAGTGAAATCACTGCTCCAGTGCAATCAGCAGAGACAAGGCACACCTTTCAGTGGCCGCAGGCATAAAAATACACAATAATGTAATAGCGGCACTATCCATCTCTCTGGCCCCGTTCTTGAAGCTCTACGAAACAATCAACGATAACATCAAAGATCATGCTACAGTACCTGTAATGATGCACTCAAAAATGCTATTCACCTCTAAAGTCCAAGCTAGGCCGGACCACAAGGCAGAAGCATCAGCGATATGGCAATCTTGATTATGTGACTTGGCTAGTGGTGACCATTCGGTGAACGCCATCATGATGGAAGCCTTGATAGACTCAATGAAATAGATAAGAAGGCAAATTAAAATGTTGCCACCACACTTTTCAACAGAGCTAAATGCAAAAGGAGTGCTAACCTTTGAAGCAGAAATCTTGAATCAACCCACGAACAGACTCAACTTCGAAACTTCACGAAATGTGACAAAGGTTTCCACCTAACAAAAAGAACAATCCTCAAATCCAGGATGTACCCTGGTTAACCATACGGCGATGACAACCGTGATGGAGACCTCCCAGGTCAATGAGACACTTGCTTTGGCACAAGTGACAAATGCAAGCGTACAGGCCTTACACAAACCAACTTCTCTGTCTGCTTTGGCACAAAACAAGGACTATTTGCATAGTACACTAGAACCAAGTATAAGGAATACTAGCTTTAACCCCAGTAGGCAAAATGAGCCATGTCAACAGGATGGCAAAGTATTTTCAATCTTACAAAAAACTGCCTCAGCTCATTAAAATAGAGCTTCCAATTTGATGCAAAGTCACATGTCTCACAGTCGCAACAAATAAATAAAAAAACATTAAATGTGGTACCAGGCTAAAATCAAACCATTCACAAGCCTTCCTTGGGAATATGACCACGCCACCTCCATTTACTATTTTTTTTTTTTTTTATACCAACCAACATAACAGAAATGGGAAGAGAACGAAGTCTCCTGGGCACCATACTTAAGAAAATATCATACAGCAACTCCACCCAGAATCTGTTACACAACTTGAACATGAAACTAATTATTGCAGTAGGGAGCCCTGTGAGATGACCAACCTTGAGGACCTTGATCTCTTGGAAGGCTTGCCTCAATACCTAGAACAAAAGGAGGCAGCGTGGTAAGCATTCAAGGCACAATGTTGGAACTATAGGCAAGATCATGGGCACCGCCGCTGCCACAGATTGAAACCAACGGTGAGATGGCAATTGAGCACAAAAAGGAAAATAAGAGGGCACGTCAATTAGCCAGCTTGTGAGCATTTCTAACACTATCACAAAAACGACGACATTTACGATCTAATCTCGTGCCCTTGGTTCTACACAAACCCAAATGCAATAAAGTGGACCATACAAATGGCCTTAATCCAAGAGAGCCATGAAACAGGAAAAAAATAACCTGAAAGCTCTCTCACAGGATTGCGAGAACATCTGCCGGTGCTTGTGCAGGCTTGAAGAAAATTCATTTAGAAGACATACTGACTCTAAGAAACAAAGTGAATCTTAATCGAAGAAATGTGATGCACTTACTTCACTGTGTGCCCTCACTTAGAACCATTGCGTCTGATGACTTTGCGATTGTAGAATATGTAAAGGAATCAAGAAGCAACTGTGTTATTCTCCACTTGAAGCCGCAGTTAATCAAAAACACTCTATTAGAAGCCAATTCAGCATTACTACCCTTTGGATTCGAGCTCAGAGATTGCGCAGTTTCCAAAAATGTACGACAATCCAATGAAAGAAGAAATATAACTCATCCGCGTGAAATAACCACACTAATGCAAATACAGGCGAGCTTTGTCAAAAAAACTGGACTCTCAGTTGGGGCCCCTGAAAGTCACCTTCAGTAACAAAACTGAGTTGACCCATCAGGTGGTTGAAGTCCATAGCCCCTGTGACAAGTTGGAAGGAAAATCTAACTGGGCCTGGCTAACTAAAAACTTGGCAGCTCCAAAACATCATTAGCCAGGAGACACTCCTATTAAGAAGAGTGGAAGTCTACTTCCATGGAACAGCCGAGGCTTTTTTTTTTCATTCGGATTTGTTGAGCGCACAGCAGCCCGAGAGCATCGTGGCACTTGTTACAGACAGTTCTTAGTTACAGATCATGAGCATATGCAATTTACAATAAGTTTGCAAACGTTACAGACAGTTTAAGGAGACAGTTAATATAAAGAGCAGTTGCAGATTATAATACAAAGAGTGAGGTTTTGAGCTTTCTTCTGAAGGCAAGGAGGGAGTTTTCAGCTCTAATGTCTGTGGGTAGTGCGTTCCACGATTTAGCTGCAATGTAGGGGAAGCCTAGGCCACCAGCTTTGGCCCTATTGATTCATGATATGTGAAGTTGGTTAGTGTATTGTGTTCTGGTGGGTCTTGTAATTATCTCCGATAGGTATGAGGGTGCATAGCGGGTGAAGCATTTATGCGTGAAGGTGAGGATTTTGAAAGTGATTCGCCCTTTGACTGGGAGCCATTGAGCTGATTGTCTGGCCTGGGAGATATGCTCCTCTTTTGGAATTCAGAGAGCTGCACGAAGTGCATTGTTCTGCGTGACTTGTAATCTGTTTAGGTTTTTTTTGGATGTGTCTGCAAGTAGAGCATTGCAATAATCTAATTTTGCACCAATAGTTGCTCTAGCTATTGATAGACAATTGGGTTTGGATAGGTAAGGTTTTAGGGCATTTATGAGCTTGGTGGTGTGTGCACAGGAGGATGTGATAGCGCTTACCTGTCTAGTCATGGATAGGGTGGAGTCTAAGTCCCAAGGTCTTGACAGATGTGGACACAGGGATGATAGTGTTATCAATTGTAAAGTTGGCGTAAAGTTTATCAAGTTTGGTTAGAGTATTTTTCTGACCTAGTATAATTATTTTGGTCTTATCTCCGTTGAGGCAGAGGCCATTGACGGCCATCCAAGCCTGGATGGTGGAGTAAATTGTGTGAAGTGTCTCGGTGTCTTTGTGGTAAGAGCCAGAGAGAGGTATGAGTACCTGCGTATCATCAGCATAATTAGTGTACGCGATACCAAGTGAGTCGAGCTTGTTGAAGAGAGGCTTCATGAACAAGTTATAAAGTGTGGGAGCTGTGCAGGAGCCCCGAGGGACTCCACAGTGGATAGTAGTGGGAGTGGCATTTGCTATGTTTGAGAAAACCTTCATTGCTCTTCCTTCAAGGAAAGAGGTGACCCAGAGAGCTGCTTCTTTAGAGAAGTTAGCTCAGTGTGTAAGGTGGGATGTGAGGGTCTTGTGGTCAATGAGATTGAAAGCAGTTGAGAGGTCTAGGAGTAACAATAGGGCTGGCTTGCCTTTGTCTATGATTTGGTCGATCTGGTTCTTTAAGTCTCGAAGGTCTGTTTCCGTGCCGTGTGCTTTACGGAGACCAGATTGCCTAGTCCCGAGGATGGAGTGGGTTTCCAGGAAGGGTTGGATATGGCTATCAGCGGCTTTATCTAGTATCTTGAGGAGGAAGGGCATGGTGGTTATGGGTCGGTAGTTATTCGGTTGTAGAGGGTCGAGAATAGGCTTTTTTAGTTGAGGGCGGACCAGGCCTCTTTGAGGCTGTCAGGGATAATGCCTGTTCTCAAGGAAGCATTAATGAAGGGCGTCAGGAGCGGTGCAAAGCAGTCAGCGTGGTCCTTATGAGCTTATATGTCACCTTTACACATAGAGGGTCTGAGGTTTTTGAGGAGGTATAATACTTCTGATTCAGTGATTTCACTGAAAGTAAAGACAGGTTTAGTGGAATTAGTTGTGGTGGGAGTTCAATTGGTTAGCTTAGGCGCAAGATGAGGAGGTAGGGCTTTGCAGTGATCCTGGATTTTATTTTGGAGATCGATTTTATTTAGCATGGCAGATTGAATACTAGCACACCAAGCTTCATCTTTGAGGATTTTGTCTGGTGTGTTGGGTGGGGAGATGAGCCCGTTGAAGATAGTGAAGATTTCCTTAGAGTGCGATTTGGCATTGGAAATGCGTGTATTAAAAGCATTGGCTTTGGTTTTAGTGATGGCTACTTTGTATTGGAGCGAGATTAGGTTAAAACAGTTTTTGGTACTGTCACTTGGGTTAATTTGCCAGTTTTTTAGTGCCTCTCTTTTGCAGGAGAGCAGGGAATGTAGTTCCTCAGTGAACCAGGAATTGGAGTGTAATGATTTATTTTTCTTTTTAGCATTCAAGTGGAGCTATTGCATTAATGGCTTTGGTGAGAGTATCCTTGTAAATGTTTGCAAGGGTATTGGGATCATTGGAGAAAGGGGGGGCTAGCTCAGGGATATTTAGGTATGAGCAAAGGTTTTCCTCATTGAGCTTCTTGGATCTTCTCACTTGAGTTTCGGGACAGGGGTGAGAATTTTGTGGCTTTGGGTGATAGGTATGGTCAATGCAGTTGTGATCGGTCCGTGGCATGGCTGTATTGGAAGTGATAGTTGTGAAGCAATTATGGTCTGCAACCCAGTCTAGTGTGCGGCCTTTGGAATGCATGGGGTTCACTACTTTTATGAATCCTAAGTCAATAGGTTCCTTAGTAAGGGTATCAGCAGCTTTATCTTTGGAGTCATTGAATCCTAAATTTAGGTCTCCAAGTAGAAGCGTCTTGGTGGAACCTTTGATGTTGTTGCTGAGTAGGTGGATGAGGTGTCCCTGGAAGTCTAAGGGGAGACCTGGGGGGCGGTATAGCACATGAATGTTGATGGTACTGTTAGGAGACAGTGCAAGCTTAGCAGACAGAATTTCTGAATTGCTAGATGAGGGGTGACTGATAAGTTGAAGAGGGAGGCTCTCTTTGAAGATGAGGGCAACTCCACCTCCCAAGCGGGCTTGTCTATCTTGTCTGAGGATAGTAAAGCCTGGAGGGAGAGCTAGAGCAACTGCAGGGCCAGAGGCTTCATGTACCCAGGTCTCGGTGATGACAAGTAGGTCAATGTTATTGTTGGTGATGAGGTCGTGAATTTCTAATGCATGAGCTGGGAGTGAGCGTACATTTAGGAGGAAGATATTCAGTGGTATTTGTTGCAGAGAAGTTAGTGCGGTGTTAGGTACGAGAAGGGAGAGTGTGAATAGGAGAGTGAGCAGAGCGGTATTGGTGGGAAGGTGGGAGGTGAGGACCTTACTAGAGACTTTGGGCATCATTGTATGCGAGGGTCAAGGACCGCAGGCGGTAATGAAGACCATACAGGGAGATAAGTATCTGCAAGTATTTACGTATGAGTAACAGTATATGGATAGCAATCCGAGCATAGGGCTTAGTAGGGAATGATATTAGGGGAATGATTGCAGTTGGGTAAACTAGCTGTAATAGTTAGGTGTAGGTTTAAAACACAATAGGCAAAAGACTGCTCTGGGCAGAAGCAGAATTGTGACACAGTGGGCAAGTGACTGCAATAGGCAGTATCAAGTTCAAACACAATAGGCAAATGGCTGCACTGGGCAGAAGCAGATTTGTGATACAGTGGGCAAGTGACTGCAATAGGCAGTATCAAGTTCAAATACAATAGGCAAGTGACTGCACTGGGCAGAAGCAGAATTGTGACACAATGGCCAACATAACTGCCAATGGGCTGGGACAAGATGGAACAAAAAGAGTATTGGGGTACAACAGTAACCGACTTAGGCAGTCTGATGTAGTAAGAACACTTGTTCAATAATACAAAATTGAACTTGAAATGTCATACCATTATTTGTTTGCAGGAGACTTGCTACGTATTCCACCCTCACGGAATGGATACACAGCATTCCTAAATCCTGCATCAAAGGGACGACAAGGAATACTATATGCTGGCATAATCACAATGATAAAACATACTCAAGACACAGAGGTTGTAAAAAGGGTTAATCCAAATTCTTTTGTCCAGTGGACTGTTCTTCAACATGAGCAATTTGATGAAAACCATCAACACACACAGTGGTGATAAATCTGTATTGGAATCTGACAATGATCTCCTCTCACACGTGTTTACAAAGTGTGACTAACATCATAGATGAGTGCTATATAGCTTTAAGTAAGCTTCACTTCCTCATCTGTGGAGACCTTAACGTGAAATGTCTTGACAGAGACAGCTATCTTTTAAAAGCAACACCCACCGACTCTACTCCTTTGGACAGAGGAGTCAAATGTGGATACAAGACATGAGTCACAGAAATTGCTGTATGCTGAATGGCCAGACAGTTGGAGATATTCCAGGAAAGAAAACCTGGAGAAGGGAAACCACTGCTTCAACAATAGACTATGCTTAGATCTCTCGAAATGTTCTACACAACATCGAATGGCTAGCCATTTCTCCAGAGGAAAGCAGTGATCATGACTCCCGATACTTACCTGGAGGATCCAAGGCACAGAGCCAGCAATCCATCTGCTTGGGTACAACTACAATAAATCAAGGGAGAAATCTCTTAAAAATCACCCAAAGCGACATTCTGTCAGTTACTGCGCAATATTCAGAACTCCTAGAGGTGCAATAGTGAAGCCTGTGCTATGCCCCTCTTTTCTCAATATATGAGGTAGTAAAAATGGGCTTCAAACTGCCGTACTTGAAACCTAAGCATAATTATAGTGCAGCCATTGTTGAATAGTGAAAAATTCATCGATCTGACCTCAAAAAAGCTAAAGAAGAATCCCATGGTCATAATGACAGACGCAATCAAAAATGGAAAACAACGATACAGAAACTAGCTAATCGACTTTAAAATGCTGCGTGTCCAAGAACAGTCCAAGATAATGTTCATATCGATCTGTGATCCAACCTGAAGAGATACCTAGTCTCTTATTAATCAGACAACCATCAATTAACTGGCTATCTTGAGTAGTGGGGTCTCAGTACAGCTTTGGGTTGATCACTATTCTAAGGTTTTCATTCCGACAGCTCAAACCAACACTAGACCACTGAAAGCAGCTACCAAATACTGAAGTTTCAGCATCGACAAAGATGACATTAGAGATACAATCATGAAACTGTAGCCCTTGCATGCAGCAGGTCCTGACGGGCTAACAAACTGCATGTTAAAGACTGCACCTGAAAAATGGTCCTTATTTATTTCGGCATTATTCAATCACACTATTGCCGTTTGTGATCAACCTTCCTCTTGAACTAAAGCCATCATTGTTCCAGTATTTAAAAAAGGAGATAGAGCAGACCTGTCAAACTACAGGCCAATAGCGCTGTTAGACATGATTGGTAAACTGTTTGTGTCTAACCTCCAAAAATTGCTGACACGGTGGGACAATAAGGAAAACATCATGGACCCAAAACAAACAGGGTTCACAAAGGGCGTTGGCACTGCAGTTTTTATCCTAAATGCACTAAAAATACAATGCATCAAAACTAAATCTAATCTGTATTTGGCATTTATTGACGTACAACAACCCTTTCATAGTTTCAGCAGAACAAAGTTATGGGCCAAACTTTTTGCCTGGGGTTGTCCATCTGATCTGCTGCAAGCTGTAGAGGCTTTCCACACTAACGCTGCCATACAGATTTCACTCAACAATCAAGTAGAACTCTCAAGAGCGTCAATACTCTTTAATTTGTATTTGGCAGGCATGCCAATAGCTCTAAAGGCGTCAAAAGCCTTTCCACCAAAGACCAGAACATCTCTTCGTTCATTTACGCTGATGATCTAGTTCTTCTCGACCAGATGCAAATTGAGTTGCAATGTCTATTGAAGACACTGCAACAATACATGCTTAGGAATGAGCTGGTGATTAATATCAAGAAATCCAAAATGATAACCTTCGGCCATCACAGTGGACAAACAAGGAATGGCCTTCAAGTGGAAAGTAGGCTGCAAACAACTTCAACAGGTAGAGTCTCTCCGTTATCTTGGCATTAGAACAAAACTATTGGAGAACTGACTTTGCTGATAGAACTACAATCAAAAACCAAAATGTTAGCAGCACAGGGGACAATTCTACATACCAGACACGGAAAATGTACTGTGGTCCCGTTATTCACATTCTACTAACAGAAAGTGGTTCCCACTTTAGCATATGGAGGAGAAGCAGGCTTAAATATTTCATTGAAAATTTTGAATGTTCTAGAAGGCAACTTCTGGAAAACAACTCTGAAATTCCCAAGAAGTCTACCAATACTCGGTATTCGAGCTGAATTGGGGCTTCAATCTTTATAATCTTTAATATCAATCCTTCTATAGAAAGCACTATCTCTGCTAGGAAAAATAGCCATGGCAGATGCTGCAATTCCCTACAGAATATTAAAACCTCAGCTATATGGAACTTATCCCTGGCTCCAAAAGAAGTGGCATGGCAAATGTGTGGCTCACCTGCAGCATCTGGACATGTCTTTAGATACTTTGATAAATAACCAATGCGCGGTAAAACATAAACTCAGAACACAAGACTGGGTTGAAACTCACCAGCAGAGAGTGCAGTACAAATCGTTGTTAGATGTGTCACTCAAAACGCGTGCACTAAATAGAACATTGAAATATCTCATGAAGCTCCCCAGTCGATATCATCGAAATCAGTTTTTGCATCGAAGGTTAAACCTATATGCTACAAAAGAGCGACTGCATGTTCGAAAACAACAGGATTGTCCCGACAACTTATGTCGCTTCTCTAAACAGCTGGATAGAATTGAATCAATCAAATATCTTATCACATTCTGTCCAGCATTAATTTCAGAAAGAACAACTTACATGAAAGCACATGTCAGTAATGTAGATACCATATCATTAGGTGAACGGTGGAGCTTATTCTTGTTAGGAGAAATTCCAGCATGAATATGTGCAGGTATTGGACAATAATCATTCGGACACAAATACTTAATTGGATATTCTGTAGATTTTTAAGGGACTCCAAAATGAATGAAGAAGTGCAAATATGAAGTCCTAATCTGACTTGATGTCAAATTGTACGTTCATTTAAGCGTAAAAAGTTTGTAATAAACTATAAAAGAAACTGAAGCAGCAGCAGGCAATACATCTCACCTAGAAGCACTAAGGATTGTGAAATAAGACTTAAACCAGGTTCCATTTTGGGGATCTGCATTTTATGGGACCCCAACACTTTTTTTGTCTTTTCCTTTGTTTTTCTATGTCTCTGACGTTGAGTTTGTAGTTAGAGGGACTGAAGTCCATGTGCCATTGCAACCCTTTTTCCTATTCTTGGGCCTACGGTAGCCCATGTGGCTCCTACTGCAGGAGTGTCATTTAAGAACCCTATTTCGACCCCAGGGTGATTTTAGCACCCTAGCTATGTGTTGTAGAGTAGGCTGTTGGCAGCTGTGAATTTAATATTTGGCTTCCTCACTACTATCTGTCAATTAATTTCTCTAGTCGACACTCCCTAATGCTGATAGCCCCCCAAGGAAGAGGTCATTTTTCTCCTGGCCCCCAATGCCTCCAATGCCAACCCCACTGTTCAGTCCTCCATCTCCGTTCCACTTGGCCCCCTCTGACTTCTCTGCCTCACTCTATAGGCCAGATTCTAATTATAACGTACAGCAAAAACAGTTGTGCCCCATCGCAAAGGGCATTTACATATTCAAGATATAGATGTGCATATTCACATGCCCTCCTGCACCCCCTTTTCACAATTGTGCAAACATGGTGGGATTTCTGCAATTTTAAAGTGCTTCTAAAATTCACAAATGCAATGCGTGTAACAATGGACAGAAAAAAAACATGTCCATGTTTGAATATGCACAAGGGGAGGTGCAGTGCATGGAAAGTTCAATTCTGACACTTTCATGCATTTTGGTTTATGTGGGACAGCAGTGGTATGCCCTGCTGCTTTCCTACTTGCATTTCTATTACCAAAACATGGATAGAAATGTTTTTTTCTGAACACTTTTCACAATGACGGTCCTCTAAGGGCCTGTCACTGTGAAATGCACTCTAATCACCCAGATTGGTGCTGGGAGCCTCTCATTCAGTAGTGTGCCCTCCCGCCTCCTAGAAAAGTGGTCACTTTTGTAAATAATGTGAGCAGTGCATTTTACAAAGTCACACAATTAATAAAGCACTTTCTCTGCGCATTTGTTATTTCTGTTTCTCTTTATCCAAAATCTCCATTTCTGTCCTTCTCCCTCTCTCTCTCTCTTCTCTTTTGTACCATTTTTACATGCACATTTGCTAGAACCAAACCAGTGATATTTTAAAGCTGTGTTACAAGAGAAAATAAAGAAAGAAATCTTCTCTGGGAGTGCTGTGGTTTTTTTAAAGTGCAAAAGTAGAAGGAGAGCCGCAACGGCAGGGCCTTCTTCAGAAGTGGTGGCTTGGAGAACAACAGCAAATGAGCCCATTTTTTAAGGATTACCAACAAATTAGTGGACATCATGCACAAATAAACATTGCATTGATGCTTAAAACAAAGATATTATAGGTTTTAATCTGAGCATGGCCTTTTCCAAGAAGGAAGGGCATTTTGAGAGACAAATTAGTGTGTATTCTTGGCAAAATAATGTATTAATAAAATACATTATTTAATTGTACTACTTTTGTAAACTGTATTTTTAAAAGAAGTTTTACAACGTTCATTTCTAATAATCACTTGCGGTACATATCATAGTCATAGTAAGAACTTTACACTTTTCTTACAGTGCAAAGCACATGACCAAAGATTAGATTAACCATATATCAGATGGACTATATTCTAAAATGGACATTCTGGTGCACTCATATTGTACTCTTTTGAAATACACTCATGAGAAATGGTAAGCAACAATGAGGGTGGTGGCTTATTTTGGAAACATAAGCATGACCACCAATCTTTATATTTGATCATTGTTAAAAGGATTGTATGCTTGAACCACTAAGTACATAATCCACGCTGTCTTGATACTCATTTTTTCTAACAACATTTACCCAAACACTAAAGTGTTCGTAACCGTGAACCATTGAGACAGCTTCAAGCTTTGGAAGTGAGCATAAAATGGCTGCAACAACTGTTATTCTGTTAGGGTTCTATGGCTGTCCAAATTAATCAGAAATGTTAGACAGGGAGGGGCTGAGAGGGTCTTGGGAATATATGCATGCACAGACCCTAATGCACAGACCCTAATGCACAGACATCTTTAAGGAATTTGTTATGCATAGTATATCACAAAGATGTACTGTAAGTCTGTCTTTCTATGGGCTGCTGTTCAAGAGCACACACCAAAAATTAGATTACCACAATAAATGATCTCAGGCCCAAATAACCATACAGACTCAAAGAATATGGCAAACTACTACTTTATCAGTTCAATAAAGTAGGGAAACCTGGTGAACAAACATATTGCACACTCTCAATGTATTTTGGTTGCCCAAAGGGTTTAAACCTTGACATACGTCAGCTATGACATCATCCGACGTTGTAAACAATAAAGACCTACTGGATGGATGGATCAGTTTGGCGAAATGTATACATATAGTTTGTATGAGTGTTAGTATCATCATTGGATGACCCTTATCTGGTCGGCATGCCTTGAACTACCTCTACATACGTAAAATACTGATAATAGCATAACAACAGCAGCAGATAGGTCAGTGCAACAATGTATGGTCCACCATTACATGGACCCTCATGATTGGTTCCCTCTCTCTTATCAAACTTGGACTTTGGCTCGTTAGCAGCACGGAAACAATTAAACCCAGGTGCAAGGGACAATGTCAGACAACTGCCTTTCTTAACTAATTACCCTACCATCTGTCATCAGTTAGGCCCTAATGCTTCTTCTTTGTAGTTGACCTGGCTGACTGTTCTCTTCCTCTGAACATTAAAGGGAGTGAAGGTACATTGCTATCTCTGTTTGGAGCTTTATTAATAGGCCTTGTTTTCCAGTCTTCAACCACATGTGAGGAGACCATGATTTTGTCAATTTTGCTCTTCTATTTAGTGCTATTTGATTCAATTATATTGGGTGCTATTACTCTCCTTAGCCTCTGGAGACTTGGTTGCTGCATTCTGCATGTGCTTTCTACATCTTTAATTAAACACTATTTGGAATTCGCTGCTTTTCACTCCTTTACTTGATCTAAGGGAAATATGTCCTGTGTATGTAGCTTAACTCTCCAGCTCCTTTTGAGCCATGTAGTTGAAACGGATTTGTATTGAAGTGCCTGGCAGCATTGCAGATTTGCGAGGCATCTTCCTTACTATTATGCAATGCTGAAGTCCATTTTCTTAGCATGGCTTCTTTACATGTGTTCTATTTCCTACTTTAGCAAGCTCCTATGTTGTCTTATCTATCTCATGTTTCTGCGTATATACATCTTTTACTTCTATTGCCACTTATCTTCCTAGTGTATATGGTTTTCTTCATATTAGCATATATGTTCACTTTGTCACTTCAGTCATAGCTTCATTCTTTAGATATCCATACATCAAGTTCAGTGCATCCACGTATTTTCTCTCTTTAGACACATCACCTTATGTCTGTCAGACTTAACTTATAGTGCTTCTATGTCCAATGGTGTCTACAAGCTCAAGTCTATCACATGAGTTTGGGGATACATTCGATACGGTTGTCTGAGCGCATATCGTCTGATATCTTCGATGCAGTATTGGTATGATATCAGGTGTCAAACACAGTGCTTTCTTGCTGTTTGTCCAACGTGATGGAAGTGAGGGGGTGGGCTCTATAAATGATGTGTACATCTGCCTCTCTATATTCCCCCCTCTGGTCGCATCCTCGACCACCTACTCAATTCTTTGTAACTTTTTCATCACACTGTGGTTTTCCCAACATCCATATCTTTGTCACCCCTCTCAGGTCACCTGCATTCTTTGTGTTCCTCCACACTCCAGGTCATATGGCAACACTTTCCAGTCAGCAACAGAGCAACCACCATCCCACATAGTTCCAATGGTCCTTATGATTATTAAATTGCATGTGTGGTGGTGCCATAGGGCTTCCTTTAAGGTGTTCACGGGTGGTGTTCTCAGTTTGTGTGTGGTCATCAGTCAAAGCATTCACATCAATCATTATTTTCATTCCAACAGCTTTCTTTGCTGTCTTCTTACATTGTCCTATGATTATTCTTAGGAGATAGAATCCCAGCAAAACTAACACTAGTATTGCTATCTGTATCTTGAATGCATTTGCCAGCCAGGTTGGAATCCGTGAGAACAGGTTTGAAAACCTTCATCTTCTTCGGTTTCATCTACTTTTTCCACCATTTTTGTATATAGGATCGATAACATAATTAGAACTTCTGTCAGTGTTCCATTTACTCCATCATGGTCAGATTGCATGTACAGCAAGAAGGCCCAATCTTTGTGCAAATGCCTTCTTCCATTGCTGTAATTGAGTCCAGGCCATAAGTCTGATGGCCCTAATTTCTTCTTTAATCTCAATAAATCCTTTTATTGTTGTGTTAATTGTTTGTAGCCGTTTCCACCTTGTGATTTGTAGCCACTTGGTGTTTACTGCAGCTTACATTTCTGGCATGAATATGGCTGTAAATATCACTGTTGTTCTACTAAACAATTCATACTCATCTGGAATGTCATGATAAGCTTCTATTGACATTGGCGAAAAGTAATGTCCCCTCTTCTGTCGGGTGAGGTTAAGAGACCTCTTCTTCCTTTGATGTGCATCTATTTTTTGGAAATATGTGGGAATCACTTTGAGGGACCACCAACACAAAAACATATATTACCGCCTTAGAGCATATTACTCCCCATTTTAGAGGTAACTTCATGTAAGCTCTGGATCCACAGGCCAAAGGTGGTTCATCAGAATCACAGTTCCTCCTTTCATTCCTGGCATATCGATTAAATGCCTACATCCTTTATTTTCTCCAACTTTGGTCTGCCCACTGTTTCTGAAGATTAGTGTTGCATTCTTAATTGGCAATATCGATACAAGTCCTACTTCATCTTTTACCCATATTTGTAGCATTGAATACTTGGCCCATTCCTTAATACATTCTTCATTCACTGCTTGCACGACCTTCACTTGTGCTGTTATCATAAGTGTGCACTGCACCTCATCCTTCCATCTTCCCACCTGCACTGGTGACTACTTGTCCATATACGAATAGCTGAGGTATCTCACATAATCCTGGCAAACCTGGTGTTCCCCATGTTTCAGCACAACCCAACCTCTTTTGTTCAAAAATCTTTACCTCTCTTCAATGTGTACTGGATAATTTTGCTCTTCGTATTCGGGACTGTGTTTTTATGTAGGCATCTTCATATGGGAACCTTCCTTTTGACATCCATCGTAGGGTTGCTAACTTCCCTTAAATGTGTCCTCTTGTCATGCATGCTGCAAAATGAATAAGGCAGTTTTCATCATGTGTAGGTATTTCTCTTGACATACATGTTCTGGCTGTGCTCATGACATAAGGAATGAGAGAACATACATAGCAACTCCCATGTGACGTTCCTCTCCCCACCTTACTCATGTGCTTATACCAGAGGTTATTTTTTTAAATGGGAAGGCTTATCAAGGAATGCATTTATATCCTGATCATCTTCTCCAGCATCCTTCTTAAGCCGATTCATTTGTTTTGAGAGATCAGAGAACATTCCACTTGCACTTTTGTTAGGAATCAAAACAGATGTTTATTGTTGTACCCTCCATCTCTATTGTAAAACATCATTTGTAAGAATAAGGAAGTAAAGACTACACATTGTACAAAACGTAACTACAAGCAATTTTGCAAACCAATTCACACGCTGTGCTGCATTTTGCATTTTAAGCAGCCTTCTTGTTAACAAGGTTTTATCTTACAAATGGAAGATTCCCATTCTCCTTTGTCAATGTTTAGTTCATGTTACTTTTTATAATAACCACACCTTTTTATAACAGAAATTGTAATAATATTACAATGATGATCCTGCGGATAATGGGGACTGTCTTAGGATTTCCAAAGAAGGTGACAATATCAACATTTTGTCTCATTAGTGCTGGATAGGATCGAAGTATTTATGTAAAAACAGCATGCAAGAATGAGTGCAACATTATAGGCAACATAAAGTGTTGATTGCTCTTCTTTTCTTCAAAAAACTATCTCTTTTACCTATCAGGGATAATTATGTGAACACTGAAAAGTTATTTGTTTTCCTTAATTGTTTTTGTTTTGATGACTCCTGTTGGCTCTTGGTAGCTGATCTGGTCTGCATACATGGAACTTGCTTTACTGTCAATGGTTGCAGGACGGGTATGGGTCTCTGCTTTGTAGAACTTTATGTCATTCAGATGCAGGCAAGCGCATTTTCCTTGAATCTTTATGGCAGTGGAGGCGACGTCCTCTACTAGGTACGGTCCTTCAAAACGGGGTATGTGCCAAGTGTGGACAAAACCTTTAATGAGCACTTGGTCTCCAGGATACAAACTAAGTGGTTTCAATGGATTGGAAGGGTTGATCATTTGGCTGTCTTCTTCTTCAACCCTTCCCTCTGATTTTTGATCTGTTGGGATATAAAAGAAACACTAGCGGTCATAATAGTCAAATAATCATCCATCTCATTCCCTAATGTTTTTGCTACACAATAAGCATCCGTTTTTATTTCAGTGGGAGGAGCAAAGGGGACTCTCATGCAGTGTCCAGTCACCAACTCATGAGGCAGGTGGTGATCTGAGCCAGTCTGGTTTCTTAATGGAAATAGGGCAATGGGTAGGCAATATAGCCATCCCTTCTTCAAAGTCATCTTTATCTTGGCTAGCCTCTCTTTGAGGAGTCCAGTTAAATGCTCACAAATATCATTTTCCTGTGGGTGATAAGCAGATGAACACGTATGCTTAATGCCTAATAGAAGGGTTATTTGCTCAAACAGCTCATTTATAAAATGTGTCCCATTGTCAGACCATAGAACTTCGCATACACCCCATCTAGGAAAACACCTAATGTATGAGAAACTTGGCAGCACATGTGGCATCGGGGTATGTGCATTGACCTGCCTCAATCCATCGGGCAAAGGGACATACTACCTCTAACATATATCTTTAGCCATTGCATGTTTGCAACATATCCACATAATCTATATGTAGATGCTGAAAAGGACCATTGGGATGGGGTATTGCTCCTCGCACTGTTCGCAAGGTGTGCCCTGCTGTGAATTTCTGACAGACTATACAGTTTGCAATAAATTGTGTAATGTGTTGTAACACATTTGGCAAAAACCAGTCTTCTGCGATTATGTGCGCGCAAGACTCTCTCTGGTTACATGTGCAGGATAGTGAAGTTGATCCAGAGCAACTTTCATTAATGCTTGAGGCATAACTGGCTTTCCAGTAATATCTTGTCCCCATATAGCATCAGTGGGGGATAAAGAACACCTGTTCTTTTCCATAATTCTTGTTATTCTTGTGGACCTTGACCTTGAAGCTCAATTAACTGTACAATGGATAACAAATTAAAGCCTTCTTTCATCAGCATGCATCGTTCTGATATTTGCTTAACACTTTCTACTACAAAATTATAAATATATGCTGCTCTTTGTGCTTTAATGTCTGTGGCTTAGTTACCGCGAGAAATCATGTCTGCCCTTTTAGTATGGGTTACGCACTTCACCACAGCGTTAGTCAATGCAAGCTTTAGTACCTCAATAAGCTTGTCCAATAGCGACGCATGTTGAACTGGTGTGCATTCTGCACAGAGGAAGCCCCTCCTTTTCCAGTGTGAAAATCCTGCATGTAAGGGTGACATCACAAAGGCGCAGTCAGGGTACACTGTCACTTCCTCATCCTCATACATCTGGACTGCAGTGATAAGCGCCACTAATTCTGCAGCCTGTGCTGAACAATGTGAAGGTAATCTTGACTCATCAAACTTCAAATTCACCGTTCCATTTTAAATTCACTACTGCCTACCCAGTATGTCTTTCTCTTGTCGTTTGATACATTTTTGAACAACCATCAATGAATAGAATTCCCCCCCCTCCTAGAGCGTTTTCTTTACCATGGGGAATATCATCATAAAACTTGGTAAACATTGTGAAATCATGTACATAACCTCACTTCTCTACTGGTTCTGCTATGAATGTCACTGGATTCACTATTCTACATCTAATCATTTGAATCGCTGGGTTTGAAATGATCACTTCAGATCCTGATGCTCTTTGTGTAGTCAACATGCTTTTAGGTTTCTCCAAAATGGCAAATAAGGAATGCTCATTGAATAATGTCATTGAGAACTCCATTGTATTACTTGCAGAATTTTCGATTGTGAAAGCAGCAGCAGCTAATGCTTGTTTGCAGGGGTAATGCCTTATCACTACTGGGTCTAAATTCCCACTGTAATAAACTAACAGTTTATGTCCATGTCCTAATGTTGTCTTCTGTGTAAGGACTGCTGTCATAACTCTTCAAATCCTTCTGTCATCTTGTCCATCCATGTTTTCTCACCTTTACTTGACTGCGCTTTTTTGAGTCCTTTTAAAAGTGGTCGAATATATAGTCTAATATATGTACTGTAATTAAAAACTCACTGTCTCGGGTCCTACAGTTTTCATTATTGCTTCTACTCTGTCAGGTGTCACTTTTCGCAATTCTTGAGAGATTAGCTTCCCTATATACAGGACCTCTTCCTGACAATACTATTGTTTCTCCTTGTCTACTTTGTACCATTTTCCTACCAATACTGTCATTAACTGAATTGAATCTTCTCTACATTTTTCTTCTTTCTCACTGCACACTATGAGGCTTATGGGCGAGTAGTGGCGCGTTACATACATATAAATAAATAAATATGTCATCTATGTACTGAATTATTGTGCTCTCAAGTTGTATGTTACCTAGGTCCATTTGAAGGACCCTATTAAAGAATAATAGAGACTCACAGTATCCTTGTGGTAATCTTGTATGTTTCCCCCGCTGGTTTCTATATGAAAATTAGGTCAAATCTTGGAAGGCCTCATGATGGGGAATTGAAAAGAAAGCATTCTTTATATCTACTTCTGTAGAATATTTGGCTGTGGCGGGGTTGTTACATAATATCGTAGCTAGGTTCACAACCAGAGGAAACTCTGATTCAACAATTTTGTTTAGGGGGCATACATCCTGAATAAATCTCCATGACCCCCCCATTGATTTCTTTACTTGGTGCACAGCTGGGTTACATGGGGAATCTGATGGTACCAATATTCACTGTTGTATCAAAGCTGAAAGGTTTTCAAATATACCTTCATCTGCTTCTCTGGACATGTGGTACTGTTTTGCTTGTGGTCAAATTGCTCCTCGTTTAAGCTTTATTTTAACTGCTCCTGCTCCTCTCAATAGACCCACGTCATATGGAATGCTGGTCCATAAAATGCATGGCACCCTTTCAGGGTCTGTCTGGAAAAATGATGGCTCTATCTTACCAATGCCATTCTCTGTGATATTTCCCTATTTTCCACTTTCATCCAATAGTTGAAAGTTATACAAAATACTAATTCATCGTCTGAATTCTTATCTCTGAACAAATCTTCATCTGGCAAGACTGTTAGTCTATGCCCTTCATTAAGAGCTATTACTGTTCTCCATGCTCTTCCTACGTCATCTGTCCCATGAATAATCACCCTTTCCTCTCTCACTAGCACGTCCTCCGGTTCTATGGGAATAATGTATCCTTCCTCATCATCCATAGGTGCTTCTGGCCTAAACAAAAATTCATCAGTTATCCTCAGTAATTTACCTATCGATCCGGGAAGCCATGTCAACAAAATATTTACTCGATAAAAAAATACACCTCGTAATGCTTTTTGGCATGTGAATGCTAATATACATTCTCTCACATTCATGTAATGTATCCTTGGAGTTGAACATATTATTCCTTTGTCAGTAAAATATATCATCCTATTAAGTTTTGTCATCAAGTCACGTCCTAATATCTTAACTGGTGTCTTATTCGAGAATACAATAATGGCAAAGAAACATCATGTTCTCCTATTGAAATTGATAATTCATCAGTAAACAGTAGCTGTGTATTCATGGTGATGCCAGACATTTGATACATTGGAACGAGTTGCTCCTGTGTCTACAAGAAACAGAAATGTCTTGCCTCCTATCGTTACGCTGACCCTTGGTTCCTCTTGGGGTCTGGTGTCACAGATAGTACTGAACACATCAGGTCACTCTGTGGGCTTTCCTTTAGTGGATGCAGATTCATCCCTGTATTCGTAAAAGGATTCCCTCCCACTACTGTGACACTCTCTATCCAGGGTGTAGGTATTTGTGGGGATTCTGCATTTGCCTTCCATTGTTGCATCGTCTGTTGTGTCTGTGCTTGTTGTTCTTGCATAGGTGCTTGCTGTGGTTGCAATTGTGGGGACTGTGGTTGCAGCAGCATCTGCTGCGTTTGCTGTTTTTGCAGCTCATTTTCTGATACTGTGTGTGATCTTGGGCATAATACTCCAGTAGTACTTTATTATATGGTGGGAAATAACCTGTGCCCCCTCTTGGAGCTTGCCAGTTCTACTGTACATCGCCTTTGCACATTCAGGTAATATGTCCTGTCCTTCTACAATTCCAATACTGCTGCGGCTGTCCCCCACTAAA
Organism: Ambystoma mexicanum; assembly: GCF_040938575.1. Lineage (NCBI taxonomy): Eukaryota > Metazoa > Chordata > Amphibia > Caudata > Ambystomatidae > Ambystoma > Ambystoma mexicanum. The sequence continues at coordinate 167,944,085 of NC_090923.1, read as the reverse complement.
TCCCCCCTCCCGAAGGGCCTTGAAATGCAACTCATGGTACTGTAAATCCATTCACTCTACCATGTGGCCAACCAATGTACCTGCCCTGATCTACGGGGTACCCTACATTGATAGGCTTTGTAAGCAGAAACTCTTGTGTGACCACTTCTTGGCTGCTCGTCAGTACTACTCCCTTTATTGCAAATTTCATTCACTTCTTCTGAACTAACTTTGTATCCTTAAGCTTCCTGTTCTCCACTTTTTTATTATTATTCTCTTGTAACAATCAACAACGATGTACGATAGTTGACGGTATTTCTGGCTACGGCTTTGCTTCCATCCCTACCTATTTTTTTTATCTTCCTTTGTACTGGCCTGGGCAGTCCCTGACATGAAATGATACAATAATGCTACAGTTTTATCCCAAGGTTCCAACATCTCAAGACTCTAATGTTTTTCAATCTCTTGAATATAAGCAACAGGATCTTCGTTCTCTCCCATTTTCTGTGTCATAATCACGCCCATGTCGGACCTATCAGGATATTGTACTCTAAGTGCCCTCCATATATCTGCTCTGCAATTATTAAATGGTGCTCCATCATGTGTCGTGTTTTGTGCTGCCACACTCGCATATCCTGCTTGTCTCCAAATGTCATCAGCTCTCTCCTGTAGAATAGCTGCTAGTAGGCCTTTTACATCACCCAGCGCTAATGTCATTCCAGCTGTCATTCTTTCTAACTGATAAATCTATTTACCCACTCCTGAAGTCAAACTGGGTAATTTAAATTTCAAATTATCTTTAGCCATCTGCAGCCACGGTATATATTGTGGTCGTTCTCCCCCTTTCTCTAATAACGGGAAATCTGTAAATCCTTTACTACAATCGTATCCACCCAAGCTTTTTGTCTTCCAGGTAGGGCTGGTTTCGCCTGCTCATCTTCTTCCTGGCAATGACCTTAATCTACTTACATAAGGCAGGGATATTTCCCCTAAACCATGTGCCATCCACGTGGTTGTTTGGGATAGGTTCTGGTGTTTTTTCTTCTGGTTCTCCTAAAACTGACAACTTTAACTCTCTTTCTATGTTTGGGTCTGTCGAAGAGCCACATCTGCCCTCTCCTCGTGCTCTCCTTTCTTCATCTGATATCATTATATCCCAACTGGTATGGCTATTATCCCTTTCCTTGTTGTTAGGATCTAGTCTGCTTAGGGACAGCATTCTATGCCTGTTCATCATTACGCCATCCGATCTGCCACTTGCTTATCTCAGTGGAGACCCTTCCATACTCTCTCTGGTCTCGTAACCATCTTTTTCCCTCATCTGCATATATAATTCTCCAATCCTTTTCGGTATGCCTTCTGCCTCATGCTCATCAGTCCCAGTCGGTACACTATTTATTTCGTGCAGCTCCCTGCGGGGTTGTTGTGACCTTCTCTCTTCCTCCCAACGTTCTCGTTCTTCAACTGGTATTACACATCTATTAACAATGTGATCTATATTGTCATCCCTTTGTCCTCCACTCCTTCTCATTTCCTTCTTTTATTCCTCTTCTCATCTTCTCATCTCTCTCTTCTCTTCCCCTCTTCTCTGTAACTTTCTTTCCTTCAATCTTTGTGCTTCTATTTCCTCCCATTTCTTCTTCTCACCATCTTTTCTCCCTCTCTACTTCAACTGCTCGTCATACCTTATTCATTCTTCCTTTTGTTTCCTCTCTTTTTCCATCTCATCTTTGTGTGCCTTTTCTCATTCCTTTTCATTTCTTTCCCGTTCCTCTCTTTCTTCAAAATCATCAATACCCTTTCTGTCTAATTTGAGTAGTATCTGTCCTCTCATCCACTCATTCTGTACAATTGTCACTTCGCTGGCTTCTTCTTTCTCTCCTTTTTGTCTCTTGGTCTCTTCTTCCATCTCTATCAATCTGTCCCTTATTTCACTATGTTCCTCATGTTTCTGTTTGTGTAGAAGGGGAGTGTCCCCCATAATTACAAGTCATTTTTAACTCTCAGTACTTACCAGATCTTTTATTCTGCTAATATTTTAATCCGTTAGTGATATATCAATGTTATTCTTTCCTTCTTTACAATACTTCATATATAACAATAATTAATTCAGGAAAGCACCAGCAATCACTGCCCATTTCTTTAAAAAACATTTGGAGAACTTTCCCAAGCCTACACAATAATATTCTCTTTGCTTTTTTGTTATAGTTCTATTGATTCTCACAATCCTGTTGTTTTATTATTGACAATTTAAGAATCTTATCTTGCCATATTTTTTCTCAACTGTTACCCTCCTATGATTGGCAACAATTGCTTGCTGTTAGGATCTGGTAAGCAGTCAAATTATTACTATCAGTCTATATTTCCAGTCTACAACCTAAATTATCAAAACTAATAAAAACCAGGTGTCTTTTTTCAAACAAATCAACTTCTTACACTAACATGTTCATAATCCCAACCAAATGTGCACAATTTCTACGATCGTCTTTATTTACCTGCCTAGTAAAAAGTATCTCAACTCTATTTTACTCCAGTGTAACACATATCCTTCATTGGCCTTGCCCCAGGAGTCTCTTATCTTAATACTCTTTCTTGGAGTGTGATGTGTTTTCTTCTATCGCCTTGAGAATAGGTATTCGAGGTATCTCTTCTTAAATCAATCCAGTTATGTTTTTCCCTCCACATATATTTACACATGCAATACAATCCCTCCACTTTTATTTGCCACTTTTGATATTCTACTTACGTCCGTTGCTTAGTTTGAGCCCTTCGTTATCGACTCTTCCTCAATCAACCACTTTGCCTTTAGTCCGCAGGGTGCTTGTGGAGCCGGACAGGAATTTCTTCAAAGAGGCACTTGTCGACTTTCTCGATTTACACGTGTGATTCTTCTGCTCTACACAGGAAAATCTGCGATCTTCCCAGCTGATGGTGGAAGACATAAAAAATCAGAGAGCCTTCATCGCAACCATCCGCACCAATACCAAATGTGCAATAGGAACTGGAGCGTTCCAAGTGCTGAATGGGATTGCCACAATAAATGATCTCAGACCCAAATAACCTGGCATACTCAAAAAATATGGCAACATACTACTTGATTATCAAACTTGAACTACTTGATGCTACTTGAACAGATTGCAGCTGACACACTCTAAATACATTTCGGTGCCACAAAAGATTACATACCTTCACATACTTCAGCTATGATGTCATCCTATGTGGCTAACAATATAAACCTACTGGATGGAGGGATTGGTTAGGGGAAATGTATACATATAGTTTGCATGAGTGTTAGTATCATCATTGGATGTCCCTTATCTATTATGCACGATTTGAGCTACCTCTAAGTATGTAAAATACTGATAATAGCATAACAACAGCAGCGGATCGTCCGATGGCACAATGTATGGTCCACCATTACATAGACCCTCATGATTGGTTGGCACTCTCTTACAAACGTTGGATATTTGGCTCGTTAGTAGCACGTAAGCAGTGTAACCCAGGTGCAAGGGAACAACGTCAGACAACTGCCTTTCTTAGCAAATTAGCCTACCATTTCTCATCAGTTAGGCCCCAAGACAAGGCTTTTTCTTTGTAGTTCACCTTGCTGACTGTTCTCTTCTTCCAAACTTTAACAGGAGTGAAGATACATTGCTATCTTAATATGGAGCTTTATGAATAGGCCTTGTTTTCCAGTCCTGAATCATGTGTGAGGATACCATGATTTTGTCAATTTTGCCCTTCTATTTAGTGCTATTTGATTCAATTATGTTGGGTGCTATTACTCTCCTTTGCCTCTGAAGACTTGGTTTCTGCATTCGGCATGTGCTTTCTGTAGCACAATATTTGGCATTCACAACTGTTCACTCCTTTACTTAATATAAGAGAAACTTATCCTGTGTATCTTGCTTTTACTCTTTGACTCCTTTCGAGCCATTCATTGCTCTTGCTGTGGCATCCTTAATTCTGAGCCATGCAAATACCCTTTGTTCTTGCACGGATGTGTATGTCAGCATTGCAGCTTTGGTTTCCCTTCTCGAGGCTTTGTGCTTACTATTATGCAATGCCGATGTCCATTTTCTAAGCATGGCTGCTTTACCCATGTAATGTTTCCTATTTAGTAAGCTCCTATGCATTCTTATCTACCTGGTTTTTCTGCTTATATACATTTATTACATCTATTGTCACTTATCTTCTTAGTGTATATGGTTTTCTTCATATTCACATATATGTTCACTTCGTCACTTTGATTCTATAGTCATTCTTTAGATATCCATACATCAAGTTCAGTGCGTCCACATATCTTCTCTCTTTACTGCCGTCACCTTACATCTGTCCGACTTACATACATAGTTCTTCTATGTCCAGTGGTGTCTGCAGGCTCATGTTTGCCACATCAGTTCAGGGACACATTCGATATGATTGTCTGAATGCATAACGTCTCTCAAACCTTCGATGTGGTATAGGGATGATCCCAGGTGTCATACACAGTGCTTTCTAGCTGTTCTTCCAATATGATGGAGCTGAGGGGGAGGGGGAAGCTCTACAAATGATGTGTACATCTGCCTCTCTACAATATTAAGTCAAGTGCTTTAGTTTTGATATCATGCCTTTTTAGTGCTAAATTGTCAGAGTTGGCATCCAAGTGAGAGGACCAGGTCTGATCTAGAGCAATTGTGATTAGAGGCTATTAATTAAGAAGGTTCCATGTTTTTTTATTGAGGAGATTTGTTTGAATCCAAATCTATCAATTTGTTTTTCTTTTAAGCCATTTGGCAGTAAATACATGCGGAGGAGACCTCCTCCCACAGCCTCCCTTTCCCCCACCTTAATTATTACCCTTACCCACCCCACACATATATTTGCGGCCGAATTCGGCAACACAATTTAGATGGATTTGGCTTAGATTAAGTCTACTGTGATGAAACATCTCTACACCATTAGGAAACCGGGGCTTCAAAAGGTACTGAAAGGAAAAGGAGACTGAGACGCTATAAAAGAAACACTCTCATGAGTGGTGGGATTGGAAATGAGGACCCCAACCATTGCGGGGAACAGGAAGTATGCATATGGGAGACATAATTGGAAAGTACCTTGAGGGGTGGGGAAGACATCAGATGTGTGCAGTATTACAGAAATGTTGCACTGGCTAGAAGTTGGTTGAGTGCAAATACATTGTTTTTTTCAATTCATTTTTACACCATGTCAAAGAGATTAAAAAGGCTTCATAAAAGGCGAAATGAGTTCACATAGAATCAAGAATCTATAATTGATAGTAGGCTAATGCTGGAGAGGTGGCTGCGATGTCAGCATCAGTATGAAGCAGGCAGCGGTAACATTGGAACCATGTTGGAGAGGGTAACATTGGGAAAGCAGCTGCCTAGGGAAGCAGAACGTATCCACTGCAGCGATGATCCTGTTGCTCAGTATGTGGGTTAGACATTAATTAAACTGAAAGCTAATAGCATTTTCTGTAATTGTATTAACATTTTCATAAAAAAAGATTGCCCATATAATAACCTTTAAATGTATCTTATAATACATAATTGATTTCATTAACTGTAGTTACATTCAAAAGGCAATTTGTTAGGTATTGGTATTAATTTCTCATTTTCTGCTGTAGTATGCCAATTAGATACTGGCTGCAAAGTTATTAAGCCAGAAAGAAAACCAAGGAAGGTTAATGTCTTGAAAATGAATGTGTTTGTAGATGCTTTGCAGCCCTGTTCATTGCAGCAGTGCAAACTCTTGGCATGGAAGACCACGATTGCACAACCTATGGGCTTTTCCTAATCGCTGCTCTGATGGCCCTCGGTACATCTGTTATGGGCCTATTAAAAGTGCACGTTATGCTCTTGTAAAATGTAAAGCCCCATTGGAATCAATGCCATTACATTCAATACGCATGATTTCCCGTTGACACGTGCAGTGACACCCTGGGACACCTCTTTTCGTTGGGAATGCTCCCCTGCTTTTGTTAAACTTGTATGCAACTACCGTCCTAATTCATACACAAAAAATGGTTTCTCTAACATGTCGCATTTACCGCTTTAGGAAAACATTTTACAATTAGTCTCTGCGACTTTTTATCCTTTTCAAATTCTAGCCATGATGTTGTAACAATGTATCAATATAAAGCTCTAGCACAGGAACCACATCCTTCAAGTCGAAAGTGAGGTTCATATTGGCAGCCATCTGGGGAGGCAGGAGGGGTGGGGTGAGAGTTTTGATGTGATTTATTGTGCTTTTGCAAGGCGCTTATAAATTAAGCAATTGTGTTTCAAAGCGCCCACAGGACAAAGGAGAGGGAACATGAGAACAAGAAAATAGAGCTTTCTGAGCCCCTATTTGCTGTTTCTCGATATCCAGGTATTCAACATTGTAGGTGTTGAATGATGGCAGCTATAGACCTTTGCTTGTCACAGGATTCATATGTTGCGTCGTCAGGCGGTAAAACATCTTCCTCCACAAGAGGACAATGGGACTTCTAGAAGGTCTCCAAAAGTGCTGAAGAGCTATGCATTCTTGCCAACATCCACACTTCGCATATGTGGAAAAGGAATCCGAGAGCCATGCAGAGATTTAAAGGCTGAATGTATGGGCAGATAAAACTGAATCTGAACACCATAGAGGAAATGGTTTAAGACACTTGTGCCTAATTACAGTTTCCCTGTTACAATAGAAATTCCAGTAAAATTGGCAGTAATTCCAGCACTGGCCTTTTTACCGTACCGGGGAAACACAAGTTTGCCGGTGGGGGCCACAGATCTACCTCTATGCCTGACCTGCCAGTAAATAAAGCTCCCAATGTCCCAAACAATGCTGCAGTTACTGGCACCGGCGTTACAGGTGCTGGTAGTTGTGGCGATCCCCTCCATGGTGTATGGAACAATGATTTCCCGCTGTTGCCGGCACCTGGAAAATGACAGTATTATAAGGATATCAGGTGCTGGTAATGTTTGGGGCAGTTTGCCAGTATCCCACCAGAATTACCGGCAGGCACCGGCAAACTTGTAATGACCCCCACTGACATGATAGGCCAATGACTATGTGGAAGTGACACTGTTTAGCCACATGGAAACCTTTAATGGAGACAGCTGGGATTTGGCTTTCTGCCAGTGTTTTCACTGCAGCGGCTTATCAGTTGCTGGGTCTTGGAGTTTCAGTCCGTGTTTTCCTTTGTTTCTGAACGTGTTGCCATGCGGATCACTGGAGCTACAGAATTGCAGGTGGGGTGCGTTTCTCTCCTTTTTTCTGCCTATGTCTATCATGTTTGGCAGTAGAGCAAAATCATTACATACCTTTACCAATATTAGAATAGTAATGATTTCGGTCATTGGATCAAGTATTGTGACATTACTATGCTACAAACATCGTCTGATAGGTTGGATAAACAGTGTAAAACTGTTGCTAGTTGGTTTTGTCATCCTATGGTGAGTATATTGTGTCAAACAATTATAGCTGATGTGGGGTACATTTATCCGCCCAGCAGAACTCCCCTACAACAGAAGACCACATCTCAGCACTCACCAGCAGAATGGCTCCACTGGCTCTTTTGAGCATGATTACTTTGCATTAAAACTATGTTTTGCAGTCACCAAAATAATGGTTGCGCTGTCTTACCAGCCACACATGAGGCAAGATGAAACACAGAACACTCTGAGAATTGCTGCCAGGATTTTCTTCATTTACATCAGAGAAGAAAAAGTCAACGTCAGCGTTGCTATGCTGCCAGCTCAAAACTTTTCGCTGAAAAAGAAATTATTTTGCTTTTTAAAATGACTGCACACTGATGCCCTGTCCATCTTTACAACAGTACACAGCTTGGTTCCAGTGAGACCCAGCTATGTTCATCCATATTCAGGTTGTGCTCCAGCAAATAGCGGCATTTCTCTTTGAATGACAGGTTGTGCCAGGAAAGATCTGTGAAATAACAAAGAACTTCACTCCAAGCCTTACGCAAAACGCTTTACTTTTGCAACAAAATATCACAGATAAACTCTTTACAAAAAGCCTTCTCTCTCTCTCTCTCTCTCGCTCCCCTAGCTCATATCAGTTTCAAAGGACCTTTTATTTGAACAGATTCATGTGCTTTAGAAACATCACTGGGGCTTTGGAAAGGTTCAGAAAATGGATGTGGCGAAGGCCGCGTTGTGAAGTGACAGCCAAGGAAAATTAACCACGTGTAAAATGGTGCTTTTTACAAACAAGAAATGTCTGTTTAAAAGTAAATTGATGAATTAAGACCCTATCCTTGCATATAAATGAGATGGGGGTTTGTTTTAAAACATATGTAGGATATGTAATTCCAACAGACTTGCTTTCTGGTTCAGGAAAGAAAAATAAATAAATACATTTGCTATGAGGCCTGCAGAACAGGTTTTTTACAGGCCCTGGCTTCAAAGGACCTTTCTTCCTGGGAACAGGATCTACCTCTGTTCAAGTGGACCAGCCTCCGGGGCATATGAATAGGCAGGGGTGGAAGATCTTGCACCCTCGTAAGATAAAGCGGCAGTGTTTCAGCCTGGGACAAGGCCATATAGGTCTGTCTTTCTGGTAGCACCTCCCCTCAACTCAAACTAAAGAGCTCCAAAGGCGTACACCTGTCAACACTGGGCTAAACTGACCAGAACCGGACATTTGGCTGTGGCCTGGAAAGGAATTCCCTTATTGGGAAGACAAAGCCATCCCATTTGGGGAAAAAGACTTTTCTTATTTAATACACTTTAAGACTTTTATTTCTGCAACCGGAAAACGTCATAATTCTAAATGTTAACAGTTCAAATGTAATTTTTGTGTCATTAAAACAAGACGTAGCTTTTCCTAGCACGTAGGGGATGCAAACGGCAGGAAAATGTAACTCATGGGAAAAGTATACATGGTACAGCTTTGAAAATTAATGCAAACATGCTCTAGGATAATAGTTACACATACATATAATTGTAGAATTTTAGGTGAAGTGGTTCCCACTAGAAATTGCGAAAGATTAGTAGAATGACTAAATAACAGCGTCAAAATTTGAGAGTTGGAATGACAGGTTCAGTGTAAAATATTTAATCTGTCTATGTGTGATTTTCAAAAGCATTTTGTGTCATAACTGATTTGGGCAAATGTAACTGTGGGAGCGCCATGGGCATTGTAAGCACACAGCATAAAACTGATGTCATATCCCTGAAGTGCAACCGGCTGACAGGAAGGTGGTGACTGCCACCCCTACCAATCCAGTTGTTAGAGGTATGTCAGGCCAAAGGTCTGCCCCCATAGTAAATCCTGTGATGTCATCCACCTATAAAAGGTGGAGGCTCAGAGAGACATGGGTCTGACTCTCCTGACTTCCCTCTTCAGCATATCCCGAGATCTGGATATTTCATAATCACCCTGCAAGATTCCAGATTCCAATGCCAGGAAAGGGATATCTGATCCAGAAACTCCTATCCAGGCAGAACAACCCTTCAGAAGTAAACCCCACAAAAATCCCACTATTTCACGCAGAAAGGGAAAGGTGGCTGAATCCTCATTGGGATTATCCAGCGCTAGCTACTTGCCCTGCTTCCTGCTTTATCCAGCTGATGTGCCGCTGTGCCGAGACCATACCCTTGCCCTGCTGTTCAGATACCCCGTTGGGGGTCCAAATTTCCAAATTCAAGTGCTTTTTGTATCACCCCATCCCATAGCAAAACATAGGATATCCCATTCTGATATTTTGCCTTTGTTCAACCCTATAAGTAATCCTGAAAGTATACTAGTATTCTAGTAAATGTTTAAATTATCAGAAACCTCTGTGTATTCGGTTCCTTGATTTCCCTGTGTTTGCGCTATTCTTTCCTATGCTTTTAGCCCATTGCATAAGTTCTTAGTCATATTTGGAATAAATTAATTAAATTCCCATCTAAAGAGACACACGGCATGAAGGGGTTACACTTGAAAGTAACCTGTGCCGCAGGTGGCGTTCTTCTTTTCTAGCCACTAAAATATGGTTTCAGTAAAACTTCCTTTCCAAACCGATTTTCCCTGTCCACTGCTCTCACTTTCAAAGCCGAATGTCATTTCCCATTACGAATCTCAGCCAGTCATTCATTTAGAGTTACCCTTTCACTTTCCTATTATTCCTCTGATGTGTACCTGTCCCTTAGCATAAAAACCACATTCCGATTTTGTCAGTTGAACCCGTTTTTCAAGCTGTTTTGACATTTAAACCTGTGTGATTCGGCTGCACTGTGATTTTCCTTCCCAAGTCGATTTTCTGAACTGTATGCCTATTGTTAGGACGTTGCTTGGTAGATTGTTAGTGTTCTTACATATCTGATACTGTTACACTCATTTGTGCCTTTTCTATTCAATAACCATTTAGTAATTTCGCGGCTGTTCTGCTCAGTTTCCGGGGGAGCTAAATCCGGTTTTTCGGAGGGGGTAAGTAGGATTTTAATTGCGATTGTTGCATAGTGTACCTGACTCCTTGCTACATCCCCCCATCCATGTAAAGTTTGATGAATAGGGGTTTGAGGGAGTGTTGCAGGGGGAATGATTAACTGTGATACCATTTAAAAATCCACTCAAAAGTGATTTGCTTTCTTTCAATTGTGTAGTGTTTATCTTACATGAAAAGGTCTAACTAAGTGCATTCCATTCCATCAATTTCTCATGTAATTATCACCCCACTGGTGATTGCTGCCCCATATTAAATTTGTGTGATTTTCATTTTAATTTTAAAATAAATAAATTGTATTACCACCCACCGTCCTGGTTTATGGTCCATTGTGGTCCGGGGTATTTGAAAAAGGAGGTGTGAGATGGGTTGGGTGCCATCTCAATCTGAATTCTTAGTAAATTAAGTCAAAGTGTTTTAATTGTGCGCTGCAGCCTAGGCCAGTATCAAGACTCCTGGTCAGGTGTGTGACGCCCCTTTAGAATCTGTAACACTGGCTCTGGTACATCTGTTGGGGGTTGTAGCGAAGATGATACCCATCGTTGTCAATGATGCTTCCGCTAAACTTTTGCCAACACCCTTGGGTGTTGGAAAATCTCTGTAAATAAGAAATGGGAGTGTGGGGATTTTTGTTGGTAAACCTACGGTTCCTCCAATGAAGAAGAATTCCTCTCCTAGGATGCAGAGTATGCCTGAGACTTTGGACCCTAATCTGAGAAGCTGCATTATGGACCAAAGAAACTTCATCTTAACCAATGTAAATAAGACTGAGTGGTGGGAATCCAGACAATCCATAATAAAGCAGGTTTTCCATTGGCTATATGCAAGAATGGGGCCATGTTGTGTTAGAATGCAGGATGTTAGATTTCTACTAATGCTTTATATTAAGGGCTGATCCACTGAAGACGGTGGTGACTGCATTATTGTGCGTTATGGACTCAGCAACCTTCCTGCTTTTTTGAGTCGCTGGAATTGTTATTCGGATTCCAAGATCACGATTGTTCTCTGATAGGACTAAATAAGGGAAATGACATTGCTTTTTCTTGATGTTATTTTTCATCATCATCATCAATACGTTTATTCGGAAACAAATTTCCATAAACAGCAATACAAGATAAAATACAATACAAAATACATGACATAAAAAGAAACACATTAGATGAAAAATGGTAGAACTTTAAAAAGTGCATGTGTGCATGGTGATTAATATCCTCCAAGGGAATTCCTGAATAGTCATTAGATTGTCAATATTCAGTCAGATTTTGAGAGATGATTTTAGTTCTCCTGTGCCAGGCCTTTCTCAAATAGTCCACCGAGCCCCATGCCACTGGCAACGTGGCAGCTGAGAGTAAATAGCAAAGGGCTGTTCTGGCTTGAGACAATCCAGCTGACCTCAGTAGTGGCAAAAGTGTTTTCCTCCTTAAGTCCATATATGTTGGACAAAACAACAGGTTGTGCAAAAGGTCCTCCACGGGGTACTGACAGCAAGGACAAGCCTGAGGTTGAGCATTTTGAAACCAGTTTTTTGTACAGGCCCCCAGCCATAAACAGTCAAATCGTGCTCTTGTAAGTGCCCAACGGTCATAAGGTTTATTACTAAATAACAAGTATGGCTGGATAGTGTCTGCGATAGTTAAAACAACATGCCTTCTATTAGCACAAGTGCCTAGTGCAACAGACTCTCTGTTTGACTCAAGGATGGATTTATAAAATTTCTTGTGGACCCTTAGCACACACAGAGTCAAAAAGGCTGGAGGGCAGATGAGGCTAGCATAGTTTAACTGATTCACACATTTCTCAATATAAATGAGCCACGGTATTTTCTTGGCAGCCGGACTTCTTACCAATGCAGTTATGATTTTATGTGAAAGAATGGCTTTCTGATTTAACCATAACGCCAGCCAATGCGCAAGGGGGGCCAGTAACCATTCATCACCAATATGGGGGCACCCTAGTTCCAAATGGGTGCCATAATTTGGCGCTGACTGCGGAAGCCCAAGTAGTTTTTTTAAGAAACTATTCTCAACTTTTTCAATGCTTGGAATCTTTTCAATGCCCCACAGTGCAGCCCCATAGTTAATGGCTGTTTTGGTTTGTGCCCTGTAGACTTCAAGGATAAGCTTGAGTGGATGTCCTAGACAGTTATTTTGAAAACGGGATATGCCACCCAAGGCCTGTCTCATCCTCGTACATTGTTTGTCCACGTGTCCAAACCCTCGCCAGTTCTTGGTAAAGCTGATTCCCAAATATACAAAACTAGTAACCCCGGGAATGGGTTCTCCAGCACTCAATATCCTCCGCACCTTGAGGGATATGACGCCAGTTCTCCTGTAAGCCATAACAGCAGATTTTTGGGAGTTCACTGAGAGTTTGTGAGTGGCCATAAATTCAGTGTAAACATCCACCAGGCATTGTAAGGCTATAGGGGTACACGCTATAAGTACCATGTCATCGGTGTAGCCTAGGACAGATAGGGGAACACCTTCTATTCTAATGAAGTCTACATTAGAGTTAACAAGGGCCTGTTATACACCGTTTATATACAATGCAAAAAGCACCAGTGCCACAGCACAACCCTGGTGTACACCCAGAAAGGTCTCGAAAAAAGCTGTACACTGTCCCTGGTCACCAAATCTCACACAAGCTGATGTATTTTCATGTATTATTTGGAGCACCTTGACCAGATCTTCTGGGCAGCCCATGGACCTGAGCACGACCCAGAGCATCGCCCTATCCACTTTATCAAATGCAGTGCTTAGGTCCATGAAGGCCAAGTATAGTGGCTCGCCCTTAACATATATTGATGAAGCACCCACCAAATATAAATTCAGAGCCTGGTCTCTGGTTCCCAGTCTTGGACGGAAACCATATTGGGTCTTGTGAGAACCCCTGAGTCAGAAATCCACTGTTCGAGCCGTGCCAAAACTACCCTACCAAAAATTTTGAATGGGGTATCCAAGAGGGAAATTGGACGATAAGAAAGAGGGCTACCAGGATCACCCTTCTTAAAAATGGGGAAGATTATAGCCCGACCCCATGTTGCCGGATAGGTGCCCAGTTCTAAATATGCGTTAAAGGACTTGGTCAGTAAAGGAGCCCAAAGGACCACCTCCATACAAAAAATATCAGCAGGGATAGCATCTGGCCCGGGAGCACGATTGGGGAGTTGCTTATCTATGGCCAACTCTACCTCTTGAATTGTAAAAAGCAAGGAAGAACCACGTGGACCATCAAAGCAAGAAGAAGGAGGAGCTTTGTATAGGGAGCTAAAGTGATCAGACCAAGCCAGAGCACTTACAGTGTGCTCCTTATATGTTTTCAATTTTTTATAGGGGGGCCCATTGGCCACAAAATCCCAAAATATTTTGAAATCTTGTGACTGTACAGCCTGGAGTAGTTCCTCCCAGGCTTGCTCATCTAGGTTGGACTTCCTAGTGGCAAGGGCGCATTTATAATGTGCCCTAGCGGCAATTATGTCCCGCCGGGTACTATCTCTTGCACCCAGGATAATTTTAAGGTTTTTCTGTGCTGACCGACAAGATTCGTCAAACCATGTTTCCAATTTCGTTCTCCCCGTTTTGAAATCCCTTTGGAAGATATTCGACATAGTATCCCAAATTTTCTGTGCGGCTAAGATTATGCGACCTGGGGGATGTCCATTTGATAGAATAAGCATGAATTCCTCACTGTTCACTTTGCATATGGAAGACTGTGTGTCCACAGGGTCCAATTTAGCCCATTTTATTCTCAGTTTACACAGGGGATTGAGACTGCAATGGTCCAAGTGTAAAAAATGTATCATTGAGACCATCGGTGAGACAATTCGCAAGACCAACCGCAATGCGTGGTGGTCACTGCATAAATTCTCATGGACCTCAAACTCCTTAATTAGGTACCAATCTCTTACGTGAAGACAAAAATAGTAAATCGTGGAGGATCCCTGTGTGCCCACAAAGGTTGGCCTCCCGGGCTGGTCATTGCTTCACGGCCGTTTAAAGACCGAACCCCCCCACTCAAAAAACCACTCAGAAAACTGTAAACCCCTTGCGCACATTCTTTCATCCTCCATTTGTGCAGGGGCTACCCCATAAGCAAATTCTTCTCCAGGGTCTACATTTGTAGACAGCTCCCTTAGACCCAATTTCGCATTAAAATCACTGGTCAGTATTAACAAAGGACCCCGGTTCTCATTGTCACTACCGTGTGCTTCCATCAAGTCTCTCAGCACACCTGAACACCCTTGGTTCGTAATATGTGAACTATTATAAAAATTGACCATGAGTAGAGGACGGCCACTGGGAGGACGTGCAGTAATGCATTGCACATACCCATTCTTGGTTTCTCTCACCATCAGCTTTAAGGCTAGAGATGCCTTTACCAAGATTGCCAGGCCACCAAAACATCGTCCACGTCTACCTTTTTCAGATGGGACACATACGGAGACATAACCATCTAAATATAATGGAGAAAGTGCCCACGTCTCCTAAAGGAACATGATGTCGTATTCACTCATAGTGGCAATTATCTCCCTCTGTGAGATCTTGGACTCAGCGCCTGCTATATTCCAAGATAAGAAGGACATGGTTGTTTGAAATGGCGCCCGTTCATTTTGAAAATGGTTTTGCCCCCATGCACTCTCTATTTCAGATAGATCTTTTAGATAACCCACCTCCCCCATGGCAGCTGGTCAATCTAGTTCTTCAATTTCACCCAGGACCTTGTAGCTATTTGTAAGATCAACCATGGCCACTAGCGTGATTGGTACCATCTGACTGCCTCCCCCAAAACCATCCCTTGCTAATCGTGGGTACAAAGTTTTGGTGGCGGTACGTGGTTCTAGTGGGGGTTGGTTTACGGGGTAAAATGCTCCTAAAGGAAAAAAGGCACTGTTTTGTAAGGAGGAATTGCAGGCCCTTCACTCTGGATTAATGGAGGCAACTACATAGTTAAGCATGGCTGGGGTGATCATAGATACCACCAAACAGTCCCCCACAGCCCATTTTGATTCCTTCCCCACCCAGGACATCCTCCTAGCCATAAGGATGCCTCTAGGGTTCACCTTCACACCGGGCAAACGTGTATTGATCCATTGTGCTGTCTTATTTAAGAGAGAAAGGGTGGATTCCACCTGGCCGAAGGCCAGGGGAGGGAGTCCCGTAATGACTCCCACCAGAGGGGCAGCCTCTGGGGGAAGATTAAGTACAACTTGCTCACTGAGGGGACATTTGTCTTGTAAGATCTTGTGTGTACCGACGGCTGAAACCCCCAGGCCAGTGTTAGGCCCCTTCCAAGAAGTGCGATCCAAAAGTGCGGCATTATGCCGTATTGGAGGCACAGTTGGTAGAGTGGTGACTATAGGGTTATGAACCACCGTCTCACCCCTGTGTAATTTAGTTAAAGAGTTTGGCTGTTGGGTTGCAGGAGCTTCTGCTGTGGGCACGGGAGCAACTCGCCCTGTGCGTTCTACAAGTTCACTAATTTCCCTGATGTCTTTTTTTAGACCTCTTAATAGGTCGTCCATAATACATAAGGTTGTGCTTAAGGAGTTTTTAAGGGCCCCTATTTTTTCTGGGACCGGTGCTAACTTTCTGTCTAATACTGCGTCCAAAATTTTAAAATCACTCGAGGCTGATTCCAGAGAGTCATTAAATGATGCAGCGGGATGAGGGTTCTGACCACTATCCACCAAACTGCGCGTAGGGTCAGCTGCTTTTTCTTTCTTATGTATTGGGCCGCCCGCTTAAATCCCCACGCTATCACCACCCGTTAGGTCAGTTTCCAAGGGATGGTTATTCATTGAGTTCTCAAGACATTGTGAGAGGCTGGGGAGTGAGGCATTTGGATAGGGTAATAAAGGCAGTCTTTTGTCACCGTGTGCACTAGATTGCAGGCTAGCAACTTCGATGGCTCTTTCTGTGGGTTGAATGCGCTCTTCTAGTTTGCCTGCCATTTGCTCAAGGTATTCATTTTAGGTGGATTGGCCATGGTCAATCTAGGCGCCTTTGCTTTTTATAGGCTTCAATTTAGGATTATTGCCAGCGATATCCTGGGTTCCCGGCACACCCAGAGAACAGGGCTTGCTTTTTTTGGTTTTGTTAGGGACAACAGGAGGGGCTTTGGCCTTACCTTTGGACATAGTTCAAAGTCCTAAGAGCTATAGACCGAAATACCCCTATAAGTAAGAAGACTAAGCATGTAGCTTAAAGTGCAAATGCAGAGGGAGTAGAATTAACCACACAAAAATAGTAAAAACACACAGGCACGGTTTAAAATGCCCTAAAAGGGAAGATAAAAAAAAGCACTAAATATGCACACACAGCACATGTCAGGGCCAATTTATGCCATAAGGCTAGGGGAGGGGAGAGACTCACTCGCAGCCCCTCTCCCTAACAATCTAACCTAACAATCAATAACCCTGAAGCCCTGAAGGGCGAAATCAAAAGAGATAAAAATAATGTAATATGGGACATAAATCAACTTCATTTCCAGCAGAAGAAGTAAGAAAGAAATCACCACCTCCTGGTACAGGGACAGGGCACCCCCGACAGCTCAGGGAACCCCCTTAGTCCGACTCTCCCCCCCTGTCCCACGGTTCCAGTCCTAAAGATAAAACAAAGCAGGGCGCAGAGGAAAGGTGAGGGTGGCAGGCAGTGAGGGCAGGGCACACCCGACAGCTTGAGGAGCTACCTCAGTCCGTTTTTTAATTAAGTGGCCTTTTGTGTTGTATGTTATGTTTTGTGATGTATTTGTTTGTATCTTTGTGTTTATGTGAGCCTCGATGCCTGCAGGTTTTGGTGCAATATAAATAAAAAAAAACTAAAAAAAAACAAATCCATTTGTGATGCCTTTTCATATTCAACAGCTGTTGGCATGCCAAGTCCTTTGCTTCGGAGAGATGTTTTGCATACATTCCGATAGTTATGTAGATTCTTCTGATAAAAACACTTATTTATACATTTGTATATCAATTTAATGTTAAGTAGTTCCTTTCAAGCACCCACCAGATCACCCACATCCCAACGTTATACTTTGTTTCCATATAGAAAGAAATTGTCAAGTGGTCCCTCATAGACACCCACCAGACTATGCATGTCTCAAGCTTATTATTTCATTCCGTACAGAAAGGGATGGACAGGTAATTCCTTACAGACACCCATCAGACTATCCATACCCCTGCCTTATTCTTTAATTCCATATACAAAGTAAATGTCAAAACGTTCCTTAGAAACAGCCACAGGTCAGGGACGTCATTTGGGGATCAACTGGGGCCCCACTTGCTATCCCTGCAGTCTTCCTTGCTACCCCTTTTAAAAACAGAAGCTCCTATGCACTGGAATAGTTGGGGCCCGTGCAGATCCTGGGTGAAGGCTGGACTGGGGCTTGCAGCGCAAGAAGGAAGCACACAGTAGGGGTTGGAGCTCACTGTGACATATGGCACGTATCACATGCCACGTTCAACTCAAACCCCTTCTCCTTCCGGCTTCCTCGTGGCTAATATACAAGAACCAGGAAGCTCCCCTGGTTCATGTTTGTGAGCAGCACGGAGGAACCGAGGGTGGCCTGGAGTGACGGACAGAAGCTAGAAAAACAGGTAAAAAAACTTTAAAAAAATGTGATGTGTATTTTGCATGTGTGAAGTGCATGTCAGATGTATGTATGTGCTATGGGTCAGTGCGTGGTGGGTGAATGAGAATAACATGTTATAGTTTGTGTGTTTTAGTTTTTCTGGTTGAGTATGTGCCTGTGTGGAGAAGGCAGTGAGAGTGGATGTAAGACAAGGTGTATGAGTGAGTGACTGGTGGATGAATGAGTATGAATGTGATAGTGTGTTTCATTGTTCTGGATGGGTACGTGTCTGTGTGGAGAATGCAGTGTGAGTGGACGCGAGAGAAGGTGTATGGTTCAGTGAGTGGCAGGTGAATGAGTAGGAATGTGATAGTGTGTTTGAATGTTCTGGGTGGGTGTGTGTGTGTGTGTGTGTGTGTGTGTGTGTGTGTGTGTGTGTGTGTGGTGAGATGTAAGGGCAAGTGAAAGCGGGTGCATGCGTGTGTAAGACCCTGGGAGACTGGGATCACTAGAGCATTTATGACTCATACTTTATTGACTTTGCATGTTTTACTGGTATTTTCAGGCAAAGCCAAGTTCATGTGTGTCATTACCTCCCTAGACTGGCATTTTGGTACAGCCAGACTAGCCATTGCTTACTGTGGCCTGGCATTTATTACTCAGTATTGTTGATAAAGGAAGCATGATAAGTACCATAACCTCGCTAGACTGTCGTTTTGGTGTAGCGGCCTGTTTATTTCTTACTGTAGCATGACTTTTTATTAACTGAATATCTATAATGAAGCAAGGATGATAATTGTTCTTATGGGTCTAAATTGGCTAACATTGGAGTTAGTTTGGACATATCTTCATATTTTGACATGTCACTTTTAATGGCCAAACCATAGGAGTACTAGCATATATTGGCATAGCCAACTTTGTGCCTACTGCCAGTAATGACACTATAAAAAACATTTCAAAGTGAACATGAGTATGTTATGATATGGGAATACTGGCATATTTTGGTCGAACCAGCATTGAATGGGCAGAGCCAGCTTGACTTTTTTTTTTATACTGGCATATATTGAAGAGACCAGCATGACAATGCATTGGGAATTGTGCTTGTTCACTTTTTGTGACTTGCATCTACTGTACTTTTTCCTGAGTTACCCTACACCCTACAAAACTGATTGCAAACTATCTGTCCTTTTACCCAAATTTTCACAAAGTGAGCCGTGTAATACACCATTTTAACCCATTATTCAAAACATTTTCTCATGGGGGCGGGCAGACCGCCAACCTCGTAATGAGGCCCAATGTATCAAGATTGCAAACTTGGCTTATTGGAGCCAGGCTACTGTCCAAGTCCATCTGTCCCAATGGATTACGTAGTACGGCATTGACAAGACCATAGTTGTTGCAAGTGGATCTAGGTCACTTGGCCTAAGCCCTGCCCACCTGTCAATCACCTTAAACTGTTGGCGCCTTCCTGTTTTGTCACCCCTTTTCCCTACTTAAGTAGCCCTCCAACCTCTTTTCCTTTGCACTTGGTGAGTAGGTGCAAGTGGATCTAGGTCACCTGGTCCAAGCCCCACCCCCTGTCAATCCCCTTAAACGGTTGGCTCCTTCCTGTTTTGCTGCCCTTTTTCCATACTTAAGCAGCCCTACAGCCTCTTTTTTTTCAGTTGGTGAGCAGGTGCAAGGGGATCTCATCACCTGGCCTAAGCCCCACCCACCTGTCAATCACTTTAAACTGTTCGTACCTTCCTATTTTACCACCCTTTTTCCATACTTAAGTAGCCCACCAGCCTCTTTTCCTTTGCAGTTGGTGAGCAGGTGCAAGTGGGTCTAGTTCACCTGGACTAAGCCCGCCCACTTGTCAATTACCTTAAACTGTTGGTGCCTTCCTATTTTGCTGTCCGTTTTCCCTACTTAAGCAGCCCTCCAGCCTCTTTTCCTTTGCAGTTGGTTAGCAGGTGTGAGCTGATCTAAGTTACCTCTCTTAAGCCCAAACCAACATCTTAGACCTGCCTCTTACTTTCCTACTTTTAAGTCTTACATCAAGCGGTTATCTCGCCCTAGCGTCCGAGGTGATGGGCAGATGAAGAAAAGGCCAATTCCTGTTTGGACCAAGAGGACCCAGGGCCTGAACCCCTGCTCAGACAACAAGTAAGCATGTGCCAACATGTGTTTTCTTCCTCCGTCCCCACAGGCCCCACAGGCCATCCCCACCATCACCTAGCAACACCAACGACACCAATGACATTGCCCCTCCTCTAAGGTATGGACTCCCAATTCAGCAACCTTATCCACATCAGCCCATCAACACCCCCTCACTGTTTACAACACAGAGGTTGATGCTCGCAAACATCTGCTCAGCTATCACCCATGCAGCAGACATCGCTAACCTCATCATTGTTGAAATATAAGTCCTCCAGACTGTCATGTGTTTGTGCAATTAGGTGGAGTCTTTTGACCTCAACAACCAAGAGGTTGATACTTACCTTGTATTCCCACTGTAAATGAAAACACCTGTCCGTCGTCCATTATCATTCACTTTTGTGCTTATCGAAAGTTGTGTAAACTAATTAAGAAGAAAATATGTGTTCCTGAAATAAATTGATTTCTTCAGCACCGCACATCTTGTCGATAGGATCTCTCATTCTGATTATTTTGATAATTCTATATGACCTCATCACTATACACGACCTTGATGCGGCCTTCATCACCAAGACCTGGCACCTATTTCCACCCACATCCTAGATGTCCTTAACCCAGACGGCTCAGCATCCAACTCAGAGACTGGTGAACAAGACAAGCGGCGGCCTCGTAGTCCTACCTAAGACCTTGTGGCCCTGCACCAGACTTGACCTTAACAGCATTGGTCCTCATTCCATGTTTGCCGGTACAGTAACAACAGTACCGGTAAGCTTGCCGGTATTGTTGTTACCATACCGGCAAACTACGAGTTCTGCTCCCGTGTGCCATCCTGCCTGCCAGGACTGGCCTATCGGGTGGGCCGTCACCCATGAGCAGAGCATAAGGGATGCACCTGCACCACTGCGAATGGTGCCGGTGCATCCGACCGATCTCCCCATTCCCGTTGAGCCCTATGGGGCTCGAATGGGAATGAGCAGCATTTTCTGGGCCTAGGAATGGGCAATTACCGGGTCCGGCAGGGCCGTAATGACCCAGTAATTACCCAATCTTGAGCTGCAGTTTTTTTTTATCGGCAGTAGCCGTGCCTGTTATACAGCATGGCTATCGCCTGTATTGTAATGAGGCCCACTGTCTCCTTCGAAGTCCTCTTCTGGCACTTCCCGCTCTCCCCAATGGACACAGTTGCCTTTCATCTCATCTACAGACCACCCAAACCCAACACCACATTTTACCGGAGACTTCACCACGCTGGTCACCACCATGTACCTCATGCACACAAACAACTTCTTCATAGGTGATTTAAACCTCCCAGGCAACAAGGCCACCTAACTGATAAAGGAATCTCTCCTCAGCCTCACACAGCACACGAAAGACCCAACACATGAGAAAGGTAACATCCTCAACCTAATCATCACTGCCTTCCCTCCACTACAGCTCTCCTCTCCTGCTTGATGGGTCTGACCACCTAGCTGTGCTGTTCAACATCCTGCACACCACCCCAGTTAAGCAATCCCAGCAGAAATTCAGTAGGCAAACCTTCAGGACCTTCATGAACTTCCCTGTGGAATCCCTCACAGAAGACCTTGCCAATTTACACCTAACACATGAACAGAACACCCCCAACTGAACTGTGACTCTCTGCTAGAAGCACTCAGTGCTACCCTCACAGCCTCCATCGACCCACACGTGCCTCTGAAACAACATACCTGGAAACCAAAACCGTCAGCTCCCTGGTACATGCAAGAAATCAAAAGAGTCATCAGGAAACAAGAGAAAACATGGTGCCATTCCAGGACTGCAACCGACCTAGCACTCCTCGAGGAACTCAGAGAAACCCTCTGACAAATAATCAACACAGCCAACACGGTCATGTAACTGTGTCAACCTGCTGCCCAACTCTGCCATACCACACTCCATCAAATAATTCACTGCCATCAATGCCTTCTTCATCAACAAAATCAGAAAGATTGCCAGCACATAGAGGCCAGTTCTGCATCCACAGACCCACCTCACGACCCTCCTAGCGAAAACTCCACACCCTGGACAACATTCATGATACTCTCGACAAAGAACCTGTTAGAACCCCTGGCTGCCCTCAAAGCCACATTGTATATAGACAACATACTCCCAGCATCCACACTCAAGACCCCCCCAGAAGCCACTCTCCTTCTCTACCTGGAAATCATCAACAGCTCCCTGTCAGGTTTCTCTGTTTATCTGTTTATTTGGGAGGGAAATTACTGTAAGTATTTTGTATAATTTCTTCAATTTATTTAGATTGTCCTTAACTCCTTTGGTTCAGAGGGAGAGTTCCCCAAGCCATCATGGTGCTGAGGAGGCTGGGAACTGATTGGTCATGAAGATTCTGCCTGGTGATTAGAGGCTGTGGGTGCTTGGAAACTGATGGAGGATTCTAAACTACCTTTCATCGTCCTCACCTTAACACGGAGGTCATGTTTTATGAATTTCCCTTGTCAGGCCCATTAAGAACCCTTGTAATTGCTCCAGGTTGGAGAAGAAGCAGATTTGAGAGTCCAGGACTTCGTGGGACAATACAAGCTGTAAAACTGGTGGGAGCGCTGCGCTCTAGCTCTTAAGAAAAGTCATCAAGAAGACTCTGTGATTTGCAGTTAATAATCTGTGCATCAGGAAACAGTCACACAGTTTATGTCAAGTTACTTTCATTTTGAGTTAGTTTAGGTATTTAGTTAGTTAGGTAATAATAATAATTGCAGGTAGTAATAATATTTAACTTTGTCTGAAGGTGGAAAGTGAATGGCAGGGCATACGAACTGTAACACATTATTCAGCAATGAACTGAAGTAAATTGTCTTACTCTCTATTCAGCGACTCGTCTCAAAGGAGATGCCGGGGAGAAGAAATTGCACAAAGCCTTTTTGCAGTAATTTGAGAAAGACGCATTCAGTCTCGGCATATGCACAACAGCTTTTAATTGTCAGTCTTTGGTCGCCTTGCGCACACGTCCGAGGCCGTGTCTCCTTTCAGAAAGGAGATCAGTTAAAATGCCTTTATTAGTTGCTCATGCGCAGCGGCGTGTAGTGTTAGTAGTACGCTGTTCTCGCGCATGTGCAGCTTTTAGTGAGGCATTACAGGTATGAAGAGTTACAGGGGAATGTTTGGGGTACATTAGTTTGAAAGGGAATAATCTCTCTCCTTTCTAAAATTTGAAGACTTACCGGAGCTGTCCCCTGAAGAAAGTGCAGATTTAAATGAATATGAACGTTTAGTGAAAAAGATGAGAAAGCATTATGGAAAGAAAATAAACACTATTCTTGAACATTACAAGTTTGGGAAAAGAGTTCAGGAAGAAGGCGAAAGTGTTGAGCAATGCATAACCAACTTGAGAAAATTAGCCAGAACTTGTAAATGTAATGCACAGTTGGATGAAAGACTTCGTGACCAATTCATGCTAGAGTGCAGAAGCAGCAAGGTGACAGAAAAGCTATGGGCTGAGGATGATCCGCCTCTTGACATGGTTTTGAGGATAGCCAAAGAAGTTGAACATACTGAAAGGTGTGTTCAAGAATTAGAGAACAGAATACAATCCTCTGATATCAAACATGATATTCCGAAGAGCAATGTTGCCATGAATGCGAATAAGAATAATGAGTCAATAGCCCAAGTGACAGATATGACAGGCAGCAAGAACAAATCAGAGAAAGCTCGCAGGTCAGTGTGGAATGAGGACAGGAGAGGCAAGACAGTATCCAAGACGTATGCGAGGAAGAGGAGCCCAGGCAGACAAAGGAACAGTCCAAGAAGGAGGAATAATGGCAGATGTTTTAGGTGTGACAGTACAGAACATTGGGCAGACAACCCTGAGTGCCCGGCTTTGAAGATTATATGTGGTAAATGCAAGGGCCACTATGCCAGATGTTGTAAAGCACAAGATAACTCCATGAATTGGATTGGTGACGACAACCACAGTGATGGTGATGAAGATTAATGTGTATTTGTTCTATTTGATGAGGAACACGAAGAGGAAATGGAAAGCCCAAAAGCTACTGTTTGTGTAGACGGAGTGAATATGCGCATGATGATTGACTCAGGTGCCAAATACACCCTTATAACACAAGATATGTGGGACAAAGAAAAACATTAATATTTACATGAACCGGACATTAGGCCCAGGGCCTACGGTGGAGTCAAAATAGATGTCATTGGCTGGTTTTGGGGTGTGCTTAAATTCAAAGATAGAAAGGCAAATGGGAAAATCTACATTACAAGAGCTGGGAGAATTCACCTGTTAAGTTGGACCCATCAAAGTAAGCTGAAGGTAAAATTGGATGCCAGTGCCGATGAATCGGTAACGAACATTGAGAATGAAATGATAAGAAATGACATGAGAATGAAGGGCACAAAGGATATTGAGGAGGTGATGAAAGGTGTCTTTAAGGATGAAATCGGATGTCTATGAGGTTTTTCACATACAATCAAAATGAAGCCCGGATGCACTCCAGTGGCACAAAAGTTGCGCAACATCCCTCTGTTCCATGAGAGAAGAAGTAATAAAGGAGATGAAGAACTTGGAGGAACAGGGTATCATAGAGACTATTGATGCAAGTGAATGGGTTTCTCCCCTAGTAGTCCTAAGAAAGAAATCTGGGAAATTAAGGATATGTGTGGACATGTGGGAGTTAAATAAATGTGTGATTCCAGACAGGCACCCGCTCCCTAACATTCAGGAGATAGTTTCCACCATTGGTCCATCAAAACATTTCTCCACTCTCGATTTAACCTCGGCATATCACCAGGTGAAATTGCATAAAGAATCTAGGTGTATGACAGTGTTTATTACGCCAGATGGATTATACCAATATAAAAGGTTACCTTTTGGACTCATATCTGCTGCATCCATCTTTCAAAAGATTATGCATAAGTTATTTGAAGAAGATCATGGTGTCATCTGTTTCCAAGATGACATTCTAGTACATGCAGTGGACCAGAGAACACATGATGAAAGGCTACTACATGTGTGCAGGACACTATATGATGCTGGCATGACTTTAAGTAAAGAAAAATGCAGGATTAGTTCTCATGAAATTGAATATTTGGGACATACCATATCTGCTGAAGGTGTGCGACCAAAGAAGCAACTACTAGATACCATTGAGAATATGCCAAGACCCAAATCTAAAGAAGAAGTATGTACTTTCATTGGCATGGCAGAGTACTACTCGAAATTGATGCGTGATTTTGCCCTGCACACCATTCCCCTTTGAGAACTACTAAAAAGGAAGACATTTGCATGGGACATGGAATGCAAAGAGGAATTTGTGTGGATAAAACGGGAATTGAATAAGGCACCATCTTTAAGGACCTTCAAGAGTGGCGAGAAAAAAATTATCACGACGGATGCCAGTAATGTGGGTCAGAGAGCAGTTGTCACACAGGAGGTTGATGGCAAGGAGAGGTTGATAGCATTTGCATCTAGATTACTGAAAGGAGCAGAAAAATCATATGCAGCTATTGAAAAAGAAACATTGGCCATCAAATGGGCTGCTGAGAAGTTTCGGAGCTTTATCTGGGGTGTGGAAGTGGAGTTCCGCACGGACCATAAACCACTGGTCCATGTCATAATGAGCAAAGGTTTGGATAATGTCTCAAATCGTATTAAAAGGTGGGTCATACTCCTGTAAGAATATAATTGTGTGGTGAAGTATGTGCCAGGCACAAGAAATCATGCTGCCGACTGCCTTTCAAGGCTTACCAATGTCTCTGAAGTGGACGATGATGAGGAAATGAAGTCTGAAATTGTGCTTAACATTGAAGGTCTGTCCATATCGGAGAAGGAATGGGAACAAGCGGAAGAGTCAGACAGCATGTTCATGAACTTGAAGCAGATCATCCTAAGTGGAAACTCTTTAATGAAGGCCAAATATGAAGAGAATGGACTGTCATAATATTGGAAAGTTGCGAATGAACTCAAAGTGGAGAATAACAGGATTATGAGGAGTGACAGAATTATCACACCTACGAGTCTGCACCAAAGAATTATTGCCCTGGGTCATGAGGGTCACCAGGGTATAGTGAAGACGAAACAAAGAATACGTGACGAATTCTGGTGGCCAGGATATGATCTACAAATCGAGAGAGTTATACGAGACTGTATCCTTTGCAAAGAGAGTGATAGGGGATGTGTGAATGAGAAATATCCTATGGTAGTCACAGACATTCCAGGTAACATTTGGGATGATCTTGGTATGGACATTCTGGGTCCGATTTACAGTGAGAGCAAGCAACATTATTGTTTAGTAATCATTGATCTATTGACTAGGTGGGTTGAGGTCATGATTAAACCATGCATGACTGCAAAAATGGTGGTTGAATTTCTAACGGAAGTGTGTGGAAGGGAAGGTTTGCCCAAAAATATATTGACGGACAATGGTGTACAATTTCGTTCTAAGGAGTTTTGTGTCAAAAATTCTATTATGCATAAAAGGAGTGCCATTTATCACCCACAGACAAACGGGCAATGGTTGAGCGCTTCAACAGAGTACTTAAGGATGCTGTGCAATGGGCTTGGGCCAATGGGGTGAGATGGGAAGAAGCAGTCAGACAGAAGATCAATGCTCACCATTTCACAACACATTGCACGACAGGTCTGTCGCCATTTGAAATGAGTAGAGATCGGAAGGCTAACACCAAGTTGACTCTATCTTGGATGAAAAGAATGACTGTAGTGAAGAAAGATTTTAGGGATGCGTGTGAGAATATTAGGGCAGTGCAATGGATGAATAAGAGGGCTCACGACAGGTCCACGGGGAATAATGTAAAGGAGACACCGCTGATGGTTGGAGGATTAGTAAGGGTCAAACTTCCACCTGTTCTAAGGAATGGTCCGTGTAAGTGGTCAAAACCTGTTGGTGTAGTTGAGGTTTTCAAACACGCAGTGAGAGTGGAGGATGAGAAAGTCTGGAATTTGGAAAGAATATGTGTATGGAAAACCCCCAATGTGAATGTACCGGGAACTAGTAGCTGTGAAAATCTCAGAGAGGGGGTTAGTCATAAGGGAGTGTATGATGTTGAGAAGCGTGGTAAGGTTATAGTGAGTAAGAAGAATTTATCAGACATTTCCTTGCCAAAACCTACAACAGATTTTCCACACACATCAAGGAGAGGAAGGGTCATCTATGATCCTCGTATTATGAAAGACTATGTGTGGGAACATTGGCCATATGTAAATACTGTAAAATGGGGGTTAAGTTTATTTAATACTGTAAAATGGGGGTTACGTTTAATTTGTCAAAATAAGCTAAGAAGGGGAGATGTGTAGTATAGTAAACACTTGTACACGACGAGCCAATCACCAGAAGAACACGAGCGTGGAACACAGAAGATACGCTTGTGGGTAAACACAGCGAGAGATTTGAAAGCGAACACTAACGTCTGTCAGTTGGTGGAGCTCGATGTGCATGCTGACTCCTCCCTTCCAAATTATCCAAGTGTAACTTAAATATAATAAATATATTGCCATACCTCCTCGCTCGTTGTGCCATAATTAATACTTCAGCTCTGCAGGTGCTCAGCTGGTTGGAGGGTGACTGGGAGTGACCTGTGTTCTGTTTTATGTTTTATCCACTTTCCCCTTTCCCTCGGGAGTGTTGAGACCTCTGCTGTATCATGCAGTAGTCAACTGCACACCTGAGAGGGATTGTGGGGCTCAGGAGCTCCTGCGGATCAAGAAACAGGACCGGACACTCCCTAACTCAAGGCACCTTCCGGTTCACCCTAAAAACAGGACAAATCCTCCCTCTACTAAAGAAACCCATGTGGATCCGGACAACCTAGGAAACTATTGTCCTATCACCTATCTTCCCTTCCTAGATAAGATCATTGAGAAATCAGTACCCGAACAACTGCAGCAACACATTGACACCAACAATCTCCTTCAAACCTACCAATCCTGATTCAGACCCAGATGCAGCATGGAGACAGCAGCCATAGAGGTGGTTGACGACACCCACAACAACGTTGACGAGGGCCACCCCAGCCCTATAGTTCTAGTGGACCTTTCGGCTGCTTTTGACACAGTAGACCACCTGGTGCTTACAGACACCCTACATAGGTGCGTGGGGATCAGCAAACTTGTCCGATACTGGTTCACTCCTACATCGCCAACTACAAGCAGTTTAATCAGGTGGACGCCTCTAGATTGCCAATGCTACCATTCACCTATGGAATCTCGCAGGGTCCCATCCTCTCCCCAGTGATTTTCAATCTATACAAGGAGCCGCTGGGAGCCCTCCTAGCCACACACAATATCCACAACCACCAATATGCCAATGACACACAGCTATACCTGAAGATCGACTCCATCAAGGAGATCCATAGGCTCAAAACCTGCTTCTCGCTGATCCAGTCTTGGATGTCCAGTGCATACTTGAAGCTCAACCCCTTCAAGACCGAAATTCCTACTCCTCACCAACATGACAGACCACCTAGACATACAGACCTGGCTATCTACCATGAACCCTCAGGGCTTTACATCTGAGATCACCTCCTGTGCCAAGTCCTTTGGGTTTGACATCGACAAACACCTCTCCTTCAAGACACACATAGCTAGGAAAACTCAGACAGCTTGGTATTAACTCTCCATCCTGTGAAAAGTCAAGCCCTTTCTCCCTCCGGACAGCTTTAGATCCACTGTTCTGGTCCTAAAGCACCTGGTGGGGTTAATGCATTTCTCAAAGGCCTCCCATCGTCCTCCCCAGTGCCCCTGAGAAGTGTCCTACACACGGCTGCACACTTCATCCAGGGTCTACACAGATATAACCACATCACCCCGGTCCTCATCGACCTTCACCGGCTCCCACTGCATGCACAAATCACCATCAAGTCTTGCTGCATCATCTATAAGGCAGTCGACCTCAAATCACTCAGCTACCTCACAGAGAAACTCAGCATCTCCAGCAGACAGGGCACCACCAGAAGCCAGGATACATACAGACTTCAAATCCAGTACTGCAAAAAGGAAAGGACCAGAAAATAAGCCTTATCTGCCTATGCCCCAAGACTATGGAACCTCCTCCCGGTCAGCATCAGACTCGCCCCCACGCTCCTACAATTCAGAAAAGAACTCAAGACCCACCTCTTCAAGGACTCTCTCCTCGTCAGCACCTAGGCCATCACCTTGCCTTGCGCCCCCTGAACTGCTAGACTCTGTCCGTCTCTCTGCCACCTGGAACAGCTGTACACCACCTCTGTGCCCTTCTGTATCCTACCCCCTGCTGTGTATATGTTCATTTGTTACCTCTGAAAAATGCTTTGTTATGCATCTGTACTGTTGTATAGCTCTGTAAAATGCTCCATAATGTATCTGTATTGTTGTATACCTCTGTAAAGTGCTATGTTGCTTCTCGAAGCCAGGTCCTCACTCAATAAATACAATAATAATAATAATAATAATAATAATAATAATAATAATAATAATAAAATCTTCTTTGTTTGTAGAATTCCATTTTAATCTGTTACTTGGCACCCATGCTCAATTGGCCAACCAAACTGAGATGCTATTACACCAAGGTTTTCCCCAAACTGGCAGAGGATGAGAGCTTCAACTTCATAGTTGTAAAAATGAATCCCTCACTCATGGAGGAAGTGATTGAGAGGGTGCAGGTAGAGACTGAAGCAGACGAGTGAAGTGATCACCCCCTTCTTGACTCCCAAGATCACCCACAGATCATCAAAGGCGGTGTTGCCTCAAATGTTTAGAATTTGAGATTTTGGGATTTGAACCCTCACTGTGTATTCCGTCTAGCCAATGGTGCCTGAGGATAGCTTCATCAACGGTGTTAGAAGTGGTTCACAGATCCAACAAAATACAGCCCTCATTCACCATTGTCCTCAGTCACCCTTCTGATGCTCGTTTGCATTATCTCTTTGATGAGCTTGATCTCAGCTGTGGTACTTCTGGAGTGGGAATGACCCGCTTACCTATCCAAAGGTCCCGGATTCTCTGCAACCGGCTGTGCTTGTTCCATCACCATGACCTACAACATTGTAAGAGGAAAAGGTAAATACAAAATTGGACAGAAGTTGACAAGCTCTTCCTCATTACTAGAGGAAGCGTACAATTCCAATCCTAAAATTGTGGAACTAGTCCCAGTTTGTGTTGTTGGTCAAACTACTTGCATGCTTGAAAGCTTGGGAGCAGATGTCGTCTGTCCCATAAAATGTCAATTTGCAAAGATGAAGAAGAACTATGAGGACAAGGGAGCAACAGGATTTTTAAATGTCTATATATGTTTGTTTTTTGAGCAAATGGTATTACATGTAAATGAACAAAAAAGGTAACCCTGTGCCTGGTGGCTTGATGGAAATCTGCGCTATATATTTTCTCTCTTGTTTGCAAGTACATCTTCACAATTGGAAGGAGTTATCCCACGTAATCGGGAATGTTCTCATAACTTCCATCCTCAAACAATGCCTTTCCCCTAACTTCATTTTCTCTCTCCAAATCTTCCTTCCTGTCAGTAAATTGCAATCCAAGTTGCACGTTTATTTTATTTCATTCAGAGGTTTGTACTGAAAACCATAAGAATTTAAGAGAGTGAAACGTAAGACATACTAAAGCAGACAATAAATAAACTACATTCGTTAACAACACTACTCATCTTAATGTTAAAGGTTTTAAAGAAAATTCTCCAATTTATAACATGTAGGATTTGTCAAAGTATTTCTTTACAAGTGGGCACATTATTTTACAGAAAAAGCATTCAATTGAAAGATCTTATCCAGATGTGGGCGCAGCTGATGAGCAATGATTTCTTTATATATCTTTGAATTAAGGAAAATGTTCAGAACATTTAATTGTGCTCACATATCAGGTAATGACTTCAGAATAAATTCAATGAAACTATGCTACACAGCAGTAATATCCATTGATGGTAATTAAACTGTTATGTGCAGAGTTGCAGGGTCATGAAAACATGAACATTACCAATAGGTCTTTAAGCTCAACCACAATACTGGTGACCAAAGGTGACTTCCACATTGCTGCAATGCAATACTTGGCGTTGCCAGAAGATCGGTGATCAATTTACTCCTCATGCCCCCAGAGTAATAACCTGCATCTTCATCAACATCCCCCATAAGAACAGACCCAAGGTTCAGTGGGAGATTTACCCAGCAGACGTCTAAGGAGATTCTGCCTAAAGATCTTGTTTGAGGCATCCCATTAACATGAACTCCCTTTCGATGAACTCTCTGAGTGCCTTCTTGTTAAGGTTGTCCTAGGAGGTCATGCGCCTGAAGCTGCCACAACATAAAAGGAACTAAGTAGCATCAATGGAACAATGCATCTTCTGCAGAGATCAGTGTGCAACCTGCAGGTTGAAGGATCGAATCCTGGTGGGGGACTCTAACTTGTCATCCTTCTGATATTGACCCAAGGACTTTAGTAATTGACGTTCTGCCTCAATGTCAAGTACGTGGTTTCTACCGATACGTGGTTTCTACCGATGGACTACTTTGTGCTACATAAGTGCAGGTTTCATTGTTATGATTGTCCACTACAATGCTGATGGAGGAAAGGGCATGTATTGCTGCCCTGTACTTCGGTTTGGGTCTATTTGACCTAATCACATTTGAGCAAATTTATTTGACCTTTTTTTAGTCTAAAATGCGGGGGAGACCCCCGCAAACCCCTCACACTTCCCCTCAACCTAATTTATAACCTTACCCACCCCCATATATATATTAAATTAAATTTGACTGAAAAAATATCAAAGAAATTCGATCAATTGTTTTAGGTCAAATGTTTTTAGGTCAATTATGCTAATACCTTGCACTTCTGGACAGAGCTTTGGGTTACTCACCAGACTATCCCTCGGACAAAATGACAAAGAAAAAATTACAATATAAAACTTGTCTAAAAGATTTATTAATGACTTTAAAAAAAAGCTAGACTAATTGTGTGATTTTATGGCATAAAGGAGAGCTGTATTTCGAGAACGCTCTATAACGTGATTTGTTTATACTATAATTGCAAATCCAATAACAAATGTTGCCCATTAAGGCCCCAATCATCTTAAACTTAGTAAAGCCCCCGTGATTGGCTCACACCAAGTCCATAATTATGGCGCACATAAATAAGGGCTACGCATGTGGCTTTGTATGGACTGCACATACACAGTTGAGTTTAGCTCCACACGG
Organism: Ambystoma mexicanum; assembly: GCF_040938575.1. Lineage (NCBI taxonomy): Eukaryota > Metazoa > Chordata > Amphibia > Caudata > Ambystomatidae > Ambystoma > Ambystoma mexicanum. The sequence goes on along the minus strand of NC_090923.1, from coordinate 167,911,798 downwards.
ATTGCGCATTTAAATGCTTATCTTCCTGTATATACATCTTAGCCACCCCTCAAACATTTCCAGTGTAATGCATGACCCCCCCGACCCCCCACCCCAGAATGGCGTCTTGCATGCCCATGCAGGCACCTAGCCTGGTGGATTTCTTTTGGGATAATAGTGATTATTAAACAGCAGTGTTTCTGCTCCACTCACTGGTGGTTTGTGGAGGAAAACCTGCGTTCCAATGTAACACCAATTAACCTTTTCCTTTGCTACTTCAGAGAGAGTTTCCAAAAGCTCATTAATGTCCTCTTCTCTCCTTAATAATCTTCTTTTGATGGGGCCGGGGCCGCGCCGTTACACTGCTACGTTTTCATATTGGTCGTGTTTTATTCCATTTGATATTTTTTGATGCATTCATTAAATTAACGATTCAACGCTGCCAAGAACATATTATGGCACAGAAAGTGATGATAGAAAGGGACCTTATATTATGTACATTGCCAATACCCATGCTTCAGTGGGGGTGGTCTGTTTCACACCACCCTTCTCTACTCTCATTGTGCTGTGCTATCAGTGTTCAGGCTGGCTTCTGAGGGGCACTCCACAGCTTAAATGCCAGGTGAACATAGGGGAAGGCCAGAATGGATATGGCCGCCGCAGTTGCGTGCCCTGTTCCGGCATCCCACCAACTGCTCCACTTGTAGTAGATGATTGCCAGGCATCCCTCCAATGGTTGGACATTCCCACGTAATCCCCAGACGCACACCTGTCTATTCTTCTGGCAGTGGGAAGAGAAGGGGGTTCCCCAAACATGGGCTGGAGAACAGTGGCATGAATACTAACACTGACTCCAGTGGGAATCTGTACAACTGATGGAAGAAAAACCAGAGTCAGCTGAGGACGGTGCTCTTTGTAGGGTCCCAGAATGCCTGTTGAGGTTTTGTGGTCATCACAGGATAGGTGTCTTCATTCCTGATGAAGTCATCAATCAGTACACTGGTGGTGGGTAGATGGGTGCCTGAAGGGTTTATTTGAGATGTACTAGTGCAAACAACTTGATTCCTAATTGGACCTTGTTGGCAGCTATCTGTTGATGTTTCGTTGCTGTTAATGAACTCCAGGCTCTTCTTCTTTTGTGGTGGAAGATTGTCCTGTGTAAGTATTTAGTAGCATTGGCTCAATATGCGCAGTGTGTCATGCATAGCATTTCGAATCCAATTCTTTGGTCAGTGGAGAGAGTCGCTGTATCAATGATGGTGCTTTATTTCAGACAAGGAATTATCACATTTGGAAGGTCAGACTAAAGTCAATTGCAGTGGTCCCAATGAGATTGGACTGGCGATGCCACCACATTTATGGGTCGTGGTTGGAAGTGGGCATTACGGATGAGTATGTTTACCTGCAGAGCAAATGCGTATTTCCGGGTTTAAGACAATGGGCCTCATTACAACTCTGGCGGTAGCCGTGCCATTAAAAAATGGCACAGCTGCCGCCGGAGTTCTATTTTTTCCGGCACCCGGGTCATGCCGAGCTCTGCGAATCCGGTAATTGCCCATTTGCAGGTGCCGGAATCGCTGGCCTCCCGATCCCCGTTCTGCCCCATAGGGCTGAATGGGGATGCGGACGTCGGATGCACCGGCATTCAGAGTTGTGCCGGTGCATCCAACGTGCTCTGCACCCGCCAGGAAAAACCTGGCGGGTGAGACGGCACCCACGAGCAGAGCTGATAGTATGGCGGTCTGGGAACTACGGTACCGGTATGCTTACCGGTACCGTAGTTCCCAGACCGCCATGCTCGTAATGAGGTATGTGATGGCATGAATTTTAGTGTTGCTGCTCTTCAGATAGTGGTTGTTGTCTAGCGTCCAGTCATCGATGCTGATAAGGCAATATGCGATAACTGGTTTTTCAGTGGGTGATCGTTTAGTCTAAACACTATCTGACTGCTGTCCGTGTATTTTTGGGAGATGGTAGACACTGTATGAAGGAATTACACAGCTGCAGAGAAAGAGCTCATCCCGGATGCATAACTCAAGAGTCAGAGTATAGTGTTGACATGACGTGTGGGAGTCGTGATCGGTCTCTGAGAGGAATTCCAATGGAGGACTGGGGAATAAGATGACAGCTGGGTTGGTAAAGTAGATCCGAATTGTTCACAGACTTGAAGCTAAATGTCACATGTTGACACAGATCATGTTTTTGCATACAGAGACACCAGGACACTATTAGGCAGATTACGCCAAGCTCTTAGTAAAAGTGTCCACTCTGGGCAGGATTGTTGCCAAAGACCTCATTAGGGGAACTTAAAGTTCTAGGTGAATGTCCTCTCTCTCAAAGTAAACCTCCTCAGAATCGAATTTTGTCTTTTATCGATCACCTCAAACACGCCAGCTGTTTAAAACTAGTCACTCGAATTTACTCCCAAACTAGAACAAACTAAAACCCTTTACCATTGCTCTTTATTTGAGAACAACAACCCAAGCTTTCAAACACACTTCTGAATAGCGTTCATAAATATAGCTCAGACCCACGGGAGGCAACCCTGAATGCTGCTCCCAGACTGATCAATGGAGCCAAAGAGAACGATCCGACCACTCCTCACCAAATCAATGTACATCAGTTCCCTCTGGAGGACCTCCTTTGCTTCAGTATTCGCACCATAGTAAACCTGGGGGACACCTCTGTCAGTTTAGGTGACATCATCGTTACAAACTGAATCTCAGAGGCGTTGCCCACTCAATAAGGCAACTCACTTTGGAACTCCTGAAAAACAAACAAGGGGGACACAGTTCGTCAGACCCTCCCATTCACAACCCAGGAATTTGGAGATTTCTTTCAGATGACTTGAGACCCTTCCCTTCCCACTTGTCTTTCTGCACCCTGCTGGGAATCCACCTGTTTCACTGGGCGTTCACCACCGACTCCCCACAACCCTTATCACCTGTAGTATTGACTGTTTCCCCATCTTCCCATCCTTCCCATCTCATTTTATCTGCATGTTCTGTTGGTTGATGTAAAAAACTAGACAGCCTGTCATCAAGGACATGCTAACGACACACATTAAATAGGAATCATTATGATCATAATAATAGTGTGAATAACAATGTCAATAATGATACCAATAGTAATAATAGTAGTAATAATACTAAGGCTGTGTAGTTCAGTACTGGTTATTTATCGATCTGTACATCAAACAAATCCTTCCAATTAATTTAAAGCAGGCAGAATCACCCTGCTCCCCTATACTAGGATACCGTATACCTGCCACTTCTTGCCCACCGCATTGCAGCGCTCTGCCCCAACTTTCAGTGCTATGCGGATGACAGCTCATTTTCAGGCTGCCCTCAGCCACCTCTTCTCCCTCTCTCATCTCTGACTGTCTGTCTGCTATCCAGGAGTGGTGTGCTGCCAATGAACTCTGCCTTAATGCTAGTAAGACCGAGATTCTCCTCATCAGCACACCCGCTCCCTTCTCTCCTGTCACTCTCTGGCCGGCCTCTCTTGGCCCTCCTCCTGCTTCTACCCGTGAGGCAAAAAAGCTTGGGGTCATCTTTAACTCCACATCTTCTTCTCTCCCCACATCTCTGATGTCTCTAAGAAGTCACACTATCAGCTGCACCTCCTCACAGGTATTCGTCCTTTCCTCTCCTTCCCCAGAAGCTCACTGTCTCTAGAGCTCTGGTTCTCTCTAGGCTTGACTACTGCAACAGCCTCTTTCTAAATCTGCCTGCTTCTACCCTCCACCCTCTGCAACTCATCCAGAATAGGACTGCGAGACTTGTTCTTGACCTCAAGCCCATGGATTGTATCTCGCCAGGACTGAAATCTCTGCACTGGCTCCCAGTGTCTGCGAGGATTAAGTTCAAAGCCCTCTGCATTGTCCACAAGGCCCTCTGGGGCCTGGAGCCTCTATACCTTCAACTCTCTCTTCCTAAATACCTTCCTTCTCGTGTTCTTCGCTCATCCACCTCCTTCTCCCTCAGGGTCAGTCGCTTCTCCAAGCAATAAGTTGGTGGTAGATCTCTTTCTTCGGCTGGGGCCTCCCTCAGGAACAGCCTCCCTGAAACTTGAGGAGAATCATCTCCTGTTCCGGAAACACCTCAAAACCTTTCTCTATGCTTCTGCTTTCCCTCCTTCTCTCCCCTGCTGATCTCCTGGCTGATACGGACACTGCACTGGTTACCTGGCCACCCTCTGATCTCGGGCCCAGGTCCCCTCCCCCGCCAACCGCTTACCTGCACTGTTTTCCTGGCAACCCTTGCATTTGGGACTGTTTCTGTATCTCTACAGTCCCAATAGCAGCACTTACACCTGATGTCTGAACTCACCCTTGCACTTTCCACCTGATGTCTGCACTTACCCTTGCACTTGCCACCACTTGGCTGTACCTTACTCACTTATTTATTCTATTTTCCTACGTACCGCACTGTAACACGTCCCTCTTCTCATGCACTTGCGCAATCTGAATGACACCTGGCCTAGCATGATCGTTGTCGGTCTTCCCTCTGTTCCCCCTCCCTTGCATCATTGCGCCTGAAACACTTGTGTATAGGCGCGTTATAAATGCCATATCATATCATATCATATCATATGATACTGCTTCCAGAACTGAAAGTGGAATTCCAACCATATGGCAATAAGTGCAAACACACGATGTAGTTAGATGTAGCGATACTTTGAGGCTAGAACACTATCTAAGACACTGAAGGGAGACAGGGCTGGTGCAGCATTAATACAAACTCCGGCAACGTGCCACTGCAACCTGCACATTCCTTGTTGCATTGTGGTGCGGCGTGCTGCTTGTAGGGTCAGCCTGGTGCACTGCTTATATCCCTAGCTGGTGGTGGCCTAATCAGCCCCCTAATAATCCCTTATGGGAGAACCTGCCTTGAGCATACGAATGCCAAGAATGGATGACCCTAAACAGCAGTGGGTGACCCTATATCACAAAAGATTTTGTAAAAGAATAAAAGCTATATTTGCTAAATAGTATTTATGAAGAATTAATTGTACATGACATTATGAATTTGTGGATTAAATAAATAACTTGGGCTGATAACTCAAAGAATCTGAACTAGTTAATAATAGGTCTCACTATGGCTCTTTCTCACCCTGCATCTGGGACACAAGCATCATCCTGCCCTGAGCCCCTTTGTCCACTCTCTCCTCAAGCACTCCCTTGTTAAACCCCTTCTCAAAAAGCCCTCTGTTGACCCTTCCTGTCTGGCTAATTACCACCATAACTCTTGGAGAATCTGGCCATCGCCCAGCTTATACACCACACTGAATTTGTTGGTTGTATCCACGACCACCAGTCTGGCCTCAGAGCTACCAGAGGCACAGAAAATGCTCTGCTGAACACCCGTGAAGACTTGCGCTCTAATCTTGAATCCAGCTCTCAATCCGTTCTCATCCTTCTTTAACTTTCCTCTGCCTTCGACACAGTCAATCATGCAACCCTGATAAATCAACTCTGTGATACCCTCGGCATCACAGAACTGGCTCTGAACTGGTTGACCTCCTTCCTCTCGGACCGTCCTGTCCAGGTTTTACTGGGCCCTTCTCTCTCCACCACCTCACTCTCCTCCTGTGGAGTACCTCAGGGCTCTATCCTCTCATCTTGGCTTTTTAACATCTACCTGGCCCCTTTAGACCATCCGATCTCCACCTTCTCTCCTTACCTTCTAGTGTTATGCTGATGACAAGCAGCTCTTCTTCAAGCTTCCCTTCTCGGCCTCTTCCTATCTCATTCCTGACTGCATGTCTGCCATTCAGGCATGGTGCACTACTAACAATCTCTGCCTTAATGCCAGTAAGACTAAGATCCTTCTCATTGGGACCCCTGCTCTCTCTTTTCCTCCCACACTCTGGCCGCCCTCCATGGGCCCCCTCCCGTCACCGTCCTGTGAGGCAAAAACCTTGGTGTCATCTTCGACTCCTCTCTCTCCTTCTCTTTTCACATCACACACCTTGCCAAGAAGGCCCACTTCCTGCTGCACCTCCTCCGAGGCATTCTCCCTTTCCTCATCAACCCCCAGAAACTCAATGCCTCCATAGCTCTGGTCCTCTCCAGGCTGGACTAATGCAACAGTCCAGCCTGGAGGTCCTCAATCTGGCTAATTCCCCCCTTCACCCCTTCAACTAATCCAGAATAGAACTGCAAGACGTATCCTTGGCCTCAAGACCAGGGGCCGCATCTCTCCAGCCCTAAAATCACTCCACTGGCTCCCAGTGGCTGAAAGGATCAAATTCAAGACCTCTGTATCATCCACAAGGCTTTCTGGTGCCTCCCTCTGGAATGGCCTCCCTGCCCCTCTCAGACTTGCTCTGGATCGCCTTAAATTCCAGAAGCGTCTCAAGGCCTTCCTTTTCTCTTCTTCTTTCCCTCTCCCCGTTTTCTGCTGATGTCTCTGTCTTGACTGGCTCCTTCAGATTCTTACAGGGCACCAAGCACCCCCCCCCACCATTCCAGTCTACCTATGCACCTGGTCTCCCCTGACAACCTCCCTCCCCCTCCTCATCCTGCACTTGCCCTCCTGAGCCCCTCCGCCTGCACTAGCCTGGCTGGGCCTGCACCCCTTTGGCCACCAGCCCATACCCCGCACTTAGCTTGTAGACCCTCATTCTCCTGCACTCTCTGCTTTCCCCTGTCTCAGTCCGCCTGGCCTCCCCTGGCACTCGCTTCTTTTTTTTTCTCAATGGGCCCTTCCACCAGGGGCGTTGCTGGGGGGCCTAGGGGGCTATAGCCCCAGATCCTTTGGCTGTAGCCCCGGATAGAAGCTCAGGAGCTACAGCCAAAAGACTAGCTAGCCCCGAGTCCTGACAGCCTGGACATTAGCTTAGCCCGGGATCTTATCCAGACCTAGCAACTCCCCTGCGTTCCACCCTGTCTGGCACTTCGCCCCTTTCCCTCTACGCTGCGCTTCTAGTTACTGCACTTGCACAATCCTAGTAGGACCTTTTGTTTTTGTCCTCCCTACTCCCCCCGGTCCCCTTCTTGGCCTGTTGCACTTTGAGGCACATTGTGTATAGACGCATTACAAATACCAAATAAATAAATAAAATCTTATGGTCATAAATTCAAACACACGATGTATTTGGATGTGGCCATACTTCGAGGCTAGAACCCTATGTTAGACACTGAAGGGAGACAGGGCCAGCGCAACGATCAATACAAACTCCGGCAACGTGCCATTGCACCCTACAACCTCCTCGTGGCATTGTGGTGCGGCGTGCTGCTTGTAGGGTCAATTGGTGCACCTCTTACATCCCTAACTGGTGGTGGCCTAATCTGCTCCCTAATACTCCCCTACGGTAGAACCTGCCTTGAGCATAGGAATGTCAAGAATGGGCGACCTTAAATAGCAGTGGATGACCCTATATCACAAAAGATTTACGAAAAGAAATAAAAAGGTACATTTGATAAATAGTAATTCTGAACATCAATTGTACATGAGATTATGAATGTGTTGATTAAATAAATAAATTGTGTTGAGAACCCGAAGGATCTGAAGTAGTGTAATAATAGGTCTCCAACAGCCTCTAAAAGATGCTCAGAATAGTCCACCTGCCAGCATTCAAATCTGTACACCACGTGTAAGCCACAGGCTTCCACTGCATTTGCTTCGGCGCCTTTACATCTGCATTGCTCATTTTTCAGGGAACAAGCAAAAACGCTATAAAAAGGGTTAAGGCATAGAGAAAAAAATAAAAAGCGATCAGTGTACCTGGTGCTTGGCCATGCTTTTATTTATATAAACGACAACGAACATGCATAGATGTAAATGCTGTCATTGCAAATGCATGAAGTTGTAAATGCACGCTGTAAAGACATGCTACCCACAATACTTTTCCATGGAAGTAGTTTCATCTCTTTCTAGAAAAAGTTCTACCTTAAACATGTGTATGCCGCTTGAAATGTTCACATGACCAGTCGTGAACTGCGAACCAAGGGTGGCCCTGGAAACGTTTTTGAAAGTGGCCTTATGGTAAACTGCCAGCAAGAGCAAGCCCAACCCCTCTAAGTAGGATTTGGGAGTGATGCACCCACCTACAACACAACTACAGCGCTTTGTACAGCTTTGTACAGCGCTGTGGCATAAGGCGCCTTATAAATAAAATATAATACAAATACAAACACAAAACTTGGTAAAAATGCTGCCAAATAGTGAGTTTGAGAGCTCAGTGTTCCCTATATAGGGATCTGGTGCGTGTCCCGACTCTTTTAACTAGTGTAGCCCAAGTGGGGCACTGATTTATGCAGGGATGACACACACATATCGATCATAGTTTAGGATGGTGGGGTGGCACCTGGCCAATCAGATTGCAGGGATATCACGGGCCAGCCCAGGCTACACCCTGGATACGCCACTGATAGGGATTACAAAGTAGTTGGACATAACAAAAAAATGAACTATAAAACTTAAGAGTGTGGGATTAAACAGTCAAGCTTTATATCAAATTATTTACTTCAAAGTATTGTGGGAGATGAGGAGAGATGGAAGGAAGGGGTGCAGAGAAGAGGCGCATGGTTGAGAGACTCACTAGGACACCTCCATAATTCCATGTGGGCCAGTCCACCACTACTCATTCCCTACTCAAAGTCAAGTAAATCCTGAATATTTGCAGGCTACCCAGGGGGGAAGGTGAACTTTGAAGAACAACCTTCCACCGACCTCCACAGCACTCTCAAGTTACCTCTTGCAAAGCATGATTATGACAACCAGCCCTTTCAATTCGGGGACTTGCTGGGGAACTACAGGCCCCAGAAGTACTGAACCAAACAAATTGGATGGCCCACTCACTGTGCTTACTTAGTTTCCTTCCATGGGACGGTGGGCGGGGTAGGTTGGTAGTTATTCAAATGCTTTGCTTTACATTTCTAAGAGGAGACGCCCGCCTGTACTAAAAATGAAAATAAACACATTTCTGGGTTGGTGCACACACCCCTGCTTATTGTTCTGTATGTAGCTACACCTTTTCTGTTTTCTCATAGGTAGCCCTACTTGCACTTGAAATATAAAATACCTTTCTACCTCCAGCGAACAACTGACCGCCAGCTCCCCACGTCCCCTTCTGCCGCTATTTCCAGCACAAACAGCAAGCTCCCTGTAGAAACTGAAAAGGTATTTTGTTTCTATTTCCAGCGCTCTCACCTTTGTAAAAGAAAAACGTTTCTATTTCTACAGTGTTTGAGGAAATATAAAACATTTTTACCATGCTCCGCTGCCCGGCAGTGCTCCTCTGTCAGCCCTCACAAGGCTGTGGGGCGAGGCACATGGTTTAGGGTCCTGTCCAGAGGCGTAGACAGGGTCGGGCCTGACCAAGCAAGGCCCACCCACAATCTGTAAATGCCCACTCATCAGCACTCTGTAGGCATTTACAGGTGTTGACTGTGGTGGGCCCAACTACATTAGTTTCAGGCCCCACTTGTTAGACCATCCTGGCTACGCCTCTGGTCCTGTCGATGATACCAGTGTTCCGCCACTCGCAGAAACCTTTCACGGGTGAATCTTAAACCTTTTTCGGCTAAATTGCTGAAAACGTAATTCGGGTGGTTCAAGTTTCTCTCATATTAGCTTGATCCTGAATGTAAGTCACAACTACATTACTCCCTCGTCGCTCTTTCTCGTCCCAGTCCACACCTATGCCAATGCAAACCACCGCATAATGAACACCCAGGGCCGTATTGGCGGTGTCAAGCATGTTATGGGACCACTTCTCAATGCCTAAAGCTTTCTTTCAGTGTAGTCTCTTCATGCAGGTCTATCAAACTAACCAATTTCTTGTCAAATGTACACAATTCTTGGTTAAGAGGCCCACATCAACTTTCACGCCTGCCACTGTAGGAGATGTTTATGTGGTAAGAATCAATGCAGGGAATAATTATTTCCCTCCCCAATCAAGAGCGCCACACCAATATACCTGCTGTAGAATTCACTCTAGACTTGTCTATAACCCATTTTACACCACTTCTGGCCTTCACCCTTTAACCATAGGCAAGACAAGAATCAGGCCGGCAGGTAGAAAGATTATATATTTAATAATGGATAGGAGCATTCATATTGGTACATAATCACAGGTCACGTCACATTCTCTGTGGCACAAATGCTTTTCTTTCCTAACAATACCCTTTTCACACAAATTGAAAACACTTGTTGGTTTAGGATAATACAGATCGCAGACTCTTTAATCCAACATCATGTACAGGATTCCTTTGTTGGGTTCTTTTCGCCCCAGGTTACAGGAATCACGGGTCTATGGGGTACTTCATATACCTAGGTCCCTCACAAAATACTCTTAATGCACAAAATTGGGCAGCACCCTGGAATTGACACAACAGTTTAATTGCACAAAATACTTTGCATGAGGTTCTCTTTTAATACCATGTAGCACCTTGCAACATGACCGGCTCATATGCTTGGCATTATACTTTACATGAAGTTTAATTTAAAAATATGCAACACTTTCCTATTTGGAAAAGCAATTTCACACATGCAGCAATCTGTATTTTTATCAACCTGCATTCTTGGCAATGCTTTACATTATTGGAGCACAACATACCTTTAACAACAAACAATTTTCATAAGTATGGAACCCTTCTTCCTTCACCCCTATACGACGAAGAATCTCTCTTCCATCAGGGGTCACTTTCTCACTTTCTGCAGAGTTGTGCTTTTAAATCAGTGTCTTCACTCTGCTTAACTTTGGGAAGACACTGTTCATAAGCCACAAACCCACATTTTCAGTTATGATTTGAAACCCCTCTGCTTTAAGGTAGTGTCTTGGGATTAAGGAGCAATTAGGAATTTTGTTTTTATGCACCCCTCCCTTTAGGAAATTTGGGTTGGGAAAGAGAAATGGGAGTACCCAATAACTTTAACACACTGGAGTTTTATCCACACTGGAAGCAATGTTGTGTTAAAGACTCCAATCAAGCAGTCCCACTAAGTCAGTGCCTTGTCTGGGATTGCTCCAGGGAAGCCCTTATTTATATATTTTTATGTCCAGTTCGTGTACTCTGGGTGACAACCCTTATATAACACCCCTCTCTTAGAATCCCCCTGACCCCACTGAGCCAAGAAGTAAGTTTGTTTTGCAAATTTAAAAGGTTTATTTGAGAATTAAACAATATATATATATCACACTTTTATAATAAATTAATAATTGATATCACACTTGTGAATATGATCAGTAATCAGCAATAGGTAATCCTACAATAGCACAGTTCTGGTGACTTATGACTAGGAACAGGAGAATAAGATATCAGAGAATGCTTTATGGTTTCAAGGAGATGCAAAGATGAATAAAAGGCAGTACAGAAATACACTTGATATGATTTCAGCAAAAGATAATGTGATCACTTTTTCTTTGACAATTTACTCCCCCCCTATGCACTGTAAGGAGATGGAAGTAACACACACAATTCTCAGGAATACACACAAATGCAATACAAAGTTCCAGTTCCCCCCAGCGAGCTTAGAGGAAAACAGGTACGATTTTAAACACAGGCAAAATCCTTTGAAATGTGGTGGCAATGAAGTGAAAAATATACTCAAATTGCTATTAATTCCCTATAGGAGGTTCAGGGTGAGTGAGAGATACTTTAAATCAGTTCAGGCCAGCCCTATCAATGATTCAGGGATGGTTATCAAGTAGAAAACAGAATTCCGTGATGGAAGCAAAAGATAAATGTTTTTACACGTGGCTGGAATGAAGCAAAATGTCAAATCGCTGCAATTTAGTCGCATGCGTCGAACACAAGTACGGAGGAAGTATAAGGACTAGAAAAGCTTGTTGGAAAGCCTAGAATCTTAGCTCTAAGATGAAAGTAACATTTCATTCCTAGGACAAACGGTTCCGGAGATACGGACGATTTTGTGAAGGTAGTTTTTCAGAAATGAAATTTTAAAGTTTCAAAATGACAGATGACAGTTTTGCAGCTTTGAATCAAAAGAAGGGACACGATTTCTATGATGCAGGTCTCAATAGGTTAAAATAGTTTGAATTAGATTATTTTAAACTAAGAGATTGATTTTGCACAGTTCTGGCTGAGCACTCACACTATATTTTGGACAGGAATGCAACTTCCTCACGGATTGGGTCAGGATTGGCTGCGGTTCTCTCGCCACTGGGTACTGGTTCTCTGGTTCTCTGGTCTCTCTGGATAATTCTGCCTTCTGGGTCTGCTACCGGTTCTGGCAAAAGTTCTTGGCAAAGAATTCAAACAGCTCGCCCGGCGGTGAATAGTTTGGTTAGGTTTTGAGGCCTGCTGAAGAGAACTCAGCTTGTGGGTTAGGCCTTTGCTTTAAGTTCTGGAGTCAGAGTTCTAAGTTCTGGTTTCTGTCTTGCTGGAGTCAGTCCGGATCTCTGGATGTGAAGTCGTCTGTCAGCGTGCTCCGCAAGGAAATGGAAATTGAATGTCCCTACCTGTCCTGAACAGTCTCCTTTTATGTGTTTAGAAAGTGGGTGTGTGCGTCGGCATGACTAAGCCTGCCCCTCGCAACTTATCATTGTCCCAGTTCTCTCTCCATTGATTGGGGGAACTGGGTTGAGAGTCAGAGTGATGAGGTAGGTTTATGGTCAGAGGATCCTCCCCTTGTCAAATTGCACACAAATCTATTTCTGATCCAAATACATATTTATCTATGTACCATTTTTCTAATATTATATGTCCAGTTAACATATTTTCTGTAGCACCAAACCATCTGATCCCTGTCTTTGTAAGATGTTGTGTCCACTTATGACAGAATTCTCCCCTTTTCATCCAGATAACGACCTCTAAACCTTTCCAGATTTTACACATATGTGCACCAGGGTATGGGTTTCAGATGATAAAGTGACAGATTTTTAACATGCATACATTTGGAGTAACAACCTTATTTTCCACTACTACTCCCCAGAACATACCCCAGAGTCCTGACACCTCTTAAAATGTGCACAGAAAAATTACAAGAATGATATCATTTATGTAATTTTTACAAGTCCGCACTATGAATTATCCATCTTTTTAAAATTATGCTCTGGCCCCAAAGGGGTGTGGTTTTCCAAAGCACATGGTGGAATTTCTGGTTTATCCACTTCCTCCAACTCAAGTTGCACACAGAGGCACTGCCCCTCCCCTTTTCTCTCAGGAGGAAGCCATTTATGACCCCCCCTAATTTAACATTTGCCTGAGCCAAGGAAGGCTCATTGTTCAGTTTCCTGCAGTCCCCAGCTGCTCCTCCCCTAATCCAATCAGGGAGGTGTCATCTTCTTTTGGTGGGGGCAGAAGAATGCAGCCAGGCCTGGGAAGAGTGGCTGAGCAAGTTTCAACTCCTGTCGGGGGTAGTTGCCGGGCAGAATTCACGCTCTTCAAGCCAGTTTCAGCCAAATGTCACTTTTGTTCCCAGTTTTTCTTCATCCAAATCAAACTTACAATTTTTACACATGCAGCTAGAACGCTGATTCTAAGTTCAAAACTATGACATTTAACAGTTGCAAACTATGTGACACTCAACAGTAGGTCACTCATTTATTTTAAACATTTAGATGTTAGTGTCTTTCAGTTCAATTTCACTTCAGCTGCTGACATCCACAGCTCAGCCAGTTTTGTTATAAACGTTGTTTTGGGCTCTTCATCTTTCCAGATTTTGTATGCACACAAGAATACATTCTGCCAAATGTTTGCTGGTGTTCAGGGAGATTTTTGAATATCTTGCAATGTTTAAAATAAGCATTTTTAGCTTACATTTCAGAGAAACAAAGGTGATTTCAAAGCGCTTTTTGAGCCAACCGGCACTGCTGTTTTTCCTTTGGCACACATTTCACTCATGGCACTCCTGGCCCCTCACGCTCACACTGGTGGGTGGCAGGTCAGGTGACCATTTTGTTGTACGCAAAGGCTGCGCGGTTCTCCAGGATTCTGATGCAAATGTGGGCTTTTCCGCCCTCTTGGATTTCCTAAGCCCACAGCACCAAATGTTGCAGCATAATGGTCCAAACGTGGGTCAGGACACCCAACAGTTGTTGATTTTGGATTTCAACAAAATCACAGTGTGTCAGTTGGTTATAGGGTAATTAATTACATTATTATATAGTAAGAAAATGGCAGGGATCTATGTCTGTACCTCGCCCAACAAATAAGGGGAAGTAATTGATTCAAACAGATCCCCCAATACTTGGTTTAGTTTGACAGGTTTACTTACATTGAGACTCTAGGTTTCGTGCTGAGGAATAAAAATATGCCACTTCCTGGATCATCTCAAGAGGAAAGGACATGTAACTGGTGATATGGCCTCTCCCGGTTCAGTCATGGATACCTCCACCATCAATCCCCTTTGATTTGTCTCTATTAGTATGGGGTCCCAGCTTCTGTCTATCCCTGGTTTCCCATCTCTCAGGAAATCTTGGTTCTCCGACAATTTGTCAATAGTACCACTCAGATCATATCAGACAGCTCTCTCCAATTGCCATTGTGCGTCACCTCATAAATCTTTTAACAACTCTATATTATCTAAATTATCAGGTGTCATCTCATTGGTTAGTGATTTGGATTGTAAATCTATTTTCCATCCCCTCAACCCAGGCCTAGCCCTTTTTCTTTGATTGGTCCCTTCAGGTACCATGACCAAATTCTGGGAGGGATCAACCCACCCACTTGAATGTACATTTCCACAGATTTCACTTTTGTACTTAAAAACTACAACATGGCAAATTTTTAAATACACCTTACAATATATATAGTTTTGAATGAGTCTTATCATGGCAGACTATATGTAATGAGTCGTGTTCAGCATGAGTTTGCAGGTTTGAATGACAGTTTTTTTGTGAGTAACTGGAAAATGATAAAAAGTCAGTGTCACAAAATTGTATATACAGTTAAATCATTCACTAAGCTACTATCCTAAACAATTGCTGCTTTGTGATATTTTCTAGGGAGATAGAAACTCATCTTAGGTTGTAGCTTGGGTTCCCATGGTCAAATTGTTAGGGCATCAACAGAAAGGTCTTCCCATAGGATTTCTAATCATATTTACCCATGTTTGTGTGATGTATGGTTCCGGGGGAACATCAACGAAATTGATCCTATATATAATCTTATGGCAATCACTTAATTATACATGATTTGAACTTCTACTAACATCATATTTGTTTTCTCTAAGAAACCTCACATGCAACCTCAGCCTGATCTCCTTTGTTGACCCAGGCTGGTATAAATCAATTAACATTCTTGCCAAGTCAAAAATCAGGCCATTTGTCTGATTATCTCCAGATGCAGATGAAGCCAACTCCACCCCTGACTCATAAAGCACCTTCTGGTGTCCATCAAATGTCATCAGCTCAGGGAGCGGGACCACACGTTCAAGTTTTAGTTCCAAGTATTTTAGCACCTTGTAGTGAATGTTAGATGTGCCTAAATCAGAGTTTAAACTGTCTTGCTCCTGTAAAAGGAATTTGGTCAAAGAATATTGGCAATATTTCTTACAAATTTGAACAGACCCTTCTGTTATTGGTGTGCGCTTCATAAATTGGTTGAAGAATCACACTTACCTTTACTGCCAATTAATTTCTTTTGGAATGTTTTGTTGGTGGTTAACAAGCCTGCTTCGGTGACTTATGTTGAACCGGAAGCTAGATCTCTGCAGCAGGTTCTTACCCACCTAGCTAATTTTACAGTTGCTTTTGAAACTAATACATTTTTTTTAGAAATACAATGATCAGTAACATCTATTGATCTGGCTAGATAGACAAGTGTTTTAATGAACATCTTGATAAAATCTGAACATCTTGATGCAGACCTGCCTAACCGCCGGGTTTTGTAGACTCTGTATGGGGAGAGTGGGAGAACTATGGATTTCTGGTGCGTACAACCACCTCAGTCTGGACTGGTTACATCTCCTCATGGTAGGGATATTTGCATCGAGAGGTCGAGAATGCCTGGGATAACTGATACCTCTCAAAGAGTGTTTACTATGGATTGCAGGAGCATTGTGATCACCAACGTAGAAAGAACAGAGCGGGTGGACACCAGAGAGGCGCTCAGAAACAAGGTCTTGTCTTGGATACACACCAAAGTGGGCCCTGGCTTTGTCAGAGGAGGGGACTTTAGACTTTTGCGAAGGTTGCATATTAAGGAATGGTGCATCAAGGTCAATAAAGACTGTATTATGCGATCATTTCCAGCTTATGTAAAAATCTGTGCAATATGTCATCCAACTCTAATTTAAGAAGTGTGTTCAATTAAACATAATAGTCTTTTCAATTTTTAATTGCTGTTGTATTGCTCTTGTCACACCCCACCCTTGAACATGTATTTAATTTAGTGATGTGTGTTTTTGACTGTGTGTATTGTTATGTGTAGCGCCATTATGCCTCCAGGCCACGTTTGCACTATATAAATAAATAAACAAACACAAAAAAAGCATTATAAAGTTTGGATCCCCGACCGGGAATCAAACCTATGCAATGCACGGTGTCATCAGCTCAGTGAGATGATTTGTTCATATCTCACAAGTACAGTATGAGGTCATTATGAGGTCATTTCCCTAAGTGGTGGTCTGGACTCAGATCCAAGATACATCTTTTAACAAAAGTGTGTGATCCTGGGCATCTCACTTTAAGCTTGTGCGCCTTATCTGTAGCCTTATCTGTGGCACTACATAAGCTCTGTTTATGCAGCAAATATATATTTTAAGATTTGCCAGACAAAATTAATAAAAGTAATGATTATAAGCTTCATTTGTTTAATTTTTTATAGATATTTAAACATATGGCATGACTGTTCGTATGTATGGTATTATATCCACTCTTGTTTCCTGGGATTAGGCACGCACTGCAAACAGAAAACACTTCAGAGATTTTGATTTCAACATTAGGCAGGTCTGGCTTGATATCCTTGGACCCATTTTTGGTAGCATAATAGAAAGCCCAGCTGGTTAGAAGGTAAACAAATGTGTGGCATATCATTTTGTTGAAAAGTCATTTCAGCCTTACATCATTATTTTTTTTATTTTTAATAATGCAGATAGCAGATGCTAGCATGGTTTTCTTATCCATCCTTGCTATTGTACCAAAGTTTTTGAATCTACAATAGGGGTTGGCCAAGGGGGTGGGGCTTCTAACATGTGGGCGTGGCTTCAAGTCTGGTTTTTCCTTCCAAGTTGGCAACCCTATCTACACTACATACTTAAATAAGAGTGACCTATACATAAGGCATAAAATAGATGCGAGGAACAACAGGAATGGTCAAATTGGCAGCCTGCTACACCATTCACAATAAAATGATGCGCAGCCAGGAGGACAAGCGCATTTAAAAGCAGCAACTATTAAAGGATAGTTCCGGGACTTTTTTTTTATTGTCCCTACGGTTCGGCCATGTGTTTTTAAGCATAAATCGGTAGATCGTAGAAAACTTTCCTATGGACCTTACCCGACTTTTCGTCCATTAACGCACTTGAAATCAGCCGCCATTTTCTGATAATCCTATCATTTCCCCCCATCGACCTGGCTCACCTGCTTTTGCGGCACTAAATCAAATCCCCCGCCCCTGAAACAGACTTTATGAAAACATTCATATTCCCCGCCTCTATCCGTGACGTGACTGTGCTGCGTAGGCAAACGCGCCCAGGCGTCTTCTACGCGACTCCACACAGAACCCGGAAACCAACACAGATCAGCTCACAACACAGCGCGCCACAATTCGGAATATGAAACTGTACTTTTAAATCAAACTGCAAGATTGTAAATTTGGTAAAGTACATTTATTTGACATCAAATGTTTAGAGAATATTCAGCGATTTGCATTTTTCTTTGCTCTGGATCCAAAATAGTTCGTCTTGAGGCAAGCGATGTTCGTGTGCAGTACACAGGGTGTTGGTTTACGATAAAATAAGCTCTTCGGTCGCACTGATAATCGCATGGCTGTTCCAACAACGAGGCACTAGGCCACCACAACGGTCTGTATGTTGCATCTAGCCGTTAGTACCGCGTAAGGGCATACTTGTACTTGGCGATCATCCCATAAAATGGTCAGGGTGGTAACGTTGTTCACGCGGAGAAGCAACTGGCGGTTGAAAAAGCCATCCGCCGGTGTCTGGTACTCGTGACACATACAATAATGAAGGATGTACCTGTTTTAAAAACATAAAAAATGAAATTAGTCTCACCATCAGATCTTTATTAAAATTATTCATTTTATATATTAGGTCGGGAAATTATTTCATAGCTAGGACAGTGCAGCTGGGTATTATACGTCAAGGGGGGGCTGTAGGATACTGAGACAGTCCCCCAGTGCAGGGGTTGACAGGGAGGCAGTGCAGGTGGAGAGTGGAAGGGCCCAGGACCGAGGTCGCAGACAGTGGACCAGTTGTAGCAGGGGAGAGGGAGAGAGAAAGCAGAAGCAAAGAGGAAGGTTTTGAGGTGCTTCCGTAAAAGGAGATGGTTCTCCTCAAGATAGTGCGCGGTACAAAACAATATGCCACATAGAACGAACAAGTACAACTTAACCCGTCTTTAAAGCTACTGTATAGTAATTAAATTGCGGTATAAACTCATCTAAAGAGTTACTTACATTATATTTGCATTTTCCATTGTGTCTGTGCGTAGGGCAGCCCCGAAATACCACTCCTTCTATGCCGACGTTATTTCTTCTAATGAACGAACATTAAATGGCTTTCGTTTCTGAAATTATATTCATTATCGTGTCTTACGTTATTGCCCCTCACCCCCAAAAAGAAGTCTTTCGGGATGGTCCCGGCCTGTCAAGGTCAAATAACAATAGAACCTTATACTGAGTCGTGGGCCATTCCGGCACCCGAGCAAAAAATCAAAGCAGCTGACCTTCACTTTGAACGAGCACACATTCCTAGTTAGCTACATTCAGTGTAAGGCCATCTCACAGGACTTGAAATTTACACTCCATCTTTGCATTTTGTCTGCGTGCATTTGCAGCCCCAGCGAACCTTAAATACGGAGACATTCTATATTTTTTGAAAAATTATTTATATTACTGTTTGGTTTAATTTAATGTGCAAATGAACAAGGGTGGAGAGACACATTGCATGTACACTGAGCAATCACTTTTATTTACACAATACATAGCTACACATATTCAATGGGCCTGCGACATGAGGAGACTCGAGAGAACAGACAATCAAATTACAATCATTTAAACCGTGATGTGTATTTCTCAATGAGCTCTGCTTTAGGTGGACATGGAACAGAGGCAATGTTGGGTGGCAATGCAGTTGTCCCCTGCACAGGTTCGTTCACAACTCCATGTATGTGCCTATGTAGGACATCAACAATAAGTCTCTCAATAAACTCATATTGCATATCCTCAAACACTGGTTTGATCACCCATTGTTTACTTCTTTTAGTGAAGGCCTTATTGTAGCGAAGCGTCCCTAAAGTTCCGGTCGTCCTACTTTGTTGACGGCCAACATTATGGTTATGTGCCAAGACCGCTAGAAGAGTCCGATTTATCATGCCCTCCATGCCAAAATGCAATCGTTTTGGCCTGTACTTTAGGCACATATTGTGGAACACCTCCAAATCTCCTGTGTGGCAGAATTCCGTGAGTCCCCTTAAATCTCTTGTTATAGTTTTATCAAATACAATCTTTTCAATGGCTTTGTGAGTGGGTGATGAAGGAATCAACCACTTCTTCTTCCGTGCCTCCTCTGTGGACAAATGGCCATGTTCACAATTGTGGAAATGTTGGTTTGTGGTCCAGCGGTGAACGTTGCTACAGTGTAGCATTACTGACCGCCATTTTTCCAGTAGAATTTCCAACGACCCTCCACATGTTTTTGAGCTCCACCAAAGATGGTTGCTGATTGACTTGGACCACTGTGAAATACCTTGCATATCTTTTTTTTTACCTGCAGCCGACATTTTTTTATTGATTGTTTTTGCAAGATGCCATACGTCAAATTGGTGATTTATATTTTTGTACTCTTCTCTCATTGTCTTGGCAATTGAAACGTGTCTGTCCGTGGCTATCAGGTCGATCACCATTCCCCGCGATTGTAGTTCTTGCAATGATGCTACAAAGCCAACTTTCTCCATGGCCACTGAGGATGTACTTTGTGACACCTGCACGACCACCGAACTCACAATTTTCTTACTTTCCATGTCCTGAAAGAAGTAGGTGCAGTACTTGGCTGAAAATCCTGGGCTGTCGCACTGTCCATCACCGGCTAGCCTGAACCGTTTGCCCGCGAATGTACTCTCAATAGACATTTTTTCCATTCTCCAAGCTTCGCTAATGGCTGGAAATAGATCATCGGTTTGGTATTTGTAGAACTGAGTTTTCGCAATGAAATGGATTCCCACAAACTGAAAGAAAGACTCTAACTTTTTAAAACTTGAACCACTAAAAAGTGCAGCCGCTGCACAAAGTAGATTGCCTGCTGGCAGTTGCCCCAGCATGGGTTGTGCAGACCATGAGAAAGGATGATATTTTGTACAGGTGGCATGTATTTTAAGGTTAGTGCCTCGAATTGCACGAGTCACATTAATCAATGGCTCCCCACATACTTCCCCACCAACCGAATGCCCACATTTCATCCGAATAATAATATCGATCAAACAACTATCGAATACAATGAATTTGGCCTCTTTCCTTATACTGTCACTCTGCATCCCAGCTGGTTCGGCCTGTAACGTTGAGGACATGTCACTCACATGAAAGGTAGAATCTCTGATATCGTCTTCCGCTATGTTCAGTGATATTGATGGTGTTTCATTGTCGTCCACTTCATTCTCTTCCATTGCAACATCTGTTCCTTCTCCGGCGATGGGTGGATAAAACAATTTCTTCAACTTTCTCGCGGTCTTAGTTTTTGCGGGTGTGGATTCTGTGAATTGATCTCCGACTGCATCCGAACTACCAGGAGGACATTCACTATCAGTGGCTGGTGGTGGTATAGCTCCGTTGTCAATCACTTCATATTCTTCCCATTGGCACGATGCATCTCCAGTCTCAAGTCCCTGCCAAAAGGTTTGACGAGCAACATCTCTCGTTCGCTTCACTGTCTGTGTAGATCTAGTTCGTACACCCACTCGCAACTAGAGGACAGATTGGAAAAGGGATGTTCAGTTTAAACACAACTTACAGTATTGAACTATTAACAGTGAAAAACAACATAATATAGTGACCAGGACACTAACCTTCTTTTGCTTTCTTTTCTTTGAAACTTTCTTGCCTCGAACTTCAACATCAGGACGCTGTTGCTCCGACTCGTGTGTGCATGTCTCCACTTCCTCTTGCGCTGCAACGACTATATTTTCATGATAAGCACATCCATCACGCACTGACGCTCCATCGACTCCCTGAAACATAGAACTTTCATTAGTATGTATAATAATATTGAAAACACAAAATGTACTTGGGGACCAATACCCACGTACATCTCAATAGCAAAACACGAATGACCGCTTTGTGTAGAACATTCAAACGACAATTATTCACGCATTGTTGATCTAGTTAGATGGAACTGTCAAGATCCATACCTCGGGCTCCTCATAGACTTCCATTGATGATATTATTGAAGATGATGCTTCAGTAACTCCCTGAAACACAGTAATTGCATTAGTATGGTTTTCTATTTTGTTAAAAAGAACATAAACTTTGTGCAGGCGTCAACGGCTCATCTAAATAGACCTGCACAAATGATCAGTTGTCTAAAATAAATAATGGATATGTAAATATGATTCCATTTGCTCGATCGTTGGAAGTGTCACCACCCAGAGATCTGCATCAACTACTAGGGGTGATGTTCTTGTAGAAGAAGCTCCGTCATCTCCCTGAAACATAGTACTTGCGTTAATAAAGAAGGAAGTATAGCGGATGTAATCACGTCATATGATTTCGCTTGATCGAACTGTCAGTATCCATACCTCGAAATGCATAAGAACATCAAAGGACGATGTAACTGCGGTGCACACTTCTGCAAGCTGTTGCGCCGACCCGTAATTGCATGCTCCCCCTTCTTCTTGGACTAATGCTCCATCGACTCCCTGAAACATAGGACTTTCATTTGTAATGAACACAATATTGAAAAAAGAAGACACATAGGAGGGCGACGACAGAAGGACATATCAATGGCTAAAAACAAAAGAAACATTGTGTGTAACAATCACGCTACAAGAATGCAAGATCTGATGATCTCCATCGATGGAACTGTCCGGAAACGTACCTCGAGCATCTGAGTGACATCAACGGTTGTCGTCAATACGTTGGACTCCTCAGCATCTCCCTGAAAGACAGTACTTGCATTATTTTGGATAACAATAATTATAACTGAAAACAAAGACTAGAGGACGAGTACAAGGGTGTACCATTAGGTAAAATAATTACACGATAAATTAAAACTATTGATTTACATGCCTAAAACAAGTCAGTGGCAGAATAGCCAAGTAAGATTACACGATAGGCGCTTGAAGTGGCTGATGACTGCAATAACGACACGGATGGAGAATCTTCTGCCTTCATATTGAGTGGATACATAAATGGGGAAATTATTGTTAGCTAATGCTACACACTACTGCAAGGCCGAGAGATAAATACGTAAACTTGACTCACCAGTGGAGGGATGTGGACGAATAGAGTGGGAATAGCGGTTGAGAGAAATTTTCGCCTCGCTCGCGGTGTGTTCTTCTTTATTAGCAATGATGTGGAGTACATGTCTGAGCTAAAGTGCCTGCTGCAGATGCGGTATCGATCACCCCTCTTGTCCGCAAAGACTTCTAGGACTCTACTTTCAAGCTCAGACGGTGGATATCCGCAATATCGGACCCATTCTCTTATCTGATCTATTGTCTTAGGGAAAACATGCATTATAGTACCCTCAGATTTATTATGGGTCTTCGAAGGGCAACCGCCAATGGAACAGGCAGGCATTGTGGAAAGTTCTGAAAAGTAAAGATCAACAATTCTCTATGAATACCAATGTGTTAAAAAATTAAATGACACATAAAAGGTTCAATGCAAGGTTCGTTTTGGTTCTTGGAACTATACACGTTATTCACATGCGGATAAGTATTTGAATAACTTTAAAAAAATAGAAAAATAATTTGACTAAACTCAGAACATGTGACTAGTTCCTTGCATGTACTGTCTTGAACGAAAAGAAATTGGACGCAAAATGATTATGGTACATGGCCTTACCTTGACGAACAAACAGTTAGATGCAGGGATCAGAGTAGTTTCTTGTCGTAGAACAGGGAGCAGTTCACAGGTTGCAAACTGACGAGTTTCCTCGAAGTGGTCACGGAAGTTCACAGAGACGAAGAGCAGATAACCAGCACCTTCACGGGTTGACTAGCAAAGCGCAAAGAAGTTCTCATTAGAAATATGAAGTGGGTTATAAAGAATTCGAAACAGGGGTGTGTTTGTGAATGAATGACGTGTATATGTCGTGGCATTATGCGGTTTGCAGGGGGCCGTCCAGCGTGAGGGGGGATGCTTGGCAGGAGACACGGGGTCTGGAGGTAGACATGGGAACAACAACCCATGCTCTATAGACCACTTTGAAGTGTACATGGTCTTTGGCACCTCTTGGCCTTTATCGCTCCCTGACAGCTCCACTTGCCAGCACAAGTACCCCGGTGCGAACTGCCTTTGATAGGGCGGGGGGTGGATTGGGGCGGTGGTCGTGCAGAGAAGACTCGTTTGCCGCAGGGCCTCACCAAGGAGAGGCCAGCTAACTGCATGTAAGAGGCAGGCTGCAGGATCTAGTACATGGAAGGCAGGGGGGTGAGTTTATAAATACCTCACCCTCCCAGGAGAATATATGGGTGCAGTTCACCCTGGAGACCCTGGATGCCTAGGCAGTTAGTCAGCAGCAGGCTGGCCTGTGGTGGCAAGGCGGCACGGGCCAGAGGGGGTCATCTCTGTACCCGGTGCCCAAAAGGATGATTTATTATGATCAACCATATTGATTATTTACCTATAACCATGTTTTGTATCAATAAAATCCAACGGCCTTTTATTGCCAACGCTTGAACAAAGTGGTGTGGTAAGTATTTTTGGGGGAGGAGGCAAGGCCGGGAGGCTTGATGCCAACCCGCAAAATAACATATGTATGTCTGCTGCATATGGGTTCAACGGTTATGTGGATTGAAGGTGGGCGGCCAGCGTGAGGGAGGATGCTGGCCGGAGACATGTGGTGTGACAAGACAAGGCACAGGAAGACTATTCAATGGAGACACACTAGATTCATTTAAAAAATCAAAACAACCATTGTTAAAATATTTGTTGGGTTTTATTTTAGATCTTAATTTCAATTGAACATAAAAAATAAACATTACACATTGTAAAGTTCCGGTTGCAGCACATCCAGGGAAAATCTGCGGTATTGTCCACTGTCGCTGGGGAAATGTTGTCTAATGGCAAGTACCGCACAGGCCGGTATTACTCTCCGAACGCGGTGTCCGAGCCTCCCGTGAAGCCACCAAGTGAAGCAATGATAGGCCACCAGCCTGTACCACCTGTGAAAATGAAAGATGCAAACTGTATTAAAATGACAAAACTTTCTTATCACTGTCGATTCAGGTAAAAAATGTCATTCTGCTTTGAAAAAAATTCTATCTAGAAAATGCACAATATGGAACCAATTTACATGCGTTCGAATGATATGTAGATGTAATTTTATATGTGGGAGACGACCATGACATAGTAGTGGCATCACTGACATCACAACCAGAGTATACTTACTCGTTACTCGGATTACGCGGACGAACAGTGCCGCGAAGTTCGTGCATAAGCACCATCATCATCCTCAACACGGTCCGTGAGAGGCAGGCTTCCCTGAACTCTGGCAGCTCGGTGATGCATTGCGGACTTGGCTCGCCTTCCGAAATGTAGGCCAAGCACCCGGAATTTTCACGGCAGCAGCAGTTCTCCTCCTCAGTTGGCATTAGCTCGCACCGATTGCACGTGCACCAGGTGGAGACGCCGTCCATGCGACATGGTCCAGGCTCTTCATCCGTTGACTGGTCCTCCCAACTGCCGTCCGAATCCCCATCGTTTTCGCGTGCTTGCCTTTCCAGTAGTTCTTCCTCGGTGTACTCGGGCTCGTACATATACGGCATTATTGTAGCCATTGTGTGGTAAAGAAAGTAAAATAATTTACAGAGATGGTACAGGTGTTCACAAGGCCTAGAAGCAGCGAAGGTAGCTGACCAGAGCACAGAAACGAGTCACAGAATACTCAAAGTAACACAAAGAGAGTAATGGAATCGAAAATCTGCTGCTGTGTGTTGTGAAACGGTGTGTTTATACTTATTGAGGAAAGAGGCGTCCTGCCATTTCCATGGCGACACTTCATTAGCTGAGGCGCAGCGATTGTTGACACGAAACGTGCTTTGGCGTTGGGAAATGGGCGGTACGCGTCTGCTGATGTCAGGCTCAGGGGATTTGATTTAGTGCCGCAAAAGCAGTTGAGCCAGGTCGATGGGGGGAAATGATAGGATTATCAGAAAATGGCGGCTGATTTCGAGTGCGTTAATGGACGAAAAGTCGGTTAAGGTCCATAGGAAAGTTTTCTACGATCTACCGATTTATGCTTAAAAACACATGGCCGAACCGTAGGGACAATAAAAAAAAAGTCCCGGAACTATCCTTTAAGTTTCTTATTCTCGATCACGCCCAGGCATTATTTTCCAGCACTTGTTAGCGTTACGCATGCATGGCATACATTACACCCGTAACTACCTTCCTTAGTGAGCAGCGTAAGGCCGCAAGCATTCATCCCACGTGCGAGCAATTGACTGATCTCGCTTACATCTGCGGCATTGTCAATTTCTGGGACGCTTCCATCAGCGCCATGAATGGCAGTATATGTATTCTGTCGTGTACAGGAATGCAATTTTACAGTTCACGAGCCTCATTTCAAAGCAATTTGCAAAGCGTTGCGTTGAACCATTCTGCGATGGCAGCTATTTGCAGTTCTTATTCTTTAGTACAACATTGCTTTCTTAGCTCGTGCATTCCTGCAAGGGAGGACACACCTTGCGTTTCTCATAGTAGCAGGAGTCCTCGGTAGGGCTGCCAATGTAATCTAATGATTTGCTATTAAGAGAACGTGTTTTGCGTCTCCTGACATTATTGGAAGACAGCCACAAGTTCTTCTGAAGTAGTTCTCGTGTTTGTCATGTGAGAATGCATTCTTGGGTTATTTGTCCATCGGAGAACTATCAACGAAGTAGCAACGAAGGGCTTTACAGGTAACGGACATACTTTTCAAGAGTAAACAAGCACGTGCGAACCCAACGGTTTTGGCTTTTGTGTTGGCATGAGAAAGACATTTGCCAGTCACTGATGTAAAGATGCAATGTGGCCATTAGATGGAAAGTACTGGAAATGGTGTGATTACCTAAGCATATGAAAGCACTGCACAACACATGTCTAATACCGATTTGCATGCCCAAACTGCTGGGCTGGCTTTGTCAATGCTTGTTATTAATAGGACTTTGGTACAGGTATAAATCAGGTGACTAAAGGCACATTTGGTTGACAGATTGTAGTACACCTGTAGCCCATTTACAGCTCCACTTAAGCTATTGACTCTCACTGGACTACTTAGAAATAACTATGTCAGTGTTGCGGTGGAGCCAAGTACCCCCTCCCAAAGCTCCTCCCCCATGATGCCTTTATGTTGGGAGCCAAAATGTGAAACACGTGGATTGCCAGTAAGAATACCGACGCCAAAGAGAATCCTGGAAGTAAGATTTCCATTGAGAAAGCCGTACATGCATACATGACAGCCGCCTTGGGCCTGGATGTGCATACAAACAATTACAGAACGTGTGAAAGAACAGAACTCCTGGCTCTAGTGAGGGGCGGGAACAAGGAAGTTGTCAGAGGTTCATCAAATCGTAGTATTTTAAATGGAGTCAGTCTCGAAAGGTGGTCTACAGTCACATAGTCAGATGAAAATAGACACTATGATGAACTGTATCGAAACCGAGAAGACAGAGTATGCTATACTCCCTCATATTCTTCTGCACAGAGAACATTTCCAAGGCGGAGTACAAAGCCTTAATTGACTAGTAGGCTGCAAGTGTGATGATGGATGCCAGGGCTAATAGGTGGGAAGTTATGGTTGTGTCCAGCCCACTAGCACCTGTAAGCCAGCCTGCGTGTTGCTTACACATGTGGAATATTACAGAGGGGTACAAGGGTGGCAACCAATTATAGAGGAATGTGTAATAGAGAGCCCTATAGTTTGTGTAACCAATGGGACGTCGTGTATTTGATGACTTTCGTAGTGACCTGCACTAGAGGCCCCACCTGATGTTAAAGACCCAATCACTTTCCCTGACCAGTATAGAACATTTACCTAGATGTTCCTTGTAAGCCTATCACCATCCCAAATAGGTTTTTGTGGTTTGCAATGTAGATTGACATCAAGAGTGACGAGTTTGTAGTACATAACCTGCTTTTTTTATATGTTGAATTGAGTGTGAAGACCGAGCGAACGCGTTGATGTTCGTTGTAACTCCCGATGTTAGATAATTGACATTAAAACAGTCGCACTTTGCCAACTTCCTTAGTTAGTTTTCATTATTGATGTTTGAGTAATATTCTGCATCTCCATCTGTCTCTAAGTATTGCTACATCGTCTTAAAGGGCTGATTTGGATGCCCCAGTTCAGCAGTTCACAGTTTGATGGCAATGCTTTCTAAAGCTAGCTCAAATAGATTCCAGGATGCTGTGATGCTGTTTTGGTTGGGAAGGGGCAGGTTGGTGGTGGAAATGTCCATAGGGATGAGGATGGCCATGGACAATCCATGGATGGGTTATTATCCAAAGAACACACACAAGCTGTGTGTCCCTTCTCTTGTAATCTCCCCTCGATGTACTTGAATGCAATAGCTTTGGCTTATAGGTGGTGATGCTTAAGCGACCCTGGTACAAATGGACTTCTGCCATGCAGGAGTACAAGGATTAGTGAAGTCTAAAGCTCACACTCAGGCCCCTATTCTCATCCAGGTGTTAAGTACTGAAAAGGACGTTAAAAGGCTTAACAACCTTTTCGGTACTTAAGACCTATTCTGAAGGTGGCAGAGTGTTAGGAAAGATTTCATAATTGTATGCAATATTCCCTCCATGTGGCAACCCCCAATCCCTGATCTAGACTTTGCCAGAGAAACGCAGCCTTCTGCCGCACTCCTCTGGGCTTTTGCTCAATTCTTATGGGGAAACTGACATGCCCTTAAAACAGTCAGTACTGGGAGACTTTGTTTCCCTTAGTCCTTTCCTCATGTTGGAGCTTTTGTGCAACATGAAACAAGAGTGCACTGTAACTTACTTTACCACGCTCTTGGGTCTCTAGTCATTCCAAAGGCCCTAGCCACTCTCGCTGGACTTATTATGAACTGTGCAAATGTGTCACGGACAGGAGTGGTGGCAGCTATCATTTCTCTTGTGTTTTGAACCCTTTTTTTGCTGTGTTATCTGCGCTTACCGCATTTGGCACGGATAGGTGGCCTGGCTCCCAAAATGGCCATGCCACGAGATTCTTTGTCCTGTCCGCTGACCGTCTTGTCCCTTAACCTTCCCCCAGGTTGAGCCGACCCGGGGCCGTCCTTATTTGGTCATGCACTTTCCCGCGAAACCCCAAAACATTTGCGGACTTCTGCATGCTTTGTGTGTGCCCCCAGGATGTGGGCTGGGATGTCTGTTCCTAATACACATCATGGGTGCCAGAGAGTCTAGAATGTCCTATATGCTTGGGACCACTGTGGTCCGTGATAGGTCCACGTATGGTGTGAGTTTTTGTGAGCAGATCTCCCATTGGGTCCTCTCCGTTTTGGCGCGAAGGGAACTTTGGATAAGAGGAGGCTGAAAACACCACTACCATGTCGATCTCCTGAGTTCACACCGAACAAGGGATAAGGAGCCAAGTTTTCTGCAACAAGAAGCTTAGTAGAGGAACCACCGGTGACCCGCTGAAGGTTTGGCACCCTGAGCCGCTGTCGTCCTGCGAGACCCCTCTGCATCTGATCGTCCGAGAAGGTCTGCGAAGGCGCTTCGACCCATTGGAATAGTGGGATCAACTATTCCCGGCACCTTCATCAAACCCTGCACGTAAGCCTCTTCGAAAGTGTCCCTGGGCCAACCAGTGGGCTGACCAGTTTACGCAGGATGCTTTGCTCTGTCACCGCCACCGTTTCGGGGAAGCCCTCGAAACGTGGTCTACTGCTTGCTCTGCGTCCACGGCACCCTCACGCCGAAATTTCGTACACTTGGCATTCCCAGGTCTGAACTGAGACGAGTGCGCCCGGACCAGAGTAAACACGGTTGCTGTGTTGCCCTGCTGTGGTAATAACCTGTGCACGTCCACTACATTTGGGACACCCTCGACCCTGCATCCTGCTACACAGAATCTACATGGCGTTGAGACGTCCTGATGATCACAGCTGAACCTGCCAGCAACGAGAACTGAACTGGAGAAGTCTGGGTCTGCCTGCGTCCGGGACTGGTGAGTAGTCCATACCCCAACCGGTTGCCCCTCGCGCAGGAGCCCGTTTCTTTTCTACCGTTGTTGCGAAATAGCGACTCTATCCCACACTCTCACCCTGCATCTGCCCACAAGTGGAGGCCTTGCTTGAGTAGTGGGGACTTGTTCTGCATCGCTTCATCCACCTTCCTGAACTGCCTGATATCCTTGAAGCGGCCCTTTTTTGTCCATTGGCACCAGCGCGTGCAGGTACTTTTGAGCATAAGGCTCCTCTCTTCATAGGGCTCAGACTTCCTCCTAGTTAGGTGTATTTCAGATGTCGAACTGGGTCTAATGATTACTTGCACTGCCTGTTTTCCTCCCCATCTAGGTGGTCTACATATTACGCGCTCCTAACTCCTTAGACCCCCGGTCTTGTATATATATTGTATTGATTGTGATGTGTTGGTTTACTTTAGTATTATTGTGATTCTTTGCTATGGTGGATGTTACAAAGGCCTTTTAATAAATGTGTCTATATTTTTAATATAACACCTGTCTGGAGTAATTTGTAAGTGTCCTTGCTTTGTGTGCTCATTGAGGTCTTTCTGTCACCCTCACCCCTCTTGAGACTTAGTTTTGACCGCCGCCATCGCTACCCTGATTGGTGTGGCTTGTCCAGAGGTTACCCTGTTCCAAGAAACTAGGCTGGCCTTCTGAACTTCTGCCCCTCCAGGGCCGAGTTCAGAAACCCATCTTAACACGCATTCTTCCGAAGTCGGAAGGAATGCGCCACTTTTGGAATACATGTGGCGGTTGCTAGGATGGGTTGGAAACCAACGTAGCAACCGCCACATGCGTAATATGGCTTTTTGGAAGGGTATTCTTGTGGCACTCCCCCAGTTTAATATTTTGGTGGTGTTAGGCTGGAGGAGTTCCACAAGAAGCCTTGTTTAGGGAAAATGAAAGTGTTCATCGAGTGAAATTGTTCCTTCTCCCCAAAGGAGAGCCACACCCAGCAAGACCATCCCTAGGGGTCTGGGCAAGTGGGACCTCACTGGGAGAGACTCCTCCGTAGGAGACAAGAACTCCCATTCCTCTAAGGAACTCCCGAGTCCCTCTCCCATGATGGCATACATAGGACTTTCTGAGATGCTTTACAGTAATAAACCCCAAGACTGGGTGAAGACAACGTTAACATGCACCATGACTATCAGAGAAAAGAGGCTGTCTCTTTAAGGACAAACTTCAACTTCACTGTGACAAGGACCTTTAAAGGGGATGTCACACTGAGAGTGAGGAGAGAGGGAACCATACGCATCAGGGAAGGCCCCCTGGTAGCTTAATGTGAGAGGCAGAGCCAACCAGAGCCGCAGAGCCCACAAAATTCAGAATGACTCTGAAGTAGAGTATCAGACGCTTGGAAGACAGCATAACGAATTGGCTAGTTACGAGGGTCTGAGAACCCGAGACCAGTTGGTGGCGTGACCACGAGTAGTTTGTGGTGGGCAGGAAGCCCAACTAATTATGCCGACCTCAACCTGCGGAGGTATTCACTACAGCACCAGTTGCCAGAAGGGATGCCGGACCATAGCATGAAAGAGAAGCGAGAAACTGGCGAAGAGACGCCAATGGTGAAGACAACCAAGAAAGAGAAGCCAAGCAGGAAAGATGGTCCCGAGAGACCAGAGGCCCCGAAGATGTTCCCCCCCCAAAAGAGAGAGGTAACAGGGAGAACTGGAGGACCGGGGAACCAAAAGGGAATCATTTTACGCATGGAGAAATTCTTCCCAGTGAAATTGTTGAAACTCAAACTACAAAGTTGATAAATATGAACTGTAACAAAATAAGAGAGAACGCCATATGTAAACCTGAGAAGGAGAATATTAATCACTGGATAAGACTACCCTGGGAAGAGCAGTGAAGATCCTAACCCTCAAGTGGGATTAATTGGAGAGTATTGGAATCAAAGGAATCAAACAAAATACAAACAAGATATAAACAAACAGATGTCCAAGATTAGTTTGAGCTAATAAGCGGCCATAATAACAATCCTGAAGGGATAACTCAGCCAAGAAAAGGTATTACACAAGGTCATACACAGCAAACTATGTGGATGTAAGGATCAAGGAAACCTTTATGAAAGAGCCCCAGAAAAATAATCCCACAAGATAAGGGAAGAGCCAAAGACCTTATCTAACTATTGCAAGCCGGGGTATAGAAGATCGCTAGAGACTATTTCAAAATAAGATATTAAAAGAATGCTAACGCCAAGCATATCCCTTCACCAGGAGAAGAGAGTCATTCTCCTGGCTTAAGTTTGTTTTGAATAGTGTTAGAGTGCGATTGTTTTTTTCTTTTTAACAGTGGACTTTCTTTTTGGAATTTCCGGATGACTGACAAGCACCTTAATTAATTACATAGGTAGGGTACACCACATAGTTGTAGTGAGAGATAGGCCGCTTTCTTATTTTATAAACCATTGTTGGAATTGTCTTCAGAGTGTCCAAGTACTTCTTATGACCCACCACAGTATCCAAACAGGCGGTGCCTGAAGTTGTCATGTAAGGGTCAAGCAAAACCCTGGTTGGATGAATTCTCTACCGGAAGGAAACAGAAGTCCACACTTTGCGGTATTCTAACACGCATTCAAAAGCTCACACTACATATTTTGGCCAATTGTACTGACACCTTCAATTTATTTCTCCGACCAGATCAGAGAAAGAGAATGCTAGCGACAGTGCTGCTGCACTTGCCTTATTGGACTTGTCTGCAGCCTATGACACCGTGGTCTACGGCACAGGTGAAATGTTATGGTATTTTCGGAAAGACTTTTGTGTGGATGACGTCTATTCTGCGATTACTACCTCTGAACCATAGGCCTTAATCGCGATGCACTGAATAGCTTCGAGCATACGCAGATGAACAATGTGTTGCACTTCACACCTACAAAGTGGGTCCCGCAACAGGCATCAGAGTGGTGCACTGCAGGGGTATGGGGTGGGAGTATGCCGGGGTGATGATTGGTGTGGGTGGGGTGTGCAGGTTTGCGCAGTGGGGAGCAGAGTGCAGGGGTACCCCCTGAGAATGACAAGGAGGTAGGGGAAAAATGGAGTATGACATTGTGGTTGGAGGCCTTTACTCCGCAACATCAGGCTTTTGTATGCAGCCTTCAGACATAGAACCCTTTTCTGACCGACAATTGACTTTATGTCCAGATTGCACATTTTGTGTCACAACCTAGACCATTAAAATGTGGGGTACCCCAATGGTCATCATTGTCACCGGTATTATTTAATTATTATCGGTGACCTTTTGCTAAACGTATCTGGCATGAGGCGCCCCTTTTTAGGAATTCTCAAAAGACATGCAGCCCTATCAGATAACAGCACAAACACCCGACTAAAATGTAAGGTTTCCCTGCCTTCCACAAAGACTTGGAGGGAAACGAAATGTCCTGACACATCATCTTGAGCAAGATTGACCGAATAGACAGGCAAGATCTAGACCTCCCGTTCAGCTGGTGATCCCCATGAATAAGAACGTCAGATTGGAGGAAGGTGTTGTGTGTTCCAGCTGTAAAGAATTGGAATTCATCACCTCACCTACTGAGGTATGAGGGCCTTCTGTTATGTTTCAGGAAACAACTAAAAACCTGGATGTTTACATCTGGCGAATTGTAGTGTGTTGTGTCATATCTGCTAGTAATATCAGTCCATATCACACTAGGCGATAGAGGGCAGTATAACATGACTGAGCAATCGGGTTAATTGGTGAGGAGCACAAGTGGGGACACGTGAGTGTTCATTTGGACACAGTGCAGTTTAGAACAGATCACTGAAGAAATTCATTAGGTTTGGTACTGCTCATGTAGGTGTTTTTGGCATGATTCTGAAGGTGGTGAGAACACGGTAACTGAATGAGAGCCCCGTTTGTTGGTAGCACAGGCTGAGAAAGACTGCCTTCTTTACATTTTGGTGTTTCCTGCCATAACATGGATTGGCTTCAGAGCGTGTGAATTCCAGCAGAGACCAACACAATTTTTGCTGGAACAAGAAGGGGTGACTGTGTGGAATGCTTTGTGCATAGCTTATCTAGGCTTGCATATTGTCAGCAGACTTTTTTGGAGAGTTTGGTGTTGTGAACCAGAACACCAAAAAACCCTCAGATTTCCATTTGACGTGAATGTAAGAGCAAATGGGAGCCTCAATGGCTGGGTCTCTCCATTGGGTCAAGTTTTAGATGCAGGGCGTCCCAAAGTAAAGTTGTTGGTGAGGGCTGCAATGAGGTGATGTTCTGAAAGTGGTCTTTTGATCATTCTTTCGCCTTGACAAGGAGTGACGGAAGGAAAGGAGAGTGGGGAGAAAGGAAAATGGACGTCTTAGAGCAACCTTTTTACCCTGCAGATGTTGAGGGCTAAGGCTGATAGAAGTTCATGTTCACAGCATCTGGAGAGCCAAAAGTTGCAGAACCCTGTTTTAGAGAAAAATACTTTCTGAACTGGCATTTCAGCACCAAACCTAAGGAGCTACTTGTCCACCTGTCCCCGAGATGCAGGTCAATGCAAAGGCTACACAATGGCTAACAATCCTGCAATCTTACTTTAAAGAAAGGCATGGGTATGGCGCCCTCAGGCTTTATACACAATAAGTCGAGGATCTAGACTGGATAACGATGGATTTGGAAAAAGACGTGTCCACAGTGGCCTTCTCTCATTCCAGAGGAGCAAGGTATTTTCCTTGTAAGCATTACTCACATTTTTGAACATTTCAAATGTACCAGTAAGTCAGAAATAAACTGCACCCTATCTGTCTTGTGCAGCATTCTGGCATCCCTTCTTTAGCACCCGAGTCGTTGGCAGAATAAATCTCTATGCATACCTCTGAGACAAGAGCTGTTGCCAAACATATAGGTGTGTACGGATTAAAACAAGGCAACTGCAATAAAAAAACAGAAATGCCACAATACCACATACTAGCCAGCCCTGGACGTTCACCTCTAGGTCAGATACTCATAGCACACTTGGTGTGCAAATTATCTTAGTATTTTAGTTCCACATGATATCATTGACATTCAAGTGTACATCTAATTTGCATACCCATAGTGCATTGCTGTGTTGCTCGGAATTGGATGTGAATGTCGCGGTATGACCAATTGGTGGTGCCTTAATATATGCAGCTTTAAAACTAAAACGGCCTATTGTTCCTGCACACCACATGTAAAGTGTTTTTTATTCACAATTTTAAACCTATCATAATATTGATGGTGTTTAGTAATCATGCTTCAATTTTCCAAGCACAAGACTGTTAACCTTCACCGACACTTTCCCACGAACACCGGATGCGGGGAACCTGGAATGGAGGAGGGGGGGGAGAGGTGATGCTGAATCGGTTGAGGATAGGACATGTGGGGCTGAATAACTGTCTGTTTCGAGTAGGGAAGCGTGAGTCGAGGGATTGTGCGGTGTGTGGGGTGCCTGAAACTGTGGGTCATTTTCTGCTTAGGTGTGAGAGACATGTTGAGGAGAGAGAATTGATGGGGGTTCGGTTGTCTGCGCTGGGTGTGGCTGAGCTGAGTGGGAAGGCTTTGCTGGGAGGTGACGGGGTGAGAGGCAGGAGAAGGAACAGTGTGATGTTGGATTTTGTGAGGCAGACTGGGAGGTGGGAGGAGTT
The DNA here is from genome assembly GCF_040938575.1 of Ambystoma mexicanum. Lineage (NCBI taxonomy): Eukaryota > Metazoa > Chordata > Amphibia > Caudata > Ambystomatidae > Ambystoma > Ambystoma mexicanum. The sequence goes on along the minus strand of NC_090923.1, from coordinate 167,876,715 downwards.
GTGAGTTTATGTGAGCTAAGTACTGATTGGTGGGTCTGGTGCACATCATCCTTTAGGATGGGGAAGCTCCTGCGTGGGTCCGCAGAAGAAGAGAAGAAGACTGTTAACCCTAGAACACATGAGTGATCCCCCAGGAGGTTGGATTTGGCACCTGATTATTGATCTCTATCATGGTTGGTTGAAGAAGCTCTTTGCTAATTATAATTTCCTTAAAAGACTTTGGCAATTGCATCCTGTAAGGCTAAAAGGCACGCTTTTCATTTAATGAGAATGCCCATTGAGCAATGCTGTGTGCCACCAAACTGGAGTTGAACTTCCGGGGACGACTACTGTGTGGTGCTCTGGAATGTTTTGCTTTTTTATTGCAATAGGCTTTTCTATTCTCACATTACAGGTGGAAGGGTTTTATTCTTGTATTTTATTAAACCTATCATAAGACATTATGCATTCGGGGCATGCTTTAGAGTCCCTTCTTAATTCCTCCTGTTCTTTAGAAGCCAAACATTTAGATCCTTCGAGTGATAAATAACTTTGAAATAGAGCACAGGAAGCAAACCTCTCAAACAGAGGAACCAAAGTATGCTTTGGCTGTACTATGTCTCGCAAACCAAAAGAAATTAAGATACTTGAAATCCAATATTGAGCTTTAGTTAGTACTAAGGTTAATGCAGTTAGAGGACACGTTGTACAAAGTATGCTCGCTGGGTCTTACAACACTCATTGCCATGCATTTAAGGCTCAGACAATATTCGACATTTAAGACAAGCACTGACAAAGCCAATCATGTTGATTTGTTTGTACAGATGGGATATGCATTCGCCGGGGACTGCAGTAATGGTACTGCTTGACCATAAGGTGGCAACAGCTGGACAATAGTGTGAGTGCCTGTGAATATGATGGTAATGCCTGGCAAATGACTAATGCACATGCACAAGTCAAAACTGGTGGCTTTTCCCAGTCTAGCTTGAACATCACTTCAGTGCATAGAACGCATGCGAGGACAGACTTGTTGCTTATATATCACGTGGGGTAAGTCACACTTTGTGATGCATTTTTATTAGCGCAAGAGCTCATTTACATCTGAAATTATACGATTAACATTCAGAAAACGGCTTCGAAATAACACAGCCATGCCTAATATAACAGAGTTTAATGATACTCCATGATAGAGCTGTCTCAAAAAGATCCCAGGCTGGTGGGCTTTTGAGGAGGGCAAGTCGTTGATTGGAATAGGAATTAGCAAGATCCATGAGCTCTCATTGGGTGGATACAAATTCAAACAGTACCCACTAGCTGTGTGCCCCAACTTGCATGCCATCTCCTGCCAGTCTGTACTCCAATGCAATAGTTCTGGCGTATAGATAGCACTACAGCTTCAACTAGTAGCCAAAACGAATACATGGCTGCTATTATCTGTTCAGAGTCCCACCATCCGATTGCATCAGCCCACTGCCACTTGCGCCAGGAGAGAAAGCCTCCCCATGTGCCCTACTAGTTGGATATCTTGCTAATCTGGGCTCCTTTCCTACAGTGCTCTAGTTTCACAGAAAAGCTATTTATCTGTGATTAGTGCTTGTATGATGAGAGCCCATCTTTCAATATAATGAAGTGCCATTAAATTAAGTTTCCCCCTCAGGGACCAGTGAGCAAGAACTCCCTTTATCTGCTTTTGGGTTCAGTAGTGGCATGAGGAGGACTATTAAATGGGTCTTGATCATAACATGGCTTGCCTGGAGGGGAATGCTGTAGCCAATGTAAAATGGAGTACTTGCAGTGATGTGTGTACATGACTGTCTGAAAACCTAATGAAAGGGCATTAAGGCAAGGGGAAGAATTAACTGGTAAGGCATTGTCTTTGGAGGGGGTGACCCAGCCCTGTAAATTAAAAATGAGGTGTTTCCCTGAAGTAAATGTGTGCCTGCCTGAGCAGACTGATGATTACACAGATTCATTGAGATAGTGGGTGATAGGTGTTGCACAAGCAAGCCCAGTAAATATGGACGTGGACACTCTTACATGCCACATGACTAAGAGGTGCGCACCTTCATGGGGTAAGAGATCTCCTGGCAGATGTCCTGAGAATAGACATCAATCACTGCCAGGCGTGGGCATTCAATCAGACTCCCGTGGGCGAGATATCATATCCTCATTTCAGCTTATTCGTCCCAGTACAAGATGCTCAAACCTCGGATCCAGGTTTCCCATTCTCGGTCCAGCAAATATGACAAACTCGTTGAGAACTTTCGAGTACACTTTGGCCATGTTTTCAAGGAAGGTGCAGAAATTCAGGAAGTCCATCTGCAAAACGGTCGTAGTGTCCCAACCCGGAAGAGGCAGGTGTGAATCTCAGAGGTCCTTTACCTGTCCACCCAGCTGCATGGGCCATTGCAGGCCCATCAGCCTGTGCTCACAGGAATGGGACGGAAGTGATCAACCATAATCTAGCGTCACTGAACCTAGTAGACAGGCTCCAGGAACCCTGGAGTGTGGCCATCTGAAACTCGCAAGCACACAAATGCACATTTTGTGGGCATTTTCTACCAAGGGCACATGCCACTAATGAGTTAATTGTTTTATTTATTTATTTATTATAACACACCTAATGCCGTACTTGAGTTCTGTTTCTAAGCGCAGATTCAGGATTCAAACCTCAGTTGCTCTGCGTGGTCTTGCTTCCAAGTTTTGTTTAGTTCAGTGTATTTGCTTATATAGCGCCCCAAACCCTAAGGTATCTGAGTGCTTTTGCTTGAAAATACAATTGTTACAAACTTGTAATAACATTAACAGGACTGACGAACACATGCATTGACAAAAAAGTGCATTGCAAGGCATGGGAGGCAATTGACTTGTGTTACAGATCAAGTCACATATCTCCTCTCTGATATAAGAGTATTATACAATTATATACAATGTTCTAAGCAGTTGTAGATAGAGTTCTGGGGTGAGACCTTTGAGGGTGGCCGCCTAGTGTTACATATCTAGGCTACAGTCCTTTTGAAGGCATATAGTTTGAGGGTCAGTATAGAGACAGAGTTAATTAAGCTGAGAGAAGAGCCAAGATTTTACATTGTTTCTAAAGGAAGGAAAGGGTGGTTCCACTTTTAGCGCAGGGGGCAGAGAATTCCAGGTCTGGGCTGCAAGCTCTGGGAAGCTGGACCCTCTGGCTTTGAGCAGCCTGAATTTAGGAATGTTGAGGAAATGTAGTTGGATCTGGTAGGTCTAGAAGATTGCTTCCTGGAGAATTTATAAACCAGGTACTTGGGGGCCGCATTTGACAGGCATTTGTGGGTGATCATTAGAGTTCTGAATGTGATCCTATCTTGTATTAGGAGACAGTTGGTGTCGTGTCTAGCTTGTGAGATGTGGTTGGAGCGAGGAATGTTTAGGGCCATTCTGTGGGCATTGGTTTGCAACACTTGTAATTTGTTTATGTTTCACTGGCTGGTGTGTAGATATAGAGTGTTGCAATAGTACAATTTAGAGAGTGTGAGTGTTCTTGCCAGTGTGATGCAACTGTTGGTGGATAAGAAGGGTATGCATGCATTTATTAGTTTGGAAATGTATGCCGTTGATGAAGCTGTTGCATTTACTTGTCAAGAGAGGGAGAGGGTGAGGTCCAGATAGACTCCTAACATTTTGGCATCCTTAGTCACTTTGATATTATTCCCATTGATGATAAAAACAGGTATGTTGGGGATCTAAATTACTTGAGTCATTGCCTAGAGCCGATGACCAATAGCTCGGTCTTGTCATAATTGAGACAAAGACCATGCTTAGCCATCCATGCTTGAATTCTGCTCTATATTTGTGCATGGATTTGTGAGGAATGTGGCAGGGTTCACTGTTTTACACCTCACAATGTGGATGTGTGGGCTCGATAGAATAATCTCATATGCTGATGCCTTCTCGGTGGTAAGGGTGGATTTTGAGCAATCTAGCATGGCAAATACTGAGTGCTCCACATACAGAGCTACTGAGCACCCCATCACAATGTTGGAGCTTTTTTCTACTGCAAAGGCTTCAGCAGCAAGTGCACACAAACTGCCCTTGCATCACTGAGTCTAGTGCGCTGCTGTAATAGGACAGTGACTTGTGGCCCATTGTACTCTTTTGTGTGAGTACCGCTGTCATAAGTGTGCCATTTGAGTGCGAGGAGATATAAATCTCCTGCGTGTAATCTGGGGTAGCAAGGACGGGGGCTGTTGAGATCACTCCCTTTAAATCATTGAAATTCTTGATCATATCTGCGGTCCAGTCTATATTGCTGCTCTATTTTTGTGCTTCATTGAGTCCCTGTGAGAGTGGCTTCATGTATGCTGCATAATCAAGAATGCATGCCCTGCCGTAATTGCATAATCCTAGGAATGTATGCATGTCTTTCACTCTGGGTGGTTTGGGAGTGGGACACACTGTTGCTGCCCTGTCAGGTATGATTCGTTTACCGTCTGCAGCGATTAGCTTCCCTAGATAGAGTACTTCCAGTTGGCAGTACTGGAGCTTTGCCTTGTCTACCTTGTACCCTTACGTGCTAAGAATTGCAACAGGACAATGGAGTCTCTGCAACAGTTTTGCTCACTGTCACTGCATACCAGTAAATCATCTACGTACTGACTTATTGTGGTGGGTACCTGGATGCTAGCTAAGTCTTTGTGCGGGATCCTATTGAATACGCTGGGGCTTTCACAGTGCCCTTGAGGCAAATGAGTGTGTTCATATTGCTTTACTCCCTGGGTAAATGCCTTGAGGTACTGTTAGTCTGGGTGCAGGGGGGCCGAGAAGACGGCCTTCTTTTAATCTACAACTGTAAAATGGGTTGCTTCTTTAGGAATGCTGAACAAAATGGATGCTGGGTTGGGGACGAGTGGAGACTCCCTTTGCACTATGTCATTAAGGGGGCGGAGATCCTGGATCACCCTCCAAGTGCCCCCTGTAGCCTTTTTGATAGGTTATATCGTTGTGTTGCATGGTGAGGCAGAGGTGACTCTGCAGTGTTTCCCTGATCCCCCTCCTTTGCTTCCTTGGTTACTTCTCATAGCATCTGACATCATGTGGGTTTGTTGTCCATAAGTTTGTCGGGATGTGTAGTAAGTCTGCCTGGCCAAATGGGGGTGGTGTGACAACAGCCAGGAGGGGGCTCTGAACTCTTCAATATTGCACCATTATCTCGCAGGCTATGCACATTTGGAGCATTATCTCCCCATCATTGTTGTTCTGAAAACGCTCACATCAGTCAATTCTTTGAGGGGCACAGAGGCATCGATGCATAACACAGTGCGCCACTAGCACCCGTGGGGGCAAGTACCTAGTACCACAATTGTTTTTGCTGACACCAGTACACCCTCTAGATCTAGGTAGTGTATTGAGACTGCAACTAACGTGGGGGAAACCACAGGCTGAAAAATGAAATCAGTGGAGACTCTCCAGCAATCTCTCTTGTAATCTGGGTAACTGCTTGTTCTAGCACTGTAATGCCATAAACGAACATGTCAGGATTTACTGGCATGCCTCTTACCACTACATCTCGTGCCATGGTATGTATCACGAGCATAGCCCTCATTGAACACAGGCAAGACATGGCACAGTTATTACCACTGTCTGTGAATGAGATTGTCATGTTCATCTTACTTAGCAGATCCCAACTGAGTAAGTTGACAGGAGTACTGTCAGAGTATAAAAGGGGAGCCCTTACAACCTTCCCTCCCACTGTTACAACTAAATCTTTTGTGTAGGGAACCGTTAAGACAGTCCCAGAGAAGCCCTGCGTGTCGAGAGTTTTTCCTGATAGCGGGAAGTCTCCCTCACTGATGCACAACTTCTCTGCGCCTGAGTCCACCATAAAGATGAATTGTTCGTTCCATATCTCTGCCCACACCAATGGTTCTGTTACGCTCACCTGGCTCCCACGGGGGCGTCGACCGGAACTGGGCCGCTGTTGTTCCCACCACCGTGACGTGTAGCGGCGAGATGACTGACTGGACTGGCCCGCTCAGCCTAGTTTGTCTGGCTCGCAAGAATATTCTTCTGCAAAGGAGAAGAGGAATTAACCACCCGTGGAATTGAGTGTCAACCCACCTTCCCCACTCCCGTTGTCTTCCCACAGATCACTCTTGATGTCCCCTCCTGATGGTTTGGAAGGATGAGCTCTCCATCCTGCGTCGACCGCAGGGGCGCGTTGATGACCAGTTACTTCACTGGCGTAGAGGAATTGGTGAGTTCCAGTATTGACTCTAAAGTCCAATTGTTCATAAGAGTTCAAATGTCTGATCTTTACTCTGTCCGATTCCTTGCAGGTTGCCGATTAATCCACTCGAAGATTTCCAAATGGCAATTGGTAAGATTCAGGTAAGTCTATTGTGGTTTTCCCCTTAGGGGCCGGGGTTCGGCGATGAAGCTGAGTTGACTGTGCCGACCCGAGATGAGGTGAGACCCCCGTGATAAATCAGGTAAGTTTTGTGGGGGGTAACTGGTATTGTCTTTGCTTTCTCCCCTTAGGGGCCGGGGTACGGCAATGAAGCAGAGTTGACTGCGCCGACCCGAGATGAGGTGAGTACCTCCCGTGGTAAATCAGGTAAGTCCTTGGGGGTAGCTTGTATAGCCTTAGAGAGTCCCCTTGCTCACCTTGCTGTCTTTGTCTCCTTAGGTGTCGGAGGGTGGCCGCGAGATGGAGAGAGCGAGATGGAATGCTGGAGTACCGCCAAGCAGGTGAGTTCAGCGCGGCGCCGTAGGAATGTGAAGCGATGCTTCAAAGACTTCTGTCTTTCAGTTCCGTGGCGAAATGGATCAGGATTCAGGTAAGGATTAAAGTTAAAACTCCTGTTCTAACCTTTATCCTTCTTTTCTTCTTGTTTCAGGAGTCCCAGGACTGAAGCGGGCGTGGCTGAAGACTGGAGCTGCTGAAAACACGGTGAGCTTTACGCTGCAGCAAGCAGAATAACGCGAAGCACGTGTGGCTGTCCGGGCGTGGTTTAAATAGCCTTGGAAGAAGATCCAGGTAAGTATTCTTCCACAGCCCCACCCAAGTAACAAAATAGTTCCTTCAGTAAAATAGTCCCTCCTAAGCCTCATTTGGCTTGAGTCTTCATGCAGCATGGTCTGCCTCAGGTGAGTATGCAGCATGGTCTGCTTCAGGTAAGTTATCAATAATGAGCCTGGCGCCCATGGCGCCAGGACTGACTTTATCTTTATGAGCCTGGCGCCATAGGCGCCAGGACTGCACCCAAACAGCCCCTAACTGGGGCTTTTGGGCATGCTCCAAGTGGCATGATGACTGCTTCCGGGGCTGCTGGGCCTGGTCTGGTCTTCCGGGGGCAGGCATCATGACAGGTTCCTCTTCTGGATTTATGGTAATTAATAGGACTAGACGTGCAAGTGCTCTCTGTGCGCTGTCCTAGTCAGGGTAAGTGTCTGACCCAGGTAATGAACATGGTTTTCCCCATACCACTGTGGTGCCTTGAAATGGGGCCACTGTGCCATTAAGCACAGTGCCAAAAGCGTTCCTATTCTCTGCTGGCTGATGGTTCGGGTGGGGTTGATCATGTTGAACTGCCGGCTGCTGATGCTGTGGATGACAGCAGCCAGGGATTTGCGGGGCAGCTGTGTGTAAGCCTGGTGAATCTCATAAGTAATGGAGTCATTCTAGGAGGTAAACCCTGTGTGCTTCCTTGATGTGGAAGGCCATAGTACTGCTAATTATAGTTGTAACCTTCTCCCTGCCTACCCCGCCATCTCCTACATGTCCAGAACTGTCCTGGACCCCATCCTCTTGGGCCCAGAGCCCCAAATGTGCCTCCCCTTGTACCTCAGAACCCACCTCGGCCTTGCTGCTGTCTTCCTGGCCACTGGGGCCATGAGAACTGTGGGTTTCCTCACTGTCCTTGTCCTCCTTCAGCCCACACTGCCGCTATTCACGCATTTGCTGCGTTAGGGGCCTATTTGTCCTCCTCGACCGGTGCCAGCATTCGCCCTGTTGCTACCACAGCTACTTTCACTAACTTATTTTGGACCAGTTTCGCTTCCTCAGCCTATCGCCTCTGAATCATTTTCTTCTCACGCTCTTTTATTCTTCTACAATGGTGAACTATTATACTCTGAATTTCGGGCCATCTTTTGGCTTCTACCCCTGTTATTTTGTCAAGCACTTTCTGTACTTCTTTAGGTAGGCCCTTTTTTACTATAAAATAGAAAAGTGAGGTTTATTGGTCCCAAGTGCTGCCCATTTCTACTCTCCACATCTCTTGGACCCTGAGAATGTACTGAGCTGCATATTCATCATCCCCCATTGCGAACTGAATGATTGATTGTAAATCTGGAGTATCGGGGAACTTTTGCTGCTACACATCCCATACCCTTGCTCTAATCATGTTAAACAATGCTTTATTATGGGTATCATTGCGCAACATTGCTCATCGGCACACCATCTCCATCCTTTTCCCTCACTCTCTGGCCGGCCTCCCTTGGCCCTCCTCCTACCCCTACCTGCGAGGCTAAGAACCTTTGTGTCATCTTTGACTCAACACTTTCCTTCTCGGCCCATATCTCTGATGTCTCTAAAAAGTCAAACTTCCGACTCAGAGGTATTCTGCCTTTCCTCTCCTTCCCCCAGAAGCTCATGGTATCCCAAGCTCTGGTTCTCTCTAGCTTGGACTATTGTAACAGCCTCTTTCTAAATCTACCTGCCTCTACTCTCGGCCCTTTACAACTTATCCAGAACAGGACTGCAAGACTTGTCCTTGGCCTCAAGCCCTGGGATCGTATCTCTCCAGCTTTGAAATCTCTCCATTGGCTCCCAGTAGATGCAAGGATTAAATTCAAAACCCTCTACATTGTCCACAAGGCTTTCTGGGGCCTGGGTCCAAAATACCTTCAGCGATCCCTCCGCAAATACCTCCCCTATCGAGCTCTTCACTCCTCTACCTCTAACTCCCTCAGGGTCAGTCGTTTTTCAAAGAAACGAGCTGGGGGTAGATCTCTATCTTCGGCTGGGGCCTCCCTCTGGAACAGCCTCCCTTCCACTCTAAAACTTCCCCCGGAAGCACCTCAAAACCTTCCTCTTTGCTTCTGCCTTCGCTCCCCTTCTCCCCTGCTGATCTGCTCTCTTGGCACTGTGCACCTGGCCACCCTCTGTCCCCTGGGCCCAGGTACCTGCTCACCCTGCCACCTTCCTGCACTGCCTCCTGGCCACCCCTTGCACTGCGAACTGTATCTGTACCCATACAGCCCCCCCATTGTTCTTCTTTTTCTGCACTTATTCAGACTTACCCAGTCTGCTGCCTTAAACACAGCACTTGCCACTTGCTGGCTGCACTACCACAGTTTGCCTCAATTTTCTATTTATTTTATTTATCTGTGCTCCTCGGCTTCTGCACTTTCCACTCTCCCCCTTCCATGCACTTTTTCCCTTTTCCCTTTCCCATGCACTTGCGCGTTCTTAATGTCACTGGGCCTAGTAAGATCATTTTTAGGTTGTGCTGTGTTCTCCCTTGCCTAGTCATGCTCTGAAACACTTGTGTACGAGCGCGATACAAATAAAATATCATATCATAACATTACTCCTGGGTACCCTGCTTTAACCCACACATTTTCTGCTTGGTCCCCAACTGCAGACACTACCAGACTTTTAATATCCCCTATTGCTAAGGGCACCCACGCAGTGTTCTTTTCAAATGCATAAATCCATTTCCCGGCCTCCGCCGTGAGTTGTGGGAGTGCCTTGAGAAGGTTATTTTTGTCCATTTGTGTCCAGGCTAACAAATGACTTTCATGTGCTTTTGGAAGAATTTTTTTTCTGCACCCTGGTGTTTCAGTGGCATTTGCATTTGCATTTTCACCTTACCGTTTCTGCCTTTAGTCACCATTCCCTTTTTCCTTGCTAGGCCTATCCTGATCCAAATCTTTCCCTCAGTCTTCTGTCCCACATACTTTCTAATCTTGGGGTGGGCTGGTGTGCTTTCTCTGCATCCCCTTCCTCATCATCCTCATTCTCATAAAAGTCACTCCAATGTTCTATGTCTCCTCTTCGGGACCCCACATTCTCATAGCCCAAGCTGTCTGTTTCTCTGTCACACTCTACGTGAACAGTTCTTATGGATGCACTGTCTATTCTGAATAAGAAATCACCCAATTCCCACTTGTCCCCTGCTGGTTGTACCGGTGTCTCCATAGGCAGCACATGTGTATCTACTTTGATCGCATTGAATGTAGTGCTTGCCGGGCTAGTTCTGTCTGTGTTGATGCTAGTGCTACTTCTAAGTCTTTTGAACTCACCCCAGTAGGGGCAGTAACTTCTGGGGGTAAGACACATGGCGGGGTGGGGCTGTGCCTGGTGTAACTACCATTGTACCCACCGATATATATGTGGTTGCACATTCTTCCGCTGGGTGAGTTGCTAGCAGATATATCCCTTTTTTCCCTTTTACGTTATTTCTGTTTTCCCCTTTGTCTTTCTCCTTACTACTGTCGTGGGTCGCCCTTTCCCCCTTAGGATCCTCTGTCTCCTCAAACATTTACAGAGGTTCAATACTTCCCTTCTATTCTGCAGTGGTCTCCCCTTGTATTCTGCTGTCAGGTATGTGGATATATGCTCCAACATGCTTTTGTCAAAAGAGCCCCGATCTGGCCAGGAGTGGGGCAACCCCACACCCTGTAGTCTCAGTCACCCATTGGTTGTGATATTCCTTAATCCTTTTGCAATATAGAGGCAGGGCTTTGCATATATGGCCTAGAGGCGTTTCTACCCCCATAGTCATGCTTCCCATGTGTTTTTTTCTTTTGGGGCTGCACCTATGCTACTGTGCCACAGTTAAACAGTAATTTGTTCAGTTCAATAGATATACAGTTCAGTTTCGTCTCTGATAGATCTTAATACCGTCAACAAGTTCACAGAGCAAAAATCATAAATTCACTTTCCCCATACCACTATCCCCCAATAGAGCTTCTTACACATGCACCTCATGCCTTCCTGATACAGCCACACACACACCACATACACTCCGCTCCTTGCCCTCCCCTTACACTTTAAAATACACCAACAAAAAAAACTAAAATAACAAGTTAAAACAACCGCTATTATTCCCGAGCTCTCTAATTATGCAGAGCTCCTATATTTATCCTATTTTTTCTGCACTGGTCGAGACAGTGCATGTGGTGCCACCGTCCCCCCTCACTTAGGGGGCTCCCTCTAGTCTGTGTTCCTCTTCTTTAATATCCTTAAAAAATTTAAAAAAAGCAAAACATCAACACACTCCACAAATATGCCAAACTCTCAATTTCAGTCACTGCGTGTTCACACTATACTCACTGCTCTATACATTCACCCCTACTTTGTTAACCCTTGCAGACCAAACTCACATGCTCGCATTCTTTCCAAGACCTCCGTTCATGGGGTTCCACAACTGGCCTGCACTTCTCCTTAGGGCCCCACCCTGCTCCAAAGAGCTGGCGGGATTCTGAAAAGACGGCTCCCGCAAGGCCACTCGGAGTATGCGTTTTGGGACTGCTCTCTTTAAGTGGGTGCGGCCCTTCTGGAGAGGCCGTCTGGATACCTCCACAGGTACGGGGCGAATGGATCATGTCGGGGTCACCAAATGAAGGCAAGTCCCTGCTTATACTCATACCAGACAGAATGCAACCCTCTTGGGAAAGAAGCCAAGAGATAGCTTGCAAAGATAACAAGGTTTAATTGCACAAAATACAAAAATAAAGGAAAGGACTCTGCTGCTCGAGAACGTTCTGGCCTCAACAAGTACAAACAGGGACTTAAAAGCCATTAACACATCATCAACATACAGTAGAAATTAGCTCCACTCATTGGCGACACCCTGTACAAGGGCCTGCTCCATAGGGGATGTCAGGTTACAATTGGTTCTCTTCTCTGCTGTCTTGTCAGTCCCCACGTGGGTCAGCTGGGCTCATCTGTCTGCGGAGTGAAGGTCAGGTTTCTCATGAGTTACATTATCACAAAACTGCTATGATACACTAAGCCTACTACTACATCACTGTGGCATGCACCTGAGAGGCTTGGGGACTGGTGCCATGGGGAAGGGAGGAAGAAATGCATTCATACTGACCCACACATTCTGTGCTTTGTTGATACCGCTCTTCTGGCACCCAAGGCTTCCTCCCTCATTTTGATCTATAATGTATCCCTCCCTGTACCTCATGTTACTAAGGATGTATTTATGCGATGAGTTGAAGCAGTTGTACATGCTTAGATCGTTTATGCCCAGTTGGTTAACGATTTGGGCTGGAGTCATTCACTATCTTATAATGCAAGGGTGTGGGGATCAAGTCAGTGGTGTGGGCCATGGCTCTGGGTAGGTTGGGTGGAGGTTAGAGATCTGCTGGCAGTTTGGCTGTGATTAATGGGCACTGCAAGGAGCCAGATGTTGTCTCACGGCCTTGCAGGGACATTGCTCCCAGTGATACTAAGTAATTGCAACAATGGAGGGAGAGGAGGTTGCTTCTGTGAGAAATGGTTATGCGTACCCATCCCGTCCTTATGATCTGGGCCTATTCGGGTCCTTCCATGGAGCTAAGAGTTGTGCCGCGCGGCCATGTCAGACTATGCATCCACCATATTTATAAAATGGCATTTCTTTCTATGCGTACGCTATGGTTATGCATCTATCATTCGTGCTATATTATATCTGTGCCGAGTTTCATAGCACGGTCCTCTACCCCATTGTACACTACAGGATTTCATATGGAATTCGCCTCACCTTAAAGCGCCTAGGTGGTGAGATAGACTCATGTCCATCCAACAATATACAGGATGAGATAGCTAGAGAATTAAACCTGGAGCCTGCAGGCTGAGAGACATAAAGGATGAGTTAGCCAGGTCGGAGATGCTGTAAAAGCAAAAGGAAATATTGAGGCTGAGTACCCCAAAAGGAAATACATCAAACACAGGCTTATAAAGATTCAATGATCTTTATTCTAATACTCTACAGTTACAAAGAAACAAAATCAGATAGCTATCTCGCCATCAGTACATCACAGCGAAAACCTGCCTTTTCAGTGTGAGAAGTGGGAAGTACTGGACGTCTAAACAGTTGTGCATTTTATACATTTTCGATAATAATGTCCCGCCCCTCTGCAAGTTAATAATCCATGGTCTAGAGTTTGTGCCAAGTTCACTTATGGTTTGTATGACAATATGCACATGGATCATCCTCGGTTTACATGAAAACAGGTTACATTGGCAATAGTGTATTCTTGGATTTGACAATAAGTCCTTTACAATGCAGTTCAGCCAGTGTCCACGTTCAGTATTTGCTGAACATTGTAGTCGGTGTATGTCCGTGGATCAGACTTATTGGCGCAGACAATCCTCTGTCTACAAATAAGGCATGGGACAAGGTCTCTTTACTCAACCCAAACATTCGGCCAACGGACAGTTTACACATTAACTAACGTACAAGGTTCAGGACGGCTCAGTTACAAGCGGGAAACACTGTCCACCATTTTAGAACACAGAGTTACATTGGAATGGAAATCAAAATGGCGGATGGACCTAAAATGGCGGCGAAGTCGATCTAGAATCAGAACTTTGCTATGTGGTTTTCTTCGCAGAGCGACTGGGCTTAGGCCAATATATACAAGAAAGGATGCACAATATGATAGCCCGTTTAACAAACCCTCCTTTTGGCCTAAGCCAAACGCTAAAGTATCTTCTAGTCACTTTACGAGTAACTCCATGTCTCAATGTCCACACATCCTGAATTCCTATCAGAGATACCGATCACCATGAGGTCAGATACTTAGATTTCTTTCAACACAATTTCGTTGGTCATTTTCTCAGGGGCGCATACCTTGTGTCCTAATGTACCCATTGCTTGTGCACAACATCCTCCTATCATCGAACATATACCAAGAAGACATTGTATACAACAACAGGAAAACAACCAAATACCTAAAATTATCAGCAAGACCGAAAGTAGCTTTCATCCCCAAGATCGCAAGAAGTCCCAGAACCAAGCGCTAACATCCCAGTTTCCCTCGGGAACGTGCACTTCTGAACTAAGGACGTGCAGATTTTGTATTGCCCTAAAGATAGTTGGGGAGGAATCTGGCATGAAAACACAACAAGTGGACCCCACTAATTTACATACCCCACCACGCTCAGCCAGGATGACGTCTAATGGCATCTGGTTCTGAAGTGCTACTAACCTTAACGCTTTTTGTTCTAAAGTAATGTTATAGAGTATGTCAGTGGTCCGGTTGATGGTCCTCTCCAGTACTCTCGCTAGTCTTCTGATATCCTCAGAGTTCAATATTTGCCCCCAAAATGGTACGAAGGATTTAGCTACGTCCCCCAGAACTTGTGCTGAAGTATCGCCATTCTCGTCCCGCCTTGGACGAGTCTTTGAGATTTCTACAGTGCTAGCAATGACTACCCCGGGTAACAGAATCCCTAAATAACAGGTTCCCTGCCAATCCCTAGGTAACCATGGAAAAGCTACATTACCGCAAACAAAGTAGACAGGTTCACCTACATACAAAGGTCTGTCCTCACTGGTCAAGTTCGCAACATTGGCGCAACCCTTGAAATCACCCATTGACTGAGTACCATTCCTCTATATGTAGAAAGAAACTGAATCGGGGCTGTGGTTAACAGTATAAGAAGGTAGCGTGGCATCGTTTCTCAAAATCTTTTAAATTAGTTCCATCAAAGTTCCCCGAGATGCTATCATTTCATCGGCCAAAGAATAGTGCCCTTAAAGAAGCATAGCATGCAGTAGTCAAAGGTAAAGGGTGAAAATACCAGCCCAGCCCCTTATCCCCGTGTTGCGGTAAATGCGAGCAGACCCAACATTTGGATTTGTAAAAAATGGCATGTGTGGCATTTATGATAAGTAATAGAGTATTGTTATGGTAACTCTGTCTGTGCTGAGAGTCTCTAGGAGATAGAGTGTGCAGATGCACGAAAGGTGTAGAAACATTAGGTACATGTTCAGTGGGTAACAGAATTTCAAGCGGATGTACTTCTTCCAAATACCAAAACCCTAAGGCAATGACTATTGTGAAACCAGTTAACATAATCACAAGACAACAATACGTTTTTGGGGAACACACATTCGATTGTTCATTATTACGGTCGGTGACATAGTCTCTAATCTGTTCCGTACGAGTGGGAGCGGTTACAAGCATTGTTTCTTCAAAAAAATACACCAAAGGTAGTTTGCTGGCAATCTCCAGAACGAGCATTTTCTTAGTCCTTTCCCAAACCCTAGCCAACAGAATTCCCTTACGTGCAAAAGATCGGGCCAAAACGACAAGCCCTTCGATGATTTTTCCTTGATGGCACAGCCGAACCGTGCAGTAAGTCTAACTCCTCGGACGCAGATCGTACCTTGTGATCCCTGGTACTGAGTGAATTCAAAACAGGATCTGAACCAAGATTCAAAACAGTATTTGCAAAAGGATCTGTTGGAGAGTGTGGAGATAAAGCGGCTGTTTCCCCAGGCCCCACGGGCTCAGGGAGAGTCTCTGACGCACTCTCGATGCTGTTTGATGCTTCGTGATCGTTGATTACGGCACAGGTAGGGGAATCTGTGTCTTCTGTATGTGTCTTCTGTATTGTGTGGCAAAGGGAAGGGAATCCTCCTGATGTGGGACGCGTGGATCCAGTGCTTCCGCCCCATCCACTCGCACAGCGGTCTGCGTGACCAGGAGAACTTGGTGTGGGCCTCGCCAACGAGGTGCGAGGCAAGATGATCTTTCAAATGATTTCACTAAGACCCAACTGCCTGGCTGTAAGCTGTGGCCTTGGCCCTCGTACTTAATGGGGAGAAGAGCACCTGTTGGTAAATCAAATACAGATTTTTAGTTAACTGTCCACAATAATCAGAAAGAAGTACATGCTCAATGTCGCGCAATAATCAGAGTTTAAGGAGATTCCAAATGTTAGGTGGCCTACCCATGACCACCTCAAATGGAGAGAGCCCAGTCTTAGTTTGAGGGGTCGTTCTCATAGACAATCACACGATTGGTAAGGCGTCCGGACATTTCAGATTGGTGCCGGCACACATCTTAGCGAGCTTGTTTGTGACGATGCCATTGTGTCTTTCTACTAAACCAGCACTCTGAGCGTATCTAGCCAAATGGAACCCTTTATCGATCTGTAATCCTGTGCATATTTGCAGAATTACAGCAGCGATAAAATGTGGACCATTGTCCGACCAGATGACTCTTGGCAAAGCAAACCTAGGAAAATATTCCTTTAGCATGGTCTTCGCCATTGTCATAGCTGTGGCGACTGTGGTGACAGGAAAGGCTTCAACCCACTTACTAAAAGTGCAGACAACCACCGATACGTATTTGTAGTTGTTGCAGCGCTCCATTTCAATAAAGTCAAAATGTATCACCTCGAAGGGGACAGAAGGTGGACCAAAGCTACCCCTAGGAGTCGATGTGCCCTTTCCCACATTATGCTGCAAACAGATCATACAACCTTGAACAAAACGCTCAGCTACTTTGGAGATTTTATCATTCACCCAGACATTTTGCAACATTTTGGTAACCTTTTGCGCACAGATATGGGTGGGACCATGAGCCACAGCGACCATCATTATAATGTACGCATCTGGCAGCAACCATTTACCTTCCACCTTGTCCACCCAACACCTGTCATCATCCAATTTTCAGCCCATTTCTTAGAGTCCTCTAAAGTGGAATCAGCTTGAATATTTTTTAGATTCGATACCCTCATCCAAAGTACAGGCATTTGTGGCTTACCTTGAAGTATACATTTCTGAAGAGAGATCAGTGGCTGTCTGTTTGGCTATCTGGTCAGCGAAAGGATTCCCTTTTCCCACATTATCTATGAACTTCTGATGCGCTGCACATTTCATAATTGCTAACTAAGTGGGGAGTGCAAGCGCTGAGAGTAACCGTACTATCAAGGAGCCATACTGGATTTTAGTGCCATGTGAGGTCAAGAAACCTCATTCTGCCCAAACTCTGCCGAAGTTGTGAACCACCCCAAAAGCATACTGACTGTCAGTATATATATTTACGGTAATCCCTTCAGAAAGTTCACAAGCTCGAGTGCAAAGCTATAATCTCTGCGGCCTGTGCAGAGTTATACGTGATTCTTTTGGTTTCCACAACCGTGCTCAATGTTGTGATTGCATAAGCAGCCGTGGATGTACCATCCGGAAGTTTGAAACAGGAGCCAACGCAAAACAGCTCCCTTTGTGGATTGTTCAAAGGAGTATCTTTTAGATCGATTCTGCCTTTTGTCTCTTGCTCTGTGGTGTAAATGCAGTCATGTGACTCTTCGTCACTGCAAGCAGTACCTTGCGGGAAAGGTAAAAGTTCAGCCAGATTGAGGACGCACCATCTTTGAATTTTAATGTGCGGTGCAAACAAGATCAATTTGTATCTCGTTAATCGTGCGGAAGTGAGATGTTGCGTTTGTGTTCTGTTTACTAGAACATCTACAGCATGAGGTACCATCAGGGTTAAAGCATGGCCTAGGACCATTCCATTGCTCTGTTTCACGGACGCAGCAGCAGCAGCGACAGCTCTCAAACATCTTGGCAAAGCGCATGCAACAGGATCAAGGGCGGAAGAAAAGTAGCCGCATGGCCTATTCTTCACTCCATGTTCCTGCGTTAATACAGCCAAAGCACTTCCATCATGTTCATGCACATACAACACAAAGGCCTTTTCATAATTTGGTGTGCCCAAAACTGGTGCCGAACACAGTGCAGTCTTGAGCAAATCAAACGCTTGCTGGTGTTCCAAGTTCCACAGCAATGGCCAAGAAATGCCCTTCTTTGTCAAAGCCAACATTGGTTTAATTGTTAACGAGAAATTGGGGATCCACTGCCTAAAGTAAGAAGCCATTCCGATCAAGGCTCTGACTTCCTTCTGTGTATTTGGGACAGATGTGCTAGAAATGATTTTTATCCGCTCAGGCGTCAACCTTCTTCCCTCCTTTGACAGGAGATAGCCTAAATAGGCGACCTGCTGTCGACAATACTGAAACTTTTTTAGTGAAGCTTTGTGTCCATGTTGTGCTAGATGAATAAGCAACAACACGGTGCCCTCCTTACAGGCGCTCTCTGAGTCAGCAGATAAAAGTAGATCGTCTACATACTGAAGTAGTGTACAAGTGGTGGGCAACTCGAGTGTGTCGAGCTGCTCTTTCAAAGCCCTACTGTAGATACTAGGACTCTCTGTGTAACCTTGCGGCACACAGGTGAAGGTAAACGAGCGTCCCACTAAGTTGAACGCGAACAGGTATCTACTATCCTTGTGTACAGGAATACTAAAGAAAGCGTTCTTAAGATCCACAACACTAAAGTGAGTAGCATAGGCCGGGATCATAGTTAATACTGTCGTCACATCAGGCACAATGGGAAATTGTGGAGCAACAATCTTATTGATGGCATGTAAATCAATAATGAAACGAAAAGGAATTGCATTATTGCCTTTTTTGTACACGGGCAAAATCGGACTATTGCACAAACTACCTGCAATTTCCTCAATTACCCCACAATGCACAAAATCGGAGACTATGCATGTCAAAGCTTGCTCACCATCGACCGAAATCTTATACTGTGGAATACGTGGAAACTTTATTCCATGTTTCAAAATAATCTTGACAGGTTCAATTTGTAAAACACTGACATCATTATTATCAATTGCCCAGAAACACTCCAGAACATCACTAAATTCTGGCGGCAAAGGTCTGGTCAAAAACTGAGATACAGAAAGTTGCTGTGGTGAAATTGTCAAATGCACTCCATCAGAAGAACAATGAATTACCACATTTAATTCCTTCAACAGATTCAACACCAACAAATTCTATCCACAATTCGTAGTCAAGAGGAATGGACAGTGACCTGTAAACGGACCCAATGTAATAGGTACCGGCGAAGAAACCGGACAGACTATTGGTGTGCCAGAAAACCTTACAGAAACATTGGTTTGCCCTGACAGTGGAATGTTTGGAACCCGTGAATGGTCAATGGAACACTTCTGTGCCCCTGTATCTATCAAGAATAGATGTTTCCTATTTCC
Source organism: Ambystoma mexicanum (assembly GCF_040938575.1). Classification (NCBI taxonomy): domain Eukaryota; kingdom Metazoa; phylum Chordata; class Amphibia; order Caudata; family Ambystomatidae; genus Ambystoma; species Ambystoma mexicanum. The sequence goes on along the minus strand of NC_090923.1, from coordinate 167,857,686 downwards.
CACTATCATCTCAACGTAGGGATCTTTCTGATTAACAGGAATAGGCATCGGTTCCAAACCCTGCTTCGGGCAATCCTAACGAAACAGAATGTCATCAAAAGGAAGTTCTTCAGTGAGCTAAGCAGCAGAAGGATGATCAAAAATGTTTCTGTTATGCACACTCAGTGCCTGATTATCGGGGAAAAACGTTGGTGCGAACTTTGCGAAATCTGACTTCTACCAGGACCCCCTGCCCCAGGGCGGCCTCTGGATTGTTTACCCATGTTACCAAATGCGTTATTCGACCTATGCTGGAGGATCGGGCATTGTGCATGCCAATGACCCTCTTGTCTGTAAAAAGCACACTGGTTTATGTTTACAGGACCCAATGGCGCATTTCCCTGTGGAATATACTGACCCCTAAACTGTGAATTACCCCCTCTAGGGACTCTAACAATTTGCTGTACCAAAACTTTTATTTTCAGGTCTCCCTTCCTTTTTTCAACTCTTTCTTTTTTGTTATTGACACGATTCTCATAGTACTGAGCCATATGCAATACTTCTGACTGAGACTTAGCTTGCCAGGCGCTCTCCGAAGACATCATTTGCGACTTGATGTCAGGCAGTAATCCACGCACACATTTGTCCACAAATAGTCGTTTTCCAGGCCCTGTGCTCAAATCTTGTCCACTGAAATCTGAAAACACTTATTCGAACCGATTAAAGAATTTGGTAGCACCCTCAGATTTCCCTTGGACACAAGCAGTAAGTTTGTCCCAAATAATCCGTCTTTCAGGAATTATAGCTTTTACCTTTGTAACTATTCTATCAGGCAAAGTCAGTATTATCTGTGGTGGTCTCTCGCCAGCTGGCCTCTCTCTATCTAATCTGCCCATATTATCCCATGTATCCCCTAACGCTGGTACATCGTCTACAGTCCTAATCTGTTTCCACAAATCAACAGGTAGGAGCATGGGAAATAGCAAATCAATATCGCTCATGGTAAATACTAATGACTGTAAAACAGACTCTATCTCTTTGTGGAACCCTGTTGGATTCTTTCTAATATCGGGAATGGATTGTTTAATGGTGTTCACTTCCTGTCTCGAGAACGGGATGTGAACAAACTGCAACACATAATGTGCAGGAATATCCTGAGCAGGTGCACCCGTGCCAGGATTGGCGGGAATCTCAACTTTTGGGACAAATGTCAGAGGAAGCCCTCTCATAGGCAACTGAGAAGTAGGCAACTCCGAATGCTTACTGAGCAACAGGGCTAAATCGAGCGCTAAAGCAGCTGAAGAAGTGTCAAACAAAAAAGCTCTCTTATAAATATTCAATAATTCTGCGGGACAACAAATCTTTCTTTTTATACATTAATCCTGCAGGTATTCTACCATTACCTGTATCACTTTCCTCTGCATTTCTGGCATATACTGACTATATGTGTCATATACTTCTACAGGAGTTATCGACATGTCTGAAATCCACCTAATCGCATCTTTTGTGCAAATTCGTGTTTCCTCATTTATCGATTTACGACAAGGAAGGAACAGTTTCTGTACTAACATAGAGTCCAAACTATCACCATCAATATCTTCATTCCGCAACCTTTCCAACTACCTTCTATACTCAAAAACCCTCTCGACATGCTCATATACTTTCTCCGCAGTCTTGTGGGAGATCTATATCATCTAATCTGCTCACATTATACGTAAATGAATTCCCAACCCTTCAATAAAAACGTTTTTCTCAGGAAAATTGTCTAAGTTAGAGAGTGTGGCAAAAACATCAGCTCGTTCACCCCTCTCCATACAGTGTCTAGCCCATGCAGTCAAATTAATGTTTTCTCTCTGGAGACACAGTATTACGAGTTACAACCCTCGATCCCACTCCCCGATCAACTACAAGCGGTACAGGACCACTTGGAAGAGGAAGAGTAAGCAAATCTTGTACATTCAGTAACAAAGGTGCTGTCACTGGTGCAACAGGCAAACCCACCGAACCTGTAACAGCAGGCAAAGGTGGAGGAGCAGGTGGAGGAGCAACAATAAGAGGAGGAACAACAGCCGGAGGAAGAGGAACAACAAGAGGAGCAATATGAAGAGCAGGAGGAACTACAGGCGGAGGAATAACAGCAGGAAGAGGCAAAACAGCAGGAGTAGGAATATACGGAGTTGGCGCAGTGGCACCAGGCCTTCGTTCATTTAGAAGTTTGTCAATCTGCTCATCAGATACATGAAAGTCTTTAGAAGGATACATTTTCTGGATACCGAGTGAAAAAGCCCTATCCATATTCCTAACTCACTCAGACTGTTTATTTTAATCATATAACAATGCTTTTTTGGCGATCGTCATATGACGTTGCACATGTTTTTCCCTACTTTTAAGTTGATGCAAAGCTTCTTTCTTCCAATTCTGTAATACATCAAATGCTGCAGGTCTAGCCTTTTTCTTTAATAATATGGATTCTAAGTATTCTATGCAAGGTATTTCAAAACTACCATTGATTGGCCACTGAAGTTCGGAAGCATGTCTAGTTTTTCTGTGCCAAATATCATTAAACGCTATACTACCAATGGCGTGCTTACAGTACATAGTACACTCCGGTGACCCCTCCATTGGCGCTGGTCAGTCAAATTCCAAAGATTGTCTGCCACTGCGGAATAATGCCCTGAAGCAGGCAGACAATTTCCCAGGCATATCAGAATACTGGTGTTACATGGTCAATAATTGTACTTGCAAGTGCAATACGCCAAGACAAATTATCAGGATACTTCAGAATCGGGTCACAACTATGATATGATATGGCATTTGTAACGCGCCTATACACAGGTGTTTCAAGGCGCGACGAGGCAGGGAGGGGAGGAAACAAGGGGAAACAGACAACGATCCTACTGGGCCAGGTGTCATTCAGATCGCGCAAGTGCAAGGGTGGGGGAGGGGGAAAAGTGCAAGGGGAAAGGGAGGGGGGGGAAGTGCAGTAAAGGTAAGTGGCGTAAAGTAATAAATAAATAGGGCCAACTGGTGGCAAGTGCAAGGTAAGTGCAGAACAAGTGCTGGAAAAGGGGGGGGCTGTAGGGATACAGAGACAGTCCCGCAGTGCAGAGGGGTTCCAGGGCATCAGTGCAAGTGGAGAGTGGCTGGGCCCAGGACCGAGGCCGTTAAGAGTGGTCCAGTTGCAGAATCAGTGCAGTATCAGTGAGGAATAATTGGCTGTTCAGCAGGGGAGAGGGAGAGAGAAAGCAGAGGCAAAGAGGAAGGTTTTGAGGTGCTTCCGGAGCCGGAGATGGTTCTCCTCAAGTTTCAGTTTGATCACCTGATCAAATTCTAAGGAGGTCTGATCGGATTACTAAGAACTCAAAGGACCCACGTGGTTGGTGATTTCGGCAAATCTGACCGCCTCGATATATGGACCCTCGTCAAGATGCCGTCTCGGACCGTGGGCTCACCGTCCAGGGATCGGGTCGTGCAATACTGCTGAGGTATCGCATCTCATCCAAGAAAGGGGCCCCCTTTTTCACCGTCCGATCCCAGTCCAATAGCCGCGTCAACCTTCAACAAGATGGGATCAATCTTGAGGATCCCTATTCGGGCTCCATCTGTAAAAGCAAAAGGAAATATCGAGGCCGAGTACCCCAAAAGGAAATACACCAAACACAGGCTTATAAAGATTCACAGATCTTTATTCTAATACTGTACAGTTACAAGGAAACAAAATAAGATAGCTATCTGGCCCTCAGTACATCACAGCAAATACCAGCCCTTTCGGTGTGAGAAGGGAGAGGTACTGGACGTCTAAACAGTTGTGCATTTTATACATTTTTGATAATAATGTCCAGCCCCTCTACAAGTTAATAATCCATGGTCTAGAGTTTGTGCCGAGTTCACTTATGGTTTGTATGACAATATGCACATGGATCATCCTCAGTTTACATAAAAACAGGTTACAATGGCAACAGTGTATTCTTGGATTTAACAATAAGCCTTAGCACATGTCCTTTACAATGCAGTTCAGCCAGTGTCCACGTTCAGTATTTGCTGAACATTGCAGTCGATGTTTATCCATGGATCAGACTTATTGGCGCAGACAATCCTCTGTCTACAAGTCAGGTATGGGACAAGGTCTCTTTACTCAACCAAAACATTCGGCCAACGGACAGTTTATACATTAACTAACGTACAAGGTTCAGGACGGCTCAGTTACAAGCGGGAAACACTGTCCACCATTTTAGAACACAGAGTTGCATTAGAATGAAAATCAAAATGGCGGATGGACCTAAAATGGCAGTGAAGTCGATCTAGAATTGGAACTTTGCAACGCGGTTTTCTTCACAGAGCGACTGGGCTTAGGCCAATATATACAAGAAAGGAGGCACAATATGATATCCCGTTTAACAATGCAGGCGTGACCCTGCAGGCTGAGAGATATATAGGATGAGCTAGTCAGGCCTGAGAATTAAACCTGGAGCCTGCAGGATGAGAGATATAAAGGATGAGTTAGCCATGTCGGAGATGCAAGCCTGGAACCTGTAGGCTGAGACATATCCGGGAGGGGTTAATAAGGCCTGAGATTTGAATCTGGAACCTACCAGATAAGAAATATGCAGGATTAGGTAGACAGGCCAGAGATTTGTACAAGGAACATGCGGGTTAACAGATATATAGGATGAGTGAGCCAGGTCTGAGATTTTGTCCTGGAACCTGCATGCCGAAAGACAGAAAGGATGAGTTATCCAGGCCTGAGATATCAATCTGGAACTTCAGGGTGGGAGATATACAGGAGGAGTTGGGCAGGCCTGAGAATTAAACCTGCAACCTGCAGGCACAGCCATATACATGATGAGTTAGCCAGGCCTGAGATTTGAACCTGTAGCCTTCAAGGTGAGAGAGATATAATATGAGGTAGCTAGGCCTGAGATTTAAACCTGCACCAAGCAGGTGAGAGATATAAAGAGTTAGACAGGCCCGTGATTTGACCCTGGAACCCGCAGGATAATAAATATACAGAGTGAGTTAGCAAGGCCTGAGATTTGAACCTGGAACCTGCAGGGTGAGCGATATATTCAATAGCCAGGTCTGAGATTTGGACTTCGAGTCTGCAGGGTGAGAGATATATAGGATGAGTAAGCCAGGTCTGAGATTTTAACTTGGAACCTACATATCAAAAGACAGAAAGGATGAGTTATCCAGGCCTGAGATATAAATCTGGAACTTTCAGGGTGGGAGATATACAGGAGGAGTTAGGCAGGCCTGTGATTTGACCCTGGAACTTGCAGGCGAAGAAATAGAACCTGTAGTTTGAGAGATATATACAGCACCCAGGCCTGAGATTTGAACTTGGATCCTGCTGGGTGAGATATATAAAGGATGAGGTTGCCAGGCCTGATATTTAAACCTGGAGCCTGCTGGGTGAGAGACATATAGGACGAGGTAGTCAGGCCTGAGATTTGAACCTAAGAGACCTGCGGATTGATAGATCACATCACTGAACATTCAGCTATCACACCCGCTCTATGTTGGAAGAAATTAACAGGACTATACCACTATTGGTAGACACTAATAGGGCTTCAAGGAAAGTCCTGCTTATGCCTTTCTAAAAGCAATACAGGAACACAATAGGAGGGTACTAGGAGAGTATATATAAAATTTACAGGGATTTCTCATAGGAAATCCTACAAGAATGTTATGAGGCTGCCATAAATGAATTCTACCATACGGATTTGCTACTGTGTATTGAGGGAAAAACCAGATCTTCCATTTGATAAACAGTTTGAAAGCAATAGGCACCTTAAGGAATCACTGGTCAAGAAACATATGAGGGCTTTGGGTAGTATCCATTAAGTAAGGACTGTGGACAAACGTACACTTGTGTTCTGGTTTCCACACTGGGTTTATGCATGGAAGGCAGATTATCTTTGTAAAGTAAGGACTGTGATGAGTCAGAAGGACTATGGAGTAATGCAGACTACCCTACATCCTCTAACCCCATGGTTCATTGGTCTTTCAGCTAGCCTTTTCCAGTTGCCCATATTTGTAGCCATGCATTATAGTTATTTCATTCACTTTGTTTCACTTTTTTTTTACACTGCACGTGTTACAATTCGCTTTCGGACTAGCAAGACTAAATCACAACTTTGTAAAAGTTTCAGAAATGAGTTATTGCCTTAATTTTCAAATGATATTACATTTTTCCTCAAAACCAACTGAAGCATGGTGACTATGCAGCTAAAATGTATTCCTGGAATGCCTGGCTCTCCAGATGTTTTGGACCACAACCATCAACTGCCCTAGCCAGCAAAGGCAATGGTGCGGTATCATTGGAGTTGCAGTGAAAAACATCACGAGAGTCATAGGTAGCAGACCGGGATCTACGTGATCACTGTGTGGCCCATTATTTCGAATCCGAAAATGTATTATTATTGTAATAGCCACTTTTTTAATGCCTCTAGGACCTTTGTATTAAAGCATGCAGAATTTCTCTCTGTAAACAGTTTCTGAAAGACCCCTAGGAATGTTCTCTCATGGTTGCAGCAAGCCACGTTCCCCCCTTTAATCAGATGTTCAATTAGCCCTAAGAACTTTCTCTTCGATTTTGTATTTTTTTTATTTTTATTAAGATGTATGGTTTATTACACACCTTTATCTTTTAAAACAATCGAACCAAATCACATATAACTCCTACACCACCATAACAAACACAAAGCCAAACAGATCACAGAACATCCCAGTCCCTTCCTTGGCTCGATTATTTAATAATTTTCTTTTATTACACGATAACTCCCATCCGCAACAAGACGTCATATTCATACTGTCCTCGTGTCTTGCTTTCAAGAAATATTCAGCTCAAAACCGTCTCATCAAGTGAATCACTCTAAAAATATTAGAATTAGTTTCCCCCGCTATAATCCACGCCCCTATAGCTTCTGCATCCCGGCAGTATCTACCCTGAATAAGATTGCCAATGTGGCACGTTCGCAGGGTAGTCAGTCCCGGACAAAACAAAATAATATGTTTTAGCGTTTCTATCTTTTCTTTAGAGGCACAGAATCTACAAATGGCATCTGGGACTCGCCCATATCGCTTCAAAATTGGCCTAGTGGGTAATATATTAAATCGTAGCCTCATACATTGATCTCTATACCACGCACAAGGAAATTGGGTCAGATGTTTGGCAATTTAGCCGTATGCCTTTCATTTCATTTCTCATCTGGATTTGAGAACCATAACTATTTTTCTATTTCAAAGTCCCAATCCATTTGTATTCCCACAGTAATCTTTTAATCTTCATCGGGTTTGTTAGCAGAGTTTCTCGAGTACTTCCCAAAAGTCCAAGAATGACCTTGCACGCTCGAAACCACTGATCTAGCAGTTCCTCATTTCTTTTACCCAAGTATAGACTCACAAATCGGATATGGAATGACCAGTGGCGCTGTAGTACACTTTCTAAATAATTATATCATTATTATCAATTATTATTATTATATCATTATTATCAATATTGTCATTGCTTACATAGAAATCAAGCACAGTTCATATCGAATTATGGCCATGAGGACCTTCTGTGGAAGCCTCAGGGATTTCCTCCAGAAAAAACCTTTGAGATACACCTAGATTGTCCATGAAGTAGATATGAACGCTTCCACACGGTAGGTCATAAAATCAACTACCTTAGTTTTATAAAAGGTCAACATTGGCAGTACCACAAATATGCCATATTCGTTATGAATCAGCCTAGCAAGGAGGCATTTGATTTTCATTTTCAGATCTTTTATCCGAAGCTTGTCCGCTACACTGGCGTTTATTTGTGGCCCAAGGTAGATCACTGATGGCACCCATGCGAGGGACCCCACACCCCAGCAAATGTCACTTATATATTGGTTTCTGCCTGCCACACATAGATCTTAAAACCAACATAGTGGTTTTTGCTGCATTTATCCCCAAGCCTTTTCTGCTCATATAGTTCTCCAACTGAACCAAAGACCTCTGGAGACCTATTGAGGACTGGTCAACTATTACCGGGTCATCTGCATATAGAAATCTTGATACCTTCTGGCCGTTCACATCAGGAGGAAAACATCATATATGATCCCAGTTGTCCTTCAAACCTGATAAAAAAAGATTAAACAAAGTAGGGTACAGTGGTCATGGTTGTGATGGAGTTTAGGGGAGAAGCCAGAATCATCCAAAGTTGCTGCAGACGATGAGGACAAACTCAATTCCACCTCCCTTACATTCCTTTTATCCTCGTTCTGATTTATTATTGTCGATGACATCTGTAGATGGCCTCTTTGCTCCTTGTCAAGTTCCACGGCACTTGACGGAGGATCTTTGCTAGCGTAAAAAGTTTGTTGGTTCAGCCTGTCAGTGGAATAAATAAGGTTATTCCTATAATCTAAAGTCTTCACCTCTAACTCAATTTTCTCAGGTTTTTGAGTTTTTTCCATCCCTTCTTTAACCTGTGCAATGTCTCTCACCAGTCTTATTGCTACAGCTGACTCACATGCTTCTATGTCATTACCATGTGACGGCTGACTCACATGCTTCTATGTCATTACCATGTGACGAGCAACTTGCCTGCTGCACAGAATTATCTTGAAGACTAGTTGACTTATCCTGTCTACTTGGATGAGGTGTAGGCTCCTTATTCAATTGATAAGATGAGGTGTTCTGCTGTTCTGACAGTAACTTCTTACCCTCTATCATCATCTGAAGAGTAGAGGAAGCTTGTTTCTTCCTGTTGATTTTCTCCATAGGTATATCTGTAGTATCCGTCACTTTAGCCAAGTGATCAGCAGTAAGATCAGATTTATTTGCTTGATGTTTAAGATGGGTCAACCCGTTTAAAATGGTATCCATCATACCTTGGTGCAGTTTAGCTACCGAAATATCGTCTTCCAAAATCTCTGCATCCATCACCTCTAATGTGGATTTCCTGTAGGGCCCCACTTGAACGATGTTATTGCCCATTACTGTTGATATTGGCTCACTATTGTTTGCTTTTAACATTTTCTCTGGAACAGGGCATGAGATCAATTCTACGGAATATTTCTTTCTTTTCGTGGCTTTAGCCAAGCTGCCACATTCCAAACCGTCTTTTATGCCTTTTTTCTACAAATGTACATCTTGTCCGTCTGGATCGGATAACGGACGGATTTTGGGCAGAGCGGATTGTGAGGAGGCTGACGTGATAGTCCGTTTTAAGTTTTTAGACACATTGCTGCCCTCTGAACATTTAGTTTCAAGTGGAGTACGGGACAGCATCAAGTCCACCTCGCCAGGCCGCTCATGCATCTCCGGCAAGAAGGAAAGAGCACCTAGACACTGACTGCTAAAAACTATCCTAGTCGCTGGGATTATGTGATATGTAGAATAAAGAGTAAGGATTTGGGACGTTTTTTCAACACTGTTTATTAACAGTTTGTCTTCCACAAGATTGGATATTGAAAATAGTCTGCCTACCTGCCTTACATCAAGTTAAGCCAGAGTCTCGGCACGTAAGTCCCAGACATCATCACTGTACTCACGGCCCTCAGGCAACACAGGAAACACTCTCACTCTGCAATGCTCCGCGTTTGAGACAAAATTATAACTGCTTTGCCGTGTGCCTAAAAAAGTATAAGCAGGGAAAACAGACTGCATCAAAGTTTCCCCAAACAAGAAACACTGTGCCTCACTACACAACGCACCGTTTCTGAGACGAGATTATATCCGCTTTCCTGTGTGCCTCGAAAAGTATCAGCAGGGAAAACAGATTGCATCAGAGTTTCTCCACACAGGAAACACTCCGTCTCACTCCGCAAAGCTCCGCATATGAGATGAGATTATATTCACTTTGCTGTGTGCCTCGAAAAGTATCAGCAGGGAAAACAGACTGCATCAGAGTTTCCCCATACAGGAAACACTGTGTCTCACTCCGCCTCCTATCAGGATACAAGCATCCCCTCTTTAATCATTTTCTCAGTAGAGTCTGTGAACATTTTCTCACATTTCCAGCATGAAAGCTTCCTCCCTTTGATCAGCTTCTCAATTTGTTGAAGAACATTCTTTTCCAGTTCAAACATGCAATATTCCTCCCTTTCATCAGTTTCTCACCTGGCTCTGGGAACATTCTTAACATTCCCTTCCGGTTCCAGCATGAAACCTTCTCCCTTTAATCGGTTCCTCAAGGGGCTGTAGGAATATTTCCCCCCAGTTCCATCATCCAATATTCCTCCCTTTAGTCAGTTTCTCAATTGGTTCTAGGAACATTCTCTCCCAGTTCCAAGATGAAAGCTTTTTCCCTGTAATCAGTTTCTCAAGCGGCCCTATGACATTCTTTCCCAGTTCCAATATGCATCCTTCACGCTGGTAGTTTACTAGGAATGTCAAACTCTGAGTTAACTGGGAATGTCAAGTCAGAGATTATTTGGAACATAAAACTGTTAGTTTACTGGGAATGCAAAGCTTACTGAGAATGTCAAGAAAGTAGTTTACTGGGAATGCCAAGATTACTGAGAACTTCAAGCCTAGGAGCTTACTGGGAATGTAACACTGAGAGATTACTACAAATGTTAATCTTCTCCAAGCAGACTGGTAACAGTTTAATGGGAATGTCAAACTGGACGTTTTTGGGAAATATTAATCTTACCAAATTTGCAGTTTACTTGGAATCGTGAGCTTACTGGGAAGGTCACATTTCCAAGTGTACTGGGGATGCCAACATAGGATATTATTGTGGATGTAAAGCTTTCTAGGAATGTTAAAGAGGAAGATTACTTTGGTGACAAAGTGAGAGTTTACAGGGAATGTTAAACTGGGAGCTTGATGTGAATGTCATGATTACTAGGAAGCTTGCTGGGAATATCAAACTTGCGGCCTATTGGTAATGTGAGACCCTAACCGGGCATGCCATGCTAACTGGACATTTCAAACTGGGAGCTTACTGAGCATGCCATGTCGCGCCATCTCATGCATTTTATGACATGACATATGATAAGATGTCAACAGATGACTGATCAGGTATACATAGCATACACATGGGATATCATGACATGATCTGATATAGCATGGCATTTATCAGGATATACACATGGCATAACATTATATATCATAACATATAATATATTATAACATGACATATACTTTTTTTTTAAACTTTATTTTTATTTTGTACAACAGCATACAGGACAGCCCCAGGAAATCGCTAAACAGTGAAAATATCATAATACAGTACTACACCGCTTTGGGAGTGCTCATGCAACATCCACGGAATGTTCATTGTCTGACACCCCTGCTGAAGACTCTTCCATGGCCATCAGAAATTACTTGTACGGACCCTAGATTATCTTTAAACCATGAATCATTGGTGGGCGGGTCTCTCCTTCCCCAAACCAGAGACACCTGTCTTTTGGCTAGGACGAGCATTAGACCTGGGAGTCTCCTTGCCTGCCTGGAGACCTCTCCTGTGTACCCCAACAATGCTACCAAAGGGTTGGGCTCCACATGCTTCCCCACTTCCCGTAGAACTCAAAATACCTCAAGCCAGTAGGCCATTATCGGTGGTCATTGCCATGCCAGATGTAGGAAAGTGGCCGGGGAATGAGAGCACCTCACACAACCATGGGGCCTATCTGGGAAGAATCAGCTCAGGACTGCTGGTGCATAGGCTGGATGTCTATACTTAAAGTGCAGCAGTTTATACCGACAGTTTAGGGTCTCTTTTTGTTTTTTGGCTGCAGCAATATCGCCAAATCCCCTCAGGTATCAGGTGACCTAGTGTTTCTTGCCATTTTAAGTGTGCTGTAACTGACCAGCCCATCTTTTTGTCTATAACCGGGCATATATTTTGAACACCAGCCTCCGTGTGCCAGCTGCTTCTATGGCAAAGTGCAATAGGGGCGATACCTCTGGCGTTCTGGGAAAGGTAGTGAACATCTCTTTCATGGTGTGTCTAAGTCTGAAGTTCAAAGATATATCAAGCAGGGAAGGTCCCCCAACCCCTTGAATTCCTCGAGTGTGAGAAACAGCCCAAACGGGAACAAGTCTAGAAACGTAACCACCCCTAATCGGTGCATACACTTCACATAATAGCCTTCCACGGCGAGAGGTATCCCAGGTATGTTTGTTACTGGTAACAGTGGGGAATACACTGAGAAGTCCCCCATTTTCTGACCTAGCTGCTACCACGCTTTGTATGTACAGTGTATTATATTAGGCAACCCTGCTACGTTGGGAGGTTTTGTTAGCACAACCTCCCGCAACAGCGATGGCGCCACCAGCACTCTCTCTATTTGTGCGTGTGACCTATCCGGGCCAGAATCATTCCAATAAGACAGATATTGGGCCTGAGCAGATAAAGAATATGTTTCAAAATTGAGAAGTTCCAGTCCCTTCGCTCCAATGGCGTGATCAGCTTCGCCCAACTCACCGTGGCCTCTTGCCGGCCCATATAAACCTAGATATTGAAGGGACGCGCCCCCAATTCAGCACGATCCTCCCCGCAATGAGAGACAATAAGGGACTCTCCCGTAGTGGGAATAAGACCAAGACAGAGTGCGGGTGAGCGTAAGTGGGAGTTTATCCAAGGATAAGGCATGCAAAGAACTCTGCAACCTACGAGAGCGCTCTGTCTGACAATAGCAAAGACAGGCGTATTTCTAATACAGAAAACGTCATCAACACCTAAACACTATAGGGGGCACAAGTTAATTGGGATTGGGTATCGTCGACTAACTATAGGTGTTGCTGCAGCATGGTTGGTCTTGGCAAGACGACGTCACTGGTCAGCCTCGTGGGTTGGGTTGGGCCTGGCAGGCCGGCTTGAGGTCATCCGTGCGGTGTTGGTGCGCTGGGGCAGCCTGTGACAATGATGAATACCTTTCCTGCCTTAGTTGCCCTAGGCCATGCACACTGCAGTTATTCAGAAAATGACATTTACGTTCACTAATAAATTGTTCCGTAGCTTATCTTATAAAATAAACGCAACACATGAGGAATGCACCTCGTGAGAGGTCTGGTGGTTATCGGTTGGGGTGAGATTTACCTGTGTCCTATTGACCGGTACTTTAGGTCGTAGGACGGGGCTCTGGGGCTTGGGCCGAATGATACATGTCTGTCTGCTGCGTTAGAAGTTATTATATAGATGGGTCTCTGTGTCTTGTCTCAATGATGGGGGTCGTCCTTACACGGGGTCAGGATTCTTGGGGGGTTCGTGGGATTTATGAAAGGGTGCTGGTAGATCAGTGGGTTCATCTGTGGGTTTATTACCGTGCTGTAAATAACACAGGTGGCAGGCTATGGCCTTGGTTGCGGCGCCGGGGCCTCTGAAGTAACGCCAGCTTGGTTGGGGGAGGTGAGGGAGCGCGGCACAAGTCTTAGCTTTTTTATCTTGCAGGCTTGGTAGGGTGGGAGAGGGAATGGCCTTGCATATCCACAAAGGTATTTTCCTCGTGCGTTGCTGATCAGTAAATGCAGAAGTTTTATACTGTTCTGCCTTATTTTGACGTTATTTAGACACACATATATATTTCAATTTCATTACACATTTCTTTAAGACAGTCGATTCCAGTACCTTTTCATTGCCTAACATTACATTCATTACATTGTGTGCGTATTGTATGTACATTTAGACGTTATACGAGGGATATCTAGGTTATGGCCTACAGAGATTGATGCTTGCCACTTTGGGTGGTTCAGTAAACATATATGAGTTCCAGTTTCTACATACTATGGAAAAAACACTTTTACAGATAGAGGTTATACGTTTGGTCAACATCTTTCTCCGTGGTTATAGCAGCATTAGTCCAGACCTGGAGGGATATCATATAACGTTACATTTTTATGGCTTATTCACATTTTAAAACAGAGGTAGTTCATTAGTACCAATACTTGAATTGTTTTCTACCTTCTTCAGATTGTGATGCTTCAGCTTTTTTCCTCGCTACCCCGGCCTTGCGGTCCGGGTCATACGGGGTGCAATATCACATTGTTACTAATATAATGTTGCCGTGTTGGCATCTCGGGTTTAGCTCATCTCCGACTTTCTCATGGGAACGCGCTCGCAGCGGATCTGCCAGTGCTGCTGAGGCGACAGAGATGCATGAAAGGCCCTCCAAAGGTGGGGGCCTCGTTACAGTGTGCTAAACTCACGCCGTGTTTGCTAGACAAGATGGCATCTAGGCCTGACTCGATTTTTGGTAAATGCAAAGACGAGGTGCGTGTGGGCAATGTCGTCGGCGGGCGAATCCTCCTCCACCTGGGCCCGGGTGGCATGAGGGGGCGTCCACCGAGTCATGGTCCTCACCTGGGGAGGAAGCTGTAGGTGAGGAGGGCCTCGCGGCCAGTCCTCCCCTACATTTCCCCCCTTTCGTTACTTAAAGTAACGAATTTCTTTAGCTCTTCCAATCTCCTACATTCTTGTTCCTCTAACACTGCACCATCCCATGCAGGGGTTCCTTTTATAGGCATCCATGCTCTGCACACCCCCCTTAAACTCTCACCTCTCCTAGCATACTCATCTGGTGTACATGTTAAATATATACAGTCGCCAGTTTCTTCCAGATCTACCCAGACCTCCTCATACCATTCCAGTTCTACGTCTCGTGGTTCTTTGATAGTGGTGTGCCATAGTTTATCTACTATGTACTTATCACGGCACATAGGCACTAACTGGTACTTGGGGGTGTTGTCTGCTCCTGTCTGCACATGTACTTCTTGTGTTGTTTTAATTGTACCACCAGAGTTGCCCATTGTCACCATCATCATTGCACCGTTAGGAACTGCATTAGCACAACATCGGAGGCCCACCTGGCACAGGCAAAATATCACAAGGATGATCACCACTATTGGTATCAGGAACTTTATTGTCACTCCAAGCCATGAGGGAACCCACGAGAAGATATTGTCGAACCACGAGCTATCTTCAGCTCCACCTTCCATTTTCATCTTCTCGCCCAGGTTATGTACTGCTTCAATAACGTGGGACAGGGACCCATTTTCTGCGTCTTCAGAAGGTACGAACGTGCAGCACGCACTTCCTATTTTTCGGCAAACACCTCCATCGATAGCTGTTAACAGGTCTAGAACATACCTGTTCTGCATGGTCATTAGTCGCAGAGCTCGTAGTTCCACCTTTATTATGTTGAACCCTTCTTCAGTGTCATTGGCCAACTGGATCAGTTCCCACCGTGTGATCTGGAGCCATTTTGCATTTGCTCTTGCTTGGACACTGGACACTAGCGAAGCAAAGAATGTTTCCACGGAGCTGAACAGGCGATACTTGTCTGGAATCTGTGCCAATAAGTCAGATGATGCTTGTGATATGTAGTTCGAGACTCGCTTGTTTCTTGAGAGCTCTTCTTCCTTCCCCCCGGAGGACAGGACATAAAGGTGCGCTTGTGTAGTTGGAGAAGCTGCATTCTGGTTCAAGCCTCCTTTCATCATGTTACTTCTGTCAATATGGCTTTCTGGAATCACCATTAGTGTCGAGTGCAAGGTGGCCATTGAGCAGCTACCACTCCATGATTGGGGAAGGTGCAGGTACGCCTGGTTTCCGCATACCCAGTAGGTGTCCATTAATGCTGCTGTCCCTTTTTTCATATCTGGGATGGTGAGAGTTTTGTTACAGTTCGTGTTCGTTCCCATTGCCATTTTTCCTTCTCCCTTGAAACATAGTTCGTTTTGTATTTCACTTTGTAGCTTGAAGGGTTTCTCCATCGCTGTTACCCATGTTAGTTTAGGGATGTGTTCTTTCCATATTGGCAAGCACGTTCTTTCCATCCACCGCAACTTGTCCGGTTGGACACCTTTCAGCGCTTCTGCCTTGCACAGCACTTCTTCGTCTTTCCATTTGTTTTCGGAAAACAGTGTCCCTTGTATTGCAAAGAAAGGTTCTTTAAGACAGATCACTCCAGACGCCTGCGAATAGCACGTTTTGTTGTTCTGTAGCATTCTGAAAGAGACATCGTGTGCTTGGAAAGTGTTCTTTATTCTACACAGCGTGAGATGAAGGAGACATTGGGCATCCACAATGGGCAATTCTCGTGGCAACAATACTTTAGGTGTGCCTGATGCATGGGGGATAAGTGAGCAGACATAACAGCTCTCATTGGTTGTTTGTTTGGCTGTTGTGCTCATATCTGCATACCATTTATTTGCTTGGTGTGGGTGTCGTGGGTCTTCCATTTTGTCTAGCCCTAGTCCATAATACTCATCATACCCTTTTCCACCAGTCTCTCTTTTCCGCCTACTTTTCTCCCTTCTTCTGTACCTTCTCGTTATAGTAGGTGAAGAACCAGGCCCCTCTTCCTCCCCCCCACCCCCCTTTTCTAATTCTTCATATAGGGACTTGTGTTCTGTCATCATAATCACTTTTCCATCCTCCTTGATAAACAAGAGATCGTTGTTTGAAATTGGGGCGGGAGGGATTGTGTGGTTGTTGTATGTTCCAGGTTGGGACATTGTGTCATTATTTACATTTTTGGTTCTCAATTGTGAGAGGACAGCAGTGGGTGGTGTAGTATAGTATCCCCACACAAAGTGTGATCCATCCCAGATCAAGAAATCACCTTCTTTGATACCTACAGTCGGACTTGTTTTCGTTCCAGGGGCAAGGGTGGTGTTGCTCCCCCCTCCCCCCTCGTTCATCTCGGTAGAGATGAACGCTATAATCCAGTGTAATACCAGACAAAACATTGAGATGAAGAACACGATAGCACACATTGACAAACCACATTCAAATGAATACGTTAATTTAGCCACTAACATTTCTCTAAATCTAACATATCTATTAGTTGCAGGCTGCCCATTCGATGCCATGATAAATCCTGTTTGAGACACAAACGTTCATTAAATACAAACATGTAAGCATTTCCACGTTGTAACGTTTCGATGATAAAATATAGGGTTGGGTGAGGGAGGGGGTGTGTTGACAGACAAGGTAGCTTTTCAATCATCATTATTCGTACCTTTATATATATATATATAAATAATAAGAAACATGTCATTATAAGAACAAAAATAATAAAAACATCTTAGAGAGCACCGTGGGGAAAAAAAAGAACCCCACGCAAAATTTTCAAAAACTGTAATAAAAAGAAATTTTACACATACATATGTACATGTTTTAGTCCAGGACATTTGTCGCGCGCTAATTGTGCTCACCGTTCATCTCATAAAGCACAAAAATTCCAATCATTCGTTCCGCACAACTTCATCGTCCGCTGTTGCCTGTGCCTCGTCTTGCACCTCACTTTCCGCAGCGCTGTAAGCTTTACGTACGTCTGTCAAATGCACCCAATATCGCAGGCCCTTCACCTTTACTGCTGTAGGTGTGCAAAACACTACCTCATAAGGGCCATGGAAACGTGGTGCATTCCACCTCCGCACAAAGCTTCTGACATATATAAGGTCACCAGGCATGAGTTGTAGCGGTTTTTCAGGCAATTTGTCTGGTTCAGTTGCGTTCCCCTCCTCTCTTGTCGAGGGGGGGGCTAGTTGTTTTGCAATTACGCGCGCTGCCCGTGTCAATTTTCGCAGATATTCTGTGAACTCCTCCCCCAATATAGCTGCGCTTCTGTGTGCATCAGAACGCTCACGGAGAGGCGAATGCGCTGTATGCATTCTTCTTCCCGTGACGATCTCGTGCGGGGACAAATGGTGATCCTTACTTGGCTGGTTTCGCAGTTCAAACAAGGCCAAAGGCAGGCAGTACATCCAAGTCTTTTTGAGGGAAAAACAAAGTTTTGATAATCTGCTTTTTAACAGGCCATTTATCTTTTCCACTACGCCATTACTTTGAGGATGATAAATCGAACATAATTTGTGCTTTATTCCCAATAATGTAGTCACTTCTTTAAATAATTCATTAACAAAATGCGTCCCGTTATCTGAGCGAATGATGTCGCAAATTCCCCAGCGCGGAAACACTTCCCGCACTAGGAACTTCGCGGCGCCCTTCGCGTCAGGGCGGGCACATGGGCCTGCCTCCACCCACCTCGAAAATGGACATACAACCACAATCATGTACCGAGCCCCATTACACCTTTCCCCCATGTCTACATAATCAATGTGGAGCTCTCTGAATGGGCCATTTGGTTTTGGTATCGTACCCCTTAGTGTACGCAAGGTCATACCTGAGTTGTAAATTTGACAGGTCGTGCATTCTAGGGCTAACCTTGTGACGTGTTCCTGGAGGCAAGGTGCAAACCAATCTTCTTGTATCTCTGCCATTATGTGTTTCTTCGTGTTGTGTGCGGGAAAGTGTAGTTGTTGAAATGCTATTTCTAACAGCGTAATTGGCATTACCACTTTTCCTGAACTCTCTTGTCGCCACAATAAATCAGTCGATGATTTGCTGCAACCTCTCTTAGTCCACCGCAATTTTTCCTCTGCACTAGCTCCCTCTTGCAACTCTATTATCTCCTGTGTGGACATCATGTTGTATCCTGTGGGGACCTCTTGGCTTGCTGTGCGGTGCAACATGTACTCTCCTATTTCACCTTTTTGTAGATATGAAGCTGCTTTGGCAGCGGCGTCTGCTGCCGCGTTCCCCAAAGATATAAGATCTGTATTGGTGGTATGAGCTTGACATTTTACGATGGCCACTGCCGTGGGGTCTTGCAGGGCCTCAATCAGTTCTTTCAATAGTTCTGCATGCTGGACTGGTGTTCCGTCTGCTCGTCGGAACCCTCTCCGCCCCCACCGGGCCAACCCACCGTGAACTGTTGTTGTCATGTATGCTGAGTCTGTGTATATGGTCACTGCGCATCCCTTGGCGGCATGCAATGCTTCTATTAGCGCTATTAGTTCTGCTGCTTGCGCTGAATAGTGTGATGGGAGGCGGTGTTGTACTAGTATCTCATATTCATCTTCCTCTAATCGTACCACTGCCATACCCACATGCTTTTCTCCTGTCTCCATGTCTATTGATGCTGACCCGTCCACAAAATACACCTCACCCTCGGTCAGGGCATTTTCAAAAATCACTGCATCCTTACCTTCGTCACCTGTGTACGTGGCGCAGTTATGGTTTTGCATGTCCTCTACAGTGCATGTCTCTGTGATGAATGTGGCTGGGTTCACTGTTTTACATCTCACTATATGGATGTTAGCGCTGGACAGTATTATCTCATATGCTGTGGCGCGTTGTGTTGTCAATGTGCTCTTTGTTCGCTCTAATATTGCAAAAAGTGAGTGTTCCACAAACAGTGTCACCGGGCAGCCCATCACTATCGTGGCACTTTTTTCAATTGCGAACGCGGCTGCAGCTAGGGATTGCTCGCACGCGAAGTGACCTTGCATTACTGCATCTAGGGTGCCGCTATAGTAAGCGAGTGGTTTGTGCCCTAAAGATGTTTTCTGCGTCAATACTGCTGTCATCAGTGTTCCTTTGCAATGTGAAAATAAGAAAAATTCGCGCCCATAATCTGGATTTGCTAGTACTGGAGCGCTTGATATCAGCTCTTTTAGTGAGTTAAATGCTGTGTTCATCTCCTCTGTCCATTCTATGTGTTTGTGTTCTTGTTGTGCTTCTTTCAGTGCCTGTAACAAGGGCCTTGTGTACGCCGCATAGTCCAAGATCCATGCTCGGCAATAGTTACACATACCCAGAAATTTCTGCATCTCTTTTACTGTTTTGGGCTCTCCAATTGTTCTAATCGCCTGTGCCCTGTCTGGTATAATTCGCTTGCCATCCTTTGATATCAACTGACCCAAGTATAGGACCTCTGTCAGACAGTACTGTAACTTCCCTTTGTCCACCTTGTACCCCTTGTTGGCCAATAATGTCAGGAGTGTTATTGAGTCCTTTCTGCACTCTTCCTCAGCCTGTGCACAAACCAATAAATCATCAACGTACTGAATCACTGTGCTTTCTACAGACAAATTCCCCAGATCTTCATGTAGTACCCTGTTAAATATGCTTGGGCTCTCGCAATATCCTTGTGGTAATCTGCAATGTTCGAACCTCCTTCCTCCCAATGTGAATGCTGTCAAGTACCTGCTCTCTTCTGCTAAGGGAATCGAGAAAAATGCATTTTTTAAGTCAATTACTGTGAAGTGTGATGCTACTTTTGGAATGTTGCACAGTATTGTCGCCGGGTTCGGGACTAGAGGGAACTCCTTCATTACCACATCGTTCAGTGGGCGTAAATCTTGTATCATCCTCCATGAACCCCCCTTTGCTTTTTTGATTGGGTAAATGCATGTGTTGCATGGGGAGTTTGAGGGCACGATTATACCCTGTGCTAGCAGTGCTTCTATTGTCTCTCTGATCCCTTCTTCTGCTTCTCGCGACAGTGGATATTGTTTCACCCGGGGTAGTATTGCTCCCTGTTTTACTTTTATCACCACAGGCTGAACTTCATGCAGCAACCCTACATCGTGGGGGCCATTAGTCCATAAGTCAGTGGGTACTGAACTCATGTCCTCATCAAAAAATGTGTGCGGTGCTCCTATTACCGCCATTAGTTCAACCTTAGTTTGTCTGGCTGTAACTACAATGTCGCAGGGCATTGCCAGTTCCATCACTATTTCACCATCTCCCTCAGTGTCAGAAAATAGCTCCTCGTCAGAGAGCTCTCTCAGCGGGATATTTGCATTTGTACACAATACTGTCCGCCACTCACACCCTTCCATGTCCATACCAATCACACATATTCTGTTTGTTGATACATGTATTGCATGCAAATCCAACGATATCACTGACCCGAGAGCAGTGTCGGGGCTTGCTATGGGGCGAAAAAGGAATTCTGCTGGGATCCTCCACTCCACCCTTTTTAGTTCTGGTACTATGAGAGCCAATGTTCTCATGCCTTCGACAAACATCTCCTCATTTCTTGGTACCCCTCTGATCTCTTTCATGATTGTGTGGCCGTGTATTACTGCTAATATGCGGAGGGGGCATATGCCTGGCGTTGAGCATACGATACCGCTCCCTGTGAATGATATTGTCATGTTTAGTTTGCTCAAGAGATCTCTCCCCAGTAAGTTGATGGGAGAGTTTTCATAGTACAGTAAGGGTGCTTTCACTGTTTTACCCCCCACTGTCACATCCAATACCTCTGTGTAAGGAACTTCAATTACAGCCCCAGAGAACCCCTGCGTCTCTAACGTTCTATTAGATAACGGGAACCGGCCCTCTCTAATGCATGATTTCTCCGCTCCCGAATCCACCATGAAAATGAATTGCTTGTCTCCTATCTGCGCTCCTATCAATGGTTCCTCTGATGCATTGTGGGTCGTAGACAGTACTGGACACGCAAGTGCTCTCTGTGGGCTGTCCTATGCGGGGTGTCTCATTGCCCCCCCTTGATCGAAAATGTTCCCCGAAACCACTGACACTCCACTGTAAGGTGCGGGGGCGGGTGCTCCATTAGCTACTGTTGCGAAAGTGTTACCAGGCGTGTAGTGCACATTGTCATTATTCTGTGGGCTGGTTTGTGTTCGGTACTGATGTCCATGCAGTTGTGCGTTACTCCTTTGTGCTACATTTTCTGGTTGCTGGTATTGTCCCATGGGGAGGCCGTAGGGGCTTCCCGGGTGGGGGTGTCCGTATTGTTCTATCTCTTGGAACCCGTTGTTTTGTCTACTCCTACATTCTCTTGAGTAATGCCCCCATCTCCCACAATTCCAACAGCTCCCCTGTGGACCTCTGGGACCCTGCCACCCATTTCCTCCCATACCTCCATACCCTTGTCCTCCTCTTCGACCCCTGTACCCACCTCTTCCTCCTCTTGGGGCCCACTCTTGCCACGTTGGACCTCCGTTCTGCTCCTGCTCTGTCCACTGTCGTTGCCCTTGTCCTGCCCAATTCGCTGCTATTCTTCCTTGTATTGCTATTTGCCCCTCCTCTCCTTCCTCTCCCTCCCGTGTGAGTGGGAGTCCCGCTACCGCGGCTGCGACCTTCACCAATTTTGATTGCACCAACTTCGCCTCGTCCGCCAACCTTTTCTGTGCTACTTCCCTCTCTCTTTCTTTGATCCGTTTACAATGGTGTACTATTATGCTTTGGATCTCTGGCCAGCCTTTTGCCTCAACGCCTGCTATTTTATCTAGTGCCTTTTGCACTTCCTTTGGGAGCCCTCTCTTAATGATGAAATAGAATAGAGATGTGGATTGGTGCCAGGGCGTACCCGTTTCCGCTCTCCACATCTCCTGCACCCGGAGAATGTAATCCATAGCGTCCTCCCCGTCATTCATGGTACATTGCATTACTGACTGCAAATCAGGGGTATCCGGGAAGGTTTCCCGTAGTGCGTCCCACACCCTTGCTCGCACAGTGTTAAAAGAAGCCCCATCATGGCGATCACACTCTAAAGTTACAGCTGGAAAACCCGCCTTAGCCCATACTCTGTCTGCCTGATCCCCTACTGCGGACACTAGTAGGCTTTTCACATCACCTACTGCCAGCGGTATACCAGCGGTATGTTTCTCAAATGCATATATCCACTTGCTTGCCCCTCCCGACAGCTGTGGTAGTAATTTCATTAAATTAGCCTTGTCCATCTGAGCCCACGGTATATAGTTTGGCCTCCCACCTCCTCTGTGCAGTAATGGGAGTTGTAATTTCCCTTTTGCCGTTGCAGCTTCCTTTTCCTTAGTCACTGCTGACTCTAATGACGCCATCTTCCCCACTCTATTTCTTAGTCGTCCCATCCATTCATCTTCTATAGTTTCCAGTGAACAGGCACCATCTAGCTCCTCGCCTTCTCCTCCTATTGCCATGCTCAATCTATCGCTCTCATCCACCCCTCCTCTGACATCACATAACAACTCCTCTCTGATCCCTCTTTCTCGTGATACATCTCCAATGCTTCCTTCTGCTGTCCCCACTTCTATTATTCTTGTCGGTTCTTCCTCAATTCTGAACAGTATTTCCCCCTTTTTCCATCCCTCCTCAATTTGTCTAGTTTCGCTTGACGCTCTAGACGTGCGTCCAGATTGTGTAGGGGCGCATGCTGTGCGTTCACATATGTCTTTTATTCTTGAGAGTTCATCTCTTGCCACTGTAAGCCTCGACTCTAAGTCACTCGTTAACTTCTCTATATCCACTCTCTGTGGGCCTCCCTGGGCGCGCTCTCTGGTGTTTTCGTATGGTGGGGGTGCAGTTGGCCTCTGTGGTGTGCTGGTTGACGGGGGAGGCACATAAATAGGGTCGCTATATCCTGTTGCAGGGGCTGGTTTGGGTAGCATTGGGTACAACATAACCACCTCCGCAGGTTGTTCTATGCTTACCTGTTCCTTTTCCTCTCGTGGAATCATTAGTGGATTGTCTGTGGTGGAGGGTAAATCAATATTTGGTGCTGGGGCTTTGGGTGGGGGTACTTCCTCAAACAATCTCCAGAGATCTAATATCTCCTTCCTAGTCTGCCATTTTTTCCCCTTATACTTGAGGCGAATACAGGTACATACCATATCGAGAACGCTTTTGTCAAAAGACCCTCCTTCTGGCCAAATCTGGGGCAACCCCTCCCCTTTCAATTCTGTTAACCATTGATCATGATATTTATTTATGCGTTCAGCATATCCCGGCAAGCTCTTACAAATGTGTGACAAGGGAGTTTCAGCCCCCATCCTCTAAATCGTCAGCGCTACCGCGTTCGCCTTCGTAACTTTTAAATAGGTGTAAATATGCGTACGTATACTTTTATGGCACAGACAAGAGCGGACCTCTCAAAATTGTCACCCACTGTAATTCAGTGCACAAATCTCTTCTCACTCACCATATCTCATCTCTTTCTCATTCTCAGGCACACTTATGTGATCTCACTGGCAATCGATCTAGTACTGGTTATGTCCACACTCTTTGGCACCACCTCACGGCCACCTGTTCGTCTCTAACACTCGTACGGTGCGCGCACCCTTCACAATACTTCCCACTCACACTTTTGTCTTTTTCCTCCCTTTCCTCCCTAGCCAGCTGTCCCTGTTTCCCTACTAAGGTTACTGTGTTCACGTCTGTACGTGCCACTACTGAGTCCCCACTTTTTAAGATGTTCTAACTACTTCATACCCTTCTCATTTTCACCCCCTACCCCGTGGAAATGGAAAAAAAAAAAGAAATAGAGAGGGAGAGAGCGCACAATCACTAAAAAATATTCCCGGTGTCTCCTTTTGCTAGACACCAATAACTTACTTCTCACTTCTTCATATATTCCCAGTACTAATTTAGATAGTACTATGCGGCGCCGCCTTCCACCCCCTTTCGGAGCTAGGTTTCCGTCACTTCTACCACGTCACTTATTTCTTACTCCTAATGGCCATATGCGAAAGAAAGAATAAAGAAAGTTTCAAGACCCGTCTTTAGTAGACCCCCGCAATTCTCCTTCTCTACCTTTCCCCGTTCCTCTATTCCCACTTCCCCTTCTTCTCCCCTTGTCGATCACTCGCACTCGGTACTCACGTGCCCGTCTTGAACCGATACTCTCCGAAACTGGGTCCGTCCAGGCGGCGTTACCGGTAACTCAACGGTCAGCCCCTGGCTCCGGCGAGCGGCACTCAAAGGGGATTTTTTTCCAATCGGGATCCCGTACCCTTTCTCATTGAGTGCGCACTTCTTATTGTGCCGGTCGCCGTTGGCGGGCGGCCTCCCGGAGGCGGTTCACCGTGCGTATCCCTTCTCAACCGGAGATTCTCGTGCCACAAGGGGGTCGTTAAAGAAGGAGTTAGGAAAAATAATTTGGGGATATCACGCTATCGGGGTCACCACTGAAGGGACGCGCCCCCAATTCAGCACGATCCTCCCCGCAATGAGAGACAATAAGGGACTCTCCCGTAGTGGGAATAAGACCAAGACAGAGTGCGGGTGAGCGTAAGTGGGAGTTTATCCAAGGATAAGGCATGCAAAGAACTCTGCAACCTACGAGAGCGCTCTGTCTGACAATAGCAAAGACAGGCGTATTTCTAATACAGAAAACGTCATCAACACCTAAACACTATAGGGGGCACAAGTTAATTGGGATTGGGTATCGTCGACTAACTATAGGTGTTGCTGCAGCATGGTTGGTCTTGGCAAGACGACGTCACTGGTCAGCCTCGTGGGTTGGGTTGGGCCTGGCAGGCCGGCTTGAGGTCATCCGTGCGGTGTTGGTGCGCTGGGGCAGCCTGTGACAATGATGAATACCTTTCCTGCCTTAGTTGCCCTAGGCCATGCACACTGCAGTTATTCAGAAAATGACATTTACGTTCACTAATAAATTGTTCCGTAGCTTATCTTATAAAATAAACGCAACACATGAGGAATGCACCTCGTGAGAGGTCTGGTGGTTATCGGTTGGGGTGAGATTTACCTGTGTCCTATTGACCGGTACTTTAGGTCGTAGGACGGGGCTCTGGGGCTTGGGCCGAATGATACATGTCTGTCTGCTGCGTTAGAAGTTATTATATAGATGGGTCTCTGTGTCTTGTCTCAATGATGGGGGTCGTCCTTACACGGGGTCAGGATTCTTGGGGGGTTCGTGGGATTTATGAAAGGGTGCTGGTAGATCAGTGGGTTCATCTGTGGGTTTATTACCGTGCTGTAAATAACACAGGTGGCAGGCTATGGCCTTGGTTGCGGCGCCGGGGCCTCTGAAGTAACGCCAGCTTGGTTGGGGGAGGTGAGGGAGCGCGGCACAAGTCTTAGCTTTTTTATCTTGCAGGCTTGGTAGGGTGGGAGAGGGAATGGCCTTGCATATCCACAAAGGTATTTTCCTCGTGCGTTGCTGATCAGTAAATGCAGAAGTTTTATACTGTTCTGCCTTATTTTGACGTTATTTAGACACACATATATATTTCAATTTCATTACACATTTCTTTAAGACAGTCGATTCCAGTACCTTTTCATTGCCTAACATTACATTCATTACATTGTGTGCGTATTGTATGTACATTTAGACGTTATACGAGGGATATCTAGGTTATGGCCTACAGAGATTGATGCTTGCCACTTTGGGTGGTTCAGTAAACATATATGAGTTCCAGTTTCTACATACTATGGAAAAAACACTTTTACAGATAGAGGTTATACGTTTGGTCAACATCTTTCTCCGTGGTTATAGCAGCATTAGTCCAGACCTGGAGGGATATCATATAACGTTACATTTTTATGGCTTATTCACATTTTAAAACAGAGGTAGTTCATTAGTACCAATACTTGAATTGTTTTCTACCTTCTTCAGATTGTGATGCTTCAGCTTTTTTCCTCGCTACCCCGGCCTTGCGGTCCGGGTCATACGGGGTGCAATATCACATTGTTACTAATATAATGTTGCCGTGTTGGCATCTCGGGTTTAGCTCATCTCCGACTTTCTCATGGGAACGCGCTCGCAGCGGATCTGCCAGTGCTGCTGAGGCGACAGAGATGCATGAAAGGCCCTCCAAAGGTGGGGGCCTCGTTACAGTGTGCTAAACTCACGCCGTGTTTGCTAGACAAGATGGCATCTAGGCCTGACTCGATTTTTGGTAAATGCAAAGACGAGGTGCGTGTGGGCAATGTCGTCGGCGGGCGAATCCTCCTCCACCTGGGCCCGGGTGGCATGAGGGGGCGTCCACCGAGTCATGGTCCTCACCTGGGGAGGAAGCTGTAGGTGAGGAGGGCCTCGCGGCCAGTCCTCCCCTACAATATCATAATTCTGAGCGTTTTGAAATAGGACCCAAGCCACCAGAGGTACATTCAGAAAGACATACAGGAATCTCGGAACCAGAACCATCTTAACCAGTGAGATCCTGCCATACAAAGAAAGAGGTAACTTCATCCATCCCTCCACTGCTAACCTTGCTTGATCCGATACTCTGCAGTAGTTTTTTCCCCAAAGGATCATCTGTGATCAGGACAGCTCTATACCCAAATATCTAGTAAAAATCAATTGCCATTGAAACCCCAGCCCATATGGGTATTCCACTGCTGCATCAGTTAGCGGAAACAACACTGACTTCCCCACATTTATCTTTAGACAGACACACCCCCAAACGTCTGTACGTCGGACATGACGGGCCAGGAGATTCCCTTCTGGATCTCTTACATATAGAACCATGTCATCTGCATACAGAGATATTACTACTTTATGTGAGAATAGCTTAATTCCCTATTCTATGTGCTTCCCCCTTACAAACTCAGCCAGAGGTTCAATCGCAGAGCAAAAAGTAGCAGGGACAGCGAGCACCCCTGTCTAGTGCCCCTGCCCAACCCGATCAGGGGCAGATATTCGTCCATTAACTCATACTCTAACCACCGGTGTGGTGTATGGCAGAGATACCATGTCGACAAACCCTTTTCCCACCCCCATCCTCCGTAGCATTGAAAACAAAAAGGCCACTCCATGGAGTCAAAGACCTTTTCTGCATTAAGTAGGGCCTCAAACACTGAAATAGACGAATTCACCACGGCCATTAGGCCAAAAATACGCCATATAACATTGAACGTCCTGTTACAAACCATGCTTGATCGGCGCTAACACATTTATTAATGACACCAGCCTGCTATCTATAATCTTTTCTAAGATTGTATTATCGGCATCAGGTAATAATATCGCCACATATATAGTCGCCGTAAATAATAATATTGCCGGGAAAATGTCGTGGCGATATTATTTGGGTGACCATATATATGGCACAGGGGCAAAAAAAATATATATATTTTAAAAAAATAAAATAAATAAAAAAAATTGGGGGTTGCGGGGGAGTCCCCCGAATTTTCCATGCAATAATGTCGCCACAAAAAACGACCATTTTTTGGCGATATTTTGGCATGGCGATATTTTTGTGGCAACATTATTACATGGAACCGTATTATCCACATTTATAAGTGATATTGGCCGGTAGGATGCACAATCCGTGGGAACCTTCCTGCTCTTCAACAGCACCGTCACCACTGACTCTTACATAGAGTCCGGAAGCTTCCCCTCTTTTAAGGCTGTACAATGTACTCTCAGCAAATGCATTGACAGCGCCGCAGAGTTTGCCTTATAAAAGTCCACTGTTATGTCATCTGGGCCTGGGCTCTTCCCAGCGAGAAGGTCCTTAAATGCTTTTTTGTATATCTGGAAAGCTACTAGGATTACCGAGCCATTCCCTTTAGTCATGACTACACCAATATAGTGCCATCTGATCCAAATAGGTCTCAGGCGTCAACTCTGGAGCCTTTAGTTGTGAAGAGTAAAGATCAGCATAGAATTCTCCCATAACCAGAGTAATCTCAGCATCCATGCCCTTCAGCAGTCCTGTGCTACCCCTCAGAGAAGCAATATGCATCTGCGGGTTTTCCACCCTTGCACCCCATGCCAATAACTTATTGTCGTACCAACGCTTATCTATAGAGAAATGTGCCCTCCCTAAGGGCAGTTTCATTAAACCTCTGCAACTCACCACTTATTGCACTCTATGTAGTGGGGTAAGTGATGTTGTCCACTTTCGCTTCAAGATCCAAAGTTTCGCCTCGCTTTCGGTCAGTTCTGCTCTAATCGATATTAATATATCACTCTCCTTAGCAATACACTTCCCTCAAATGACACACTTCAAGGCCTCCCACAGCACGGCCTCCAACCCCACGAGCCTTCATTGGTGATACTATTCAAGATGCCTGTCCTGAAAATGGAATATGATAATCCCTCACTTTTAAAAACCCAATTCCTCCTCATCGGTCTCACACCAGGTTTTGCCATCTTACTAAGTGGGTGTGCGATTTGACAAGGTGCGAGCCGGAATATCACAACTCTCACATCAACTTGCCTCCCTACTGGTCACCAACACATGATCTATTTGAGACGCTGATTCATGAGCTGTTGACCTAAACGTGAATCCTCTCACTCTCACGCTTCATCTTCCAAATTTCGTTCAGCTCATGTACCGCTTTCAGTTGCTTTATTTCTTTGGGTTTTGGGCATCACTCTACGTGTCCCTCTCAGCCTGTCTGAGTACAAGTCCAGTATGGCGTTAAAGTCCTGGCCGACCCTATTATATTATCAGTATGTTAAGGAGTCTGAGCTCTATCCATTCCAATGTATCAGTGACATCAGTGTTTGGGCCATAATATTTGGCCAACAGCATTGTACAATTCCGGACAACCCCGGATCTACCCGTGGATTCCCTCTCCACGTCCAATAGCCGAAATCCCAGCATTTTATGGATCACTAGGCACCCCCATGTTGCATACGAGGAGTATGACTCAAAATAGCGGTGACAGCACCAGACTTTGGCAAACTGGCATTCATTGGTGGTCGTTAAGTGAGTCTCTTGGAGAAAAACGACTCCTATGTGATGCCTGGCCAGGTACTGTAAAACCCTCCTAGCCTTTGACTGGCAATTAAGTCCCCTGATGTTCCAGGTCATAAACCTTACCCGACTATCCAAATGAGTTCCTATCCGTTTGAGACACCTCGTCTAGCCGTACTATTCCAACCCCACCAGTCTGCCACAGCCTGAGCCAAAGTAATGTAGAATGACCGTGTCGTGACCCCCTTCCTCCGCTTCCCCAACTCCTTCTGCCACTAGCAACTCCTACATGCCAGTTATTACGCCAGTCCCACTCGCCCCAATACAACAAATGCATACGCATCGGGATGGTCTTGGGCCCCAAACAACTCACTTGTGAACAGGACTTAGCATCCAATGCCAAACCACAAAGCAATATGTCCCAACATACATACAACTATCATAAACATTCAGCCATGTTCCTGAGCTGGCGGCTCTGCAGAGCTTCCTTCTCCTTCTCGGCCCGGGGGTCTCCGCGGCAGTGAGTCCAGAAAGTTCATAGCTTCTTCGGGCATGGTAAAAAAACAGAGCTTCCCCTTATGCTCCAACTGCAGTTTTGCCTAGAAAAGCATAGCATACTTCAACCCCTAGTCTCGCAAGCACTTTGTTATGATGTAAGTGTAAGTTAAAACAAGTTCATAAAAATGTATTACCAGATCCTAGTTAAACATTGAGCTGCACTATGAGCTCATTAAGTTCTAAGAATGTTATTCTAAGAATGTGGATGAGAGACAGAGAGACTGCAGGGAGAGAGCCATGTTGGCACTCGGCTCTCATAGGCCGCTGTCGCTGTAATGAAATAAATTACTGTGTCTTCATCACTGCTGCCTGGAGCCCTTATTTCCTCATTGGCGACAAGGATGGCTCTCGGCAGTGTCTTCCTACTCCTTTGAAGTCTCGTCATAGCGCGGCCTGCATTATTCCACACTGCCGTGCGACAGCGGACGCTGCAGGAAGGTCAGGAGGAGCGGAACAACAGGTCAGCAGGCGCGTCCCCTGGGGGGTAATCTTGCCTTCCCCATTACTGTATTGACTCTGTCTCAAAGCAACAGTGTTTACTTTCAAGGATCCCTAGCATTGACATTATCGTTGCTGAGCAACCTGCCCATGCAGTTCTGGCAAGTTTCAGGAGCCAGCCATTATGACATGTATCCATTCTGTGGATGAGCAGCCAGCATGTTCCAATTCAGACTGATGTAAGGAGGATTGTGACATCATACACAAGGGATTGTACTCATACAAGACTGATACCTTTGTCTGCATAGCACAGCACTGTCACTGCTCAGTCTGTGCATCCACTGGGCATACTTGAACTGATCCAGAGTCTATTGGTGCATCCAGCAAGCCCACTCTTTACCACCCTTTTACCGCTTAAGACATGGCATTTTTACCGCTTAAGACATGGCATTTTTAAATGAACCTGGACGCCCCCAAGTTAGGTGGGACAGGTGGAAAGACATGTTTGAAAACTACCTAGTGGCAATGGGAGGAGAGAGATTCAGCTCAACTCGCAAAAAGGCATTATTACTTCACAATCTTGGTGTGGAAGGCCGTGCAGTGTTTGATGGGTTAGGCAGTGCACAAGCTGGTGAAGCGGAGGACACAGATGAATATGCCCTTGCGATTAAACAACTCAAGGATCATTTTGAGCCTAAGAAAAATGTTACATTCGAGAGGCACAAGTTCTTTCAGCGTACGCAGGAGTCCTCAGAATCCGTGGAATCGTACATAGCCTCATTAAGAACATTAAGCCACTCCTGTGAATTCGAACATCTATCTGACTCGTTAATTAGAGATCAGTTAGTGAGGTGCACAAATAATATTAGGATACAGGAGAAATTGTTGGCAAAAGACATGAAGTTGGATGAAGCAGTGGACCTAGCCAGAAGCATAGAACAAACCTCACAATATGTCAAAGAACTGAAGTCTGACAAACAGAGTACCCAAGCTGTGTGCGCAGTTGATCACAGGAAGAGACTTAATGTCAATACAAGCTGGAAAGGAACATGGGGTGCGAAGTGTACCAGATGTGGCAGTGTCAAGCATGGTCCGAATTACCCTTTGTGCCCAGCAAGGAATGCTGAATGTTTCAAGTGTAGGACCAGAGGACATTTCGCTAATGTATGCAAGAGGTCATCAATAAATCTCTTAGAAACCAGAGACAACCAAGAAGAAGGTGCACACTCAGCTTACAACATACAGGAGGTGTACTCCTCGCAAGACAACCCCAGACATGTCTTCGAGATTTCGACCATTGGAGGAGGAGACAGCAAAGGTCCAACAGATGTTTTTGTAATTGATGGTCAAGAAATACTCATGAAAGTTGACACATGTTCCCCATGGACCATCATTTCTAAAGAGACATTTAAAGATGTTCTAAAAAAAGATGAATCAATGCTGGATCCACCAAGAATTCGGCCTGCGGCTATGCGGAATCCCCTATTGAGATGCTGGGACAGTTTACTGCAAGTGTGCAATACAGAGGTGGAGAATGCATAGCTGACATTTTGGTTGCAAGAAAGGGAGCCTCCCTTTTAGGTTGGGAGGAACAAAGGAAGTTGAGAGTCAGGGTGCAAGCTAGCGCCACTGAGCCTGTCACCATTGCCGAGATTGATGATATGTGGTCAAGAGAGTTCCCAGAGGTCTTCACCGAAGGTCTGGGCAGACTCAAGAACTTCGAACACCATATTAGACTAAAGAAAGAATCTCAGCCTATTGTTCATAAAGTGAGACATGTGCCGTTAAACATGAGAGCGCAACTACGCAGTGAACTCAATAACTTAGTAGATAAGGGTGTCATTGAACCTGTTGAGGCCACAGAGTGGTTGACCCCCATTGTTTTAGTGGCCAAAAATAATGGTAAATTAAGAGTGTGTGTAGATTTGCGCAGTCTTAATCACAATATTCTGGTGGAGAGACATCCCCTACCCAACATTTCCGAGACACTCTCCACTCTTGGCGAACCCAAATTGTTCTCTGTCATTGATCTCTCTGCTGCCTATCACCAAGTTCCCCTTTCCCGAGAATCGCAACATCTCACTGCCTTTATCACACCTGAAGGCACTTATAAATACAATCGCATGCCATTTGGGTTGGCCTCGGCCACATCTGTGTTCCAAAAGGTGATGGAGGAAGTGTTAAAAGGGTTGGAAAATGTTAAGGTGTTTCAAGATGACATTCTGATTTTTGCAAGTAATGAGCATGAGCATGACAGAGTACTTAGGGCAGTACTATGCAGACTGAAAGAGGCTGGGTTAACGGTCCAAAGAAGCAAATGTAAAATAAGTGTTGAGGAAGTGGAGTATCTGGGACACAAAGTTTCGAAAGAACGTATTTCTCCCAAAAAGTCACTCATAGAAAACATTAGTAATACTCCTCAGCCCCAAGACAAGGACCAACTCCGTTCTTTCATGGGACTAGCGGAATATTACCATAAATTTGTGAATGGCTTTGCATCCATCTCATCTCCATTGAGGAAGTTACTAAAAAAGAACGTGAAGTACACATGGTCCAAAGAGTGTCAGGAAGCATTCTTGCAAATCAAAGATTGTATAGTCAAGGCCCCATCCTTAAGTGGATTCATGTTTGGCAGGAAAACGTTGCTTTCAGTTGATGCTAGTACCCTTGGCTTAGGAGCAGTTTTGACTCAGTTTGACTCGGGTAAAACTGAATACACAATTGCATTTGCATCCAGGCCACTTAGAGGAGCAGAAAAGAATTACTCGGTCATTGAAAGAGAGGCACTAGCAGTATTTTGGGCAGTCACGCACTTCAAGTTCTTTCTATGGGGTCGACCTTTTATTGGCAGATCAGATCATAAGCCTTTGGTTCAATTGATGAACGGTTCTGAGTGGGCCAAAGGGTCTCCAAGAGTTTCGAGGTGGATGGTAGAACTCTTGGGTTATAATTTCAAGGTGTGTTACATTCCCGGGAGGGAGAATGTGGTACCAGATTGTTTATCCAGATTACCTGTGTGTGATGGTGAATTGGAGGGAGCACCTGAATTTCAAGATGTGAGCATTGCAGAAATTGAGCATGATGCCATTGATAAAGAGATGTGGATAAGAGCTGGTGAGGGGGATTTAATATTGAATCAAGTTATGATTTGGACCAGAGAAGGATGGCCTCACAAGAATATTGTGGGAAAAGAGTTTGACAGATATTTTGGTGTGAAAGACGAGTTAAGTATGTCTGAGGACGGATGTAAACTTAGAAAAGGAAATAGGATAATACCCCCCAGTGGAGTCAGATCTCATTTAGTGAATATAGCACATCAAGGTCACCTGGGCATGGGAGGAACAAAGAGATATTTGCGGCAATATTTCTGGTGGCCCGGGATTGACAGCGATGCAGAGAAGTGTGTTAGGGGTTGTAGAGAGTGTGGTAAGAGTGACAAGACCAAGATGGTTAGAGAAGTACCAATAAATCCTGTCAAAGTACCGAGTGAACCATGGCAAAAAGTTGCAGTTGATTTGATGGGACCATTACAAAACCTTGACAATGGGTATAAATACATTGTTGTGTTAGCAGACTACCATTCCAAATGGATTGAATGGAAGGCTTTGTGTGAGGCAACCACTGCAGAGATGGTGTTATTCTTCGAGGAAGTGTTTTACAGGGAGGGTTTCCCGACAGAATTAATCACTGATAACGGAGTACAATTCTGTTCTGAAAGGATGTTAACTTTCTTGAAGAAATTTTGCATCAAACACACTAGAACTGCTTTATATCATTCAAGGGCCAACGGCCTCGTTGAGAGAGCCAATAGGTTCATAAAGGGTGGTTTGCAATTGGCCATGGCTTCTAATCTAAGATGGTTTGGTGTAGTAAGAGAAATGATATGGAACTACTGTGCCACACCACACTCAGTTACAAATGTATCTCCGTTCATGTCATTGAAAGGGAGACAATCTGGAACAAAACTATGTCCAGGGTGGATGGACTTAGCCAAGAGTTCCAACATTGATTGCAAGAGAATTATGACTCTCATCAAAGAGGCACAGGATGTGTACAAAGAAATATTTGATGAGGACAAGAGTGTCAAAAGTAATACCTGGAAAGTGGGAGATTGTATTCTCATAAAGAACCCTAGATTCACTCCCAAATGTGTAGAAAGCAAATACATTGGTCCCAAGAAAATATCTGCGGTAAGAAACAATGTAGTAATTGTAGAAGGGGGGGAGTGTTGGTCAATGTCCAGAATTGTGAAATGTCCAGAATGCATGAAGGACAATGCACATGATAAAAATGACAATGGTGAACATGACAATGGTGAATTTGCTAATAACGGTATCAGAGACTCTAGTGTCATAGATAAGTGCTCCAAGGATGACAACAATTCAAGGTCTGCAGCAGAGACACATTCAAATAGAGTCAAGAACAAACCCGGCTGGTTTAAGGATTATTATGTGGAGTAAACAGCTGTATGCACATAAGGGATGTGATGTGTTATGATATAAGTGTAAGTTAAAACAAGTTCATAAAAATGTATTACCAGATCCTAGTTAAACATTGAGCTGCACTATGAGCTCATTAAGTTCTAAGAATGTTATTCTAAGAATGTGGATGAGAGACAGAGAGACTGCAGGGAGAGAGCCATGTTGGCACACGGCTCTCATAGGCCGCTATCGCTGTAATGAAATAAATTACTGTGTCTTCATCACTGCTGCCTGGAGCCCTTATTTCCTCACACTTCTTCACCTCGAGGTAGGATTTTGTAAAGGCTTGAACCTTGTTAGAATAGGCTGGGAATATCCTAATGTGGACTCGTCCACACATCAACTGGCCTTGTTTGTGGGAGAATCTGAGTGCAAAGTCTCTATAATTTAACAGGTGCACAATTACTGGTATGGCCTTTGACTCCGGACAGGTCTGTTCCCCAGGATACGATACGTTCTAAAAGAAATATCGAAGAAAATTCGTCTGGACCCAACACCTCTTTCAGAAATCACTCCAGAAATAGTTCTGTTGCCCCCCCCCATTTGATTCCAGAATGCTGAATACCCATAACTTATTCTGCGTCGACCGCGATTCAGTGCTATTTCATTGGAACCATGTCGCTGGGTACTTTAGTCGTCATTTCATCCACGCCGGATATCCTTGTTTCGGCTTTGTCAAGGCAGTCGCCATGTTTGTCTAATCTCACTTTAATGTGATCCACCGTCCATGTTAGAGTGTCCAGCTTATTATTCAATGATTGTATACTTGTCTGTAGTTGCACAAAAATCCCTTTAAATTCAGTCAGTGCCCCGGAGGATATATCAGACATTTCATCTTTGCTGCCCAGGGTGAAGTGACTAGTGTCCAGGTTCTTCAAGGGGAGCTTAGTTTTTCAGTTTCCCCCATGTTTCACAGAGGTGTGGGCACGGCAGCATGAGACCGATCTGCCCTTTTCAATATATCTCTGATGTCTTTGCAGGAGCACCTTAAGCTGCGTCACCACTCCACAATGCCACCACACAACTCACTGAGTGCAATGTTACATCTCTTGTCCAAGCCCAGGTGCGTAAATTGATAGGAGGTGAATGAGCCACTCCCTTTTACCCATTGGGCCATATGCCGCCCAATGCTAGGGCAACTCTCGTCTCCTTTCAAAGAGCTCTCATCTAGGGTCCCCTCCAGACATGGCTGTAGTGCAGGTTGCTGCAGATGTTTCATGCAGGGTGTATAACAGCGTTTCCCTCAGGCCAGCTGGTAGAAGCCTCTGTTCCTCTTCAGAGCTAGCTTTTCACCCTCCTATAGCCGGCCTGCAAAACGCATACTCGTCTTCAGTCCACCGAAGCTCCCTTGGCCCTCCCGTTCAGGTCCCAAAGTGCAGAGCCATCTCCGGCATTAATGATCCATCCCTCCCTAGGCGTCGCCCACTGCGGATAAGTCCTGTACTATGATTTCAAGGGCTGAGCCTGGAAGTGCCCTGTTGCTCAGTTTTTCTACGGATATGCAGGTTCCCACACTGTCAGCTCTGCGCGCTGCTCCCCCTCCTTCATCCCCAGTCGGCACACGGCCCTAAAGAGCGCTCAAGTTGCGGCCACCTCCATGCAATGCGTCCTTTACGTTTGTAGGGTTATAGCTCCCACGTAAGTTGTCCCGGGCAATCCACACTCCGTACCTGTAGATCCACCTTCCTCAGTTTCGGCTATACTTTCCCGGCGATGCAGCATTCATCACTTCCCTCAGCCAAGATGACTACCCGATCAGATGCCCTTCCTCTTAGCAGCCACCTGCTGTGGCGACACAAGGACCCTCTCTCCCGAATCGTCAGGAGCCGTGATATTTGCACATTGATCACTGTTTCTCCCAAGAATACTCTCTTCAGGCTCAGGGGAGCATCCCCCCAACATGACATATACTTATCATCACATATGACATATGAAGACTTATATCATGACATAACAACAAGTTATGGCATGACAGATATATCATGGCATATGATATAAGATAGGGTGACATATAACAAGATCTACTAAAATATCATGTCAAAACATATCATGATATGACATATCATGCCATGGCATATCATCATAGGTCTACATGATAGTTCCTGATATGTCAGAACATCTCATGATGTACAGATGTAATTCTTGTTGAAATTGGGAGTGTGCAGGTGTTGTCAGTAATTTGTACTTAGGATGACATTTTTTATAAGGTGTAGTGGCCAGCGATAGAGTCAATGCAAGAACCAAATTTACTCGGGCCTTAGCAGAGGTGCGTGAAAGGATTTGCATGATCTTAGTTGCGGCACAATGACCACGGTATGCAGTCTTTCAAAGACAACATATGCTCTGGGGTTAGTTCCAGCACCTGTGAACATGCTCTTAGTGCAGAGGCCTAGTGGCAGTGATAGTGCATACTTGTATCTAGCCTCCAATTGTGAATGCAGATGCTATGACCCAGTTATTAATGTCCCAGCTCTGGCGTGAGGCCTGAAGATGTGGTGTTCCTTTCAGAGGTGCAAATCCTGACATTACACTATTGGGAAACTCTGCCATATTTAGCCATTTAAATGCAACCACAACAGCACAGAGCCAGAAAGAATGGTGCAAAGAAGGTCATTTCCCCAGTGATATGACGAGTACATTACGTGTACCATAAAGAAATGCTGTCCGAGCCCTCATCCATACCTGCTTGCTCAGTGGTTTGCTGAGGAAGGTTGACCATAGCAGATCCTCCCATGCCAACCCACCGGCAGAGTCAATAGGAGAAACTTCACTGGTGTATCCACCGCTGGTTGCAGACCTGCTGCTCATCCAGGCCCTAGACCACCAAGGGGAGTATTGTCCTCTCTTCTTTCTGGCATCAGCAAAAGAAGGTAAAACCAGCTGGGAGAGTGCAGTTAAAATGGAAAATGATAGGTTACGTGAACACAATGGAAATGATCTGCACAGGGGGCATAATATGAACGAGCATCGTTGAGCTAAGTGAGTAATGGGCCACCTGCCAGGATATACCAGCTGAGCACACTGGAACCTGGCAATGAGCTGTTAAATTGTTGGCCATAATGTGAAGTCCCTATGGTGTGACAAAAGGGGTTTTCATGAAAGCGGCAATGATGTGCTAACTATGCATGTGTTAGCTATTTTCGAATATACATTCATTATAATTCATTATAATTGGTTATTTATGACGCCCTTAATACCCAGAAGAGTTTTCTAAGCACGGACCCGGGGATCGAACCTGTGCTACTCTGTGAGTTGCCCGGAGCTATCCTACCGAGACATTCATAAAAAACGGAGAGAATCATATTTATTCATCAAAATATGTGGCGCCTTAAGGTGGCATTGCCACATTGATTTGTGTTTGGTGTCAGTTTTGATTCAGGGAGGAGAAGTTAGTTATGAAGTAGAGAAGTAAAAAAGACAACATTCGTTTTGACAGGTTGGCTCTAGGGTCTGATGGCAGTGACCGATATTTAAACAGGGCCATTGTATGGCGATGTGCCCTGACGGCGTAACAGCAGCGATGTCACTTCCACTGTCCTCCCATGGCATTGCAAGCAACATCTAAGCAAAACATATCGATTCTCGATCGAGCCTGGTCAGAAGGGGGGAAGGGTCACATATCGCCTTTGTGATATCTTACATCTGCAAATTCTCTGCAATCTGTTATGTCAATATTTTGTAACTTTGCAATTACTTGCTGGAATGGTTTCCAGGTGTGGCTGTCTCAGGAGAATAGCTCAGGGGCAACGTGCTCGCAGTAGAAGCAAGACAACACAGGTTCTATTCCCAGTCCGCTTAGAAACCCATGAGTATTAAGCGCGTTATAAATAACCTATCATATCATATCATCAGACATACATGTGCTGTATTCCTAAAGCGTGCAGTCCCGCATAGGCACTCCCAAGTAAAAAATGCAGTATTTTGGGCATTTTTTATTAAATGAATCACGCGGGAACACTTATTGAAACAGCTTGTAATAGAAAAAATAAATGTTATGGGATTTTTGGGAATTACCAAAAATGTGCCTGTGTTTGTCCCTGAACTTCTCCAGCCTGTGTGTTTTACAGAGAAAGTCTTGCTTGATGTTACAGCTCGGTAAGCAGGCTAGCAATAGCTCTCCACTGCACATCTAGCTTCCAACAGGTAGGACAACAGCACGTAAAGGAGCTCTTTTCTCAGTACTCCTGTACAAAAGTAAGGCGTAAAAACCAGCAGGCCAATTCATGGAATTAATGTGCGCCGAAAATTCCAGCGCAAGCGTGCGAAAACGTGCGATTTGCAGTGAAAGAGCGAAAATCGCAGTGCAATTCATGGAAGTCCGTGCACGTGCAAAATGAGGGATGTGCGCTGAAAAAGTGCGCGGCGCACGCTGGCGCACGCTGGCGCACAGGTCATCGAACACCGTGCGATAAGGCCACAGCGAATTCGCACATAGCGCGGCGCACATAACAAAAGTAGGCGTAACACGGGGCGTTACACGCAGAATGGGGAACAACTCGTGAAAATGTGGGCGTCACGGGGGAAATACAGGAGGCAAGTGCGCGGAAAGCCCACACGCTCTCCTACAACACGTATTCATGGAATGGAATAGGGAAAAACAGCGCACGGCCAAAGACGCGCACAGGCCCATACATGTTCGCCACACGAAAGCAGACGGTAGCGTCCCTGCGCAGGCAAAAAATGTGCGCCAAAGTTCTACACGCGCGAGAAGTTCCACGCGCGATCGGGCCTGGGGGAGCGTATGCCTGTATTTCAGGGGTAGCGAGAAGTTCCACACGCGATCGGGCCTGGGGGAGCGTGTGCGTGTATTTCAGGGGTGCGCGAGAAGTGCCACACGCGATTGGCCTGGGTGCGTGTATTCCAGGGGTGCGCGAGAAGTTCCACATGCGATCGGGCCTGGGGGAGCGTGTGCATGTATTTCAGGGGTGCGCGAGAAGTTCCACACGCGATTGGCCTGGGCGCGTGTATTTCAGGGGTGCGCGAGAAGTTCCACACGCGATCGGGCCTGGGGGAGCGTGTGCGTGTATTTCAGAGGTGCGCGAGAAGTTCCACATGCGATCGGGCCTGGGGGAGCGTGTGCATGTATTTC
The DNA here is from genome assembly GCF_040938575.1 of Ambystoma mexicanum. Classification (NCBI taxonomy): domain Eukaryota; kingdom Metazoa; phylum Chordata; class Amphibia; order Caudata; family Ambystomatidae; genus Ambystoma; species Ambystoma mexicanum. Next base: position 167,817,972 of record NC_090923.1, on the reverse strand, counting down.
AGGGGTGCGCGAAAAAGTTCCACACGCGATTGGCCTGGGAGCGTGTATTTCAGAGGTGCGCGAGAAGTCACACACGCGATCGGGCCTGGGGGAGCGTGTGCGTGTATTTTAGAGGTGCGCGAGAAGTTCCACACGCGATCGGGCCTGGGGGAGCGTGTGCGTGTATTTTAGAGGTGCGCGAGAAGTTCCACACGCGATCGGGCCTGGGGGAGCGTGTGCGTGTATTTCAGAGGTGTGCGAGAAGTTCCACACGCGATTGGCCTGGGCGCGTGTATTTCAGGGGCACGCGAGAAGTTCCACACGCGATTGGCTTGGGCGCGTGTATTTCAGGGGTGCGCGAGAAGTTCCACACGCGATTGGCTTGGGCGCGTGTATTTCAGAGGTGCGCGAGAAGTCCCACACGCGATTGGCCTGGGCGCGTGTATTTCAGGGGTGCGCGAGAAGTCCCACACGCGATTGGCCTGGGCGCGTGTATTTCAGGGGTGCGTGAGAAGTTCCACACGCGATTGGCCTAGGCGCGTGTATTTCAGAGGTGCGCAAGAAGTTCCACACGCGATTGGCCTGGGCGCGTGTATTTCAGAGGTGCGCGAGAAGTCCCACACGCGATTGGCCTGGGCGCGTGTATCTCAGGGGTGCACGAGAAGTTCCACACGCGATTGGCCTGGGCGCGTGTATTTCAGGGGTGCGCGAGAAGTTCCACACGCGATTGGCTTGGGCGTGTGTATTTCAGAGGTGCGCAAGAAGTTTCACACACGATCGGGCCTGGGGGAGTGTGTGCGTGTATTTCAGGGGTGCGCGAGAAGTTCCACACGCGATCGGGGCTGGGGGAGCGTGTACGTGTATTTCAGAGGTGCGCGAGAAGTTCCACACGCGATCGGGCCTGGGGGAGCGTGTGCGTGTATTTCAGAGGTGTGCGAGAAGTTCCACACGCGATTGGCCTGGGCGCCTGTATTTCAGGGACGCGCGAGAAGTTCCACACGCGATTGGCTTGGGCGCGTGTATTTCAGGGGTGCGCGAGAAGTTCCACACGCGATTGGCTTGGGCGCGTGTATTTCAGAGGTGCGCAAGAAGTCCCACACGCGATTGGCCTGGGCGCGTGTATTGCAGGTGTGCGAGAAGTTCCACACGCGATTGGCCTGGGCGCGTGTATTTCAGAGGTGCGCGAGAAGTTCCACACGCAATTGGCCTGGGCGTGTGTATTTCAGAGGTGCGCGAGAAGTTCCACACGCGATCGGGCCTGGGGGAGCATGTGCGTGTATTTCAGAGGTGCACGAGAAGTTCCACACGCGATTGGCCTGGGCGCGTGTATTTCAGAGGTGCGCAAGAAGTCCCACACGCGATTGGCCTGGGCGCGTGTATTGCAGGTGCGCAAGAAGTCCCACACGCGATTGGCCTGGGCGCGTGTATTGCAGGTGTGCGAGAAGTTCCACACGCGATTGGCCTGGGCGCGTGTATTTCAGAGGTGCGCGAGAAGTTCCACCGGCGATTGGCCTGGGCGCGTGTATTTCAGGGGTGCGCGAGAAGTTCCACACGCGATTGGCTTGGGCGCGTGTATTTCAGGGGTGCGCAAGAAGTTTCACACAAGATCGGGCCTGGGGGAGTGTGTGCGTGTATTTCAGGGGTGCGCGGGAAGTTCCACACGCGATCGGGCCAGGGGGAGCGTGTGCGTGTATTTCAGAGGTGCGCGAGAAGTTCCACACGCGATTGGCCTGTGTGCGTGTATTTCAGGGGTGCGCGAGAAGTTTCACACGCGATCGGGCCTGGGGGAGCGGGGTATGTGTATTTCAGGGGCTCGCGGGTGGTTTTATACGCGATCGGGCCTGGGGGAGCGGGGTACGTGTATTTCAGGGGCTCGCGGGTGGTTTTACATGCGATCGGGCCTGGGGGAGCAGGGTACCACTCACCGTCTGCCTTGCGTGTAGAAGAACGCGTAGCCAACACCCACCCGCTGTGAAGTTCAGAGGTGCGCGAGAAGTCTCACACGCGATTGGCCTGGGCGCGTGTATTTCAGGGGTGCGCGAGAAGTTCCACACGCGATCGGGCCTGGGGGCGCGTGTGCGTGTATTTCAGAGGTGCGCGAGAAGTTCCACACGCAATCGGGCCTGGGGGAGCGTGTGCGTGTATTTCAGAGGTGTGCGAGAAGTTCCACACGCGATTGGCCTGGGCGCGTGTATTTCAGGGGCGCGCGAGAAGTTCCACACGCGATTGGCTTGGGCGCGTGTATTTCAGGGGTGTGCGAGAAGTTCCACACGCGATCGGGCCTGGGGCCTGTATTTCAGAGGTGCGCGAGAAGTCCCACACGCGATTGGCCTGGGCGCGTGTATTTCAGGGGTGTGCGAGAAGTTCCACACGCGATTGGCCTGGGCGCGTGTATTTCAGAGGTGCGCGAGAAGTTCCATACGCGATTGGCCTGGGCGAGTGTATTTCAGAGGTGCGCGAGAAGTCCCACATGCGATTGGCCTGGGCGCCTGTATCTCAGGGGTGCGCGAGAAGTTCCACACGCGATTGGCCTGGGCGCGTGTATTTCAGGGGCACGCGAGAAGTTCCACACGCGATTGGCTTGGGCGCGTGTATTTCAGGGGTGCGCGAGAAGTTCCACACGCGATTGGCTTGGGCGCGTGTATTTCAGAGGTGCGCGAGAAGTCCCACACGCGATTGGCCTGGGCGCGTGTATTTCAGGGGTGCGCGAGAAGTTCCACACGCGATTGGCCTAGGCGCGTGTATTTCAGAGGTGCGCGAGAAGTCCCACACGCGATTGGCCTGGGCGCGTGTATTTCAGGGGTGCGCGAGAAGTTCCACACGCGATTGGCCTAGGCGCGTGTATTTCAGAGGTGCGCAAGAAGTTCCACACGCGATTGGCCTGGGCGCGTGTATTTCAGAGGTGCGCAAGAAGTCCCACACGCGATTGGCCTGGGCGCGTGTATCTCAGGGGTGCGCGAGAAGTTCCACACGTGATTGGCCTGGGCGCGTGTATTTCAGGGGTGCGCGAGAAGTTCCACACGCGATTGGCTTGGGCGTGTGTATTTCAGAGGTGCGCAAGAAGTTTCACACACGATCGGGCCTGGGGGAGTGTGTGCGTGTATTTCAGGGGTGCGCGAGAAGTTCCACACGCGATCGGGCCTGGGGGAGCGTGTACGTGTATTTCAGAGGTGCGCGAGAAGTTCCACACGCGATCGGGCCTGGGGGAACGTGTGCGTGTATTTCAGAGGTGTGCGAGAAGTTCCACACGCGATTGGCTTGGGCGCGTGTATTTCAGGGGTGCGTGAGAAGTTCCACACGCGATTTGCTTGGGCGCGTGTATTTCAGAGGTGCGCAAGAAGTCCCACACGCTATTGGCCTGGGCGCGTGTATTGCAGGTGTGCGAGAAGTTCCACACGCGATTGGCCTGGGCGCGTGTATTTCAGAGGTGCGCGAGAAGTCCCACACGCGATTGGCCTGGGCGTGTGTATTTCAGGGGTGGGCGAGAAGTTCCACACGCAATTGGCCTGGGCGTGTGTATTTCAGAGGTGCGCGAGAAGTTCCACACGCGATCGGGCCTGGGGGAGCATGTGCGTGTATTTCAGAGGTGCACGAGAAGTTCCACACGCGATTGGCCTGGGCGCGTGTATTTCAGGGGTGCGCGAGAAGTTCCACACGCGATTGGCTTGGGCGCGTGTATTTCAGGGGTGCGCAAGAAGTTTCACACAAGATCGGGCCTGGGGGAGTGTGTGCGTGTATTTCAGGGGTGCGCGAGAAGTTCCACACGCGATCGGGCCAGGGGGAGCGTGTGCGTGTATTTCAGAGGTGCGCGAGAAGTTCCACACGCGATTGGCCTGTGTGCGTGTATTTCAGGGGTGCGCGAGAAGTTTCACACGCGATCGGGCCTGGGGGAGCGTGGTATGTGTATTTCAGGGGCTCGCGGGTGGTTTTACACGCGATCGGGCCTGGGGGAGCGGGGTACGTGTATTTCAGGGGCTCGCGGGTGGTTTTACATGCGATCGGGCCTGGGGGAGCAGGGTACCACTCACCGTCTGCCTTGCGTGTAGAAGAAAGCGTAGCCAACACCCACCCGCTGTGAAGTTCAGAGGTGCGCGAGAAGTCTCACACGCGATTGGCCTGGGCGCGTGTATTTCAGGGGTGCGCGAGAAGTTCCACACGCGATCGGGCCTGGGGGCGCGTGTGCGTGTATTTCAGAGGTGCGCGAGAAGTTCCACACGCAATCGGGCCTGGGGGAGCGTGTGCGTGTATTTCAGAGGTGTGCGAGAAGTTCCACACGCGATTGGCCTGGGCGCGTGTATTTCAGGGGCGCGCGAGAAGTTCCACACGCGATTGGCTTGGGCGCGCGTATTTCAGGGGCGCGCGAGAAGTTCCACACGCGATCGGGCCTGGGGCCTGTATTTCAGAGGTGCGCGAGAAGTCCCACACGCGATTGGCCTGGGCGCGTGTATTTCAGGGGTGTGCGAGAAGTTCCACACGCGATTGGCCTGGGCGCGTGTATTTCAGAGGTGCGCGAAAAGTTCCACACGCGATTGGCCTGGGCGCGTGTATTTCAGAGGTGCGCGAGAAGTCCCACACGCGATTGGCCTGGGCGCGTGTATCTCAGGGGTGCGCGAGAAGTTCCACACGCGATTGGCTTGGGCGCGTGTATTTCAGAGGTGCGCGAGAAGTTCCACACGCGATCGGGCCTGGGGGAGCGTTTGCGTGTATTTCAGAGGTGCACGAGAAGTTCCACACGCGATTGGCCTGGGCGCGTGTATTTCAGGGGTGCGCGAGAAGTTTCACACGCGATCGGGCCTGGGGGAGTGTGTGCGTGTATTACAGGGGTGCACGAGAAGTTCCACACGCGATCGGGCCTGGGGGAGCGTATGCGTGTATTTCAGAGGTGCGCGAGAAGTTCCACACGCGATTGGCCTGTGTGCGTGTATTTCAGGGGTGCGCGAGAAGTTTCACACGGGATCGGGCCTGGGCGAGCGGGGTACGTGTATTTCAGGGGCTCGCGGGTGGTTTTACACGCGATCGGGCCTGGGGGAGCGGGGTACGTGTATTTCAGGGGCTCGCGGGTGGTTTTACACGCGATCGGGCCTGGGGGAGCAGGGTACCACTCACCGTCTGCCTTGCGTGTAGAAGAACGCGTAGCCAACACCCACCCGCTGTGAAGTAATAGCGTGTGAACCCCAACGCCTGCAAAACACACGCACCGCACCCCACGAAAAGCAACGCCCGCGCGCAATACATCACAGACGCACATACGCGCTAAGAGCCTTTGGTCCAATGGAATCGCGTATGCGTGCTGACGCGCTTACGCGCTAAGGGCCTTTCCTCGAATTACACGCTGACGTGCAGAATTTTCACGTGCCAAATCACTCCGTATCAAGCTGGCCACGCGTAAGCACACGGAAGACCATGCTCCTGCCCAAAAGGCCGAATTACTGCCCCCCAGAACCCCGAGCATTCTCCCACGAGCCATCTGCTGCTGCCTGCCTGCTGCCACCGTGCCCTGCCATTTGGTGCCTGCACATCAGCCATCTGCAGGGGTCCAGTTGCTGTGTCCACCCCTGCTGGAACAGAAAACTCCCGACTGGGATACCATCGCTCCACAGCCCAGCCCCAGGACCCAGTTGCCCACCCACGCCTGCCTCGGGGGTCGCCATGTCGGGGCAAACACCATCCGAGACCACTGGCGACCCCCAGCCAGAGGGGCAGAGGGCCACCAGCTTCAGTCAGAAGGAAGTTGGTGTCCTGGTGGAGCTTGTCCTGAGGCATTATGATGCCCTCTTCGGATTACCACGCGCCGACAAGGAAGGACGGGACAGGATCTGGGACGACTTTGTGGTTGCCATCAACGCGGAGGGGGTGGCAACCCGCAACATCAAGCAAGTCAAGAAGCGCTGGGAGGACTTGAGGTCCAGGACCCTCATAAAGGCCCGGCGCCTCGTGGAGGGGGGCCGGGGCTGCATGAGTACCATCCAGCTGAGGGTCCTGGAACGCGTACGCCCAGCGCTCCATGCCCAGATCCTTGAGAGGCAGACCCGTCTGGAGTCGAGCGGTAAGTGGCCAAGAATTGCTCTGTGAGACAGGGCATGTTGCAGTGTGCTGGTTGTCTGATACTTGCCTGTATGTGTGACATAGGCCATGTACACGTGTGTGTGTGCAGGGACATCATGGTCATGCATGTGAGACCAGTAATGTGTGAAGCACACGGTTGGTGTATGTGTTTAAATGCAACATGGGGAGCCCTATGCGGAATGGACACATGAGACCATGCCAGTCTCTGTTCCTGGACATGGGTGGGTGTGAGGGATGGGTGCTGATGCCATGTACATGTATGGTGTCCATGTCTGTGTTTCTGACCTGCGTGTCTGTGATTTGTGAATGCCATGGATGCATGACACATGTCTGTGACAATGTTCAGATTCACTGATGCAGCCTAGTTATCCTTGCATCCACTGTGTCTGGGGTGTACGAGTCCAGATGGATGAAAGTATGTTGAAGTGTGTGCATGTGATAGGCATGACCCATGATGCATGTGAGTCCAAATACAACATTGTATGCTTCAAGAGTCCCTTGGACATGTTTGCTTATGTCCATAGCATGCGCCATGCCTGTTACTGCATGTGTTTTGCCTGCACTGACCCATGTGTTGTGGAGGGACATGATGGAAGTGATCTTTGACAGTGCCACTCATCTGCTATTGCTTCCTGTCTAGGGGAACAAAATACAGTACCCTGATGCTTGTGTTCTATGTCTCCATCTACACAGCGCAAAGTGAAGAAGAGGGCGGAGACGGCGCTGTGGAGCTAAGCGGCGGGGATGCCCCCACGGCTGCAGCGGAAGGGGTGGGTGAGCCCCCACAGGGGCCTGCAACGGCGGAAGACGGTGTGGAGCCATCCAGGTTGGTGGTTTCCACAGAGGAGGAGGAGGCCACTACTGAGCCGCACATGGGGCCTGGTGGGGGCATCCCTGCTGGTGCAAGTGGTGCAGTCCAGGGGCAGGGGCAGGAGGCAGCACAGGTCGCCGTGGAGGTGCCTGTGCATGTCACTGTCCCTGACACTGTGACTGCACCACCATGCACCAGCAGGGATGCCCCATCCCAGGCCTGTCCGCAGGTAGGGGGGATGTCCATGTCATCTGACTCCCCTCCACCTGCGGACGAGGGGACCCCTGGCCGTATGGAGAAGGTCCTGATTGGTGTCGGTTACTTCCCGGGGGGAGCACGCACATCATCACGAAGAGCACCGTGCCAACGTGGCCCAGTTGGGAGCGGTCCTGGTCGGGGGTCTCGTACATGTGTTGGGCACTCTGGCGACCCTCTCCTCCTCTGTGGAGGCTATGCGCCAGTCGTACTCCATGCCGTCTTCTGGCCCAGATGCCACCAGGGCCCCCTGTGGACCTGCCCCGACCAATGCAGCCACCTCGGTGGGGATCCCATCCCTGCCAGAGTCGGGAGTCGGAGGTCCAGCAGGGCTGGACACACCGGCAACTGGACCCCAGCAGATGGAGGATGTGACGGCATCATCGGGCAGGGCATGTGCACGACGGCATCGGTGGATTCCATCAGCCTGGATGCCGTCGTGCTGGCACAGGCAGTTGCGTCGGAGGCAGCGGCAGGCTCGACGTGGGAGGCATCATGGCTCGGGGCCATCAACATCAGGGGTGCAGGCATCGGCCGGAGGGCAGGAGACCCCTGGAATGGGAGTGGCTTCTGTGTGGGAGCGGTTGGGCCAGCAGATAGGTGCGGGGCGGCAGCGGGCAGAGTAGGAACGGCTCACAATGGTCAGGGCGGAGGACTCCATGCGGAGGGCGCTGAGGCGGGCTGAGTGCCTCGAGGGTCTTCGCAGGGAGTTGGAGCTGGACACTGCATTATCCCTGCGAGACCTCGGGGCCAGGGAACATGCCCGCCTCCAAGCCATTGAACAGGAGTTCGATGATGCCCGGCCCATGTCAACAACCAGTGAGCCGTCGGACTAGCCCGCTGCCCTTATAAATAGTTATGTAGTTAGTGTTAGGTTTCCTTTGCTTTTTTATTTATTTTGGACCTTTTGGACAATGGACCACATTTTTGTATATAGTTTTTTTATTAGGTAGTATTTTTATGTAGGTTTCATTTCTTCAGTTGGGATCATGGACCCTGGTTTGTTTATCTGTATATAGTTGACTGTTGGATTTTTTTTTTTTTTTGTATTTACCCATGGAGCAATGGTTTTCGGTTTTGTTTTTACCTTGGATTTACTTTCTTGAACTGTGACTTTGGACACCTTTCCTTTGGATTATGATTTGTCGTTTTTCATTATTTTTTTACGGACATGCTGCTTTTGGTTTTTGATTCCCATTGTCATTTGTTTATTTTTAATTCCATTTATGCTGTTTTTAATACATTTTTTTCATCAAACTTCAATGTGTAGTATCATCTCATTGGTATCATGCATATCATGATATGGTTTTTGAGATTCACTGACACCCATTGGGTGTATGTGAGGGACATGTGTTCATTTCCAAACTTGCAATTGGGGTTCTATCATGTCATTACCATTTCTAAGTGGGTGGATGCAATACTCGGGTGGGTGTTTGGCATTTGGAGACTGACCATAAGGGCCAGGGATCTAGATTGTGATGACATGTTGGCTGGGGGACATGTGTGGGGGCCTGCTGGCAGGTGCCCCGTAATCGTGGGGGGTGGGGGTGCAGGGGGACATGAGTGGGACATGAGTGGGGGCCTGCTGGCAGGTGCCCCGCAATGCTGGGGAGTGGGGGTGCAGGGGGACATGAGTGGGACATGAGTGGGGGCCTGCTGGCAGGTGCCCCGCAATGCTGGGGGGTGGGGGTGCAGGGGGACATGAGTGGGACATGAGTGGGGGCCTGCTGGCAGGTGCCCCGCAATGCTGGGGGGTGGGGGTGCAGGGGGACATGAGTGGGACATGAGTGGGGGCCTGCTGCCAGGTGCCCCGCAATGCTGTGGGGTGGGGGTGCAGGGGGACATGAGTGGGACATGAGTGGTTGCCTGCTGGCAGGTGCCCCGCAATGCTGGGGGGTGGGGGTGCAGGGGGACATGGTTGGGACATGAGTGGGGGCCTGCCGGCAGGTGCCCCGCAATGCTGGGGGTGGGGGTGCAAGGGGACATGAGTTGGTGATCAGTAGTGCAAGGAGACATGTGCCTTTGCTGGGGGGCATGCCCATGTTGGGTGGGCTGCCTGCGGGACATGACCAGGGATGCAGGGTAGTCCCCTGTGGTGTGGGCTGCCTGCAGGGGCCGTGGAGGGTGAACAGGGAACACCTGGGAGGACCCACACTGCCAAATCACATGTAGGACTCCCCGGCACCCCTGAAATACATGTACCCTGCTGAAATTGCGTGTGGAACTTCTCGCGCACCCCTGAAATACACGTACCCTGCTGAAATCGCGTGTGAAAATTCTCGCGCACCCCTGAAATACACGTACCCTGCTGAAATCGTGTGTGAAAATTCTCGCGCACCCCTGAAATACACGCACACGCTCCCCCAGGCCCGATCGCGTGTGAAACTTCTTGCGCACATCTGAAATACACGCGCCCAGGCCAATCACGTGTGAAACGTCTCGCGCACCCCTGAAATACACGCACACGCTCCCCCAGGCCCGATCGCGTGTGAAACTTCTCGCGCACCTCTGATATACATGCGCCCAGGCCAATCGCGTGTGGAACTTCTTGCGCACCTCTGGAATACACGCGCCCAGGCCAATCGCGTGTGGAACTTCTCGCGCACCCCTGAAATACACGCACCCAGGCCATTCGCGTGTAAAACTTCTCGCGCACCACTGAAATACACGCACACGCTCCCCTAGGCCCGATCGCGTGTGGAACTTCTCGCGCACCTCTGAAATACACGCGCCCAGGCCAATCGCGTGTGGTACTTCTCGCGCACCCCTGAAATACACGCACCCAGCCCGTTCGCGTGTGAAACTTCTCGCGCACCTCTGAAATACGCTCCCCCAGGCCAGATCGCGTGTGAAACTTCTCGCGCACGCGTGTTCCCGAAACCCGTAATACACGTTCCCCGCTTTGCGTTTGCTGTTTGCCAGTCCAGTAAACTGGTACAGGGTTGGCGCAGCCCTTTACGATGGTTTTGCGATCTTGATGGCTTTTCCTTGCGCGAGGGCATTCTTGGGGGCGTAACTGGCGCTGCTGCAGGGTCGCTGCGCCACGTCTGCTTTTGGAGGCGAGAATCCATGAAAACGCTGTGCGCGGAAATTGATTTTATTGCAAGGGGCTGGCGCAGACATTCGCACTGGCACGCTGTGCGCCAGCCGCGTGCGACACTTTTGTGCGAATTTCCATGAATTACCCTGCAGGTGTTGGCCCTTTACGCCTCACTTTTACACTCCAGGGAGCTCATATTCGAGTCTTGTGTATTTTTGAGGGCGTAAATCACGTTCTGCTCCTCCTCGATACCATACAAATCCATGGAAATATGGCGTGGTGTGAATGAAAGGCGTTAAAGCCTTAAGCAGGACTTTCACACCTTTCGTTCACGTTTACGCCCGCCTCAAAATGAGACCTCGCAGGATTTTACAGACATTTGCATGCAGAGAAGGAGCATCAACATTTCCGCTTCAAAGAGCACACGTCCTTTCACACCTGCAGGAGATATTCATGCAGGGTAAAAAGAATGGATTTCTATGGGAGCCGCCTGTTTTTAGTACCTGATCTACAGGAATACCGCCTGCAAAGGCGCAATGGACGTCTTTCACAAAAGGGGGAGTAAAATGAATGATTAAAGGTGATGTCCTCTCTATGTCTTCTTTCCTTTTGCCCTCCATTTTGTGAAAATGGTGGATTGCATGCAAGGGACCCAACAGCCCACGCCACACAATTTGCACTTTTCACAAGATGAGCCCCAACCAGTGTTATGAGCAGTGGTGGAAATGGCAAAAAATTGGAGGGGGATCCCATGGTCCACTGTGGGGGGCGGAGTTTGGATGAGGGGCGGAGTTGATAGGAGGCAGGGCTGCCAGTTGAACTCTGATGAATGGACGTGTTCAGAGGCGTTTCTAGGGGCTGGGGCTGAGGGGGCTATAGCCCCGAGTCTTTTGGTTGTAGCCCTCGATAGAAGCTCAGGGGTTACAACCAAAAAGGCTAGCTAGCCCCCAGTCCCGACAGTCCCAAAATGAGCGTAGCCCCAGATCTTTTCCAGACCTAGCAACACCCCTGGACATGTTCAAAATAATAGTTTAAAAATGGCGCAATTTCTTTTATTGCTTGAAAAGTACACAGAAAATAGTAAGCATAAAAACATATAAGCGTACCTTACTATGATTTGTTTACTTTTCAAGCCATCACAGCTTGCACGGTCTGTGTAAAAACGTCTTTTGACAACCCAAACTACTAATACCAGAATTCATTTGGGAAAGGCAATTATCACCGAGGCTGCGAAGCTGGGAGCTCGGTGATCATTGCGTTTTCCAAATGGATTCCGCTTTTTGCTCAGTCACAGGGCCTTTGACCCTCGGCGTACTCGGGGGCTGGCCTCAGTGATGTAATCTGCTCTGTGCGAACACACTATGCACACAGGCTGTGCACAGTGCGCTCGCACAGAGCAGAATTGGTCCCCGAGGCGAGCCCCTAGGTCCGCCGGGGATCTGCCTTGGCTGGGGCTCATGCTGCCTGTGATATAGGTAGGGGCGCGGAGCCAGAAGAGCGCTCATGGTGCCAATGTGCATTTTGCTGCTCGGCCACCCACTCCATACCGTAGCGTGGCAAGCGTTTTTTTCTTCTTCTTTCAAAAGTGCTTTTTGGGCAGAGGATGGCCAGATCCTGAGATCTGGCTACACATCTGATGTCGGATCTGGGATCTGGCGAGAGTCGGACCATTAGTCAGCGCTGGTTATGAGGGATGACATCCCAAAGCTCTCTCCACAATAAAAACATCCTACATGACTAACTTTGTTTCTTTTGTTGCTCTGACTTCAGTTGTGAACACCTCAACAGATGCTCTTCCTGTCCTTAACGCTCAGCTGAGAAGCTCTTCCTGTCTTTCTCCGGCTTTTGTGTGTGCTTTCTCTGCTCACTTTAATTTGTTTGTCACGTGCCTACATTTTCTTGCCTACCTGTTTCTTGTTTGCTACGATTCCTTGAAGGTTTCCTCTCCCCTTGGCAGGCCTTCTTTGCACTGCCTTAAGTGGCACTGCTAAATGAGCTGGGACTCATCAAGGGGGCATGGCCTAATGGCGGGTGTTGCATGCTGGCCCGTGAGGCTACGCCTCCTTTATGAGCCCCAGCTCAATGGGCTACTGGCACCCCTGCCAGGCAGCCTTTTGCAGAGATCAGCACCCTCTCCCCAAAAGGGAGAGGGTGCTGTTCCCTGCATTTATTTTCCATAGGCTTGCCTGGCAGGGACAGCACCTCACCTATTCATCCTTAATGACGGTGCTGCCCCTCGCCAGCTGGAGAGGGGCAGCGGCGTCAGTGCTTAATTTGTAAAAAAAAAGTTCCAGTGCCCAAAAAATATTGGCCCCATAATGCTGGGCGCGGCATCGGCCGCAGTGCGGGCGCGCGGCCCGCGCCAGTTCAGTGCTAGACCTAGATCGGCCAACCACCAGCCCATCACACTGCTGCTGCTCCATGTCACATGTTTGGCGCTGCAGCAACTGCTGGCACAGGCTAGTAGTGGGATGGATGGGGAAGGGCACACATGGGTTGAGAAAGTATAATGCTTCAAAGTTGGAAAACACTTGTCATGGTAGGTGTAGTGGTTCCAGCATTCCGGCAACCCCAGAGGCAAAAGAGTGCATTTGAAGACACTTCTAAGTTCTAGACCACACTTGTTAGACGTCTGGACCATACTTGCTGTCCTCGAAGTGATAATGCATGTGATAAAATGCAATGTGCTTGACTTGGAAGAAAGACGACATGAAGAAACACAGGTTCGATCCCCGACTCCTCGCTTAGAAATCCCTGGGTATTAAGCGCGCTATAAATATGCAACTAAGACATGCTGCTCCTGTAACTGTGCCTCGATGTCCCTGGGCTGTGTGAGCGCTTTAAAAATGCAAATAAATAAAAAAGCATTCTGTTTCAGTCACTGTTGCACTGTATTGGTCTCTACCCCTTCCGTCGCATCTGACAGCCTGTTAAAGTACACCAAGAATTGTTAATCGGTTACCTCCAGGAAGAGCACCCTCCCCTCAGCCCGTTCTTCAGTCACCTCATCCAGGTGTTTTGTGTAATCATTTTACTCTCAAGCCCTTATCAGTCATCACATTTCATAAATGCATCCCCCTTCCCCCTTCTTTCAAGCATGAGCATGGTGTTGTATAACTTGGAAAAGGTCATTTCTGCAAGACATTGTTGTGAAATCAACGGCCTGTGCTACTTCTACTTTAGGGCCTCTTTCCACATTAACACATATTAAAAAACTAAATATGTTTTGTCACCCAATATTCAGGAGCCAGAGGAGAATGCATATTCGGATATCTCCTTCCCACTGACATTTTCTTGACATACTTCACTAAACTGCGGGGTGTGCTAACAGACACCCGCCTCCCTATCTGAGGATCCATATCTGAGGATTGCATGTGCTCTCATTCGGAATCGGAGCACATGCTCGGAGCGTTGTATTGTACCCAGGTTAAGGGGCTACATCAGGTGTATAAACCACACATCAGGATAGAAAACATGCGCTGGAATTATGTAAAAAAATGACAGCAAAAGACGGTTGAGAAGTATAAACTAGTGCTTTTATTTATGATGACAGATTAGTGGGCACGTGCACCATGTTTATCCCCATCTATTTATTTATTTATTTTATTTATTTTAATTCTTGATAACGCGCCAAATCGCCCAAAGGCCTCACGGCGCACACCACACAAAACAAAAAAGACAATACTAAACAGACAGTTGAAAAGCAGACATCTCAGGGGGAACTATGAAATGAAGATTTAAGGGGCAATGAAGAGATGGGACTTGAGATTTTTCTTGAACTGAGTCAGTGAGGAGGAGCTCTTAAGATGGAGAGGAAGAGTGTTCCAGAGAGTAAGGGCTGAGAGACTGAAGATAGTTTTGCCGAACTTGGCAGTTCGAAAACAGGGCTGAGTGAGCATGGCTTGCTCAGTGGACCTAAGTGAACGGCCGGGGACGTATAAATGAATACACTGGGTCAGGTAGATGGGTGCAGAACCAATCAGACATTTGAAGGTAAGAGTGAGTATCTTAAAGGATACTCTATGCTTGATGGGCAGCCAGTGCAATTTCTTCCTGGCATCAGTAATAGAAGAGTGCCTGGCCAGACCTAGCACGGCTCGGACTGCGCCGTTTTGGGTTGTCTGGAAAGCAGTGATATTAGCAGCAGAAGTATTTGCTAGGAGACTGTTAAAATAGTCTAACCTAAAATTAACAAGGGCCGTTGCTAGAAGAGACATATTGCTAACAGAGAGAAACGGCCGCAACGCAAAGAGTTGCTTGTTAATCCAGCAACAGGATGCCCTGGTTTTAGCAACATGTTGGCGCATTGAGAGCTCGGCATCAATAGTGACGCCCAGAGTCTTAACGCTGCTTGCCACTGGAATTGATACATTGGCAATGGCAAATGAGTCGTATTCCTTAGAAAGGTTTTTTAACATGTGGCTTGAACCTGCTATGAGAAGCTCAGTTTTATCGGCATTAAGAGCCATAAAATTCGTACTCATCCATGAATGGATGACAGAGTAAATAGCAGAGATGGCCTTGGAATCTGTAGGGTAGGAACCAGACAGCTCAAGGACAACCTGGGTGTCGTCCGTGTAGTTGGTATAAAGGACACCCAGATCGTCGAGCATTCGAAGCAGGGGGAGAATATAGATGTTGAACCAGGTCGGGGATAGGGATGAACCCTGGGGGACACCACGTGTGAGCCAAGAGGGTGCAGAGGAGGCATTTTGAATGACGACCCGAGCATTTCGAGGTCCAAGAAAAGAGACTAGCCATTGTGTGGAGAGATCAGAGCAGCCCACAAGGGATTGTAGCCTAGATGCCAAGAGTGAGTGGTCGACTAAGTCGAACGCCGCGGAGAGATCCAACAACATCAGGAGTGCAGGATGACCCCGATCGATGATGGAAGCAAGATTTGATTTTAAATCCAACATAGCCGTTTCAGTGCCGTGAAAGGCACGATAACCTGACTGACGAGGCCCCAGAATGGTATTATCATCAATACATTTCTGTAACTGAAGATAGGCGACTCGGTCCATGACCTTCAAAAGGAAGGGTACGTTGGTGATAGGACGATAATGTTTAGCCAGGAGGGGATCAAGATTAGCTTTCTTGAGCAGGGGCGTGATCCAGGCCTCCTTGAGATTGGTTGGTACTTGACTCTCTGCAAAAGACTGATTGATCAGCTTAGTGATCCAAGGACTAATGGTGTCGAGGCATTGTACCAGCAACCTGGAAGGACAGGCATCACCTTTACAGGAGGTGGGCTTCATTTTAAGGATGATGGCGGTTACTTCGGATACCGTACAAGGGGTGAGAGAAAAAAAAGGTATAGTGGTATTGGAAGTTTCCATGTGTGTATCTTTAAGCCTCAAATGGCATTTCAGAAGTTCGTCTTTGCAGGGACTTTTCTTGCGAAGTGCTGCCGGTTCGGTTTCGGCCCAATTCGTGCACTGTTCCGGGTCCCCTCTCTGAAGCTCGTTTGTGAACTAATGAGACCGATAACATTAAAAGGATGAACAGAAACACCCAGGCAAACATGTACAATTCATGTTTTGCTTAGATGAATGCTATCCAGGGTCAGACTGGGCACCAATGAATAAGTGGCCAAAGTTGCAAAGGACAATTCATTCCTTTGTGACAGACTACCCACCACGGAGGAGGCTTTTTGATAAAATGTGAGGCAAATTGTGCATTTTAAAGAGTATTTTTTCCGTGACACACTGGTCTAAACTACTAGCCGCATTGTGAAGGGGGGGCTAAATGCACGTCAGTTGGGCCAGGGATTTCTGGACACCCTAGGCCACCCCCTACCAGGATATTGCATCTCAGGTGATGTGGGGCTGGATTGCTAACTGCACAAATGAAGCTGCATGCGCAACACAAATCTTGACGAGTGCCATTGCGTTGCCGTATTGTTTTTCAGAGGGCCATCCCAGTCTGACTGACTCTAATACAAAGGCGCCCACGCCAGCCATTAAGGCAGGTCCCCATCCTCCACCAGGGACCACGCTGCCGCCCTGCCCTGTCCTGGGCCTTACCCTTGCCTCAATCAGTTAGGCTACCTTCTGTGGGGCCGCCACTGCCACGGCCATGCTGATGATGACAAAAATAGGTGCGCGGTGCAGCCGCCCCATGGAATGTAAGATTTTAAAAGAAAAAACGTATATTTGGGAGGCTGGGGCCCATCGCTTTTGAAGTGATGGGCCACAGCTGCCACTCAAAATAGGTTATTTCTTTTAAAACCTATCTTCCGTGGGGCGGGCCCCGGCCACCAACCCCACGGAAGGTCAGGTTTTAAAAGGAAAAAGTCAAAAACATACTTTTGGGCACAATCCACGGGCCCGCGGCAGAGTCATCCGACTCAGTCTGTGGCAGCCGGCAGCTCCTGGCCACAAAAATTGACCTGGGCATGGCACTGACTGCAGTCAGCAGCACACTGCACACAGGTCACACAGACAGAAGCCCGGATGCGGAAGGGCCCCTGGTGGGGTCCTGACTCCTGGGCAGTCAGGACACCACCAGGGGACCGTGCCGCCGCCCGGGCCAAGAACTGGGCCTTCCTTACCTGATCACTTGACTGTGACAGGCTCAGGCTGCTGTTTTACGGTCCAACTTGTTGGCATGCAACAACAAGTGACTTACCTGCTCTTCCGACTGGGACTTGGTCTCCTGTCGGGGCCTCAGGGTGGGGGGGGGCTGCTAGGGGGCGCACCCTGGCACTTAGTGGCACTGGCACAAATGAAAAAGCAGGCTGAGGGGGCCCCAAGAAGCAACTAGGACGCACCGCTCTCTCTCTCACAAGTCAAGACCGACAACACCACGCCTAGACACCTTCACTTCACAGTAACTCGTGAAATGAAGGTGGCGCTGCGCTGCCTCCTGTGGCAACAACAACACCTCACCATGTAATTTCACTGGCTCAGAAGAACAGCCAATAAAAACTGCACATTCTGTGTTACTATACAGTATCAAATACTGCATAGTAACAACAGAATGGTAGTTTCATTGGTTGCTGTTTGATATGATATGATACGATATGGCATTTATAACGCGCCTATACACAAGTGTTTCAGTGTTTTTTAACAGTTTGTTGTTCATTGCTATTGCTGGTCCCTCCCAGGCCCAGCCAGCCATGGCCTGCAACCTGCAAGCACGAGAGAGATCACAATGACAAATCCCAATGATTTATAATTGCAGCAAAGGGAAGTAGAAGAACAAATAAAGCAATTGCATGTGCGCTGGCTCCCGCATGATTAGTTCCGGTGCCCAAAAAAGAGTGCCGGTGTTGCCCATCGGCAACCACCCCCACAAATTAAGCGCACGCAGCGCCACCATTAAGAAGTGGTCGAAGTGTATGAAATGAAGTAGTGGAACTATGGTCCCTGCTGGTCTGTCCCACTCCCCACAAACACCATCACTGCGCCAACTCCGACACACAATCCAAACCCCCAAACAATCACACCTGCTGTTTAAGGGAACGTTCAGTGCAAGTTTCAACTTCTTCCTACACCTTTATTTTATAACTAAAACATTCCAAAAAGAATGGTTTCTTTTTAAAATAAAAGTATAGGAACGGTGGAACTTAAAAATAAAAAGTATAGGAGCAGCGCGCCCGACCGCTCCCGCCCACTTTGATCTTTGCCATTAAGGCTGGCTGTTGGAAGTGGAGTCCTTTTTCCTAAAGACTGCAACTCCTTTGAGTGCACTGGAGATTCAGGATTTAGAAAACAAGGCATCTGCTTCCAGCTGCCTAACGTTTCTCTCCATAATGGTGGCGCCGGCCGACAGCCATCTCTTGCTTAAAGGGATGCCTCGCAAGTGCTGCGCCACCATTAAAGATGAAAGGCATTTTTTTCTGAAGCCTGAGCGAGAGCGAGAGCACACGAGCGAGAGCTTCAGGCTTTAGAAAAAAATCCTTGTCATGTAGTGGCCAGGGCTGTTAGGGGAGACTAGTGAGCCCTGGTAGGGCCCCGCCTCCAAATGAGATTTTGGAGCCTGCCGGGGCTCTCCCCCGGCTAACTCCGTCCCACTTAAAGCCCTGCTTCTTTGGCTCTGATATTCTTGTTTTCACTGGTTGCAGTCGGGTGTACACTCGGATGGATGGCGTCCTCCCACTTTTTTAGAAGGTGGGCGCTCTCTCCTGGGTATTTTAAAAGTCATAGGTAAAACAAAATACTTTGCACTGTGTTTTGATATGATATGATATGGCATTTATAAGACAAGGCGCGACTTGGAAATGTTATGAGTTTTCTTGTTGGAAGCACAGTGGAGATCTGAATTGCTGGTCGCCAAACTCCCAGTTTGGGCACTGCACCACTACACCATAGGACTACATAATAGAACAGAAACGACCGAAGGTGAATGTCGCTTAGGAATTGTGCGCTCCACAGAAAACGTGGGAATTGATTCTTGGGTTTCAAAGTTCACATCCAGCGCTGGTCAATGGGCTGTCTCTTGCCGTGTCTAAGATACGTCATAAAATGTCTGGCTGAATCTCAGGACCCGGCCTGCATCAGCCCTGGCCAGGCTTTACCGACTCCACAGCTTCGCAGAGGGAAGCTGGGGACTCAGTGATGTAATCTTCTCTGTGCTACTTTGCACAGCCGTCATTCGCGCGTCTACAGTCTCTATTGGCTGAGCCTGCTTCTTTTTTCTCCCCGGTTAGGGACACCACAGGAATCAATGGGGCATGAATATTGCTCGGGTGGGGGCCATCACTGTTGAAAGCAGGATTTCAACATGCTGGGGACCCTATTATTTTCCAAATGTGCATTTTACACTTTTATAGGAAAAAAAAAGTAATTTCCAAACTCAAAAAGATGCTATATGCTTGTCAAACTGGTTAATCACAAACACATGCTTCTGTTGTGCTGACAACATTTATTAGGAAATTAAACTGTGGGTTCATGGCTGCCAATTTTTTGATTTTCCCCATTTGACGATTCATGGAACCGAATGCGCGGGACTCTTGCGGGACTTGTGCAAGGGCTTGACTCTATGAGTGGACAAGTGCCTTCCACGAGACACCACATACAGCGTAGGCGACGCCTGCACAGAGGGCTGAGTAGGGGGCTGAACGCAGAAAATGAGGAAGAACAACGGAAAAAGTGGGCGTTACAAGGTATGGGCCGAAGGCAGTCCATAGCACGCCTACAAATGCGCACAACAAAGCGTATTCATGGATGTGACCGTACAACCTCTCGCCTGCAAAATGCCCACGCAAAGCCCTCGATCTCTCCGGCAACCAATGGCAGGCATACAGACACTTGCACATAGGATTCGCAGCACGAAGGTGGGTTTGCATGTCGGAATTAGGGGTGCGTGTATGGAGCCAATGATCTGGTCAGACTTAGGGGTGCATATTGTACCAGTGTAGCATGGTGCAGGAACAGTTTACTGGGGTTCGCATGCAGATTTTCTGAGTTTTACCTAAGTTACGGAAAATCGTACCTGTGTCCTCGTGGTGGTAGCAGTTATGCGGGACCCCGCGCAGGGTCCACGAGATGCAGGCCTGCTTGCGAAGGAGCTGACACACTGTTTGAAGGGTGCGTGCAGTTGCACATGGGGCGAACACAAAGGTAGCTCTAGCTCTTCCAGCAGTTTTGGCTTTGCGCAGGGGCGTGTCAGGAGCTTTCGGGCCGTGACTTGCGTACAGTTACTTTGAGCATAAAATTCCATGTATAGGCAGAGCGTGCATTTTTTATTCTGCGCACAGGCTCGGATCTCGGTCTTTGCAGGATTAATACACATTTTTCCATAAATCAGGCCCTAATTGTTTTGCCAATGCAAGAGGTTGCCAGCAACTATTCATTCTCTTTGGTATATTTATGTTTCTGTCTAATGAACGGGGGCATTTGTGAGTTATGTGTGACACATAAAAATGTTGAAGCTGAATATGTATGAGTGGAGAATATTTAGGAGTTAGGGAGGGAGAGAATTTAGTGATGTTGCGCGTTGCTTTGTTATTTTCTCTCATTATACATTCACATATCCCTGAGCTTCTGTCATCTTTGAAGGGGATAAGGCAGTGGCTGCTTTGGGACTCTGATCTCTTGCCTTGCTGCCTCCTGTCTTCCCCATTTGCCTGCCACCAGGTCTTGCCTGAAAACATATACAGCCCAAACTCTACCCCTTTTGCACTGTAACGGCTGCCAGGGATAGGTCACTGTTAAGGAACAGTAAGGGGAATTTCACATGCTCAGATCAGTCCTATGACGAGGTTCATTAATCACACCCCCCATAAGAAATCAAAAAAACATTCGTATATGTCCTCGGGAGATGAGGATGAAATCTGACTTGTCATTCTGACCGTGATATCAATCATGAAGTCAACAGGATTTCCAACAATGGATAGGACAGCTGCACCTAGAGTTGGGTACAGGGGGAGCTGAATCAGTGCACAATGCTTTAAAATTCCCCCAATTCCACTGTTCCCTTTCGCTGGGTGACGTGAAAGGGCAGATATTCACTAAGATTTTCTGGAAAGATTGGAGGGGCCAAAGCATTCATGCCACCTTGTCGGCTAAACCATCAAGCCTCTTGCCAAACAAAGGATTCCGAAGGATTTGGAGTCAGAGGATTCTCTGTGACTGGCTGAAGTTTTCACAGGTCCCAATTGGTCCTCCAACAGCCCACCCCCCTTTCAGATTGGATGGAATGTCAGCCATTCCCACTAATCAGAGAAACATTAGCATGAGAAATCTGATTCTGCACCACATTTCAGAATGGCAACATGGGAACACTTTCTTGCCATTTCGGTATTCAAATATGCAGGGCAAATATTTCACATAGCTCTTTGCTGGACCCCTTTTGGGTCACTGTGTTCAATGTGGTTTTGGTGAGGCATTAGGTTTCTTCACACTGCTTGAATGAGGATACTTTAAAAAAATGGCACTGCTTTCTCAAAGTCAGAGGGCTCGAGGTCGTCTCCCTGTTTTAATAACAGTTTCTAAGTGCGGATCCGGGATTCATACCTCGGATGCTCTGGGTGGTTTTGCTTCCAAGACCAACACGATGCCCCTGTGCTATCCTCCTTTCATTGCCTTTAGTATCCTTGTTACACAGGATGTGAATCTGCACCTCCTGATCTTTGTTATTGTTTCGTTGGCTAGAACGCCTTGCTCCCTTCAGAGGCTTATTAATGCATAAACTACGAATATGGACAAGCTAGACTTGGAGACAATGATACTAAAGCAGCAGTTTTTAGTATGCCAGGCCAATGGGAAAATAGGAAAGGCACATTGAACATCCTTCTGGGTAGCCAATAAGCAAATGGAAGTAGTGGATAAGTAGGAATATCAGGGCTTATCATGCCGGTAAAATAGCTGAGTGGGTTGAGTGCTCGCGGCTGCGATCTGAGCGTGATATGCAGGTCACAGATTCAAATCTTGGCATCTGCAGATCGCAGGTTCGAATCCCAGTCAGGCCAACTCAGCCTTTCATCCCTCTGAGGTCAATAAATGAATACCAATTTCGGTTGGGTGATATTGTATGTAAATATGTGCTCTGTAAAGTGCTTTGGATTAAGGTGCTATATAAATAACACATTATTATTATTAATTGGTGGTTCACATTAAGAAACAGACACTAAAGATGACGCAAACAGTAGGAGGAACTAAGAGGTTTGCTAAAGCATACAAAGCACAACAAATCCCTATGACAATGAAGGTATACAATGCAAAACCTAACACAAAAGCCCTATATGCAGCCAGTGTATGGGGACGCAGCAATACTACTCCACTTCTTAAAATATGCATTAGATCTCCCTATTTCGGCACCAACTTATGCAGTTCGTAGGGAACTAAACATTGTCCACCTGGAAAATTCGATAAGGTTGGAACCAACTCTGGTTCAGAATCTGGAGAAACGAAACCGTTATATTGACAAGACTCATCCTGTCCCACGTTCAGAGCTCGGGAAAAAATGCCCTAATGATACCATGGATTCCCTTCAGAAAACCTTCTCTCCAGGAGGTGAACCTGGGAATGTACTTTAGCAGCCCACTCAGCCCCACAAAACCTGGGGCTATTATAGCGCTATCCGGCATGCTGTCGACACGCATGCCCGCTAGAATACAGTGTGAATTCAGAAACCGACTAATAGGTTTCATGCTTCCCCAATTGATGGGCAGCTGCCTGGCTATTTATCCTGCCCTAAGCTGATGTATGATGAAGCCCTAATTACCAAGGCGTGTTTTAACCTTATCCGGTTAAATGGGGTTATTGCAAAGTGGATGGGAAATTACCAGGGTAATCAAGTTTGCAGTCTCTGCAATGCTCCGAAAGAAGATCTTTACCACCTCTTGTTCTTCTGCCCAATGCACAAGAACCCCTGTCAACAAGAACTTCTGTCAACACTTCTTAACCCCGATACTGTTTGTTTGCTTGTTTGTTTGTTCATTTATTTATATTGCGCACAGACCCGGGGGTATGCGGGCGCGAAGGTAGTAAGAGGGTTGTTAAACTTAGGTTACATTTTGCAAATAAACAGGGGTACAGCTATGGTTACAGTGCTGTAGACAAGTAGAGACAAAAGAACATCGGGTATGTACAGCAAATTTACAGTATGCAGATGTGAGAAATATACAGAGCAGTTGAAAATACAGAAAATGCATGAGATCTTAAATGAGGGTCGTGAGATGTTCGACATCATGAGCTTTGAACCATTGGATCAGTTTAGATCTGAATTTCTGGTAATGAAGGTCTTCTCTTAGATCGGTTGGGAGTGAGTTCCACAGTTGAGCTGCTTTAACGGCGAAACTACTCCCGCCAGATTTAGTGAGTTTAAATCTCGGTACTAGTAGGAGGTTAGAGTGGCTTTACGTAGGGGACGGGCAGCTGTTTGTCTAGTGAATCTGTCTATTAGGTATTGCGGGGCTGCATGGTTAAGGCATTTGTGAGTGAGGGAAGCTGTTTTAAGTAGGATTTTACCTTTAGTAGAGAGCCAGTTGGTGGATCTCCTAAGGTCTGATATATGGGCATTTTTAGGGAAGTTGAGGGTGGCTCTCAGGGCATTATTTTGCAGTGTTTGAATTTTAGAGGTGATGTATTTGTTACTGCCTATGTAGAGGGCGTTACAATAATCTAATTTCGATAAGATTAATGCTCGTGCTAGGATGACGCAGTTATTAGGTGATATTTGGCTTAGCTGCTCTGATTAGCTTACATGTATAAGAGGTAGCTGAGGCCATGGCATTCACTTGTTTGTCAAATGAGAGCGTGGAATCTATGTAAAAACCGAGGGTTTTAACTACTTTGGCTACAGCAATGGTGTTGTCAATTATGAAGGAGTCATATTTGGTGCCCAGTTTTTTTATATTGGAGGCGGTACCCAGGATGAGGAGTTCGGTTTTGTCATCATTCAGGCATAGACCGTGAGCGGAAATCCATGCCTGGATGATGAGGTAGACTCTGTTTACAAAGGCCAAATCCTTGTCATAATCTCCCGTCAACGGGATGAGGATCTGTGTATCGTCTGCATAATTAGTGTAGGTGATACCAAGACCGTCTAGATCATCGAAAAGGGGCTTTGTGAAGATGTTATAGAGAGTGGGCGATCGCAAGATCCTTGGGGCACTCCGCACGAGATGGGTGCGGGGTCCGCGGCTGCTAGGGGAGAGAATACTCGCATTGTCCTGTTGTCTAGGAATGACTGGATCCATGCAACTGCTTCCTGGGAGAAGCGGGCTGCCGAGACCAGGTGATTGCAAAGTATTGTATGGTCTACCAGGTCGAAGGCGGCAGAAAGGTCAAGGAGTAGTAGGAGTGAGGTCGTGCCGTTATCTCTGAGTGTGTCTATTTGTGCCTTGAGGTCTAGGAGTGCAGTCTCAGTACCGTGTTGTGGTCTGAAGCCGGACTGTCGGACTCCTAGGAGGTTGTTTAGTTCCAGGTGGTGTTGAATTTGTTGGTAGGCTACTTTATCTAGTATTTTCAGCAGGAATGGCACAGCGGTTATCGGGCGATAGTTGGTTGGGATAGAAGGGTCCAAAGTTTGCTTTTTGAGAAGGGGCAGGACCCAGGAGTTTTTTAGGTTGCTAGGTATGGTGCCTGATGTGAAAGAGGCATTTATAAGTTTAGTGATGAAAGGAGAGAGATCACGGGTGGCATCTTTTATGATTTGGGCTGGGCATGGGTCGCCCTGGCAATTGGAAGGTTTGAGGGTGAGGATGACTTTCTCAACTTCTTTGGTGGATACTTTGCGAAAGTTGAAGAGGGTGTTGTCTAACGGTTTCAGAGTTGGTGAAGGGTTTATGGTTAGGTTTAGGTTAACTGCGTTTGGTGCAGTTATGGACACTCTTTTGTTATTATATACACCTTTTTCATCTAATGAGGGTGGAGACTACTTTGGAAGCCTGCAGTGTCTTGTGTTTCTCTAAAACTGCATTGAAGGACAGAGAACATCTTTTATCTGAGGGGACAAATCAAATAATTAGAATAATGCTTTTCAACGAAGTAGTTCTTTCTCATAAGGTATTTTCACACTGTATTTATGTAATAATGTTTTATGTTCTTTTTTAATTTTCTTTTACCATTATTATTTTACTGTAAATTTGATAGATACATTTCCAAATAAACTCAATCCAGCAACAGCTTTGTTATTATCCAACTCATTTTCAGGCTTCCTTCAGCCTTCTCCTCTCCTTCTCTCATCTCTATTTCTCTAATTGCCATTCATAATTGGTGTGCCGCCAACGATCTATGTCTAAATGCCAACAAGACAGAGATCCTCTTTATTGGTACACCATCTCCATCCTTTCCTCTCACTCTCTGGCCGGCCTCCCTTGGCCCTCCTCCTACCCCCACCTGCGCGGCTAAGAACCTCTGGGTTATCTTTGACTCTATACTTTCCTTCTCCGCACACATCTCTGATGTCTCCAAAAAAGCTAAACTTTTAACTTCACCTCCTTAGAGGTACTCTGCCTTTCCTCTCCTTCCCCAAAAGCTCACTGTCTCCCAAGCTCTGGTTCTTTCCAGACTGGACTACTATAACAGCCTCTTTTTAAATCTACCTGCCTCCACTCTCTGCCCTTTACAACTAATCCAGAACAGGACTGCGGGACCTGTCCTTGGCCTCAAGCCCTGGGATCGTATCTCTCAAGCCCTGAAATCCCTTCATTGGCTCCCAGTGGATGCAAGGATTACATTTAAAACCCTCTGCATTGTCCCCAAGGTTTTCTGGGGCCTGGGTCCAAAATACCTTCAACGATTCCTTCGTAAATACCTCCCCTCTCGAGCCCTTCACCCCTCTACTTCTAACTCCCTCAGGGTTAGTCGTTTTGCAAAGAAACGAGCTGGGGGTAGATCTCTGTCTTCGGCTGGTGCCTCCCTTTGGAACAGCCTCCGGGCCACCATGAAACTTGAGGAAAACCATTTCTGGACCTTCCTCTTTGCCTCTGCCTTTGCTCTCCTTCTCCCCTGTTGATATGTTTCCTCACTTGGCATTGTGCACTTGGCCACCCTCTGTCATTCAGGCCCAGGTACATGCTCACCCTGCCACCGTCCTGCACTGCCTCCAGGCCACCCTCTGCATAAGGGTTCTGTATCTGTACCTGTACAGTCCCCCTCCCACTTTTCTTCTGCACTTATCAGATATACCTTTCTGATTAACTTTCACCTGCCACTTGCTGGCTGCACTACCAAGGTTTATCGCCCTTATTTATTATTTATTTTAATAATAATTATTTATGTTTTCTCTCCTCTGCTCTTTCCACCCCCCCTTCCATGCACTTTCCCCCATTTCCCTTTTCCATGCACTTGCTGTTTTCTTTTTTGTTCTCCCTTGTTCCCCTCCCTTTTTTTTTCCTGGTCGCACTCTGAAACACTTGTGTATGAGCGTGATATAAATAAAATATTATTTAATTTAATTTCATATTAGGTCTGGAATGGAACCTCCCAGGGTTCTGTGGAAGGGGTTGACATCTTGACAGGATGGCCACTTAGATGTAGCTATTCCGCAGATTACAAGGGTTAACCTTAGGGCTGATTGCTATACCAGTGATACTCCATTGGACTCTTGCTGATGCAAAGGTACTTCAAAAGGTTACATTACCTCCTCTCTAATGCATATGATGATTTGGTATTGGTGGCTAGGAGGTGTTTGCTAATCAAGAATGACTCAAAGCTCTCTGGCAAGTGAAATGGTCAAGTAATCAGGATATTTTACCATCATATCTATGAGAGGAAAAAGGGACAATGCAGAGATGTAGCCCAAAACAAACCTCAAGTCCATACATATCCACAGCCATACTAATAAGGGGTGTATCGGGCACTTTTTACTCCCTAAAAATAGGCTAATACTCCCAAAAAGAAAAAGCAGGGAGTGAAAATACCCCCCCAAAAAATAGGAAAAGTCACATGTTCCCTGCTTTCATGCACGCAGCTCCATGAATATGTTTGGACCAGTAGAAAACGTAGTGCCACAGGAAGAAACTCTTCTATTATAACTGCCAGATCTGCCAGATCTGAAGAGGTAACACTATATCTTTTTAATGTGCAGGAATACGTTGTGCAACGAAAAAACATTCATTTAAAACATTTCTATTTTGCAGCTAGAATCAATTTTACTTGCTAAGAAAATACTCCCATTGGGAATGAGACTTACTTTTTTACTCCCTAAATATTAATTTTACTCCCAACTTTAAATAATAGGGAATCGAATACTGTCCAAAATCTTATCTGGAGCACTGCATGTACGTTTTATGCATAGTCACGTCACAATAGAGGGAATCTCCTTGTTGAAAAACCACTTCACCAGGGGCATGAGTTGACAGGTCTGGGACTGAGTACCCTAATTTAATTGTTCCAAATGCTGAACATCCCCAGAACCTTTTCCATTTTCAATTGGGGGGAGGGTGGGCGGCAAGGTTTGGTGGTTGATCACCTGTTCTTATCAGTCTTACTTTAATCTCTTGGAAGGTCATGTTCTAAAAAAAAAGTGTAATTTGGAGGTGTGGAGCTCTTACATTTGCAGTGCAATGTAAAAGACTCCCGGCTTAGCAAATTCTCGTCAGTTGCACAGTGGGGTGCAAAATTGCAGGGCAAAGGTGGCGTACACACGTGTACGCTGCCTTTTGCCCTGCACTTTTGCACTCCACCGTGCAAACTGAGTTAATGCTGTCTGCCATGTTGGCATGCCCTGAGGACAGGTGGGAGGGAAGCTTAACAAAGATCCAGGTGGCAGGATTCTACAAGTGGCACTCCGAAGCTGACACTACGTCATCACCAGTAAGGGCCCCAAGACAGCTCGACTCTGCCAGGTTCTGGCCATACATAATGAAACACCGAAACAGCTGGCATGGATCGGCTGAAGGTGTTATCCCTAAACGTAAACGGGTTAAACTTGCCCCTTTAAAGGAAGAAGGCAGAGAGGTTCATACACAAAGAAAAGCCACACATAATTACCTTACAAGAGACCCATATTCAAACTCGAGACACACATAGGATTAGGATATGGGGTTACAACAGAGCGATCCAAGCCACACATGCCTGCAAAAAAGGGGGGGTGGTAGTCGCATTGAGAGATGGCTTAGACCTAGCAATTAAGACAATGCAAAAAGATGACCAAGGGAGGTACCTAGCTGTGGTGCTTGAGGGCAGGGGGGAGGTCTACACGATAGTGACAATCTACGCGCACAATACCGGCCAGGACGCCTTTATTCAAAAGTCCCTCATCCGTCTGGTCAACGCCGCCAAAGGGCGCATTATATTACCAGGAGACTTTAATATGGCATTGGACCCATCCAGGGACAGGAGCACGCCCTCATGGGGACCACAGGGAGGACCTTCTGGTGACCTCAAGAAGAAAATGCAGGACCTGGCCCTGGTAGACACTTGGAGAGAGACCAAGAGGAACGCGTTAGGATACACATTTTATTCTTACACTCACAAAACCCATTCCCGTATTGACTAAATATGGGTATCTAAATCACTCCTAGGTAACAGCTCAGACATTACAGTAGGGGCTATGGTGATCTCAGACCATGCCCCCATCACCCTGACTATAACTGGGCCACGCGGGCCGCCGGGCCTGTGGTCGTGGCGCTATCCGACCCCGTAGTTTAAAGATCCCATTCTAACAAAGGAAGTAAAGAGAAAATCAAATCGAAGCTGGTGGAATGGGGACCGCTTTCTATCTCGTGGGTGGGGCACATCAATTTTTTAATGATGGTGATTTTACCACAGCTGCTATATCACTTTGTGGCCCTACCATTAGACATCCCGTGCACCCTTTTCAGAAACCATAAACACCTGAGAATAGCCGCAAATCTCATGAGAACACCAACATCCCGTGGGGAATAGGGGAACCGGACTCCCGGTACTATTACATTACCGCACAAATTAGAATCCTCAGCGATTGGCAAAAGGATGACAGGGGCTATGGCGGCCAATGGACATAGCAGTGGTAGCAGGGCAGTTAGAGGGAATGCTATGGAAGGCGAGGCCAGACAGAACTCCCCAAATCTATGTGAGCAAAATTGTAGGGGAGGCCTGGGACACTGCAGTTAAATGGGCTCACATCACTACCTTCCCCTCCCCTTACACGCCCCTATTTGAAAATCCACAATTCTCTCTGGGCTGTAAAACTGCGACCATCGACGCCTGGTATCAAGGGGGCTGCTGGATGGTTCGAGACATGTACGGGGAGGGCAAGGTAAGCGTACCTCTTGAAATCTTGAATCTGTGGCTCACAACGCAGCATGATCAGGCGAGTTAATTGTTCCAATTGTTGATTTTTTGATGAAAAATGCTAATAAAAACAAGGTGAAAGAAAAGATATTGAACATGCACACACTAAGTGGCACTTAAAAATATTGTGGAAATCTGTTGCATCTGCTTTTTGTTTCTTTTCTAGAGAAGTTATACACAGTGCTGTTTTAAATGCATATATGCATTTTAAAATTTTAATTGAAATGGTCCTAAAGAGAATTTATTTGAATGCACAGCATTTTCTATTCCATATAAATGTTATACTTTTGAATCACCTAGTGTAGTGTTTGTTTACATTATGGGAGTTGTAGTACAAGATGTGTAATGGCAGAAGTGGTGTTACAAATCACTGAATGCAGAGAAAAAATACATTATTTTTTTACCACCTGTAGATTGTTATGTTGGTTGGTATGAATGTATTGCCAACATATTAAACTTCCACTTAGCAAGTGCCATTTTAAAATGTTAGAAATCTTTCCCTTTTCTAGAAAAAAGTAGCACACAGTGCTGCTATAAATGTACATATGCATTTTGTACGTTTCATGGAAATGCTTTTGAAAAGAAAGATTTTTGAATGTAAAACATTGTAAGTAAGTGTGCTGAATGATGCAAAACATGGCATTTGGTCGAGTGGTTGCAAAAGAGAATATGTTGATTGAGAAGCTTATTACAGGGTAAGTAGAAACAACCCTGCATAAATATTTATGAAGGTGTTGGAAAAAAAGTACTCATATGCATAAGTGTAGTATGCATCTTGATAGATGTAGATATTGTTGAATCTGGAAATAGAAATCTTGGAGAGTTTCACAGTAGTTTTTGATACAGGTGGCTGTGAGTAACAGGATATATGTACTCTGAGAGTTCAAGTGTACTTCTGAAGTGGTGAACTGAGATGACAGGATAAGGTGTAGAGTTTTTTCATTTGATTGGTGGATGGATGTGTGACTTTGAAAGCAGTCAATGAAGGAGTGTGACAAACATGAATGTGGAAAGGGTAGAATGGTTGCATCTGTGTTACAGGGTCCATGGACACCACAGTAGTCCGTGGACGGCACATACCACATCCGGGTCTTTGAAGATGCCTAGCATGGAAAGGGGGCTGTGTGGATTAGCCAATCAGGTTTGCTGGGTGTGGTGTTTAGAAAGAGTGGTTTGTAGGAGTTTTGTTTGCAGGAGATGTGAGAGCATTGGAAATGGCTACGACTATGTGTTTGAGAAGGCAAAATGTGTGGATTTTGGGGGTTTCTTCAATTCAGTCATTGAAGGTGTATGCTGAAATTCACCCCTTTTAATTGTACCATATGTCCGCGGACACCGCGGTAGTCCACAGGTGGCGTGTGCCACATCTGGGTCTTTTAAGGTTGGCTGGCACGGAAATGGGACTGCAGAGGCCACGGACAGTCATCAGTGTCTGCGAACATCTGGCTATCAGCCAATCAGGTTTCCTGGGTGTGGTGGAGAGGAAGAGAGGGTAGCAGGAGTTTTAGTAGTAGGATTTGTGAGGACTAAAAATGGCCATAGCAATGTCTTTTAGAAGGGAGACTCTGTGGATTTTGGGGGGCACGCTGTTCCATTGATTGAAGGTATATGCTGAAAACTGTCGAATAGCCCAAAATCTTGGATTATCTGAATTGGAAGTGTTGTGGTATGGAGTGTGCGGCATGAAGGGAGTTGACTTTCTCCCATTTTGTGTAAATGTGGTCAAATTAAAACATCCAGACATAATCATTGTTTATTGTAGAAGGAACAGTTAAGGTTATGTGACTGGAATTTAATTGCAGTTTGCAATGAAGGAGACATTCGGAAAGTTGAAGGAAATGTTTCCCAGTTCAAGAATGATTTTTTCTCACATCTCCCAGTGACAGATGTTGATGCCCTCAAGTTCATTTGGTCTGCAAATGGAGAAAGAGAGGTTCAACGTCAATAAGGCTCTGTGTGCATTTTTGGGAGATGTTGGCATGATGACTTTCCATAATGTGAATATTAAATCTGAGAGTGCCAACATTATCTGGAGAGATTAAATGCATCTTACTGATGTGGGTAATGAGATTTTTCAGCAAACCATTCAGAATGCTTTGAAGCAGTTTTTGTAGATATACAAAGCTTTCTTAAGTAGGTGGGAAAATAAAGAAATGGGAACACCAAAAAAATCCTACTTTTTGTGAAAGTTTAAAGAAATTGTTAAGTTCAGTAAAATGATTTTAGTTTACTTTAAAATCAAAAAAATATAAAAATTAAAAATACAAAAAACCATTTCTCTATGCAAAACAGTTGCAATGATTTTGATGCCACCGCCCCATGCCAGGAATTTCTCTGATGTCCCCAGACTTCCACGCTGTCCGCGGACTCTACAGGTGTCAGGATTGAGGCTGGTGGGGGCTCTAGCAGTGTGGCAGGTGCCCTAATGGGGCGTAGGATTCATCCTACATTATTCCCCAGGCGTGTCCTTCATCCCTTTTTCAGGAAGCAGCTTCCGGGACGAAGGACAGCCCAGGAACTACGTTTCCCAGCAGGCCGAGCGTGGCACAGGCCTGCTGGGATGGAGTCAGCCACGCCCGCGCGAATGCGCATGCGCGAGCCGCGCCCGAAGCCCCACGCTTGCGATTCCGTCCAGCAGAGAGGAAGGACGTGTAGAGCCAGAGCTCCTGACGGCAAGCTTATGCGGGGCACCCCGCTGCCTGTTAGCCACCCCAGGCCCCGCGTGACTGATAAGATGAGTGCAGAGCAAAGCGCGCACGTTCCGGCAGCATTCTTGAGACAGTTTATTTAGAGGAAGTTGCGCTTGGATTTCCGAACTGGGACCGCGCCCGAAGCGGTTTAGGAATGCATGGCGCTCCGTCCAATAACCCAGCATGAGACACCATTAACACGCGACTGTGTTCCTAGACGAAGCATGCTTCCTATATGTGTTTAGACCGGAAAGACTGCAGAGCAGACTTGCTAATTCAGAACTATTAATCCCTAAACAGCGACTCCGCTTATATATACGCTTTCATTCTGACTGTATTCTTGCCTCTTGCAGTGCATGTGAGGTACAGAACGTCATAGGGGTCTAGCAGCACGAAGAGACCAGAAGACTACACAGTAGTGCCGAAGCTAAGTGCAATTTCCGTTGTTAATGTAGGGCACGTTTAGAAACTGGGTATTGAATGTTTCATTCTGTATGATGTAAATGCAGACAGTGTTTTCATTCTGTATGGTGATAATGCAGACACAGCTTTCCTCCATGAAGTAATGGGTGGATAGTGGTAGAACATTAAGTCCAGTAACTGGTTGAGGGATCGAGTACAAAGGCCTAACTTCATCTGGCATACGTGTGCATTGTTGAATGTGAATTGAACATAGTAACTGGTCTGGGCTCCAGTACAAAGGCCCAATTCATCTGGCATTAGCAAGATTGCTAGTGAATGCAAAAGCGCCAGGGCGGAGAACTCCAGATACAGGAGCCGGAGCTGAGGAGCATGTTACCCTGTTCTTCCCCATCCCCATCCATAACCTCTCCCTTTCCCTCTTTCCGGTGTTCCCAAACAACCTCTACCCATCCAACCATCGGACCCTAACCCTCTTTCCCCCAAGGGTCAAGGCAGCCTGTGTTACTTGCTCCCAGGTACCAAGACCCGACGGGGAGGGAGGCGTTCTAGCTGCGTTTGTGCTGCCTCTGCGTTGAGAGGAAGGAAGTCTGACAACAGGCTGTGCAAGGGGCCTGCAACTTTTTGATAGTTCTTTTTTTCCACTGTGAAAATGCACTTAGTGCATCACATTTTGTGTGCCTGAGCCTTCGGTACACCTCCTTAGGTGGTGAAAAGTTACCACACCCAGGACTCGCAATGAGTGCTGGAGAGAGGGACTTCCTGTACCTCATCTTCATTTTCCTCTTGTTCTTCTTCTGTATCTCCACATCTGTTCCCCTCTTAAGGCCTTCATGATGGTGGTGTGGTGGTGGAGGAGGTTGGAGAGCAGAGATGGCCATCGTGGATGCCATTGGATCAAGTTTTGAAAGTCATGCAGAGCAGGTGTTTCACAAATGCTCTATCCTGGACAGCCAGATTGAGAATGAGGAAAAGTAATGGGTGGGGCCTTTCAGAGGGGCTGTCTGGGGACCGCACAACTTTCTGTGGGCTATCGAGCCACAAATGGGCCTTAAAATGTTATAAAAGTTGCCAGATCAACTAAGACACAGTCTTGGAGCTCTGCAAGGGTAAGGTTTAAGCTTGAAACACCCTAGATTGGCCAAAAAAGCAGTTTTAAACTGTCCGGGGGTACGGACAATGTCCGCAGATACTGGTGAAATGGTGATGTTCCATGGACGTCCGGGGGCACGACAGCTATCCCAGGACAGCTATAGGGTGGGTGACAATGTTCGCATGTGCACCAGTTTTCGCAGGACAGGGGTGGTGCCCCTGGACTAATTAAAGTGTGTCATGCAAAAATGTACATGTGCGGACATTGCTCGCGACCGGGGGCATATCCATTTTGAGTATCGACGGACAGGTGCTGTGTCTGGGGGCACATTTATTTTGGGTGCGCGCTGTGTCTGGGACTAATGAAAGGTGCGTCATGTAAAAATCGACAGGTGCGAGAACGCCATTTTGAGTGCGGACACCCTGGAAAGTCACGCTGTCCGTGGACCCATAATTGGGCTTTTAAAAAAATAATTACTGGACTATACACACATTTATTTACAGTTAAAACATACATTAATTTAACAAAGACAAACTCAAAAGGTAGGGAACCTAATCTGGAGTGTGCATGCACTCATATTATATTAGATAAAGGGGGTATAGGAAATGGTGTGCTGCAGTAGTGGAGGATCTGGTGACTTCCCTTGGTCACCTATTGGGTAGGACAGACAAATGAGTGATTGGGCCTGATCCGGAGGAAGTCGGTCGAGGGTTAACAGGGCCGGTAGAGCTTTATACTTAAAACATATTCTTTATTCGCCTCGGCTCCTCATTCATGTGCCCAGCGTTCCTAGTTTTAAATGTGCCGGAAAAAGGACTTTTTCTACACAAACGGGATCCTCTGAATAGGTGCTACTATACAGTGAAGTCAAAGTGGTATTTGTATATCTGACCACAATACAACATAGTCACTCACAGAAAAATATAAACAAATAATAAGAGTTGCAACCTGGAGAGAATTTCATAAAAAGACATTTAGCTCATGTTCTTGATTTAGACCCATGTTTAGGCAATGTAGTTTGCAGATCATATGGATCTCAAATTGGCGCAGTTGTAGTTGTCTGTCTCCACTTCGGGCATGCATCTAGATATGTTTGAGTCCAACATAATGTGTACCCTTACTGTCATCTTGTTGGTGCTGGGTTTGCCAATGTAAAGCGAAGGGGAGTTTCGGATCTTGACTGTTGAGTTTTGACATATGTTCCCGGATTCTGACGCGTAATCCTGTAATGGTGCTACCTACATAGATTGTACTGCATACACATTGGATTCCGTAAACCACATATTTGGTGTGACAGTTGATATAGTCTGAGATCCCCACTTGTAGTCCTCCATGACATGAGAAAACCTTTGTTGGAGATAGAGCAAACTGGCAAAAATTGCATGTTCCACATTTGTGAAAACCCACTGGTTTGGTTTTTGGAGTTAACCAAGTGATCTGTCTGGTGGTATCAGGTTTTAAGAAAGAGGGACTTCAAGAATTTTGCAAGGTGAGTGATGTGGTAAATATGATCTTTGCTTGTTCTGTAATGTATTGTAAGAGGTCTGGATCTAATTTTAGGATATACCATTTTTTTTGTAATATGTGAAACAAAATCTTGCTATCATTGGAATATTTGGTGATGAAGTTCACTTTATCTGGAAACTCTCTGTTTGCTGGGTTAGCCTTGGCTAACAGCTGTTTTCAGTCCACTTTCTCAGTAAATCTCGCTCCTTGGTCAATGATGTCTTGTTGATACCCTCTTTCTGAAAATCTGGCACCAATTGACTTACATTCTTGCTGATATTGAACATCAGTGCTGCAATTTCGTCTTGATCTCAAAAACTTCCCTCTGGGAATATTATTGATTACACTTTTTCTGTGGCTGCTGGAGGCATGCACAATTGAATTTACGGCTGTTTGTTTCCTATGAGTTTGAGTTTGGGTGTAATTGTCTACAATACTGATGTTCAAATCTAAGAAGACCAATTGTGTCTCATGGATATTGCCAGTGAATTCAATATAAAACTTGTTATTGTTCAGATGCTGTAGACACATGTCAAATCTTTCTGAAGTGCCAGTCCAAATAAGAAGTAAATCATCTATGTACCTTTTCCAGATCTTTATATAATTTAGAAACACATTATTCTGAAAAATATATTGGTCTTCAAAGAAAGCCATAAAAAGATTGGCTAAGGCAGGCGCATATTTTGCACCCATTGCAATGCCTTTTGTTTGTGAGTAATGTTCACTGTGGAAAATAAACTGATTGTGGTTTAATGTGAATTGAAGAAAACTTTTAATAATTTCTACATACATTGTATGTGAAGCCGAGAATGTCCTAAAGGTGTAATCTATTGTTTCTAGGTCTAACTGATGTATCGAGGTATACAGAGATTTTACATTAGTGTCACTAGATAATAATGTGGCTGCCAAGTGAGCTGATTGAGGATTTGGAGTGTATGTGTGGTATCCTTTAGAAAAGCCGGTATGAGCGGCACTAGGTTCTTAATTGCTGAGTCGATGTACTCTGCCAGGCCTTCTGTGACCCCTCCTTGTCCACTCATAATTGAACATACTGATGGTAATTGTCAATACATTTTATGCACTTTAGGTAGGAAGTACACAGTTGGCATCCGTGGTCTAGTTCTGTTAAGAAATGATTTTTCATCACCCGTTAGGAGGCCTTTGGAGTACCAATGTTGTATTAATATTTGTAGTTCCATGACAGTTGAGCTGTAGGGTTGGTATCCAGTTTTAAATAACAACCTGGTGTCGAAAGGTGCTCATTGGCCATTTCAATATAGTCTTGTCTGTTTAGCACCACAATGTTACCTCCTTTATCTGCCTCTTTTATTGTAATTTGTGAATCATCTGCTAAATCCTTTAGGGCAGTTCTTTCAAGTTTTGTGAGGTTACTTTTTTGCTTATAAATCCTTTTGACTTGCCATCAATTTGATTATGTATTTAATTTGTTATTGACTAAAAAAAGATTTCTATTGCATTGTCTCCTGAAGGAGGGGGCATGAACTTGGAAAGCTTCTTAAGTTCCTGCATGTTCCTGCATGTCGATATTACTCTGGTGGATACCTAGTTCACTTTGTATTTTGATAAGTGATTTGGTATTTTCTTCATCTAAGTTAGTCAAGACATGGATGTTTTCAATCTCCTGAATGGTCAGGTTGCTGACTCCTACTGGTACATTTGCTGGTTCATATGTATTTAGTCAGTTATGAAAGACTTTTTAAAGTTTTAACCTCCTGGAGAACTTGTATAAATCAATCGGCACCTCTGTCATATCAGATGTTGCGCTCAAGGCGCTCAGGGCAAAAGAAAGGCCATGGTTGAGTAATGACAGTTGGTATGGTGTGAGTTGTTTGTCCGATAGGTTAATGACTAAACTTTGAGAATGGATTTGCTCATTTGATTTTTTAGACTGGATCTGGCTAATCTTTTGTTGGTATTGCTTTTGTCTCCTCTTTCTTGCTCCTCTTCCTCCTCTGAGGTGGTTGGAGTCATTTGAATATTGGGCCCTACAGGGGCCTTTTTTTTGGAAACGTAGTTGTTTAATGATTTGATTGTAGTTAGACTGGTTTTTTAATCCTTTAATGTCCGCTAGAAAGTCTCTCCTTTGATGTCTGGCAATGTCAAAAGGCGACTGATTTTCATGTCCTTCTTGTGTGATATTGGTGGTTTCTGTTTCTGAGTCTGCGTCTGAGGTATTAGGAGTGCTGGTTGGGATTTTTACTAAGGTCATGTCTCCATCGTATTTAGGCTGGAAAGTATAAACAGTGATTGAGAAAGTCCTTCTCATCTCTATCGAATTTGTGAAATGTTTGCATTTAATGTCATTTTGATATTCACCTAGTATGGCATACATTTCTTCACATTTTTTTTCCTTTTTTCATTTCAGAAATTTCTTTTTTAATTGTTTCTTATTCTGAAGTAACGCGTGTGTGTTCACGTTCCACATTTTTCAACATGCTTTCTGAACTGTTGGTGATATTTGCTTCCCAATCTGCAGCTAAATCTTGATCTTCTTTATGCGTGAAATCTGGAAAAATCTAAATCCTCAGGGCTCTCGGGATAATGTTTTGTTTAAGGTAATTCTTCAAGGAAACCTGCTCCCAGCATTTATTGATTTCTCGTTTGCATGGACGTTCTAGCTTAATAAACATTTGAAATAAAGTTTCTGGTGGTATGACTCGATTTTTAAAAGGATTGCTATCTATGCCACGTGGTGTAAAAAGGGCAGAACTGTCTTCTTCTCTAATGCGAAGATATTCTGCCATTATATACAAATCAGTCTGGTGTGAGATTGCTGCACTCACTAGGTACTAAGGCAAACTCAAAAGGTAGGGAACCTAATCTGGAGTGCGCATACACTCGTATTATATTATTATATTAGATAAAGGGGGGTTAGGGAATGATGTGCTGCAGTAGTGGATGATCTGGTGACTTCCCTAGGTCACCTATTGGGTTAGGACAGACAAAAGAGTGATTGTCCTCTACCTGTTGCACTCAACAACAGAATGACCAATTAGTTGTTCAGAAAAGTACAGATTTCACAGGGCATGCCCAAGAAATTTTGCCTATGCCACTGTATTTATTTTGATAGAAAAATCAAAACGGTCTTGTATACTGGTATCTTGTTTCTATACCAAATCAAAAGATTAACAAAATACAATACAAAATACACATAACCCACAACAGGTAGTAAATAGATAGTCTGTTTTATGCAGATACATATAATAACACAGGAGATTTCAATCAGTACTGCCTGAATTTCTCAAATTGGAACATAAATGGGCTATCCAAAAGTTTCAACATAGCTGAAGACGACACCTGTTTCAAATGCTTAGGGTCGTCATCAGGGCGAATAAAAAGTTACAATATTGCAACCGTCTGTAATCGAATAACACAAATAGGAGCATAAGCAGGGAGGTAAGGGGAGAAGAGTGGAAGGAAGGGAGAAGGGGAAGAGAGAGCAAAACGAGAATTAGAAATTCCTTTGAGCCATTATTCTTGCATATATAGGTGAACATGTAGTTTTCAAATTACTTGGAGCATGCTTAATAATAAATGAAAAGACCCTTTGTAACTGACCACATTACTGTGTAAGTGATATAATCCACCTTTATGCGACATGACATATCATTTTCCTTAAAGTACACCCTTGTAATATGGAACATCAAGTGTTGATTGAGGAGCCTCTATAACTTGCATATTTGGATCACATTATTCAAGTACCTTACAAGTTGTTGGCGGGGTAAGTAGCTACGTCATTACTAGTTGGATCATATTTAAACGGTCACTTCTTCCTGTTTGGTTCAAGTCTCTCTATGTGTAATTTCAAAGCCTGATCTGGGGATAGATTAGACGTTTAAAGCTGGGTTAGAATTTACCTCTCCTGATCACGCTGCGTTGTAAGCCACAGAATCAAGAGGTACGCTTACCTGTCCAAGCATTCATGCTGGGCGCACAAGATATGTTGCTTGAGAAACAAATTGGAGATCACAGCACACTAGCGTGCAACAAGAATCTAAAGGTAAACAGAGATGAGAAATTGGAATGGGAAACATATATGGGAGAATTGTGAATTTCAGTACAATGCTCATGAGGGGAGGACTGGAGTGAGGTTTCATCACAGCGTCTTTTCTTTAAATTGAGGGAATTTAATGGGGATAATAGGTTGGGAGAAGGTGATCAGGTGCAGGAACAATTAGGGCAGTAATAGCGAACATTTTCCTTAACATGATTTTTAACAGAGGCTAGGAGCTGAATACAATTATTATTCAGTTATTCCATTTTTGCTGATAATTTGATTAGTTAATTATGTACATTTGGGGTTAGGTGCTCTCTGTTTAAATGTTCAGATTCTCTCAAATGGAATTGGGCTGTATTTTCTTCATTACAAGTATTTACTGTTAAAAAGAAAAGAATGTTATAGTGAGATTTCAACAAATTACATGAATTATTTGTTTTAAAAAAATGTACTGCATACCATTAGAGATGTTTTTATCAGTAATTTCTTCATTAGGGACATTGGGCCTCATTACACGGATGGCGGAGAACCATGGCGCTATTAGCGCCATGGTTCATGCCGGTAAAATACCGGCACCACCTTGGTGGAAAGGGGAATTACCGCCCTATTCCAAGGTTGGCAGGGCGGTAATTCCCCCTTCCACCATTGCCCTTCCCCATTCCCATTTTTGCCCCATAGGGCTCTATGGGAATGGGGAAGGCGCTAATTACTGTACCGCAAATTGCGGTACTGTAATTAGCTCCCTGGTCCCTTTGCGGGTTGGGGAATTTAACGCCTGCTTTTTGCAAAGGGACCTCGTGGTAAGGCAGTAAGGATTTACCTGTACCGGTAAAATACCGGTACCGGTAAACCCTTACCGCCATCCGTGTAATGAGGCCCATTGTCCTCTAACCGTAACAGTGTGCTTGCCATTTCTGTTAAAATAAAAAATTGTGATTTTTCCTTATAATATATTTATATATAACCAATGGTAATAATAGAGAAATTAATACTCTCTACCCCTAACCCAACTCTCTGTACCCCCACCCACCATGCCTGCACTCTCCCTATACCCACTCTACCCCACCCATTGTACACCCACGCTACCCCCACACTCTCTGCCCCATCCACCCAACCCTACTCCTATGCTCTCTACCCACCAATTCACCCTACCCTAATCCCCCTCATTCCACCCCCATTCTGTCTAGCCCCACCAACCCTACCCTACACTGACTCTCTAACCCTAACCCACCCATCCATTCTACTCTCATTCACTCTAGCCCCACAACCATAGCCACAGCCACCCACCATATCCACACCCTCTCTACCCCATACCCCCACCCTACCCCTACCCGCTCTACCCCACCCAAACAACCCACACTCTATAAACCCCCACCCACCCTACCCCATTCTTTCTACCCACATGCCCTAGCCCCATTCTCTCTAACCCCAACCACCTACCCATCCAATCCCCACTCTCTCTCCCACCACCACCCCACCCTACGCCACTCTCATGACACCCAGATTCCCCAAACCCACTCTCTCTATCCCACCCACCCACTCTACCTCCACTCTCTCTACCACCACCCACCCTACCTCCACTTGCTTTACCCCACCCACCCTACCTCCACTCTCTCTAGCCCCACCCACACAACCCCCACTCTCTCCATCCCTACCTATCACACCCCCACTCTCTTCACCTCATCCACCCTACCCCCACTCTCTCTACCCCGCCCTACCCCAACTCTTTCTACTCCTACTCACCCACCCTACTCCTATGCTCTCTAACACCACCCACCCTACATCCACTTTTTCTACCCCCACCCACCCTACTTCACTCTCTCTACCCCCACCTACCCTAGTGCAGCTCGCTGAACCCCCACCTACCCTACCCTCACCCTCTCTTCCTATCCACCAAATCTCCACCCAATCTACCCTCACCCACCCTACCCCCACTCTCTCTACCCAAATCTACCCACACTACATCTGCACTCTCTAACCCCACCCTACTCCCACTCTCTCTACCCCACCTCACCTACCATACCCCCACTCTCTCTACTCCCACAAAACCTACCCTACACCCACTCTCTTTACCCCACCAATCCCCACTCTCTATACTCCATCCACCCACCCCCACTCTCTCTAATACCCCCACCCTCTCTATCCCCACCCACCATACCCACACCCTCTCTACAATAACATTACCGTCTCTACCCCCACCCATCCCCCACTCTTTGTACCCCCACCCACACTACCCTGACTCTCTATACCCACATGCCCTAACCCCATTCTCTCTAATCCCAACAACCCAATCCACACACTCTCTACCCCGTCCAACCCAACCTACACCACTCTTTCTACACCCATTCCACCCCCACTCTCTTTACCCTACCCACCTATTCTACCTCCACTTGCTCTATCACCACCCACCGGCCCTACCTTCACTCACACTACCACCACCCACTCACCATACCTCTATGGACTTTACCCCCTGCTGCACTATATCAACTCTCTCTAGCCCCACCCACTCTACTCCCACTCTCTCCAATCCACCAACCCTACCACCACTCTCTTTACCTCCACCCACCCTACCCACACTCTTTCTACTAGCACCCACCCCCTACTTGGGGCCCCAATACCTTCAACTCTCTCTTCCTAAATATCTTCCTTCTCGAGCTCTCCGCTCATCCGCCTCTAACTCCCTCAGGGTGAGTCGCTTCTCCAAACAAAGAGTTGGTGGTAGATCTCTTTCTTCGGATGGAGCCTCCCCCTGGAACAGCCTCCCTGCCTCCCTTTAACTTGAGGAGAACCATCTCCAGTTCCGGGAAGCACCTCAAAACCTTTCTCTTTGCTTCTGCTTTTTCTTCTCCTCTCCCCTGCTGACCTCCTGGCTGGACACCCTCTGATCTCGGGCCCAGGTCTCTCCGCCGCCAGTCTCACACCATGCACTGCCTACCAGCAACCCCCACACTTGGGAACTGTTTCTGTATCCCTACAGTCCCCCAACCAGCACTTGACACCTGATGTCTGCACTTACCCCTGCACTTGCCA
Source organism: Ambystoma mexicanum (assembly GCF_040938575.1). Taxonomy (NCBI): domain Eukaryota; kingdom Metazoa; phylum Chordata; class Amphibia; order Caudata; family Ambystomatidae; genus Ambystoma; species Ambystoma mexicanum. The sequence goes on along the minus strand of NC_090923.1, from coordinate 167,776,393 downwards.
CCTCTGGCCGTTACTTTTACTTATTGTTATTATCCATTACCTGTACTGCACTGCCCCCCCCTTCCCACACACTTGCGCGATCTGAATTATACCTGGCCTAGTAGGATCGTTGTCTGTCCTCCCTCTGTTCCCCCTCCCTGCCTCATCGTGCCTTGAAACACGTTTATAGGCGCGTTATAAATATCATATCATATCATATCATACTCCCACTCTCTCTAACACCACCCACCCTACATCCACTTTCCCTACATGTACCCAGCCACCCTACCCCCACTCTCTCTACCCTCACCCAGCCGTCCTATCCCCACTCTCTCTACCCCCACCAACCTACCCCATCCCCACTCCCTCTACCCCATCTACTCAACTCCCTCTACAGATCTACCCTCTCTCATGCTTCCTCTCACACTCTCGCTTTATTTCTTAGCCTCTCACTATCAACTTTTCTCGCTCATATGTCCTCTTGCTCTTCATCCATGGCATTGGGCCTAATTATGAGTACGGCGGTAAGGGGTTAATGGCGCCGGTAAGGATGCCAGTGCCGTTAACCCCCTACCGCCGCATTTCGAGGTCCCTTAGCAGGTCCCACTAAGGCTGGCTGGTTTGACCAGGTCCCCTTAGTGGGAGCCGCTAAGGGACCGGGGAGCTAATAACGGGCCCGCTATTTGCTGGCCCGTTATTAGCTCCTTCCCCATTCCCATTGAGCCCTAAGGGGGCTCGAATGGGAATGGGGAATGGTTTTCAGAATGGGGACTTACCGGGTCCTCCAAGGTTGGAATGACCCGGTAAGTCCCCATTCCGACTACCCGGACACGACTTTGGCGGCAGCCATGGTGGTAGTAGCACCATGGCTGTCTCCAAACTCGTAATGACCCCCTTTGTCTCTCAATCATTTCCTCCATTGCTCTGTTCTAGTTCCTTCTCATTCTCTGGCACAACCTCGCCCCTTATGACATCCTCCTTTGAAAAGGTGCACTCTCCTCCTTGCACCCTGGTGCCTATAAATATTTAATGAAACAACAGCAGTAAACACCAAAACTATGGCTGTATCATCAGAGCCCTTAAAGAAAGAATAGTGGAGCACTTTCGAGCCATAGGAAATAGAAAAGGTAGGCACCCTCTTGCTGCACACTGGATGGAGCACCCCAGCAAGTACAACTACAGAAAGGTCCGATTAGCAGACCTCCATGATGGGGAAGATCTAGAACAAGCTACTTGGAGCGTGCATTGTGCCAGAGCCAAGCCCAATGCTATACAGGGTGCATTTGGTTGGAGATGATTTCCAAGATGAAAGTAAAAGGTCGTCATTTGTATAGTTCAAGTCTCACCCTGTTCATATGGTTATTTCACCAACGGGTAAATAAGTAGGAACAATACCAGGGTTTGCACAGTGCAGGGCTCATCTGCTAGACTGCATGAAGTCCATATCAAAATTAGTGTTTGTAATCAAGCAGTTGATCTAGCTATTCAGTCACATATTTGTCAAGTAAACCAAGGCCACTTATCTATCTCAACTAGTTGTTAGGGTTAATGATGGAGGGGAGACCAATGTATCTCAAAACCTCGGTCATCAAACCACACACTCGTCCTCATACCATTTGTCATCCTTATCAGTTTATTTCTGTTGTCAGTAGTAACTGAGAGGGCATTGACTTTGGTTTCTAAGAAGCAAGGTCAGCACATTGGTAGTAGTTTTCACCTAGTGATATGTACTCATATCATCATGGGAATCACCTAGTGATATGTACTCATATCATCATGGGAATACCTACAAAGATGTATGAGCTGGGATATCATGGGAATACAAAAGAGCTGATGGCTGGAAGGTTTAGCATTGATGTTAACCTATGGCATCATTCTGGCAGGTCTACCCAGACCATCATCTTTCTGAGGCCGATGAAATGTGTACCATTCAAGTGGATAACAATAAACATCTGTTATCTGTCAACAGCGCCAAGATACCCCTTCTGGAGGTGAATATACTCTGTACAAATTCAAGTTGTATGTTAGGTGCTATTGATCAATCCCCTATGCTTTAGGATATTGATTAACATAGGCCTTTTCTGGGTTTTGCCTAATTTGAGTCCCAATTACTGGAGTCCTTTGCCCTCCAGAGTGAACCTGTGTGCCCACTACTTAAGAAAGTAGATTGAAGAGTGAGAAGCGTGCTTTTGCAACACCAAGAAATACATGTGAAACGCATATCACATTTTGGAGAGTGTGGACGCCAGTGCATATAGACATGGCATTCCCTTGGGTGCGATGCAGCCATATGTAGTTGCACAAAATGGAGTTTGAATTTCACACTGTTGCAAAGGCAGAAGGAAATTATTCTGTAAGCAAAAGAGAGACTCTACCCTGAACTTGAGCTGAAGATAATTATTGAGCTATCTCTGTTGGGAAGAGAAAATCTACTGCCCTCAATCCATTAGTGATAGTAGAGTCCACAAGTGTCAAGTAGCAGAAGGGGCGTTTCACTCATTATTGACCAGCAGTTCACTCAGGTATAGGGGACTAACCCTAGTCAGGCATTTTTGTGTGATCAGGAGAAGGCAAAATTGAATTCCGGCCTCGATTGGAAGCCAATGCAGACTACGTCTGGCTTCATACACATGGTCCCTCTTCCTAAGGCTCTTACGATGTATGAGCTAATTTCCAACAAGGGGCAAACACAGTTTCTGATTGATTATTATATTGCAGGCAAAGTGAATGTTGGGGCACCTTCCTACCACGGATACGTGCAAAGGCTGTTTGTGAGGAAATTGAAGTGAAATGTTAGGTGGCATGGGTTGATATGAGTAGAGCTTTACTGGGCAGTCTCTAGGTTGGTGAGATTGATATTTCTGAATTGAAAAGGGCATGACTGGAGGAAACGGTTCTCCTGATAATTGAGGATTTCTGTGTGAAGTGTTGTCCCAATGACCCTATGATGAACATGACATTTCAACAGTAAAGCAAGTTGCTGATGAACTGAGTAATGAAACCAGTGTGCGGAATGACAACGTTGGCTCACCACTGTGAGTGGGTAATAAGCTCATCAATGGCATAAATGAATGAATGAATAATACAAAAAGGAACTGTTCTGAAGAGTTCTTATTGCCCATTGATGGCGATGACATGGATGACCGTCTAAGTTTGAGTGTGGTTTGAAAAAGAAGCCACAAGAGTAAGGATGCCTGCGTTTGCCACATGACTCTAGTTGTGCACCCTTATGAGCCATGAACATATCTGGTAATTTATGTCATTGGTTCATTTAACACTCTGCCTGATGAATGCACATACATTGTGTGCCTGATTGCTGTCTATTTTCAATCACCAGCAGCAAAACCTGTCACATATGTCATACCCAAGCAGTAAAGGATTTCTAGGAGGAAGTGTTTGTTAATGAAGTATTACCTACTCAACCGGTACCTAAGTATGAGTACTTGACACAAAGGAAACTTACAGTCATGTATATATCGTATTGTCGCACTAGCCAGAGCGTTAACAACAAGAGCCATTGAGTTGAACGATGCCAGTTACCGTACACATACCTATTTCCATGAAAGTTGAACAATGAGCTGCCAGTAAGAGATGCACTGACAGATAGCATCCAGCACATGTTAGTGACACCAGAGCGGGCGACTACTATCAAGGTACATGGCAGGTATATTAATATTAAAGGTGAAAACATTTGTGGATTTTCTCGACCTCTACTTCTCAGGCAAGTGTGGATACATTGTGGATACATTGTGGATACATTGTGGATACATTGGGTCCACATCCTGATATAGTTCATAAGAGTATACGTAGATTTTATTATAGCAGGTTTCATCAAATTCTATTCCATCAAATTCTTTCCATTGAATTTTTTTGCAAATGTATGTGGGGGGTGGGTTTGGGTAATAATACATGTGGGGAGGATATGAGGTGGTTGCAGGGAGTCTCCCCCTACATTCATTTGTGGCAAAAAGTCTGTCAAAAAAATGGATGAAATTGAATTCGATTAAATCGATTCAACAGAATCACATAGAATCCGTTCGCAAGTGTGATGCTGCTTAATTGTTTTTCGAATGGAAAGTAATGCTTACTTATTTATTTTGTTTATTGTTTGCTTGTTAGGCGCTTATACAAAAAGAATTTACTGTTTGAAAGCGCCCACAGGGCAGGGACGGAGGGTGAGTGGGAAATACATTCCAACATTACAACACAATATTTAAGAGCAGAGGGGAAAGAGGGAGGGGACGAACCTATTATGCCCTGTGAGTATTCAGAACGTGCAAGTGCAGAAAGGAAGAAGGAAGAGCGGGTAAGTGATGGGAAGTGAGAAAAGATAGAATTCCTTTAAGAAAGAAGAGCTGATAGTTGGACTTCTTGGCAATGTCCTTAGTGTCCTTAGTGTCAGGGAGGAAGGAAAGAGAAGAGTTGAAGATGACACCAAGGTTTCTGGCTTCAGCTGAAGGCGCAGGGGAGAGCCCAAGGAGGAAGGCCAGAATTAAGTGAAGAAGGAGGGAACAGGGGTCCCAATGGGAAGGAGTTCAGATTTACAGGCGTTGAGTCAGAGATCATTGGAGGTGCACCTGGATTGGATGGCAGATAGGCAGTCAGGGATGATGGAGGGTGCAAGAGGGTTAGCAGGGAGTCTTAACAAGAGCAGTGGGTCATCTGCATAACACTGGAAGTCGGAGGAGAAAAAGGAGATGAGGCGTCCAAGGAGAGCAAGGTAGATATTAAAGAGCCCGAGGCGGGTGTATTGAGCCCTGAGGGACACCACAGGTAGCGATGGAAGTAGGACAGGAGAAGGGGCGCAGGATGACTTGGGAAGAATGGTTAGTGAGGAAAGAAGACAGCCAATCCAGTGCCTGTTCCAAGATTCCAAGTGTATTGTGGAGCCTTTGTATGAGGATTGAATGGTTAATGGTTTCAGATAAAGAGGAGAAATCGAGAAGTATAAGAGCAGCTGGGGAGTTGGAGTCCAGAGATGCAAGCAGAAGTGTTCAGAAGAGCAGTTTCCGTGCCTTTGGATGCCCAGAATCCAGATTGATGGTCGTGAAGGCCTCCAACAAGTTCAGTGTGAGAGTTAAGTCGGGGCAAGGCCAGCTTCTCAAGTTGCTTCCCCAGGAAGGGGGTGATGGAGATAGGGTGATAGCTGGCAGGGCAGTTAGGGTCAGAGGAAGGTTTTTCAGGAGTGGGAGCACAAGGGCATGCTTAAGGGGGGAGGGGAAAGATCCAGTGATAAAGGAGTGATTGCAGAAATCAGCGAGAGCAGGGGCAAGAGAGACAATGTTATCCTTGATGGTCCTGGATGAGCAAGGGGAGACCTGTTTAGAAGAGACCTTTATGGAGCAGACAACTCTAGTAACTTCTTGAGGTGTGACAGGAGAGAAGGAGGAAAAGGTAGAAGGAGGAGGGAGGAGGAGTATGGTTTTGTGAGGGAGTGTAGAAAGGGTGGTCAGAATGTCCTAAGTTTTGGTGGCAAAGTGTGAGGCCAGTAAATTGCAGAGGGCCTGGGAAAGAGAATGGGAGGAGTTGACTGCAGAAGGGTTGGCTAGTTCCCTGTAGATTTTGAAAAGTTAAGCTGTGTTGTTGGATGCGCCGGAGACCCATGCCTGAATGTGGGATCTTTTCTTTGCATGGATGACGAGCCTATATTGCCTTTGGCGTAGGCAGCAGGCTAGTGTGTCAGAGAATGGGCCTGAGGCTTGCCACTTCTGTTCTGCTGCTCTGCAAATTCATTTCAGGGCTACAAGTTCGGGGTTGTACCAAATGTTAAGCTTTGAGCCAGGTTTCAGACAGATCCTCATGATTGGGCAAGAATGTCAAGAGTGCTGGTGATGGAAAGATGGAGGTTGCTGAGGGAAGAGTCAGAGGTAGGGTCAGAGGTGTGGTGGTGCAGGGGGGTGAAGGTGGAGGAAAAGACAGCTGCAGTCACGCATTTTATGGGGCGAGTGTTGGTGAATGAGGTTGGTGCGACTTTTGAGGGGGGCAGTCAGGGTGCCAATGGGACGCAGATGGGAGGGCAGGAGGGAGTGGTCTGACCAGGAGAGAGGGGTGACTAGTGGGGGGAAGAGAGAGAGGTTAGAGTGTATGAGGGCATCCAGAGTGTATGAGTACATCCCGAGTGTATCCAGTGTCCTTAGTGAAGTCTTAACATATTTCCACATTATAAAGTGACAGGCATGTGATAGGCACCTGCATTAGGTTGAGAACTAATATGAGGGGTTTTTCGCCCAGTTCAAGAAATGTGTATTGTACTAACCTAGCACTTTTAGTTTTTAGTTGACGTTACTTGGTGCCCTGTAAGCGCTACCTTTAAGCTGAAGCTACTGCCAGGGGAAGTGAAGATGGAGAGAGATGGGATGTTTGGAGGCATATTCTGGCTGTGGTTGTATGTTTAGCTTTTTTTAAACACCCTATGACCATTTCAGCCCACTACCTGCCCATTCTCGCTCAAAGTGCCCAGCAGTCCCCGGGATCTCTATTTCAAGCTCCCTGCTTAAGGGGGTGCAAATGTTATTTCTAAGCTGCCTTCTGAAAGGTAATTATATAACAGCAGCTGTAGACCAGCTCCTTGGTTAGGTTATATTATTTTATTGGAATTAATACCACGCTCCTCCGCCATTTGTATGATCTTCAGGTGTTCTAGCAGATCTGAAAGAGAGGGGGGTGAATGAGGTTGATGGGGAGGGAGAAGAAATATGAAATAGCTTTGTATTTGTGTTGATGAATGTAGACTCGAAGTACCCTGAGCTTTTCACGCAGGTCAGTTTCTAGGTGCACTGTGACAAGATCATAGCAGCATCTGTGCTACAACGATGAGTTGTGTGTGCCTGTGGGTATAGAATGCCTTTGCCCAAGGGATGGTACATTTGTTGTAAAGCTGTAGTGCTCTGATGTCTGATGTCTGTTGGGAGGGGTGTTCAATTGCCTTGTGTGGGTAACTTATTTGGCATGGGTATTCTGTGTTGGAACATAGAATTTGAGTGTTAGAACAGAGAGCAGTCAGTGATCTTGCCGGGCAGACAACCCTGGAACCACAAATAAGAGAACAGTGTAATGTCCCTTTAAGTAGACTGCGAGTGCAGTCAAGTCACATGCCAATAGAGGCGGGTCCCACGGTGAGCATTAGACCTGTGTCCGTATTGCTCTGTTACCGCTCCAGTGCCTCACCTGGACCAGGCCCCCACAATACAATATTGCTGACGAGGTGGGACCCCACGCTATTCACAGCACACTCCTGTTCCTGCCCATGGCAGGATTTGTATTTCTGCCAATAAACCTGGAAAAGTTGCAGCCCCTTCCACACACACCTGCCTTCCCTCACGGCCTTATCACACGCCGGTCAGGACTGTGTAGGGAGGGGCTTTTCACCCTGCTTCGGTCCACGGAGTGGGGACAAGCAAAAAAAAGAAATAAAAATCTGCGCTCATTATTCTTCCTTTGGAGGGAAACCCCTCATTGGGCACTGCATACCACCAGCATCCGGGAAAAGGCAAGCTGGGCCCAACACCCCTTCCAGCGCCACGCACTGCCGCTAGTACAGTGCCACGCACTGCCATTGACATTGTGGGTTGCAGCTTCTCAGAGGAGTGCCTGTGCACCCAGCCGCTGCCCAGCAGGGTGCCCTGCCGTCACCCAGGAGGCCAACTGTGGGCAGGGTTGCAGCTCAAGAGGTGAGTGCTTTTGCGCCCTGACCCCACAGTGAAAAACTAAACTGGTGCATCCATCGCCAGTTGGACCTAGGCCTACATACACGAGACACCACCACAACAATTGAAAAAGGGGGAAGAAGAGGAAGCACTGTGGGCTGCCAGGCTACCACGCTCATCAGCGCAACTAGCCCCTTTACAGGAGTTTGACATTTCGGGGGCCCCGTCATCGATGGGTCCCAGATAGATTGCGTGGGTGAAGAGGTTGGATATGTTCGTCAAGGCCACCGGAGAGGATGACAACGAGACGATGAAGTCCAACATGTTGTACTCAGTCGGTCTGGCGGTACACAATACCTTTGAGACTCTACGACCCATGGACGATTCATATGCAACAGCCAAAGCAGCCCTGATGGAGTACTTTGCACCCATGGCAAACGTGGACTATGAGAGAACCCTCATGAGGACAGCTGTGCAGAAAGAGGGTGAATCTTTTGACGCTTTTCACAGCAGGCTGCGTCACATGTCAGTGGCATGTGCCTGGCCTGATGTGGAGCATGAGATACGACAACAGGTCATACAGGACTGAATGGAGGTCAAGCTGCAGTGCCAGATACTGTGCGAGCCCGGAATCACGCTCACGTGCATCCTGGAGCTTTGGGGCTCCCACGAGCTGGCCGACGTCCGGGCGAACAAGGTGTGCTCGGCAATGAAGGATATCAACCTAAAGGATGCATGTGCGGTAGGACGGCGGCAGTTTCAAAGGAATGACAGGTGCCAGCAGTGGAACAGAAAGGAAGACAGAGGGGACATGCCTCAATGCCTGAACTGCAGGTTTGACCTGCCCCACCCCAAAGAGTGTCCGGCAAAAGGAAATGCGTGAGGTCGCAGTGGCATAGCGAACCATTTTCTTTTGCATGTGTCTGCAGAGCACCAGCACTGTCAACGCATTCAAGAGGCCCGGTGTCCTCGACACCAGCGACACAATAACCAACGGCGGAGGAGGATGAGCTAGGAGGGGTTGGGAGAAGACAAAGAGGATGTCTTCTTCATTTTGAGCAACAGGTCAAAACGGCAACAGCCCAGGTGCGTAAATTGCATCTGTTATTCCCTGATACCCATGTTTATCGACACTGGTACTTCTGTGAGCGCCATTGTGAGACCATTACCAACAGCTGGGTAGCGTAAGAAGGACGAATGTGCATATTTTTACATTTGGTGGGAAACAACCACTACCACTGAAGGGCGTTTTTGTGGCTTGAGACACTCATGAAGACATATCGATCAGGGCCTGTTTTTTGGTAACCAAAGTGAGCAATGTGACTCTACTAGGATGCGCCGCCGCTGAGGCATTACGTATTGTGAAATTCGCATTTGGAGTGCATCTTGAGGACATCCAGATGCTGCACATTGACAACACGGTGCAACCAGTCGCGTTGAAACATCGCAGGGTGCCCTGTCACCTGATAGACCGTGTGGAACAAGAACTCGACAATCTGATCAGACTAGACATCATCGAGAAGGCAGAAGGTCCGACTCCGTGGGTCTCTCCTATAGTGATCGCAAGAAACCCCAAACAGCCGGAAGCCATACGCATCTGCATGGACATGCGTCTCCCGAACACAGCAATCTGTCAGGAGCGATACATTGCACTGACCCTGGGCGACATCCTGGCAGCCCTACCAGGTTGCCGTTACTTTTCCAAGTTGGATCTCTGTGCCGGTTACTACCAGCTCGAACTGGATCCTGAGTCGCGCTACATTACTACCTTTAGCACGCACAAAGGGCTATTGAGATATAAGCGCCTGAGCTTCGAGGTCTCCTCGGCCACACAGGTCTTCCAAAATTCCATCAGAGGAACATTGGCTGAGCTACAAGGAGCAATTAACATCAGCAATGACATAATGGTTGACGCAAAGTCAGAGTAGGAGCATCTGGAGAGATTGGAAAGTGTACTGCAGCGCATTCAACATCTCTGTCTCACTCTGCACCAGGACAAATGAGCGCTCATGCAGAGAAAGATCGAGTTCTTTGGATTTGTGTTCCAAGAGAGTGGCATTTATCCTGACCCAGAGAAGGAGAAAGACAATGAGGAAACCCGTGCCCCGGTAAATGAGGTGCGGAGCTTTCTGGGGATGGCCACCTTTTGTGGCTGGTGTATACAAAACCTAGCCACTCATGCCGAACCTAACGAAAAAGGAATTAACAAGGAGGTGGACGGCACTTGAACAAAGAGCATTCAACAACATCAAGCGAGCGCTGACAGCAGAGGACACAATGGCTTTCTTTAATCCGGAGAAAAATTCAGAGATAACAGTGGACGCCAGCCAGTTCGGCTTGGGGGCCGTCCTTGTGCAGCCAGGTGAAAATGGTGTGGACTGTCCAGTAGTTTTTGCCAGCCGGGCGCTCTCAGCAACTGAGCAGAGATATTCACATATTGAAAGAGAGGCCCTTTTAGTACTCCGGGGGTGCAGATATTACCAACTCTACATCTACGGCAAACCGGTGAAGGTCGTCACGGACCATAAACCCCTAATTTCGATCATGACTGGCTCTTCCTCCAAGTCACCAGCGAGAATTGAAAAGTGTCTCCTTGCCCTACAGGATAATGATGTTGAACTCCCGTTCCGCCCCTGGGCCACCAACGCAGCAGACTATTTGTCACGCCACCCTGCCCCGAGTACCGAGAGCACTGAGGAGGTGGAAAGGGAGGAGTATATAAACAACATTGCCAATGCGATGACCCCAGCCCTCATGTCAATCAACAACATTCGAATGGCTTCAGTTGATGATGAATGTTTCAGAATTCTCCAGGCTGCTGGAACAAAAAGGGAGTGGCAGAGAGTCCTCTAAAAGTTTGGGGCAAGGACCGCAGAGGCAAGAACAGTGCTTGAGTGGATGTGGAGAGTGGAACTCACATTTCTGGATGATGGTTTGGTACTAAGGGGCACGAAGATGGTGGTCCCCGCCAGCATGGTGGGCAAGGTGTCGGAACTGGCACACAAAGGTCATCAGGGTGTCACTAAGACAAAGGCCCGGCTCGGCATGAAGGTGTGGTTTCCGGGCCTAGAAGGGCATTTGGAGGACTTTGTCCACAACTGTGTGTGGTGCCAGGCAGTGCTGCCGCACAGATGAAAAACCTGTATTGAGTCTATGGAAAGGAGCTGTGTGCCATGGGGCATGGTACACATGGACTTCGGATCGACTTGTAGAGACAACCATTTTGTGGTCCTTGTTGATCAGTGGTCAAGATACCTGGAGGTCCAGTTTGTTGAATCCACAGCCCTGGAGGACGTTATCACAGAGTTGGAGACGATATTTTCCACGCATGGACGCCCAGTCGAAATATACTCTGACAACGGACCTCCATTTCAAGGTAGAGGGTTTGCAGAGTATTTGCGCGACTACAGTGTTACCCACTGGAAGATCACACCACTGTGTCAGAGAGCAAACAGGGATGCCAAAAGAGTCATGAGGACATTGAACAAAGACTTCCAGATAGCCCACGGGCAAGGGTAGTGCGAGAGACGCACCCTATACAAGTTTTTGGCAGAGTATTGTGCAACTCGTCATGGCTCTACGGGTGTGGCCCCCGCTGAACGGATTTGGTCAAAATGACCGAATCCATATGACCTACACCACAAAATTACCTAAATTAGATACTACTAAATGTCCTATTGACCAAATGTTTGTAGGACATTTTTTAGTATCTATTTGGTGGTGTAGGTATCCCCGCAACACCCCGCTCACTATACTGTTTAGTGAGCGGTGGTTGTGGGGGACACGCCTGCGGCTGTTCCGACCAAAACAAAAGAAGGCTGTGGGGGTGTCCCCCTATAAAGACTCGAGGGGGTATCTGTACTCCTGCTCCCTATATTGCGGAGTCGAGGCACAGAGCACCCCAGCCAAGATTCTCTATTGTTAGTAGCAATGGATGAGCAATCAAGGCTTAAGCTCTCAGGAGATGATGCAGGCTGGTTCTTAAGTACAATGTAGTCCCCAAGCACCCACAAAGGAATGTCCACACACTATGTTAGTGAAAATACAGTCTTTATATAAATAAGGTTCACGTTATATACACAATCACAATAACACACTTTGTACTCTGATAATTTTAAGATGGTAAATATATAAAGTTTCTATGTGGTTGCACTATTACTCTGATTCCATTAAAAAGCATCAACTGAAGACAGTTCAAATAGCATACAAATCAATAAAGCAAAAGGTAATAACCACAGATGTAGGAGCAAAGCAAGTGTTCAGACAATTGGCAGAATACTCAGCCCCTACCATCAGGCACAGTTCTGCGTGAGGATCCCCCAACCTGGGCAACCTGTAATTAAGATATATCACATATCACAAGCCCAGTCCATATATTGTCTACCAGAGTCTTATCTCCTTCTATAAAAGTTCTGGCCCCCCAAAGTACCTGGTTTAGCAGAGTTTCGGTGTCGGGTCCTCGACGTATCCTTCTTGAGTGACCCCTTTTCAGGCAGGAGTCATGGATCATTGAGATCCCATGAAGAAATGGTGAACAAAGGCATTGAGGCAGCAGCTTCTGTCCTGGCGGTGCTCGCCGACGATCGGTCGTGGACGTCCTGTGAAGATGAGGCATGCAGTGGACCTCGACGATGATAGTTTGTTGCTGCAAAGAGTTACTGAAGAACTTTGGCCAGCCAGTTTGTCCTGGACTTCCCCACAATACCATATATGGAAGTTACACCCAACAGTCAGTCTGGGGGAAGGGACAGAGTCAGGGTTTCCCATGACTTTGGGAAAAACAAGGTGACAGGCAATATAAAGCAAGAGGACACAGGGGCCATCTTGTCTCCTATCAGGAATCAACTGAGGTATCCCAAAATGGAGGATGCTCAGAGCACCTGTCAAATTCAGCATGGAGCTGCCACCAGCCCATGCCCTGCTCTGTGGACCACACGCAGGTACACAAAAACATACACTAGGAGTACATGGTTGTGCTCCCACCCATGGGTGCAATAAGGGTATCACAGGGGTTTGTACACCAAACCAAAAACAGGAAGAGGTGCACTGCCAGCAGTCCCACATGGACTCCTGTGCAGAAAACCACACAGAATATACACGAAAAATGACTATAGGACAAGGACAGGGAGGCCTTGTCCCTCCAATGCATTTCCAGTATCACACCCCCGCAACACCACGCTCACTATACAGTATACAGTTTAGTGAGGGAGGGTTGTGGGGGACACCACTGCAGCTGACCCGTCCATAAATAAATAAATAAATAAATAAATAAATACATAAATTAAAGTACCCTAAAGCGCCGGTTCCAGATCACGTCGCAGGGACCATCGAGATGGAAGGAAAGGTAACTAGGGGTGTAGGCGGTGGGAAAGGGTTAGGGTTTCTGTAGATTTGGGGTTGTTTTACCTTGGATTACCAAATGGGAAATGTACGAACAATTTTGTATTACGTACATTTCTCATGCAGTCATTTCCTTCGCAAACTTTTCAGTCGCTGTAAAACAACCCCAAATGCGCTGAAGCACTATTTCCATGGTGCCCACGAGAATTTCTCCTAGACCACCTGCCACGCTCACCGGGAATCATTGATGATACCGCAGTATCTGAAGGAAGGAGTAAGGCAAATTTCAGGGTGAACGACTGAAGAAATCTGCAAAGCAACCGGGTACTGGTGAGAACAAGAAACGTGCGAAGGAAATTGTCTCACTCTCATGGGCTGACACCCCTCACTGTGACAGACACCAACTGATCAATGGTAACGGCTTTGGATGGCAATACAACGGTGACCAGGAGCTCCTGTTTCTTCAGGAAGATGGGACAGTCCCCAGAGTTGAGCCCCGAACGACAAAGGGGGACTGACTTCACACAGAGCGGGTCACATGCGGACAGTGAAAGAGAAGAAACGAGCCAGAAGGGCCCAACATCCAGTGACATGCGAGACAGCCTGGCTGACCAAGGAAGAGGTCTGACCTCGGCGGAGGATGACCCAGGAGGGGAAAGGCACTACCCTGTAAGAGAGCGCCTCAGATAGCCCACCTATGTGCAGGACTTTGAAGTGGACTTTCCCTGAGGCCAGAGAGCCCCCGTTCGTGTAATTCTTCAAGTGGTATCGTTGAACTGTGATATCTGTCTTTGAAGTTTGATCTCCCAAATTCAAGAAATAAAAATGGTAATGTTCCGTGATAAGCAACTATATTCTGTTTATGGTTTGTTTGAAAAAAAATATGAAAAGGGAGGAGTGTAAAGTCCCTTTAAGTAGACTGCGAGTGCAGTCACGTCACACGCGAATAAAGGTGAGAATTAGAATTGTGTCCGCGTTGCTCTGTTACTGCTACGGAGCCTGACCTTGACCAGGCCCCCACTATACAATAATCATAGCATGATTTAGCAGGGCATGCAGATGGTGTGAAAGTCATTGCAAGACATTATAAATCACAGAAACAGGTGAGAAAGGCCTTGCAACTACTGTCCCCCCTGTGTGACTATGATTGGGCTCTTGCAGACAGAATTAATTTCACTTTCTCACATTGCCACTGTCAGACTCTCTCTCTCTCTCTCGCTCTCTCTTTCTTTCTCTTCCTTTTGCCCCTCTAAATAGATACATGTTATCCAATGTGTCTCAAGGACTGGGAATTGCATATGGAGTTGCTGGACAGTCTGGAGACTCGCCTCATTATCATTGGCTCGGTGGTAAGCGTTATGGGAGGCAAGAACCTTTGGTACAGAGAAATGGCTGCTTGAGATATGAAGACCCCAGGCACCAGCGATAAAATTGTGCCCAAATAAAGTAGTAGAACTGTGACTGTGCAGGGGGTGGTGTATGTAGGAGGGTGTAAGTTGCAACACATTTTTAAAGGGTTGTATATGAGCCAAGTTGACAGCCAAGTGCGTGGACTATGCATAATGATGATCTCCATATCGCTTTTTATCAATTCCTCTCACTTGGTAGATGAATTGGATCATGTATATGTGACCTTTCTGAATCAATCACCTCTAGTGGCTGATCTCAACACTGGAAGAACCCATACTTAACACCTACATAAACAGCAGCTGCTTCAATAGGGGCCTGCCACAAATGTCTGCTCTCATGAAAAGAATTTGGTACTTTATGACAAATCTTTGATCCCAAGACTCACGGGTTTGGGGCGGATAGGTAAAAATGTGGCCCTAACGCTATTACCTCTGCATTACTGCTGCGTCCAATTCAGAATTTGGGAGGAAAGTTCCAGATTTATCTCCAGTTTTCAGCTGGAGCTAAATCCTGCCACTTTCTGTCCATTTTCGGTGCTATTACCGCAGCGCTATTATAGCCGGCCATAATTGCAGCCAACATGCCCCACAGAGTTCTATGGACTGTTAAAAAATGTGGGACTTACAGCCTACCACAACTCTGGATCCAGCGCCAATGGTGCCAGACCGAGTTGTGGTAATGCTATTTGCACTGGGCAGTATCCCAGCAGATTTACTGCAGGGATTCCGCCCAACTTGTGATGATGCCCAAAGTCTTTTATCTCCTTTGTTCTGACAGAGTGCTGGGGATGAATAGTCTGTGGTCCTGAATTATCCTACAGGAGTGCATTACAGTAGTCCAAGTGAATAGTCACTAATGCTCCCAATATAACTGCACACCTATTCAGTGACATGAATGTGAGGAATTCGACCATCTGCACTGACAGCCTGGGCTTTTTTGCTTTTTAATAATGAAAATGAATAATGGGAGGCCAACCTCAGAGAAATGTGCGAGGGCATTCCGTGCACATTTCATCTGCATCCCGCACAAACACATAGTCACATGTACTACAGCCTACAGGCGCCGTCTTCCCCTGTCATGTTCAGCTGGGATGTGACAGCCCATCATCAAAGCATCTCAAGAAGGGAGAAGGCACACCTTCCTCCAGCATGGGCAGCCTAATTTAAATATCAAAGGCTCCATGGATCTGCATTGCTTTTTTCCTCCGGCTGGTGGCAGTGTATACTAACGAGATAATTGAGGCAATCTTGCTGAGTGGGCTTGATTGCCAAAGAGACAACAGGAAGGCGGGACTACCATCCCTTTGGTATGTAATGTGTCATCTTGAAGCTAGTTCCCATCCCTCTCTATGAAAGGCAGTGAATGGCCTTTCTGGGTCCAGCAGTCCCTGCAGAGCATACCCCTTTCAGAGGGGAGAAGTATGTGTCGTGGGGGAGACAGGAAGTCTTCTCCCAGAACAAACTGCAAGGGAACCCTGCACTTTAAACAAGAGTAACAGAGGGCTCAGTTAACCAGAGAGACACTTTGATCTACAAGGGACGGGGAAATGGTTGGGACATAGGTATATGTTGTCACCCCCTTGCTGTCCTGTTGCAGACCACTCTGGTCCTTACCTCAGGCATAACACAAGCGTGCTAGTGGGGACCCAGGATTGGTTCAGTAAGGTGGGCTTAGCCTGCACCAATCACTGATACTCATTTTCCTTAAAAAGAGGGCTGAACTGAAGACTTTGAAAGGATTAAGAAGAAGGACTCATTTGGACCCGAGCTGAAGGTACAGTCTACCTTACATCTTCCGCCAGTGAAGGAAGGCCAGGAGTTCCAAGAGGGGAGCAAGATCCCTCCCCTAAACATCTCCCAGGGAACAGAGGGAGATACCGGACTCAGAGGACCCATCCAGCAGCCCCAGAACTGGTTCCCAGCCAGCAAACAGCATGCCCTGCTAGGTTCTGCCAGCAAGCTTCCTAGGTGGGAAGTGACAGAGTGTCTCTGGAGAACGGATAAGGCTGTTGCCTGTAATCACACTCCTGGGCTTTGGGCTGTCCGCCTTGTAAAGACATGAGCCCTGCGAAGAAGCTAGGAGGAGTGCCACACAAGCATCATCCAGTGTCCATCTTTCAAGGACATTTTCGAGACAGTCGAGTACTTGAACCGCATCTGACTGCACAGCTGACTGTTGTCATGTCGCAGTCACAAGAGCCATCCGAGCTGCCTCAAACAGTATTCAAGATCCGCCAACCAGCACAGAGACAGCGATTCTTGCCCCCGAGCCGCCACACCAGACAGCCTGCAGATGTCCATCCAACCCCGCTTGCCAAACTGCCTGCAACTTGGTACCCGCAGCTGTCTCCTGCCACTAACTCTGTCTCAAGGTCTGAGAAGCGCCCTGGAACCTGCTCGATGCTGTCAAGCACCAAGAACTTCTTCAGCACCAGGTACATTGTGTTTCTGCCCCCCCGGTCCTTCTCTGAAGGCCTCTGGAGACAGTTACAACCCTTTTTCCACTTGGTGCTGAAACCAATAACCTTGAACTGTAAGACTGATTACTTTACCAACTACCCTCCTGTCAATATCCAGAGTGCATCCCTTTCCGTCATGAAGCTGTTCCTTTGCAGGGTGTGTTATATTGTGTAGTGTGCTAGAACTGTCTGTTGTAGTAATAATAAAGTAGATATTTTTATGCAACCTAGACTGGACAGCCCCTTTTATCATTGGGTAATAATTGTATTTTTTCGCTCTGTTACAACTAACCAACGATCCACAGCCTTCAGAGATAAGCCTGCCGTTCCTTTCACTTTACCAAAAAATGGACAAGGACTTCTTATAATTCACTTGTATTCCAATCTTTTCGGATCCCTTCTGGTGTATTAGAGGTGTGGGGTTGATTGATGGTTTAGAAACTGATATACATCCCTGGACCACTGGTGCCCCCGGAAGTTGATTTGGCACAATGAAAGTGCAAATGCCATATAGCCACCTGATGTTAAAATAAAATCCCATGCCAATGGCCTGAACCTTTATAAACTATTATCTAAGCAATGAACCTGAGAAAACAACTTTAAAACTTTTTCGTAAATCACGCTGAGCTGTAATCCATGCTTCATGAACGTACAGTGAAAAAGGTTTCAGTTTGGCTGTAAGTGGCACAAGGTGGGAAAATGCCCTTGCTAAAACCAAACAGACTCTCAACCCCACTGAAGACGGAAACCTGCTCACCTCCCAACCCAATAAAAACCAACCTACTGCCACCTGAGGAATCTGTTACACCTAGTACCATGCCTCGGCCGTGGATTTCTGCACCCCACCCTGACACTAAACTCGGCCCACACTGAACTCCACTGAAAGGGGCTTTTGTCAATGTGAGATCTATCGAGGAAAATGCCCTGCACTTCAATGACTTTATGACCTCTCATGACCTAGACATCCTGACCATCACAGAATCGTGGCTACGTACAGCCCCCGGGCCAGCCCTCTCACTGGAAATCCCAACAGTCTTCTCTATATTCAGAAGCGATAGACCTAATGCTAGAGGAGGAGGTGTTACACTAATTGCTGAGGAATCTCTCCGTATAAGACAACTCACTACCTCCATGGGAGGAATTTTGATGTACTTCCTGCCAAATTGGCCATGTAACACACTGACACCATTACTCTGCACATACTCTGTCGGCCGCCGGGCCTCACCCTCTCCTTTGAAGAGGAATTCTTACACTCACTAGGCACCAACATTAAGCCTACAACCAGAACCATTCTCTTAGGTGATCTGAATCTCGGCCTTAATGACCTTTCAGATCTGAAAGCCATCTGAGCAGCCAACTGCACTGGGCTTTAAGCATTGTATTAGTGACCCCACACATGTAAAGGCTGCACTTTGGATTGGACAGCAGACCTTCATTGCCAGGTATCTCTCTGCTTCAACACACCTTGTCTGTATTGTATTGTATCGTATATGAATTTGTACCGTGCTTCAATGACCCGAGGGCTTATGATCGTTGACAAAACACACACAAGAAGGACAGCTACCTAGCTAACAGAGCAGATTGTATTCACATAATTTCAATGGAGGCATCACCAGCAGAGCAGATTTAATAAAATAGAAATGTCTGACCACCACATTGTCTTTCTTTTTCACACCTACTAGGATCACATCCCACTCCCGTCTCCTCTAAAACCTACACTGGACCGCAGTTCCTGCAAACCTATAAAAGACCACATTACTCCCCTACTCCAGGCTCTCCAACCACAACACTTAGACTCAAATGACCCTAGCGTTCTTGCGGAATTGTACCTACAGACTCTCACAGAAGCAGTTGTCTCTGTCGCCCCACTAGCCCCCAGCAAAGCTATCAATAAGGTCATGTGAACGTTCTGTTTATCCCAGAACTCTTAGAGCTATGCAAATAAATACAACTTGCAGAATCTAATTGGAGGAAAGCACACTCTGACACCCAAAAGATGTTTTTCACTGCTACTCTATATTATACTGGCTAAGTCCACGTCCTACAACACCAGAAATGCCACTGCCAAATCTAACACACTGGAGATATTCACCATCTTGAAGCTCCAGCACTCGCCTCCGCCCCTATATCCAACAATGAGTCTTGGTGCACGAACATACAAAACAACATGCTGTACAACATTGATACCCTACAAAACAAAATCAGCCACAATCACTACTTAAAACCCCCCAATTGCCTCCCGTCACTCATCAGCCTTCTGCTCCCTGGCCAGTCATTCTGCTTCAAAAAGATCTCTTAGCAGAGGTTGTAACTATTGTTAAGAGCCTAAAACGTTCTAGATGTGAAGGGAACATTTGTCTGGTCACCGTCATCAAGGAATGCTCATATGTACTGGTCCCCTTCATTACTAGATTCATCAACTACGCCCTCACCACCGGCTTCGTTCCCTCAAGTCTGAAGGAAGCCTGGGTACTCCCATTGCTAAAGAAAAACTCACTAGACCCTGCTGCCCCTAACAATTACTTATCAATCACTGCTGTCCCTTTTCTCTTGAAAATATTGGATAGAGCAGCATACATCCAAATCCAGTCACTTCTGGAGACCAACCATATCTTGGGTAAACACCAATCTGGCTTCCTGCTGGTCACAGAAATTAATCTGCCATGCTCAACCTGAAGAACAAGCTTGACGAAATCAGAGATGAAGGGAAACCTGCATTCCTTCTTCTCATTGATCTCTCGGCTGTCTTTGACTTGTTTGACCACCAAATCCTATGCCATTATCTTTCCACCACAGCCAACTTCTCACCAGAAGCCACCAATTGGATTGCCTCCTTTCTGGAAAATCTACATCCGAGTGTTAGCCAAGAACACCAGCGCCCTCCCAGCACTGATCCTCACCCTATATAACATATTTACCCCCTTATTTGACCAACTGGACTTGATCAGCATTTCCTATACTAATTATACCAACAACATACAAATCTTTCTCCCCGCTCTGGCATTAGTACTCAAGACTCACAGACCTTAAACACAGCATCCTCCATGATCTAGGCTTGTATGGACACACACCGGCTCTGTCTGAACCATGGCAAGAGAGAGATCCTCCTCATAGGCCCTTCTATAGTGATTAAGAAGCTCAATGCCTAATATACCTCCTACAATATTAATGGCACACAGATCCCGGTATCATCTTCTGTGCAGATACTGGAGTGTACCTTGACGACACCCTCTCACTCACCCGACAAGTCAACGCCATTGCCTCCTCGGCCGCATATACAACTAAATTCATTAATGCATCTAGAGCCTTCCTATCTCAAGACAGTTGCCTTACAATCGCCCAAGCTGTTACCGGGGCAAGACTTGAAAATTGTAATGGCCTTTTTGCAGGCACCTCATTACAGAACATACAAAAGATGCAGGTAATCCAGAACAATGCACTCTGAGCAGCATCGAATATCCTGAAACGGGGGCACATCTCAAATGCCAGAAAAGAGGGTCACTGGCTACCAATTTGAGAAGAATAATTTTCAAAACTCAATCTATTACACATAGATGTCTTTCCAACACTGCCGCACTGTACTTGTCGCACAAGATCACCAGAGCCCACTCGGTCAGACCCCATGAGATTGGCATACTCGCATAAACTCATTCAGCTGCAATTCAAAAAGTCTAAATCAGGAGGAGCAAGCTTTCCCACCTTTGCAACAAATCAGTGGAACTCACACCTGACCGCCGTGACAGCTGAACAATCATACTGGGCTTTCAGAAGGGCACTGAAAACGTAGCTGTTCACTTAATTTTAGCATGTGAATACCCAAACGCTCTGTTTTGTGTGTTAACATTGATTACGTGTAACTAGTTATGTAAAAGCGCCTGTATGCCTTCAGGTTTAACTCGCTTTGTAAATGAAAAAAATAAAAAATAAATACATACACTAAAGAGGTATGCTCTAACTTCAAAAAGAACAGTTTTGGTTTGGTTTAGTTTAGTTTATTCATTTGTATTGCGCGCCAGACCCGAGGGTAAGAGGGCGCAGGAACAAACAAGATTATTCTCAGCTTAGTTTCAGTGCTGTACAGTAGTTGCAGTGAGTACATTGGTTGGATCAGTTACAATAGAGGCAGTGATATACAATTTAAAATTTAAAAATATACATATTTACATAGTTTACAGTGGCATGGTAGGTTAGGCAGTCAATTAACAGTCATTGGCCCTCATTACAACACCGGCACTAAACCATGGCGCTATAAGCACCATGGTTGGTGCTGGTGTTGTAACGAGACCGCCATGGGGAAATGGGGAAATACCGCCCCATTCCAAGGTTGGCGGGGCAGTATTTCCCCATTTCCCCATGGCCCTTCCCCATTTTTGCCCCATAGGGCTCAATGGGAATGGGGAAAGCGGCAATTACGGTACCGCAAATTGCGGTACCGTAATTGCCTGCAAGGTCCCTTTGCGGGTCCCTACTTTAACGGCTGGAAACATCTTGCATAAACAATCTGGCAAGCCCTGAAAAATATAATTATGTAAGTGATTTCAATCGGGCACTTCACCTAAGTCAATGCATAGCGTGGGATGCACAACTCAAACCCTTAATTATTTATTTGTGTCTATAAGTTCTTTTATTCTGAACGATGTACCACTTATATCACTCCCCTCTCTTTTAACCACCCCCCCCCAGGGTCACACTGAACCAGGAAGCAGGCTGGTTTGCAAAGTTAAAATATTTATTATGTATTTCACAATATATATATCTCACTATTTTAATGGGTATACAATGATCACCAATGGGGTGATTTCACACTAAACAATCTATTTAATATAAGGAGTAATGATGGGAAAAATAATGCAGCATAGAAATAATACCTTTGCATGTGTTCAATCAAATGGCAATGTGATTACTATTTCCCCTGCACACCCTCAATCCCCACAATATGCAATATAAAGAGATAGAAGGAGATAGAACAGGTTTCAGGAATGCAGAATTCAACAAAATATATCAATCTCAATTCCCCCCTCCCCTCCCCGCAAACACCAGAGAAAAACAAGAATGATTGGCAAACTGTCAAAAATGGTTTTAAAGTTGAATGAATGGGGTAAAACACTAAAAATGGATTTAATTCACTGAAATGGTTGAAATGATAGTGGGAGCCGCTTTATATGGTTGCAGACAAACACTATCAATGATTTGAGGGTAATAAGCAGGTTGAAAACTAACAGGCCGATTCATGGAATAATTAGCGCGGCGCAAGTGGCCAAAAACTTGCGATTCGCAGTGGAATAGCGAAAATCGCAGTGCAAGTGCGAAAATCGCACAAAAAGCAGCGCACATCGATTCATGGAAGGCCGTGCGCGAGAAAACCATCGGATGTGCGCTAAAAAAGTGCGCGGCGCACGGCGCTCAGGCCATCTAACGGCGTGCGCCAGGTCACAGCGAAAATCGCACAGGCCACAGCGAAAATCGCACATAGCGCAGCGCACACAACAAAAGTAGGCGGAACACGGGGCGTAACACTCGGAATGGGGAACAACTTGCCAAAATGTGGGCGTCACAGGGGAAGTACAGGGTGCAAGTGCGCGGAACACCCACACGCTCGCTTACAACACGTATTCTTGGAATCGAATAGGTCAAAAAAGCGCACGGTCAAACCAGCGCACAGGCACAAACACGACCGCCACAAGAAAGCAGGCGGTAGCATCTCAGCGCCTGTAATAAATGTGCACCAAAAGGTGCGCCAACAAATAGCACCTATATACAGCCATGATGAATGTCCTATACTGTGGCCCTCCAGGACAAATGACGTGCAAAGGGGTACCCACAAACACGGACACCCGCTGACTGAAAAATAACGTGTGCGTGTATTCCGGGGTGCGCGGGAACTTTCACACGTGATTTGGCTGGGTACGTGGATCTCAGGGGTGCGCGGAAAGTCCCACACGCAATTTGGCAGGGTACGTGGATTTCAGGGGTGCGCGGGAAGTTCCACACGCGATTTGGCCGGGTACGTGCGCGGGAATTTACACATGCGACTTGGCTGGGTACGTGGATCTCAGGGGTGCGCGGGAAGTCTCACACGTGATTTGGCAGGGTACGTGGATTTCAGGGTTGCAGGAAGTTCCACACGCGATTTGGCCGGGTACGTGCGCGGGAATTCACACACGCGATTTGGCTGGGTATGTGGATCTCAGGGGTGCGCGGGAAGTCTCACACGCGATTTGGCAGGGTACGTGGATTTCAGGTGTGCGCGGGAAGTTCCACACGCGATTTGGCCGGGTACGTGCGTGGGAATTTACACACGCGATTTGGCTGGGTACGTGGATCTCAGGGGTGCGCGGGAAGTCTCACACGCGATTTGGCAGGGTACATGGATTTCAGGGGTGCACGGGAAGTTCCACACGCGATTTGGCCGGGTACGTGCGCGGGAATTTACACACGTGACTTGGCTGGGTACGTGGATCTCAGGGGTGCGCGGGAAGTCCTACACGCGATTTGGCAGGGTACATGGATTTCAGGGGTGCGCGGGAAGTTCCACACGCGATTTGGCCGGGTACGTGCGCGGGAATTTACACACGCAATTTGGCTGGGTACGTGTATTTCAGGGGTACGCGGGAAATTCTACACGCGATTTGGCTGTGCGCTCCCAGGTATTCCCTGTGCACCCTCCACGGCCCCTGCAGGCAGCCGACACCACAGGGGACTACCCTGCACACCTGCTCATGTCACCCAGAACCCCCACCCCCCAGCATCCAGGGGCAGCCTCCACCAGGCCCCCACCCATGTCAACCACCACCCCCACCCCCCAGCCACCATGGGCAGCCCCCACCAGGCCCCCACTCATGTCTCCCACCCACCCCACCCTCCAGCCACCATGGGCAGCCCCCACCCATGTCTCCCACCCACCCCCACCCCCCAGCCACCATGGGCAGCCCCACCAGGCCCCCACTCATGTCTCCCACCCACCCCCACCCCCCAGCATCCAGGGGCAGCACCACCAGGCCCCCACTCATGTCCAACTCATGTCTCCCACCACCCCCACCCCCCAGCATCCAGGGGCACCCTCCACCAGGGCCCCACTCATGTCTCCCACCACCCCCACCCCCCAGCAGTGCAGGGGCATCCTCCACCAGGCCCCCACCCATGTCTCCCACCACCCCCAGCCACCATGGGCACCCTCCACCAGGCCCCCACTCATGTCCAACACATGTCTCCCACCACCCCCACCCCCCAGCATCCAGGGGCACCCTCCACCAGGCCCCCACTCATGTCCCCCACCACACCCACCCCCCAGCCACCATGGGCATCCCACACCAGGCCCCCACTCATGTCTTCCACCACCCCCACCCCCCAGCCACCATGGGCATCCCCCACCAGGCCCCCACTCATGTCTCCCACCACCCCCACCCCCCAGCAGTGCAGGGGCAGCACCACCAGGCCCCCACTCATGTCCCCCTGCACCCCACCCCCCAGCATCCAGGGGCACCCTCCACCAGGCCCCCACTCATGTCTCCCACCACCCCCAGCCACCATGGGCATCCCCCACAAGGCCCCCACTCATGTCTCCCACCACCCCCACCCCCCCGCCACCATGGGCAGCCCCCACCAAGCCCCCACTCATGTCTCCCACCCAACCCCACCCCCCAGCATCCAGGGGCAGCACCACCAGGCCCCCACTCATGTCCAACTCATGTCTCCCACCACCCCCACCCCCCAGCATCCAGGGGCACCCTCCACCAGGGCCCCACTCATGTCTCCCACCACCCCCACCCCCCAGCAGTGCAGGGGCAGCCTCCACCAGGCCCCCACCCATGTCTCCCACCACCCCCAGCCACCATGGGCACCCTCCACCAGGCCCCCACTCATGTCCAACACATGTCTCCCACTACCCCCACCCCCCAGCATCCAGGGGCACCCTCCACCAGGCCCACACTCATGTCTCCCACCACCCCCACCCCCCAGCCACCATGGGCATCCCACACCAGGCCCCCACTCATGTCTTCCACCACCCCCACCCCCCAGCCACCATGGGCATCCCCCACCAGGCCCCCACTCATGTCTCCCACCACCCCCACCCCCCAGCAGTGCAGGGGCAGCACCACCAGGCCCCCACTCATGTCCCCCTGCACCCCACCCCCCAGCATCCAGGGGCACCCTCCACCAGGCCCCCACTCATGTCTCCCACCACCCCCAGCCACCATGGGCATCCCCCACAAGGCCCCCACTCATGTCTCCCACCACCCCCACCCCCCCGCCACCATGGGCAGCCCCCACCAAGCCCCCACTCATGTCTCCCACCCAACCCCACCCCCCAGCATCCAGGGGCAGCACCACCAGGCCCCCACTCATGTCCAACTCATGTCTCCCACCACCCCCACCCCCCAGCATCCAGGGGCACCCTCCACCAGGCCCCCACTCATGTCTCCCACCACCCCCACCCCCCAGCAGTGCAGGGGCAGCCTCCACCAGGCCCCCACCCATGTCTCCCACCACCCCCAGCCACCATGGGCACCCTCCACCAGGCCCCCACTCATGTCCCCCTGCACCCCCACCTCCCAGCATCCAGGGGCACCCTCCACCAGGCCCCCACTCATGGCCCCTATCACCCCCACCCCCCAGCAGTGCAGGGGCAGCACCACCAGGCCCCCACTCATGTCCAACTCATGTCACCCACCACCCCCACCCCCCAGCATCCAGGGGCACCCTCCACCAGGCCCCCACTCATGTCTCCTACCACCCCCAGCCACCATGGGCATCCCCCACCAGGCCCCCACTCATGTCTCCCACCACCCCCACCCCGCAGTCACCATGGGCATCCCCCACCAGGCCCCCACTCATGTCTCCCACCCTCCCCACCCCCCAGCAGTGCAGGGGCAGCACCACCAGGCCCCCACTCATGTCCAACTCATGTCTCCCACCACCCCCACCCCCCAGCAGTGCAGGGGCAGCCTCCACCAGGCCCCCACCCATGTCTCCCACCACCCCAGCCACCATGGGCACCCTCCACCAGGCCCCCACTCATATCCCCCTGCACCCCCACCCCCCAGCATCCAGGGGCAGCACCACCAGGCTCCCACCCATGTCCAACTCATGTCTCCCACCACCCCCAGCATCCAGGGCCACCCTCCACCAGGCCCCCACTCATGTCTCCCACCACAACCACCCCCCAGCAGTGCAGGGGCAGCCTCCACCAGGCCCCCACCCATGTCTCCCACCACCCCCAGCCACCATGGGCACCCTCCACCAGGCCCCCACTCATGTCCCCCTGCACCCCCACCCCCCAGCATCCAGGGGCACTCTCCATCAGGCCCCCACTCATGTACCCCTGCACCCCCACCCCCAGCATCCAGGGGCACCCTCCACCAGGCCCCCACTCATGTCTCCCACCACCCCCAACCACCATGGGCATCCCCAACCAGGCCTCCACTCATGTCTCCCACCACCCCCACCCCCCAGCCACCATGGGCAGTCCCCACCAGGCCCCCACTCATGTCTCCCACCCACCCCCACCCCCCAGAATCCAGGGGCAGCACCACCAGGCCCCCACTCATGTCCAACTCATGTCTCCCACCACCCCCACCCCCAGCATCCAGGGGCACCCTCCACCAGGCCCCCACTCGTGTCCCCCTGCACCCAGGTCCTCACAATCCCCAATCATGTGCGTTATGGTCAGCTTCCACAGCCAAAAGGCCCTACCAAGTAACCCATTCACCCACATGGAAATGGAAATTACATGTTACACCCCCAAAGTTCATAAAGCAAATGAACCCATGTCCATCACACACAATGGTTGCAATTGAATGGGAAAACACCCAACATGACATGCATGAAACCAATGAGATGATACCACACAGTGAAGTATGAAAACAAAATTGTATTAAAAAAAATTGAATGCAAATGAAATGAAACAAACTACAATGGCAATGAAAAAAAGATAAGCTGCATGTCCGTCCAAAAAAATCAAAACTACAAATCCAAATCCAAGAAAATGTTGTTCAAAGTCACAATAAAAATAAAATCAATCTGAGAGAGAAAAATAAATGCAAAGACTATTGCTCCATGGAGAATAAATAAAAAATAAAAAAATAAAACAATCCAATGAAGAACTATGTACAAAACATCCAAGGCTCCATGAGCACAACTGAACAAAGGAAACCTACAAAAAACCCTAACTAAAATCCAACTATATACAAAAAGTGGAGCAGTGTCTGTCGACTCCAAATCATAAGAAGAAACAAAGGAAACCTAAAACTAAAGAACTATATACAAAGGCGGCGGGCAAGTCCAGCGGCTCACTCCGTGGTGTTCCGGGTCAGGGCATCATCAAACTCCTCGTCTATGTCCCGGAGGCGGTCCTGTTCCATGGCCCCGAGGGTCCGCAGGGACGACGCCATCTGCTCCTCCAACCCCCTGCGGATTGCCTCGAGGTACTCGGCCCGCCTCAGGGCCCTCCGCATGGAGTTCTCCGCCCTGACCATCATGAGCCGCGCCACTTCCGCCCGCCGCCGCTCCGCACCTATCTGCTGGCCCAACCGCAGACACACGGAAGACACTTCCTGTCCAGGGTCCTCCTGCCCTCCGGCCGATGCCTGCCCCTCTGATGTTGACGGCCCCGAGCCATGATGCCTCCCACGTTGACTCTGCTGCTGCCTCCGACGCAACTGCCTCTGCCAGCACGACGGCATCCAGGCTGATGGAATCCACTGACGCCGTCGTGCACGTGCCCTGCCTGATGATGCCGGCACATCCTCCATCTGCTGGGGTACAGTTGCTGTTGTGTCCACCCCTGCTGGACCTCCGACTCCCGACTGTGGCAGGGATGGGATCCCCACCGAGCTGGCTGCATTGGTCAGGGCAGGTCCACAGGGGGCCCTGGTGGCATCTGGGCCGGAAGACGGCAAGGAGAACGACCGGCGTATAGCCTCCACAGAGGAGGAGAGGGCCGCCAGATTGGCCGACACATGCAGGAAACCCCCGAACATGGAAGATCCCAATTGGGCCACGTCGGCACGGTGCTCTTCGTGATGATGTGCGTGCTCCTCCCGGGAAGCACGCACGTCATCACGAATTGCACCCGCGTGCATCGCAACCCCAATCAGGACCTTCTCCATACGGACACGGGTCCCCTCGTCCGCAGGTGGAGGGGAGTCAGGTGACATGGACATCCCCTCTACCTGCGGACGGGCCTGGGACGGGGCATCCCTGCTGGTGCATGGTGGTGCACTCACAGGGTCAGGGACAGCGACATGCACAGGCCCCTCCACGGTGACCTGTGCTGCCTCCTGCCCCTGCACTGCACCACTTGCACCAGCAGGGATGCCCCCACCAGGCCCCATGTGTGCCTCAGTGGCGGCCTCCTCCTCCTCTGTGGAAACCACCAACCTGGATGGCTCCTCACCATCTTCTGCCGTAGCAGGCCCCTGTGGGGGCTCACCCATCCCTTCCGCTGCAGCCGTGGGGGCATCCCCGCCGCCTTGCTCCACAGCGCCGTCTCCGCCCTCTTCTTCACTAGCCGCTGCGTAGAGGGAGACATAGAACACAAGCATCAGGGTACTGTTCAATGGTCCCCTAGACAGGAAGCAATAGCAGATGAGTACCACTGTCAAAGTACACTTCCATCATGTCCCTCCACAACACATGGGTCAGTCCAGGCAAAACACACACAGTAACAGGCATGGTGCATGCCATGGACATTTCCATACATGTCCAATGGACTCTTGAAACATACAATGATATGGAACTCACATGCATCATGGGTCATGCCTATCACATGCACACACTTCACCTCAGTCACATCCATCTGGCCTCATACACCCCAAACACAGTGGATACAAGGATAACTAGGCTGCATCAGTGAATCTGTGCATTGTCACACACATGTGTCATGCATCCACGGCATTCACAAGTCACAGACACGCAGATCAGGCACACAGACATGGCTACCATATATGTACATGGCATCAGCACCCATCCCTCACCCCCACCCATGTCCAGGAACAGAGACTGGCATGCTCTCATGTGTAAAACCTGCATAGGGCTCCCCATTTAGCATTTAAACACATGCAACAACCATGTGGTTCACACATCACTGGTCGCACATGCATTACCATGATGTCCCTGCACACATACATGCATACATGGCCTATGTCACACATACAGGCAAGTATCAGACAACCAGCACACCGCAACATGCCCTGTCTCACACAGCAATGCTTGGCCACTTACCGCTCAACTCCAGACGGGTCTCCCTCTCAAGGATCTGGGCGTGGAGCGCTGGGCGTACGCGTTCCAGGACCCTCATCTGGATGGAACTCATGCGGCCCCGGCCCCCCTCCACGAGGCGCCGGGCCTTCACGAGGGTCCTGGACCTCAAGTCCTCCCAGCGCTTCTTGATCTTCTGGACGTCGCGGGTTGCCACCTCCTCCGCGTTGATGGCAACCACACAGTCGGCCCAGATCCTCTCCCGTCCTTCCTTGCTGGCGCGGGACGATCCAAAGAGGGCATCATACTGCCCCAGGACATGCTCCACCAGGACACCAACTTCGGTGGCAATGAAGCTGGTGCCCCTCTGCCCCTCTGGCCTGGGGTTGCCACTGGTGCCAGATGTGGAAGTGCCCGACATGGCAACCCCAGAGGCAGGAGTGGGTGGGCAACTGGGTCCTGGGGCTTGGCTGCGGAGCGATGTTATCCCAGTCGGGAGTCTTCTGTTCCAGCAGGGGTGGACACAGCAACTGGACCCCTGCAGATGGCTGATGTGCAGGCACCAAATGGCAGGGCACGGTGGCAGCAGGCAGGCAGGCAGCAGCAGATGGCACGTGGGAGGCTGCTCAGGGCACTGGGGGGCAGTAATTCGGCCTTCTGGCAGGAGCGTGGTCTTCCGTGTGTTTTCGCGTGGCCAGCTTGATACGGAGTGATTTGGCACGTGAAAATCCTGCACGTCAGCGTGAAATTCGAGGAAAGGCCCTTAGCGCGTAAGCACGCATACGCGATTCTACTGGACCAAAGGCCCTCAGCGGGTAAGCGCGTCTGTGACGTGACCCGCACGGGTGTTTCCCTCATAGCACGTGATGACGGAGCACACGTGGAAAGACTGCACGTCAGAGTGTCATCGCGTGTAATTGGACAAAAGTGTGCGTACACGCGATTGGCCTATGTACGTGTATTTCAGGGGTGCGCGGGCACTTACACACACGAGTACATCAGCGCACGTGTATACCGGGGTGCGCGGGAAATTCCACACGCTATTGGCCTGGGTACTGGATTTCAGGGGTGCGCGGGAAGTTTCACACGCGAGTACATCAGCGCACGTGTATACCGGGGTGCGCGGGAATTTCCACACGCTATTGGCCTGGGTACTGGATTTCAGGGGTGCGCGGGAAGTTTCACAAGCGAGTACATCAGCGCACGTGTATACCGGGGTACGCGGGAATTTCCACACGCTATTGGCCTGGGTACTGGATTTCAGGGGTGCGCGGGAAGTTTCACACGCGAGTACATCAGCGCACGTGTATACCGGGGTGCGCGGGAATTTCCACACGCTATTGGCCTGGGTACTGGATTTCAGGGGTGCGCGGGAAGTTTCTCACGCTCGCCTACAACACGCGCAAAGAAACACATACGCCAGTAGGAAGCAGGCATACGTCAACCCGCGACCCATAAATTTGCGCGCAAAAAAAAATAACAAGCTCAGACGCCAGGATGAATATACCGTTCCTAGCAGCAGTGGCCGAGGGCTACCAAAGGAGGAGGAGGAGGATAGTCAGGGCCAGAATATTCACACCCAGAACCAGCCTTTTTGGGATGCCTGATGACCAGGTGTATGGGAGGTACAGGTTTCCACCACACATAATACTGGACCTTGTGAGTGAGTGGGAGGATGACCTCACATCACCCACCATGTTCTCCCAAGCACTCAGCCCCCTGGAGAAGGTCCTCAATGTACTGCACTTCTTAGCCACTGGATCATTTCAGCAGACAAGTGCCATAGTGGGTGGGGTGTCACAGGCCACGCAGTCACGCTGCCTACACCAGGTCTTGAACATCATCACTGCACGCCCATCAGTCCGCAGGCACATATACCTGCCCAGAACACCTGCAGAAAGGCATGCTGCCGCCCTGGATTTTTACGGTGTGGCACGATTCCCCAAAGTGCTAGGTGCCATCGACTGCACCCATGTGGCTCTACGTCCCCCCAGGGCATCTGAGCACATCTATAGGAACCGCAAGCACTGGCATTCCATCAACGTGCAGGTAGTGTGTAATGCCAAGGGAATCATCACCTCAGTATATGCCAACTATCCCGGGTCCACCCACGACAGCTTCATTTACCGAATGTCCACCCTAAGCCGGGACCTAGAAGCTGGGCGGCATGGCGATACATGGCTGCTTGGTGAGTATGAATGCCACTGCACATACATGCATGTCAGATACTGAGCAAGGTCACAACCCCAACAATGATACCAATCACCACCTCCACAGGGGACAGTGCCTACCCTCTCAGCCCCCACATGATGACGCCAATTCGGAACCCCACCACGCCACCCGAGGTAAGATATAACACAGCCCACATTGCAACCTGGGGCATAGTGGAGCGCACATTCGGAGTGCTTAAGTCACGCTTTCGCTCCCTTGACCGTTCTGGCGGGCAGCTGTTATACGCTCCCCCAGTAGTGTGCAGGATCATAGTGGCAGCATGTGTCCTGCACAACGTTGCAACACGCCGGGGCCCGGCCGTGGACATGGTGGTGCCCCCAGATCCCCAACCACATGCACGGCCGCTGCGCATGGGAGGGGAAAGGGCACGGGGGGAGGCAGCCCGTACACAGCTAGTGGCTAATTACTTCACATAGAAATCACACCCCTGTGGAGTGCACACTGCCCTGGCACATACCATCTGACAATCAATGATGACTCAACCTGACACTGATCCTGAATGTCTGGAGAATCAACCGTCAAAACCATATCAGCCTGAGATTGTTCACCTGGAAGTGTTACAATGTGTGCATCCATACCTACACAGACACCACCAATGCAGTTTCGTGAAAAAACACATTCATGCAGCTAAAATGAATACCCACTTGCAAAATGCAACATGAGGACAGTGCCATGTCACCCAACCCATCCCCAGCACCGCCACACGACACACCGTGCCATGTCATGCTATGTGCAGGTAAACAAAGTAATCCCCACAACATGACACAAGTGTCACAATGTACAGTGTCCCTAATTGAAACTCGCGACAACTGAAATGCTCACAGTAATGCAGGACCAACAACACACTTGAGCAGGTATTTAGCAATAACACTTATCAGCTACTGACCCTCAAAACTACCATCAACATGACATTACGAATGTAAGGAATTAGTAGTCTCACCACCTGGAAATGCCTGCACTCCCACCACTTCCAACTGTACAGTGTTGCCGCCATGTAGAGTTGTAGGTGCACTGCTGCCAACATGGACCCCATCTCCAAAGTAGAGGGCCTTGTGTAGACATGAGGAAAGGACCTGCAAATTAGGAGGCAGACACGGATGATGAGTTACACATCAATGCAGCATGCAGTGTACAACACAACAGCAATATGCACTAGGAATGTATACACAGTATTGACTAGACTACCCACACATGTAGTGGGAGTCCAATGTCACCATGTAAGTCAATGTCACTTGGGCACACCCTTTGCAAGCCCATGGAAACGGGAAGCAGGAGGGGTGTATGTGACAAAAACCCAAGCATATGAACCAAATACATGACAAGCCTGCATGTGCCCAGCCACAATGCAGCGTATGCCCACAGGAGCCACAGAGGGCAACACATTGTCCCAAAAAATAAAAATAAAGATAAAAAAAAAAATCAAAAATGGCCATTAATGGGCCCGGGGGAATTGGAGAGGCCACCCAGGAGGTCCGAGGACAGGGTGCACACCAAAACCCACCTGTGTGGATCTTGCGGAAAAAAAAACACCTCCATGGGCTCATGGCCCACACGGCTACCCTATTGTGGGAGTATCACTGCTGTCGCTATTATCACCCTGTGCAGCTGCATCCGGAGGTGGTTGCACTATGGGAGGCAGCCCACGCAAGGCCCTAGTCTGTTCCTCCATGGCTGCAAGCATGCGGGTGTGGTAGGTCTCGTTCTGGAGGATGAGTGTGCGGAGGTCCCCATGCAACAACTCACGGGATGCCCGGACCTCCGCCCTAGTTGCCTGCATCTCAGCTGAGAGCGTACGGGTGAGACGCTCTAGCTGCTGTTCTGTCCTTCGGTTTGTTGAAGCCTCAAGCTCAACAAGAGTCGTCCTGAGGTGA
The DNA here is from genome assembly GCF_040938575.1 of Ambystoma mexicanum. Taxonomy (NCBI): domain Eukaryota; kingdom Metazoa; phylum Chordata; class Amphibia; order Caudata; family Ambystomatidae; genus Ambystoma; species Ambystoma mexicanum. The sequence continues at coordinate 167,743,259 of NC_090923.1, read as the reverse complement.
AGGAGCTCCAGCCTCAGGGCTTCCCTGTGGCCCTGGGACTCTATGGAGATGGCTTCCTGCAGAGTCGCCAGTGCCGCCCGCCTGTCCCTGTTGGACGCCAACATGTCCTCCCTGTGTGACTGGCAGATGGAGTCGGTTGCCTGCTGTAGTCGCTCCATCAGCCTTTCGGGGGGGACAATGGAAGTGGCCACCCTATCCATGGCCTGAGCCATCATCTCTGATGATGCTGCCTGTTGGGTTGTCATACCGTAAATGGATTGCTCCCATGTGGTATTGCCAGGTGGCGTACGGCCACCACGTCGGCGGGCACCACACCTGTCTGGGGCAAGGCGAACTGCGCCTTGCTGTGCCGGCACTGCCTGAGGCTGCAGGACTGCATTCCCCCTCTGATCTGCTGGCCCAGGAACAGGATCAGATGTCGCGGAGTGTGACCCTGCACCCGTAACCACCAAAGGCGTAGCTGCCAACACTGAGATCCCCATTGAGGGTTCTGACCCTGGTGCAGGTGGGTTGGACAGAACAGAATCCCTCCCAGGAACACTCACCTGCGATGGCACGTAGGTCTCATCATCCGAATCAACAGCTGAGTACAGCTCGGGGGAGGTGCAGCCAGAGACACCCCTTGAGAGCACGACCTGCAGCAGTTGTGGGTTCTCACCCACCACCACACCACGTCCCTCACTGGTGGTCGGTCAGCCCTCGGACCCCTCCTGGGTCTGCACCATCTGCACAACCCCAGCAGTATCAGGTGCGTCTTCCCCTGCAAAGGCATAAAAGAAAACAAATGGAAACAGGCATTAGCACCATGGCACACAATGAGGGCTGAGAAGCAAGATAACCAGTACTTGATTGACACATGTCCCACATGACTAAAACCCTCCCATGCATGCACCCTCACTGCGTATGAAGGGCAGGCAAATGGCACACACTGATGACACCAAGATGGAAGATGAACACATTTTCTGCATGCTGCCTGGCAGTGGCATCACACATTGGCCTGTGATTGCCAGGTGAAATACACATGCCATCACACAGATGGCATGTGCCATTGCTATTGAGTGAAGATGGAGAGGAGGGCAGCACTTATTCATTCAGTCCAGTTCCCTCATGTAATAGCTTTTCTAATTCAAACAGGTCTGATTTTTCACCTGGAGCTGCCAGTCCAAAATGGTCCGATTGCACAGGGACATGTCTGAACAAATGATATCCAGGCAACAAAGTCACTCCACTTTACCATAGCCATGTCAGACATGTGACTAGAGGACTGAGAAATGCCTAGTAAAAGTGGTGGAATGCAAACAATCTGCCTGAATGAACATAGAAAAATAAGCAACAATGTTGTGGCAAGGTGACACTTCAAGGGCAACTGGCGTGCTGTTGGGCTAGATGTCTACTGTTGGCAGAAGGGATACTGCTATGGCCAAATGCTGCTGCGCAGAATGTATTACATGAAGCACATGGGTGACCCAAACGACTCAGGCGCACACAAACAGAAGCCCTCACACACACACCATGCACATGGATGACACACACATGCATGTGCACTCACCGGACAATGCCTCATAATCAGGCAGATCTCCCACGCCTTGGATCTGTTCCTCCGTGACGTAGGTCCCAGCGACTGACTCATGTGGAGTGAGTTCCATGTCTTCTACTGGAGACCCACCTCCAGTCACTAGAGTTGCGGCATGACTTGAGGCCAGTTTATTCTTTGCCCTGCGCTTTAGGTCATTCCAGCGCTTATAGCAATCATTGGCTGGGCGCCTCACGATTCCAAGGGCACTTACGATGTCCGCAACGGTCTGCCAGTGTGCCTGGCGTTGTGCAGGTGTGGTCTGTGATCCTGCAACAATGACCATCTCGTTATCATGTGCGGACACATACTCGACAAGTGCATTCAGTTCGGCATCCGTGAAGCTGGGCTTCCTCGACGGGCCGGACTGTGTAGCCGTGTCTGGGGCATCAGCCTGTGCCGGACGAGCACTCTTCCTCTTCCGCTTGGAAGGTGGCGGTGATCCTGAGTGTCCTACGCCGCCCTGGACACTAGGGGCAGGAGCCCTGGTGGACTCTGTATCAGGAGTGTGGGATTGCACACTCAGCATGGGAGTTGGTGCAGGCATTGGCTCAAGTGTAATGGTGTCAGGGGGAATGTCAGCAGGATGGACTAGGACAGACACTGTCCTGGCTGGGTGTGTGAGAGCTGGGGTGGATGGAGCCGCAGCTGCCCCTGCAGCCTCTCCACCCTGCCTACTTGGGGCAGCAGATGACCTTGCTGCCCCTGATCCACGTGGCCTGATGACATCAACGTGCACCAGCGCACGTGTCATAGGCCTGCTGACCTGGAAGTCAGCCATGGAGTCAGCCAGGTCTGGTGCCACAATGGGCTGGTCCAACAAGGGCTGAGCATGGATGGTGTCAGCCACATCAGCCTCAACCAGGGGGGTAGGGGGATTATGGGTGCCCTTGACTGGTCCTCCACACATGGGGGGACAGGGTCACCCTGCAAGTAACGACCACGTCCCCTACCGGATCCACCACGGCCACCACTTGTGGCTCGTCCACCTTTGCCACCCTTACGGATTCCTCGCCTCCCAACCATGGCACTGATGTTAATGTGCGTTTGGGAGTGGCTGTAAACTATTGTCCTGGGCAATTGGGGGTCAAAGGGGTTGGGTACCAGATGGTAATTGTACCCCAGTGCTCTGGCAAGGCTGAATGTGACCCCTGGGGAAAGATGACGGGTCACGCAACGCACAGGAAGCCCAAAAAAGGGAGATGACGTGCACGCAACCCCTCCTAGACCACGGGTGCGGAAAAAAAACCTGCACTACGCTGTGGCACCCAGTAACACAAGAATGAACGTATGCGTGTCACACGCAGCCTAGAATGACCTCTGAAGGGGTAGGCTACACACAGGACAAGCACAGATGTTAGATACGTGCGTGACTCACCGTCTGCCAGGAAAAAGAGCGTGAAAAAGAAGCGCGTTTGGTTGGCAACACCCCCGCCAAAAGAAGAATTGTACGCTGTCTGAGGAGACAGGACAACAGTAGAAGGGAACACTGTTTGAGGGAACAGGCCCAGGAAAACCAGAAAAAGAGAAAAAAGAGAAAAAGCTGTCAGAGGTAACAGGGAGTACAAACTTGAAACACCGTGAAGTAAATCGCGTGTGAAACGACAAGAAGTACAGATTTCACCCACTCGCTCTCCACGAAAAGCACGTACAAGGAAATGGTGTTCTACACGTACCTTTTATGCAGGCCCACATGTCCAGCGTCACTTCCGCTTGTACGCGCTAGGGCCATTTCCACCAATTACACGCTTTGTCGCTTCCGCGTGTACGCGCTATTTCCACCATTTACACGCTTTGTCACTTCCGCGTGTACGCGCTATTTCCACCAATTACACGCATTGTCACTTCCGCGTGTACGCACTATTTCCACCAATTACACGCTTTGTCACTTCCGCGTGTACGCGCTAAGGCCATTTCCACCAATTACACGCTTTGACACTCGGACGTGTCTTTCATTTTTTTAACACGCAACATTTCAAACGTGTGCCATATTCAACGCGCACGTGACTTCATAGACCCGCATGGGTCTATGAATGTACAGACGTGTGCTGACGCACTTACGCGCTAAGGGCCTTCCCTCGAATTACACGCAGACGTGCTCGATTTTCACATGCAAAATCACTCCGTATCAAGCTGGCCACACGTTCACACACGGAAGACCACGCTCCTGCCCAGAAGGCCGAATTACTGCCCCCCAGAGCCCTGAGCATGCTCCCACCTGCCATCTGCTGCTGCCTGACTGCCTGCTGCCCACGTGCCCTGCCATTTGCTGCCTGCACATCAGCCAGGGGTGCTGTTGCTGTCACCACCCCTGCTGGAACCGAAGACTCCCGACTGCTTTTCCATCGCCCCACAGCCCAGCCCCAGGACCCAGTTGCCCACCCACTCCTGCCTCTGGGGTTGCCATGTTGGGCACTGCAACATCTGGCACCAGTGGCAACCCCCGGCCAAGGAGGCAGAGGGGCACCAGCTTCACTGCCACTGGAGTTGGTGTCCTGGTGGAGCATGTCCTGGGGCAGTATGATGCCCTCTTCGGAAGGTTGCGCGCCGACAAGGAAGGACGGACTCGGATCTGGATGGACATCGTGACTGCCATCAACTCGGAGGAGGTGGCAGTCCGCGACTACGAACGTGTCAGGAAGCGCTGGGTGGACTTCAGGTCCAGGATCCTCAACAAGGCCCGGCGCCTCCTGAAGGCAGCGGATGCTAAGGGGCGCCGGGGCCACTTGTCGGAAGATCAGATGAGGGTCCTAGAACGCATATCCCCAACGCTCCACGTCCAGGTCCTTGAGAGGCAGACCCGTCTGGAGTCGAGCGGTAAGTGTACATGCATACTGATTGTAAGCTGTGTGTGTGGAGTGCCAGGAGTATGCAGGTTGAACATGTATTTTTATGTGGGCAAGTAGGGGGGGTGTACAGGGCCGTGAGGGTGACACATGCGAGGGGTCTCATGTGTGACACATGGATGGTGCTTGTGTGTGTGTGCTTGCATGGCACAGGATGTGGAGGAATGATTGTCAGGTGTGACATGGATGTCGATCGGAACACTGCGACAGTTGGCGGAGGTGTACACATGCATGCAAGTTTGGTGGTGTGTGTGCATGTGTAGTGTACTCCCTATGTTGCATGTGATGTGTGGATGACCTTTGGCTGCTCATGCTGTTGTATGTGAATGGATGGTGCTGGCTGTTCCAATATGCCTGTGGTATGGCTCATGTGTGCAAGTTGAAATGACATGTGTGTTGGGGATTGTGATGCCATGTCTGAGGTTTACCAATGCCACTCATGTATGACTGTCATGTGTGTATGAGTCCCTTGGGCAGTGCCCTGATGTCTGCAGCGTCAACTGATGAAGAGGGCGGAGAAGGCGCTGGGGAGCACAGCGGCAGGGGTCGCACCACCAGCCGGAGACGCAAGGCCCGGATCCCCTCCCAGGTTCTGATCTCGTCGGGGAGTGAGGAGTCCGGTGCCGTGTCCCAGGCCGCAGCTGTCGAGGGGAGGTCCAAGAGGTGGAGGTTGGAGTTGGACTCCTCGGCAGCAGAAGGGGCAGCTGGGACCCCACAGGGCCCAACGGAGGAAGATGGCACGGAGTCATCCAGGTTGGGGGGGGTTTGGAGGAGGAGGAGGCCGTGCAAGCGACAGAGGCGGGGTCTGGAGGTGGGGATTTCACTGGTGCTAGTGGTGCAGTGCAGGATCTGGGACAGGAGGCAGCACAGGCCGCCGCGGAGGTGCCTGTGTGCAATCCTGTCCCTGCTCCTGTCACTGCATCATCTTGCACCAGCGGGGATGCCTACCTCCAGACCCGTTCTCAGGGATGGGATTGGCTTACAACACCTGGCCTTCCTCTCCCTGCGGATGTGGCTATCCTGCACCAGGTTGAGCCTGTCCAGGGTGGGGTGGCGTTGCGTCAACGGGTCATGCGAGCTGACCTGCAGTCTTTTCATGATGAGTCTGCACGTCTTCTTGCATGGCTCGTTGACTGCGTTGACCCACTGGGACAGCTCACCAGGTCTGGATTCCTTCGTTTCCTGGACCTTGTTCCGACCCCCTCCTCCACGGAAACCCCTAAGCCCCAGTCGTCCTCCATGCCATCTTCCCACCCATGTATCACCTGGGTGCCCTGTGGAGCTGCCTCCGACCGTGCGGCCAGGCTGGTGGACAACAGATCCCTGCCACAGTCGGGAGTCGGACGTCCAGCAGGGGTGGCCACATCAACGACTGCACCCCAGCTGGAGGAGGATGTGCAGGCACCATCGGACAGGGCACATGGACAGCAGCAGCTGCAGCAGCAGGAGGCTGTAGGTGGGAGCCACGATAGCTCGGGGCCTTCAACATCGGAGGGGCAGGCATCGGCTGGAGGGCAGGAGGACCCTGGACGGGAAGTGTCTTCCGTGTGGCAGCGGTTGGGCCACGCCATAGATGCGGAGCGGCGGGCGGAAGAGGCGCGGCTCACGATGGTCAGGGCAGAGAACTCCATGCGGAGGGCCCTGAGGCGGGCCGAGTGCCTCGAGGCAATCCGCAGGGAGTTGGAGGTGAACATGTCGGCGTCCCTGCGGACCCTCAGGGCCATGGAACAGGACCGCCTCCGGGACATAGACGAGGAGTTCGATGATGCCCTGGCCCGGAACACCACTAAGTGAGCCGCTGGACTGGCCCGCCGCCATTGTATATAGTTATTTAGTGATAGGTTTCCTTTATAGTTTATTTTTATTTGGAGTCGACGGACACTGCTCCACCTTTTGTATATAGTTCCATTTTAGATAGGTTTTTTGGTAGGTTTCATTTCTTCTGTTGGGATGATGGACCCTGAATACTTTGTACATAGTTGGACTTTGGATTTGGACATTTTTTTTACTATGAATATTTTTTCCCATGGAGCAATGTTTTTCATTTTCTTTTTTCCCTTCATTTCCTTTTTATGGACTTGTACTTTGGAAGAAATGTTTTGGGATTATCATTTATTGATTTTAATTTGAAAAGGGACAGCCAGCTTAATTTTTTCTTTTTTTTTACTTGTGTATTTTGTTTAATTTTGATTGCCATTACTGTTGTTTTTAATACATTATTTGGATTTTTTAATTCTTCAATGTGTGGTTTTATCTCATTGTTTTCATGCATGTCATGATATGGGTTTTCAGGTTCACTTGCAACCATTGTGTGTGTGTGAGACACATGTGTTGATTTACATTGTTTCCATTGGAGTAGTATCATGGGTGCATGTAATACTTGGTTGTGTCTTTGGGCTGTGGTGGCTGGACATGAGGCCCATGCTTGAGGATTGTCAGGGCCTGTGGGCAGGGGGACATGAGTGGGGGCCTGGTGGGGGATGCCCCTGCACTGCTGGGGGGGGTGGGGGTGGTGGGAGACATGAGTGGGGGCCTGGTGGGAGCTGCCCATGGTGGCTGGGGGGTTGGGGGGGGTGCTGGACATGGTTGGGAGCCTGGTGGGGGCTGCCCATGGTGGCTGGGGGGTGGGGGTGGTGGGAGACATGAGTGGGGGCCTGGTGCAGGCTGCCCCTGCACTGCTGGAGGGGTGGGGGGGTGATAGACATGGTGGCTGGGGGTGGGGGGGTGGTAGACATGGGTGGGAGCCTGGTGGGGCTGCCCATGGTGGCTGGGGGGTGGGGGTGGTGGGAGACATGGGTGGGGGCCTGGTGGAGGCTGCCCCTGCACTGCTGGGGGGGTGGGGGTGGTGGGAGACATGAGTGGGGGCCTGGTGGGGGCTGCCCACACTGCTGGGGGGTGGGGGTGGTGGGAGACATGAGTGGGGGCCTGGTGGAGGCTGCCCATGGTGGCTGGGGGGTGGGGGTGGTGGGAGACATGGGTGGTGGCCTGGTGGAGGCTGCCCCTACACTGCTGGGGGGGTGGGGGTGGTGGGAAACATGAGTGGGGGCCTGGTAGGGGCTGCCCATGGTGGCTGGGGGGTGGGGGTGGTGGGAGACATGAGTGGGGGCCTGGTGGAGGCTGCCCATGGTGACTGGGGGGTGGGGGTGGTGGGAGACATGGGTTGTGGCCTGGTGGGGGATGCCCCTGCACTGCTGGGGGGGTGGGGGTGGTGGGAGACATGAGCAGGTGTGCAGGGTAGTCCCCTGTTTTGTGGGCTGCCTGCAGGGGCCGTGGAGGGTGTACAGGGTACACCTGTGTGGACCCACCCAGCCTAATCGCGTGTGATTATTCCCGCGCACCACTGTAATACACGTACCCAGCCTAATTGCGTGTGATAATTCCCACTCACCCCTGTAATACACGTACCCAGCCATATTGCGTGTGACAATTCCCGCGCACCCCTGTAATACACGTACCCAGCCAAATCGCGTGTGATTATTCCCGTGCACCTCTGTAATACACCTACCCTGGCTAATCGCGTGTAAAACTTCACGCGTACCCCTGTCATACACGTACCCAGCCAAATCGCGTGTGAAAATTCTCGCGTACCCCTCTAATACATGTACCCTGGCTAATCGTGTGTGTAACTTCACGCGTACCCCTGTCATACACGTACCCTGGCTAATCGCATGTGAAACTTCCCGCGTACCCCTGATATGAACGTTACCCGCTTTGCGTTCCTTGTTTGGCAGCCCTATCAACTGGTCCAGGGTTAGCACAGCCCTTTGCGATGATTTAGCGATTTTGATGGCTTTTCCTTGCGCGAGGGCGTTCTTGGGGGCGTTACTTGCGCTGCTGCAGGGTCGCTGCGATACTCTGCGCCACGGCTGGTTTGGGAGCCTAAAATCCATGAATACGCTGTGCGCGGAAATCGGTTTTGGCGCACGCGCCTGGCGCAGACAATCGCACGCGGACACTCTGCGCCAGCCGCTTGCGACACTTTTCTGCGAAATTCTATGAATTACCCTGTTAATTTTGAGGTCGGGTGCAATGAAAAGCTATTTTACACGTTATAGATTTTGGGCAAACGAAACATTTGCGGCAAACATTTCCGTGTGCGGTAAACGCGATTGCGGAAAAACTATAAGAGTTCAGGCAAGACAAAAAGGATTTCTAACAATACAGTTCTGGATAGAAGATAGATTTGATTTGGATAGAGATGACTATGGACAGTACATAGGCAAGAGACAATCCTATACTATGGATACTCACTACCAATGTTTTGAATGGAACCGTCAGGGATTCTGGTCAGGGATACTTTCTGGGAGAGTCTGCTGGGCACACCAGATTGGTTTGGTTCAGCGATCAGCAAGGCGCTCTGGACACCGTACGGCAGGACTGGACAGCAAGGTGCTCTGGTCTACATTGCGCAGCACAACTGGACTGGATCTGCAATGGCGCTCTGGTCTGCACAGCACAGCATGGCACCAGGCAGGGTTTCATCTTCCCTTCTAGTTATGAAGATAATTCTTTGACAGGCAAGCAGTTACAGCACAGCCTGGCTGCTCTTTGGTTTCCCCTTTAAGTTGAGGGATGGGTTCTGGAAGTTAGGCCCAGCTGAAAGTGGCTCAGCTATGCTCTGAGCCTTTCTGCTTGCAAGTTTTTGGAGTCTGGAACAAGGAGTGTGGATGGATCTCCTTCAAAGTGCTTTGCCATATTCGGGATGGTGGGTGGATCAGTGTCTTTTTCTAGGTCCTCAGCTGTCTCTATTTATGTGTTTCATAAAGGGGTGGGTATGCTGAATTATCCTAGGCGCACCCCCTAGGTACTCTATTGGCTAAAGTCTGCTCTCTCCCTTGATTGGAGGAGAAAACAGTGTGTCACCATGATGATGTAGTTTATGTGGCAAAATAGCCTTCCCTTTGCCTTTTAAACATACAATCTATTTTTGATATAATACATCTTTAAATGTGTACAATCTTTATACCAATAACAGACATAGATCACATATTTTGTGGAGCAAACCCTCTTCCAATTCTCGTTGCGGTGGGATCTTGGGTCTGGATTTGACACATTTTCACACTTTCTGTCTGGGACACACTATCTGATTTGTCCATGCTTCTGACAGAAATACAATTGCTACAAAACCAGAATTTTCACTGCGCCTTCTCAGAACATGACACAGAGTTCTGGCTCCTCTTAAAATGTGCACAAAAGAATCACATTAACAATGCTCCCAAACCGAATATTTCGCATTCTAATGATAGGGCGTGATGACGCTCCTAATGGCCTTTATTTGTTTTAGGGGATCCTTGAGCAAGGCCCTCTTGACCTTGTTGGCTTTTTTGGTTCAGGGGTGACCCTGGTCCACTCATCCTCTGACTCAGAGGCACTGCTACCAGAGGTGCCTGTCTGGTCTTCTAGGCTCTCCCGGATTCTGCGAGCCTGGGAATGGCTGGCAGAATGTCGGGGCCTAGTTTCTTGAGTCCTGTGGTGCTCAGAGGAGTCTTCTTATTCCCCCCCCCACTGTCCTAGCTGGGCAGAGGTTTTCAGGATGCCCTTAGTGGGCCTACTCTCATGGAGTTTCCCACTAAATCTTACCATCTGGTCTCTGGGGAAATTATATTTTTGAGGATCCATTTCTCTGACCTGACCCTCATCGGAGACTCCCTGATCAGAGAATGTGGCCCTAATACTTGGGAACCCCTACCCAGATGCCCACCCATCCATTCCTGGGAGGTGCTGATCTATGAGCCCCACACTCCTCATCAGATTGAAGTCTGCCATCCCTGTGGCCCTTGGCTCATGTGCACCCGTGGACATGGGGGTGGCAGAGTCCATGGAGTGGAAGAGATGAAGGTCTCTGGTACTAGGGTTCCTGTGGTTCTGCTCAGGTGTTTCCCTTTCCCAGCTAACCTCATCTCTCTCAGCCCCTGCTCCCTGTTGCCATGCAAGAAACTGAGCTTTCCGTTCCTCTATCAAGGCCTTGCTAGTCTCAATCAGTTGTTCTTGCATAGCTACCTGTCTGTGGAACCTGTCATTTTTCTCACAGAGAGCCTCATTGTCTCTCTGTGCTTTCTGAGTCCTTTTAGAATATTGGGCCAATCTTTACTGCAGGAGGGTTACCTCTGAGTCCTGTCCTTACTGGCCTGTTCACTTTTTGCTAGAGCATCTTCCATCCTCCTGGAGTGCTCTAACAGTTTTGTGTAATCTTTTTGGTGCTCACCCAGTCCTTGGAGGGCCAGGTGGTTTTCTTCCATCTTATCTTTTAAATAACTGACTTCCAGGCCTAAGGTGTCCCTTTCCTGAATAGAGTACCCCTCTGTGGAGCCAGGTCATCCCTTTGTTTTTGGATGGCACCAGCTTTCTGGCGCTCCTCATCAAATTCTGTCTGGGTGTCAAGGTCTTTCAGAATTAATTTATTATGTTCTTCTTTTTCTTGGTCTAGGCAGTTTTGCAGGGTGACTACCTGCTCGTCACAGGTCCTATTAAAATGTATTTTCTGTTCCAGCTTTTCTGGCTCTGCAGTAGACAGTCCAAACTTTTTTGGCACTCCTTCTGCAGTCCCAGCACTTTGGTATCCTGCTCTACCTTCTCCTGCTGTAGGATATCCATATCTTCTTTTATTTTTAATCAGGTACTGCCTGGTTTCATTCTCTGATTCATGGTTCTTTTGTAGCCTTTGCTATGCAGAGTCCAGATCAGTTTGGGCTTTTTCTAATGATTGGAGTTGCTTGTTTGCCAGATCTAGGTTTTTGGCATATTTGTCCTGTATAGCTCCAATGTGGAAATACGATATGCCGCTATTTTGGAAATATTACTTTGTTCTTCTTTTACCTTAGGGGCCATATACAGTTCACTCAGTGCCATATGTAATGGACCCTGATCCTGCCATATATTTAATCTGGTTGCAGTGGCCTGTTCTTTAATTTCCTGCAACCAAACATTCTGATCGTGCTCTGTCCATTCACCCCTGACGTATAATTTGTGCAGTAGGTGTTCTTTTGCCATATTGATTTCTACTATGGTTGCCATTCCAGAAACATTAATTTCCTTTCTGACTTAAAGAGGTTATTTTTTCTTTTTGCAAATAGACCAATTCCTTAGAACATTCCTATAGAAGGGTGCTTTTCACAGTGTAGCACAGTGTGGTAGCCCAACAGGGTTTATGCACCCTGTCAGTTAGCACGCTGTATTAGACTGTCACAAGTCAATGCCTAGCATGGGATGCACAACTGAAACCCTTAATTATTTATTTGTGTCTATAAGTTTCTGAACGATGTACCACTTATATCACTTATATCACGCCCCTCTCTTTTAAACCCCCGCCCCCTGGTCACACTAAACCAGGAAGCAGGCTGGTTGGCAAAGTAAAAATATTTATTATGTATTTCACAATGTATATATCACACTATTTTAATGGGTATACAATGATCAGCAATGGGGTGATGTCACACTAAACAATCTCTTTAATCACAAGGCGCAATGATGGGAAAAATAATGCAGCATAGAAATAATACTATTGCATGTGTTCAATCAAATGGCAATGTGATTACTATTTCCCCCTGCACACCCTCAATCCCCCAATATGCAATATAAAGAGATAGAAGGAGAGAGAACAGGTTTCAGGAATGCAGAATTCAACGAAATATATCAATCCCAATTTCCCCCCAGCAAACACCAGAGAAAAACAGGAATGATTGGCAACTGTCAAAAATGGTTTTAAAGTTGGCTTTCAATGAATGGGGTAAAACACTAAGGGCCTCATTATAACCCTGGCGCTCCTGGATTGAAGGGGGCCGGTACAGGACCGTCCCCCTTCAATCCGGGAGTGCCGATTACGAGCTTCCCATCGTGGGACCCGGATTGCATGCCTGGTAAAACCAGGCGTGCTTTCCGGATCCCGCAAGGGGAAGAGGGAGGCAATAACGGGCAAGTTGTACTCTGCCCGTTATTACCTCCCTCCCCATTTCCATTGAGCCCTATGGGGCCTCCAATGGGAATGGGGATGGGTTCCTGCATGGAGGACTTACCGGGTCCTCCTATCTCAGAGTAACCTGGTAAGTCCCCATTGCAGCAACCCCGTAATGGAGCCCGGAATGGAGGCAGCCATGGAGCTAATAGCTCCATGGCTACCTCCATTCTCATAATGAGGTCCTAAAAATGGATTTAATTCACTGAAATGGTTGAAATTCTAGTGGGAGCCGCTTTATATGGTTTCAGACAAACACTATCAATGATTTGAGAGTAATAATCAAGTTGAAAACTTAATTTTGAGGTCGGGTGCAATGAAAAGCTATTTTACACGTTATAGATTTTGGCCAACTGAAAAATTTGCGGCACACTTTTCTGTGCATGGTAAACGTGATTGCGGAAACACTATAAGGAGATGAGATGCGATTTTGGGTTCTTTGGAAAGCTTAGGATGTTAGCTTCAAGTAGACACTTAATTTCGTTTCTAGCATAAAGTGTGAAGAAGTTATGGACGTTTTTGTGGAGGTAGTTTTTTTTTCAGATAGAGGCAAAATGTAAAACACAACTTCTTTACACTAGGGAGGGACTATGAAAAAACAAACTACACAACAGCACAACCACCAGACCAGGACGCCTCCGATCAGGTTGTTGCCGGCCGAGATGCTTGCCTTCTTTTGATGAATATATCAGCGCAAAGATGATTTTAACAATATTATGACAGAAGGACCATAGGGTGAGAGAGAGAGTTCAGGAAAGACAAAAAGGATTTCTAACAATACAGTTCTGGATAGAAGATAGATTTGATTTGGATAGGGATGACTATGGACAGTACATAGGCTAGAGACAATCCTATACTATGGATACTCACTACCAATGTTTTGAATGGAACCGTCAGGGATTCTGGTCAGGGAAACTTTCTGGGACAGACTGCTGGGCACACCGGACTGGTCTGGTTCAGCAATCAGCAAGGCGCTCTGGACACCGCACGGCAGGACTGGACAGCAAGGCGCTCTGGTCTACACTGCACAGCACGACTGGACTGGATCAGCAATGGCTCTCTGGTCTGCACAGCACAGCACGGCAGCAGGCGGGGTTTAATCTGCCCTTCTGGTTATGAAGATTATTCTTTGGAAGGCAAGCAGTTACAGCATAGCCTGGCTGCTCTTTGGTTTCCCCTTTAAGTTGAGGGATGGGTTCTGGAAGTTAGGCCCAGATGAAAGTGGATCAGCTTTGCTCTGAGCCTTTCTGCTTGCAGGTTTTTGGAGTCTGGAACAAGGAGTATGGATGGATCTCCTTCAAAGTGCTTCGCCAAATTCGGGATGGTGGGTGGATCAGTGTTTTTTTCTAGGTCCTCAGCTGTCTCTATTTATGTGTTTCATAATGGGGTGTGTATGCTGAATTATCCTAGGTGCACCCCCTAGGAAGTCTATTGGCTAAAGACTGCTCTCTCCCTTGATTGGAGGAGAAAACAGTGTGTCACCATGATGATGTAGTTTATGAGGCAAAACATCCTCCCTTTGCCTTTTGCACATAAAATCTATTTTTGATATAATACATCTTTACATGTGTATATTTTGTGGAGCAAATCATCTTCCAATCCTCGTTGCGGTGGGATCTTGGGTCTGGATTTGACACATTTTTCGCACCTTTTGTCGGGACACAATGTCTGATTTGTCCAGAATTTTGTACATATGTGCGCATGATATCTGGGCATAATCGTATGAAGTTTCATGCTTCTGACAGAAATACAATTGCTACAAAACCAGAATGTTCACTGCGCCTTCTCAGGACATCACACAGAGTTCTGGCTCCTCTTAAAATGTGCACAAAAGAATCACATTAAAAATGCTATTAATTTTATAATTTGTACAAATTCGTACAGTCCTTTATCAATCTTTTTATAAATATGCTTTCTGTGCTTTGTGAATCCACAAATGGTCGTCTATCCCCGCCTCCTTGGTTTTGCAGCTTCAGCAGCAATCCCCTTCTTCTTCCTCTGGCAGAGGCCACTGTTGACACTTTACAATCTGCATATCTTTTCAGCCAAGGAAGGTCCATTGTCTCTCCCAGGAGCAGCCCCTGTGCCCCTCCCCTCTTAATAAACCCCTGAATGTGAGTTCCCGGTCCAGAGAGCACAAGGGAAGTGCCTTGACCAGTGGGGAATTTGCTTTGTAGTTTGGCTTGTATCAGGCTTACATTAAAAGTCACTTTGTTACATTTTTCTTTGTTGAAAATAAAACTTGCAATTTTTAAAACAGGCAACTAGAACTCTACTTCCAGTCTCTAAACCATGGAGATTGAATATTTGCAACCTATATTACTTTTGATAACAGGTCACTTAATTCTCAGACATTTGATTTCAATTGCACAAGTTTAAGCTTCTGATGCAACTAATGACAGCTGTTTTACAGGCAGCCGCTGGTACTGCTCCCATATTTTGACAGATTTTCACAGGTAAGCACACTTTTTACTGTGGATATTTTGATGATAGATTCTGCTTTTCCTGACATTGTGTGTTCATAATGATTCCTTAAATGAAGTGGCGGGTAACACCCAGCAAAGATATTGGATGTTTTGTGGTGTTTTGGTCCGGTATTTTGTATTTTCAGCAACCAAGAAAAGGGGATTTAAGAGCAATTTCTGGGTTTCTCTCAATAAAGCACTGCCTTTCCTGCAGTGTTAATTTTTACTTGGTGGGTAGCCCAGTAACATGTTTCAATAGTGAGGTCTCCTTCCACCACTGACAACAGGCAAAGTAGATCTGGCAGCCCTCTTTTTGTGCTTGGTGGCGCACAATTTTCATAGGTTTGGCGCGCATAGGGCTGTTGCGGCCATTCTTGATGATTCTTTTACCATCAGCACACAGGGATGTCGCAGGGCAGAGCCTAGTGGGTTAAAACATCCCACAGTTATGACTAGAGTTGTAGGGTTGGGGGTCATCCTGTTACCACGTTAATAAGGGTATGGCTTGAAATATACCATGTTTATATCTACTGTGTCAATGTGATGACCTTTTTGCCAATTTGGGAGGTACAGTTAATATTGAGGTTGATTACAGTATGGGAAATATTGCACCTTAATTGTCTGTGTTGATGTGAGGAAACATACTGTTGATTGAGGAGATACAGTTTATGTTAGGTCCTATAATGATGTTCCTTGATGTCAACTATGACCACAAGATTGTGCTCGTTCAACTGAATTGGTGAGATCCCGTGACATTTTCCCAAACCCCCTCTATTAGTGCCTACAATTATGTATCCTGTTGTTATCGCTGATCACAAGATTGTGGATACGATTTACTAATGTGAATTCTACTGGACTGGTGAGATCCACTGCTATTTTCCATAATTCCCCCACTGCTTTAGTTGAACAAGGATACAACTAGATGTGACCTAAATATTTATGATATGTATATATATATATATATATATATATATATATATATATATATATATACCCATCCACGGTGATGGACAGAGTTTAGTTTTGTACATTTTTGAGAATCAGCACTCAGTGAGGGGGGGGGGGTGGAGTTGCTGCCTCCCAGCCAATGATGAGACTTGGAATGGAGGCATTATCAGATGGTAATCCCACTGCTCTGAGACTCCTCAGAGCTGGAGGCTGCCATCTTCCTGGCCGGGGAACAAGGTAAGTGCCCTGACCCCACCGCCTCTGCCCTCCACTCCCTTTCCACAGATTTCCCTCCTCCTCCCGACCCACTT
Source organism: Ambystoma mexicanum (assembly GCF_040938575.1). Lineage (NCBI taxonomy): Eukaryota > Metazoa > Chordata > Amphibia > Caudata > Ambystomatidae > Ambystoma > Ambystoma mexicanum. The sequence goes on along the minus strand of NC_090923.1, from coordinate 167,727,165 downwards.
ACCTTCTCCTTTTTTATTCCTATTTGAGAGTGGATGCACCGGGTCCACTTCTGTCCCCGTCACCTCCGCTCCTGTTCTGCGACATGCCACCATGGAAAAGGCGAAGGGACTACATGTCCTATCCATGGTGGCCTTCTTTTTTAATTACTTGTTTTTTTACTCTTTTCAATGACCACCACTGAAAGGGAGAATGGACTTTGTTTCCCTATTCCATGGTGGCCATTTATTTTTCTGTTTTCAGTTGCAAAACGTTGCAGCGTCTCGCAACTGAAGAAAGTTGCTTTTAGTACCCCGGTCCTGGTACTAATGACTCCCCGGCTCCAGCTTATTGCTTAATTGAAATTCACACACAACTGATATGGTTTATCTGTGATTAGGTTTACAGTTCAGTTCAGTCTATTCAATGATATTATATGATATTCATTGCACACATTGTGTACCTCATTACCGTACATATGTCATCATGCCGCAGCGTGATGGTGTGTTATGGCACGTACGATATAAAGCAGCCATTTTTCCTTGATTTCGATTTCTCCATGTGGTGCATATTGCTGACTGCAAGTAAGGCACTGTTCATGGTTCCTCTTGATCTTTTTGAATTTGAGATAATTTGAGGCTGAATATCATGCCTGTGGGTGATTAATGGTCCTTTATGGTGTGTTGCTTATTGTTATAGGAAGCTGTGGAGACACTACCAGTAGATGAACTGGAATTTCGAAAATAGGTTGATTCTATTGGTGCACTGAATGAAAATGATGACTTCTCAGTGTTTTCTGAAATAGGAGGTAAGGCCTTAAGCCTTTAGCTGAATTATTTACTTTATGTTTTTTTGCAGTTATCATTTAATCTTGAGTATTAGATGTATATATTTTTTTATTGTTAGGTTTTGAATAGCCTTTTGAGTTTGAACATTGACTTACCCTGGCAGACCAAGCGATTACTTCTGGACCTTTGATTAACACTGAACGATAACTTTATTCAATGGGAGATTAATGTACTTTATTTGAGTTATCATACATTTGCATTGCCTAATGGGTTGCTATAATTGCTTAATTGTGCTATGTAGATTACTACATTAAGATTTTTAAAGATTTATGGTGATATCTGCTCCTGACGAAGGGTGATACAAGAAACGCGTTGAGCTCACACTTGTTTTACTCTTTTCTGTATTAAATACATTTTGTTTTTTTGTTATATGTTGTGTTCCTAAATGCTTGTTTCTACCTGTCTATACTGACTGAATCATTGACTGTTACTCAGACAGTGGTCTGCTTGGGCGCGAGGGTCCTTTTGCTTACAGCTCTTATCTGTTCATTCTTCTAATATAGACGGTGGTGTCTGGACTCCTCAAAGTGCACCACAAAGCTACCAGCACCATCTCCTGGTCTAAAATGTTGCCAAATCCGCAGGAAGTTGAAGAGAAGCATACTGAGAGTGAAAGGGAATAGGTGGGGCTGTGGATCAAGATGGGCAGTCTGGTAACACTGTCAATTTAAATGTACAGTATCTCCGGCTCCTTATAGGAATTGCTCACTACCCCAGCTCCTTGGAAAGGTTTTTGGCAGAGATAATGATCAAGGGCCTGATTTACAAAAGCATTCTACAATGGTGCAATCCCATTAAAAAACGCGTTGCAAATCAGGCCCCAAATGTCTGAACCAATTGTTCCTTCAGACACTTGATTTAGAAGTAATGTGTGTCCTTTCATATATTCTTCAGCCTTGTATGCCCCACCAGAGAATGATTCCATGGGCCTCTTGAGCACGAGCTGCTGATGCCCTGATCATGCAGATGGGAGTGGATTCTAATCAACGCAGGCATGGGAAAGCCACAATATGAACGGTCGATTCTTCCTTCAGTTTCTAGGTACAATAAACGATTGCAAGAGAGGGGAAACAAGGGAGACAGGGCAGGAGGAACGGAGAGGAACAGAGAGGGAAGAGTCAAGCACGATTTCGGTTAAGATGTGGGGTAGGGCTCTAACCATAAGTACACAGACCAGCTGTGGAGCCATATAGGTTAAACCAGGATGCTTTATTATACATAGTCAGATATGTACAACTCCAGTTACTGGCAGGAATGTACATAACAGGATCAGGTAGGCAGTAGCATACATATAAGGAACAGACCCCCTGGCCATTCTCTCACCTCCAGCTCAGGCCCCCAACTGACATTCATGGAACACTCACACAAAGCACTCACTCAACATTCTCCTGAGCGGTCTATCATACATACACCAACATTCTATCAGCATTCACTCCTGGCCAGTGATACATAACAAGACTAACTCACATTACAACAGAGTCGCGAAAGAAAAGGGTGATAAAGTCGTAGTGAGGATGCATATAGTATGGGAAAAGAAAAAGCAGCAGGAATGGGACAATGGTGAAGGAGAGAGATAAATAATTACTGGAGAGAAAAGAAGGGTGTAATAGATACAGGAGGGAGAGAACGAGTAAAGAAAGGCAACAGGAAGGGGGAGGGTTAGAACACGGAGGACGCAAAGGGGGAAGACAGTGGTTGGGCCAGGAGAGGAAAGAGGGGCATCGAGAAAGAGGAAAAGGGTGTGTGGGGGAAGTGGAAGAGAGGAGAGAAACTGTTTTACGTTTGAGAACATCTGCAGTATGATACATAACTAACGTCGTGCTCGTGCAATGTGTTGGGAGGGGTTTACGAGCACTCACATCAGATCCCTGTCATTGGTAATTGCACTTAGTGGCCAGTGACTGGGTGATCTATGTGGACATGCAGGGTAAGTGGCGGGGCCAGCGTGATGGAAGCAGATTCTGACTGGCATGGGCACTGGTTCCTGAAGGGGGCAGGTTCACAGCTTAAATCGTGTTATTCTCAGCCCTAGGATCTCCCACCAGTGGCCTTGCTGTCACCTGCCACCCGCCACCCGCCTGTCATGAGAAGAGACCGAGCTCAGATTTATGCTTTTCATGCAATCGGAGTGGTGGTGAATTTGCAATTTGGGTGCTATTAACAAGCAAAACCTGGGTGTCATTTGAAAATCTCATTAAAAATAATAATGACCAACCTTTTCTGTGGCCTACACCACTCCCTGGCCCCAGGGACCATCCGAAGAGCTTCCAAGGCTCATTAGTGCAAACTAAATGGCCAGTAACAGGGGAAACTATTGGACATTTGTTACTTTGACTCTTTCTTAAAAAGACATGCTGAACGATGTTTTATGGTGTTTATTTGTGATTTCATATCTGTCAACTCACCTGACCTGGACTCAATTCACACACACGGCCAACGGCCAAGCCATCCATAGACGTCTATGGGCTCACACCCACTGAAGCAGAAACCATTGGCTCTCATCATCAGTTGGAGTGCCAATAAAGTGAGAGGTATGTGATTTTCACCCGGTCACATGCAAAACATGATTCCCTTCAAAGTTCCAGCAGATAATAGGGAAAGAAGGGGAAGGAATGGCGAGGGGTGGGAAGGGGGAAGCCAGGCCGAGTGGAGTATTTCAGTGCCCAATCAATTTCACGTTGAATCAGCTTTGAGAATAGATTTGAGCGCGAAATGCTCAGTGAGAAGCTTGGATTTGATTGTAGACCATTGGGCAGTTTACATACACTTTGCACCGGTGCAATTGCAAAGTTGCACGGTATTAGCACTAGGACAAAGTTTACCCTATTTTTAAAATACTGTGACACATTAAAAAAACATTGCATCATGACAAGAACTTTTCAATGCATTTTTGCGCCAGGCCTAGTGCCAATACCATTCCATATTAGCATTAGGACAAGCTTAGCCCTGGTGCAAAAATGCTGGGAAAATGTATCTTTTTTGCACTAGGGCAATTGTTGTGAACAAAAACTAACCTCAGCAATTTGCCAGACAAGATTAACTGTGTTTAAATATGGTACATTTTCTATCAGGTCAGCCATTATGTTTTGGATTCAAAATGTGGTAGCTACTTTACTGTATGGTCTGGAAACACAAAAGGTTGAATCCTCGACTGGATAGCGGAACACAACTGTGAAGTAACCATCACAGATACTGTACCCCAGATCTGGACTAACCACCATCTGCTATTATTTACAGTAGCAACGAACTCTGCCAGGGCCCAGTCCTCACTTGCCCCTCCTATGCACACGAGGAACAAAAAACTTATGACAGAGGAAAAACTGTTGCCCATTATACTACCTCAACTGAACTCGATCCCAGACAATATGGATCCCAATGTGCTAGTTGAACAATTTAGTGAAACTATTAATACACCCATTGACCACATAGCACCGCTCAAACTACGGAATAGTAAACCGAAAAAAAATCTTAACTCATGGTTCACTCCTCATCTAAAAAATCTTAGGCTAATTAAAAGAAAACTTGAAACTATTTGGAGACTCTCTCCTTCAGCCGAAAACAAACTTAACCTCTCCAAGGCATAATCCCAATACAAGAAAGACATCCTATTAGTCAAACAGGAAACTTATAATACTAGAATATCTCAATCTAAATCTAGTGTCAGAGAATTGTTCAGCATTCTGAAAGAACTGGAAACACCTATTGTTCCTCAAGAAAACTGCACCAAGGATAAAAAATGGTGCTCCAGCATACAGTCTGCCCTAACCAACAAAGCAGCCAACCTACAAACTAAAATTGCCCTCAAAAAAGCATCTCTAACGCCTCATATCCCGCAGACTATAGCACCACCACCAAAACCCAAACAAGAATCGCGTTTCTGCTTCTCTAAGGTATCGACCATTGAGGTAGAAAAGGTTATTCTGGGACTTAAACCGTCCAACTGTAAAGGCGATCAATGCCCTGCCCAACTGATTAAGGATGCTTCGAGAGAATTATCGCCATTCATAACTAAACACATCAACTCATCCTTTACCACAGGCACTGTACCGAATAACTTAAAAGAGTCTTGGGTACTGCCACTTTTAAAGAAGCAAACCCTTGACCCGGCCCTTCCCACTAACTTCAGGCCCATCACGACCGTGCCCTTTCTTCTAAAAATTCTAGACAAAGTGGCATTCATGCAAATACAAAACTTCCTTGACTCCAACCATCTACTCGGAACCTGCCAATCCGGATTCCGCCCACAACACGGGACTGAGTCAACCTTAATCGATCTTAAGGCCCAAATAGATCACTGCAGAGACAATGGCCAAGCATCCCTACTCCTCCTGCTAGACCTCTCAGCTGCATTTGATTTAGTTGACCATACAGTCTTATGCAGCCACCTAGACTCTGCAGCCCACTTCTCTAAAGAGGCCATAATATGGATCAAGTCATTCTTGAGTAACCGAACTATGAGAGTCTTTTCTCCATCAGCCTCGGCAGACCCATCCCCATAACATGTGGTTTACCTCAAGGATCTTTTGTGTCACCTACCCTTTACAATGTATTCACAAAGCCCCTCTTTGACAAAATGGATCATCTGGGTATCGCCTACACGAATTACGCAGACGATATCCAGATCCTCCTTCCGCTTTCAGGAGACTACGTCAAGGATCTGGCCCTAGTGAATAAAATCTAAAGCATCGTTCAGGCATGGATGGCCACACACGGCTTATGCCTGAACGATGACAAAACTGAGCTCATTCTCCTAGGCACCCCGACATACATATCCAAACTCAGCCCTGACTATGCCAATTTCATTATCGATGGGAATAACATAAAAGTAGCTAAGGAAGTGAAGACCCTAGGCTTTTACCTAGATGCCACCTTGAACTTTGCTAAACAAGTTAACTCTCTAGCCTTAGCTACTGCATACACATGCAAACTTATCAGAGCTAGCAAACAATTCCTCTCGACAGACAGTTGCATCACGCTTGCCAGAGCCCTTATACTTTCCAAATTGGATTATTGTAATGGACTATACATTGGGGCTAATAAACAGACCATGCATAAAATCCAGGTCCTCCAGAATAATGCCTTGAGAGCAGCTCTCAAGATTAACAGAAATGAGCACATATCTTCGGTAAGAAGAGAATACAAATGGCTATCCACTTCTGATAAAATTCAACTCAAAATTGCCTCCCTTACCCACAAGTGCCTCAACAACAAAGCACCACCCTACCTCAAGGATAGGCTACATATAAGAACCTCAACCAGACCCACAAGAACAGCGAACGCAAACTGCCTACAAGTCCCGCGATTCAAACTCGCTACTATAGGAGGACACAGCTTCCCAGTCAAGGCTGCGCAGCTGTGGAACTCCCTACCCCTTGACATTAGAGAACCCCAGCCATTTGTGAAATTCAGACAGAACTTGACCAATTGGTTGAGAGCAAATGACACCTAACTACCCTGACATGCTTGTATCCACTGACACACTAACCTGAAGTTCTACTTGCACCCCATTACCAGCCTATTTGAATCTGCCTCTTTCTTCCTGCAATGGAATGTTCCTGGTGCCTGTATATTATTACTGTGTATATTATTATTTTATATTCCTCTCAAGAATACCTGCACCTGTAAAACTTTGTTTCTGGACCTAGATCCTGCCTTGTATATATCTGCCTACTGTAACTTGTCTGATGTCCCTGTAGGTGTCCAGTCAACTCGTCGAAAAAAAACTGGTCGACTGCAATTTGGTCGACGCAATTTGGTCGAAAACCAAATGGTCGATTTTTTTTTTTTATTTATATATTTATTTTTCGGGTTTTCGTTTAGTTAAAAAAGGGGTTTTTAGAGAAAAAAAGGGGGTTTCTGGGGACCCCCCCCAAAAAAAAAAAGGGTTAAAATAAAAAAAAATGTTTTTTCGACCATTTGGTTTTCGACCAAATTGGTTCGACCATTTGTCTGGTCGACCAATGTTTTTCGACGAAATGTCTGGCAACCGTCCCTGTACTGTCCTACTTACCATGTACTGGTAATTAAGTTGAGCATATTCCTGTCTTGTGCGCCCTGATGCCCCAGGGTCTGGCGCGCTCTATAAATAATAAACTAACCTAAACTAAACTACACAAAAAGTAATTCAACCAACCTTTTTGAATCAATTGGAAGCAAATTTCTGGTGGGCAACCCTTCATCTTCCTCAGTGCATTGCTATGAGTTAGGGTTATCTTCTTTAACGGCTATCTATAACTGGCATCTGTGTAGTCTATTTCGGAAATGTTTGCTTTCTGCTTTGAATGATTCTACGTTGGCAATTGTATCAAGCTATCTGCTGTCTTCATCTCATAAATTTCCAAAACAGTGGTCCAAGAGGATCATGATGGTAATGGACAATGCTGACATCACTATTGATACTCGTGTGTTCAATCCAGACCGAGCAAAGAAAAAACTGCATATGATGGACTGGATTGACACAAGAGCTGCTTGTTTAAAACACAAAGATTTTAAGACTCACCTGTTTGGCCCAAAGAAATACTGAGAGATTGAACCCTTTCTTTGCAAAGCACCTACCCCTTCAATGAGAAATGCAGTATTACGTTATCGTTTCAATTTATGGCTGACTCGTGATGTGCAAGCTCGTAGAAAGTTGATCAATATTGAACATAACTGGTATCGCTTTTGCCATAATCTTGCCATTAAGGAAACTCTGGAACATGTGATTGTAGATTGTCCAGAATTTATGTACTTGAAACAAATACATTTTATCAAGCAATTGGTATACTTTGCACAAATTAAGCCAGAAAATAGATGGGTTGCAATAATAGCTACTAATATTATGAGCATTAGAATAGCCACAGTCAATTTTTTGAATGCTCTAAAACTGGATTAAATGTTGTAAAACTGAGTTAGACAATCCCTGAATTTTAACGGAAATAATATATACAATTATCTTAGTGAGATTGTACACCGAGAGCAATGCCAAGAGAAATTTTATTTTGTCTTATGTGAAATCTTGCTGACTTTGAGCCAAAAAAGTATTACTCTAGGCATATTTTATTGTATTCACTTTTTTGATATTCCCTTGAGTGTTGTTTTAAGATGGTTCTTCTTTTACTTTTCCTTTTGTGCTTGTTTTTTTGTTTTTGTATCTGTTTTTACTTGCTTTTTCAATTGATTGTTATGTGTCTAACTTAGTGTGTTTATTCAGTTTAATATGATTGCTAAATTCTGTTTTGTAATGAATTGATTAATTTCAGCTAAATTCAATTAAAACAAAATTGTTGCCATAGTGCTTGTGACAACTGCACTTGTCATGGTGCAATGATTTTGTAATATATCCCAGTGTGTTTGGAAATGGAGCAAACTTCGCCCCAGTGCTAATACCGTGCAATTTTGCACTTGCACCGCTGCAAAGGTTCTGTGTTCTGGCCCCATATGTATTTATCTTTCAAGCAGTTCTCTTCTAGTGTCATGGCTTTAGCAATTTATTTTGCATCTTTATATAGCGCCGCACAAGAGTGGGCCGCTTCAAGGTGCTTGTCAACAGGCGGAGGGGAAAGAAGTTATTGGGAGGCAATGGACAAAAGTTGAGTTTTAAGGGTTTTTCTAAATTCAAGATGATTGCCTGTGGAGCGAAGGTTTGCTTGCAACCTCAGCTCCTCTTCCCAGAACTGATCTCCTGCCCCGCTTTCCTCCCATCTCACCTGGGCTTACCAGCCTGCTTACAACCTGCACTCCTCTTCCCAGAACGCATCCCCTGTCCCGCTTTCCTGCCATTTCACCTGGGCTTACCAGACTGCTTGAAACCTCCGCTCATCTTCACAGAACTTATCACCTTCCCCGCTTTCTTCCCATCTCACCTGGGTTTACCAGCCTGCTTGCAACCTCTGCTCATCTTCCCAGATCTGATCTCCTGCCCCACTTTCTTCCCATCTCACCTGGGTTTACCAGCCTGCTTGCAGGCTCAGTCATCTTCCCAGAACTGATCTCCTGGCCCACTTTCCTCCCATCTCACCTGGGCTTAGCAGCCTGCTTGCAACCTGAGCTCCTCGTCCCAGAACATATCCCCTGGCCTGCTTTCCTCCCATCTCACCTTGGTTTACCAGCCTGCCTGCCACCTCTGCTCATTTTCCCAGAACTGATCCCCTGCCCCGATTTACTCCCATCTCACCTGGGTTTACCAGCCTGCTTGCAACCTCCGCTCATCTTCCCAGAACTAATCTCCTGCCCCGATTTACTCCCATCTCACCTGGGTTTACCAGCCTGCTTGCAACCTCCGCTCATCTTCCCAGAACTTATCCCCAGCCCCGCTTTCCTCCCATCTCACCTGGGGTTACCAGCCTGCTTGCAACCTCCGTTCCTCTTCCCAGAACATATGCCCGCCCCGCTTTCCTCCCATCTCACGTGGGTTTACCAGCCTGCTTGCAACCTCCGCTCATCTTCCCAGAACTGATCTCCTGCCCCGCTTTCCTCCCATCTCATCTGGGCTTACCAGCCTGCTTACAACTGCCGCTCATCTTCACAGAACGTAGCCCCTGCCCCGCTTCTTCCCATCTCACCTGGGCTAACCAGCCTGCTTGCAACCTGTGCTCCTCTTTTCAGAATGTATCCCCTGCCCCGCTTTTCTGCCATCTCATCTGGGCTTACCAGCCTGCTTGCAACCTCCGCTTATCTTCCCAGAACTGACCTCTTGCCCTGCTTTCCTCGCATCTCACCTGGGCCTACCAGCCTGCTTGCAACCTCTGCTCCTCTTATCAGAACTTGTTCCCTGCCCCGCTTACCTCCCATCTCAACTGGGCTTAACAGCCTTCTTGCACCCTCCACTCCTCTTCTCAGAACGTATTCCCTGTACCGCTTTTCTCCCATCTCACCTGGGCTTACGAGCCTGCTTGCAACCTGCGCTCATCGGAGGCGCTTCTCTTCAGCAGCGGCAACAACACGTTTTTAAACTTTTAGAGGAACTTGTGAAATGTGTAGTTCTACCTATTAATTGGAAACAAACTTTGGAATTAAACACTGAGCTATTTTGAGGTTCACCCTCTCAAGGTTGCCACAGCATTTTAAAAACAGGATCTTATTCAGGGCTCTATCTAGTTGTAATCAGACAATGCGTCCAACGACATCACTCCGTCTACTACACACCACGGCCTGAACTGCTACACACGCCTAGAGTTTGGAATCTCGTCACCTACCAAAGTTTTTATTAAAAAAAGAAATCTGAAAAGTTATATGACCATCCCCCAATGTTTGAACTACAGTGGAGACAGCCTTGCATTTGGGACGAATCAGGAAAGCCAGGATTAAGCCCTTCAAAGTGTCTGTGCAACGCTTGAAGAATCCGATTTAATATTAAAACCTTTTAGAATCGACTTCTTAAATTCACATTGTTTAGTCACCACTTTTCCAATGATAGCGTGAATCCTGACCCTGACAAGGTGTGAGCACTGACTTTCAGGATTCCACTCACCACTATGCCAGACCTTCACTCTTTACAGGCACAGTCAGCTACTGTGGCCCATACATTCCTCATTTTAATTCCAACAGTGCTCCATTTCACTAACCCAGATTCCAAAGGTTGAATTACAATGGACACCTGTGTGCCCTGGGCAGTTCCTCAACAAGCACAACCCTGCCGAAACGTTCTCCAGATACCCACTGCCCGTGAATAAATTAACTAAATAGCCCATCACACTAAACCCTAAGGTGTGCCACTGAAAGTCTTAATTGCAGCATCACAATGAAACATCTCTGGTGGCTGATCAGGGACAGTCGCACAATTAAGGAGAATGCGATTGGGCTCTATCAGAAGAGAATACTGGTTAACAGCACGGAAATGCAGGCTTGCAAGCTCTCAATAACAACTGATGGATTCCTGGAGAATGGCTCATGTGCAACGCACCTGCCTTGGAAACCAGATAATGCTCTGCCACATAGGGGTCAATCTTTGGCCAAGAACTTAAACATAGGAGACTGTAAACCCAATCAATATAAATGAAAGAAGCTACCGAATTTGTAGTCCCAAATTACTGAGAAAAAGTTTAATTGCCATTGCTTCAGATTATCATTGCACAACTGGGGTGGGTTCATAAAATGGTTAACAACACCCTACTAATCTGCAGTATCAGTGGAACATTACAATAAAAAATATTCCTGAACCGGTACAAATGACAGTGCAGAAGGCATCTGGGAATAAGTAGCTGCTGATTTCTTTGGCTCACCTCCCTCTGGGCAGTATCCATTAGTAGTAAAGGGTGAATATTGCAGGATACCTGACATTCCAGTAGTGTCTTCTACTTCATTGGCTTCTGCAGTTATGGCATTTGATAGGGTATTTTCAGAATGCCTGATCCCACTGGTAGTCAAACCGGACAACGCTCCCACGCTCACACTTTTTGTGGGAAACAAATCAAATTATTTTTTAACCACATGACCTTCTATTACCAAAGCAAACATCCATAATGGCTCCAAGAAACATCCTAGTAGATGAAGTTGTAGTCAGTGTTCTGCTAGTTAGTGCATAATAAAAACCACATACTCAAAAATGGTGCGCAAATGGGGCAAGAAACAACGCTGTTCATTACAGCTGGGCGAGCACAAATCAAACAGAACAGTGGATAAGCCTTGAGTGAGAGGCTGACATCTGAATGGACTATGAACAGCAGTTTTATGATAGGAAATACAATAGTCGGAAGTCAAGAGAAATACTCGCAAGTTAGAGGATTTGTTTTTTTCTGTGCTTCCCAGGGATTTGATTGGTTTGCAATCTCCTCCATCTCCTCGATAGTTACATCAATTAGTGAAAGCGTCATTATAGCAAACAGTTCAATAGTTTTCCATCACCTCAACTCCTCATGTGGTACCCCATTTTATTCACAACCCACCCGAGAACATCTAGTTGTTAAAGAAACAACATTTGTGTTGCCCTCCGGAATGTTAATACATTGCCATTGGTCAGTAACATTGAGAACAGGACACAAGGCACCCTGAGCTAGTGGAAAAGGGGACATTCACTAAAGACCTGTTAGATAATAACCTTTGCAGATGATGTGGAAGATACTTTAAGGGCTGGCTCCCTCAACATAGTTTAGAAACTTATCATCTGTTTGGTCCTCCAAGGAACACCACCCCGTTCAGTGTTCCTTTCCCACTTTCGCTTGCAGATGGGCATCAGCAATCATGTCACCGGCACACTGGTACAGAACCACCTCCCTGCTACCATGTAGGGTGGCTTGTTTGGCTGGCTGCCCTGCAGTTACATCACCCAGTTCTGGTTGTCTTAATTCCCATATGACGAGTAAAGTGAGCCTCCTCCCCCCTTTGCACATCCCTGTCGTTGTGGTCACTTGTTTTGAATTGAAAAGTTCCCAGATCCAGCCCCCTCCGAGGGACTTCCCACTATGCAAATTTGTGATTGTGCTATTTATGTCAGCCCCCACCTTTAGCTAATCATAGAGAAAAGTGTTGGACCAAGTTTACATCCAATGTATCATTACCCCCTACTATTCCCAGTGAAATCCTTTATTCAGTGTGTGTGTGGCTCAGAGTATCTGTATTATACCCTGTGTAGCCACCTACACTTTGCAACTTCGTTAGTAACACACTTGGTAGGTGTGTCCTCCTATCTGGTGCTGAATTAGCACCTTTAACACATTCCCCCTTTTGATAGATCTTTTGATCAATACTTCTGCCTCGTTCATCTCATTTTCCTTTTCTTTACGCACCTACACCCATGTTACCCTGGTCATGTCCCCCTCTTCCTCGTACCCGACACGTATTCCCCAAAAATCAATATTTCTGTCCGTCATAATCCATGGTAATTCTCTAAGTCTGGTGTGGTGCTGAAAATACTATTTCTTCTATACTCTCTCTCTCATTCACACAGGGGTTTTCCTCATCTAATACCTCCTTGACCTGCATTTCTTGCATTGCCATTGCATACCCTTTCTTGTGCTAGTGGCGTTTACACCACTGGATGATCAGATGACCGATGCAGGTGACGATGAGGATCACAACGAGCAGAGGTACAGTTATCTTAAACATAGCCACAAGCTAGTTGGCTGAACAGGCGAACAATTAATCCACCAGGATGCTGATGAAACGTCTTGCTCCTCTTTTGTCATTCTCTCATGTATTGTTCTTTCTCCCTCTACTGCCTCTGTGTTTGTTCCATTTGTTGTGTCATTGGCATGAATTGCGGTACAGCATGAGCTGCCTATCTTATGACATACGCCTCCCTTCAAAGCTGCCATAAGATCGAGAACAAAACGGATTTGGAGGTTCATCAACCATAGAGCCCTTAATTCTTCACGTACCGCATTAGGTCCATTTTCAGTTGTGTTTGCCAGTTGGAGCAGTTTGTACTGAGTAATCTGCAGCAATTTTGCATTGGCTTCAGCTTGCACCCCATGTACCAGAAGAGAAGTGAAGAAAACGGATGCTGAATAGTTTCAAATGAAATGGAGATTCTCTAGGTTTTTGGTGGACTCTAGCGAAATATAGTTACCATTTGACCTTTTCCTCCTTGTTACCTTATGTTGGTTTGATTGTTTTTTGGCTGCCAGTTTCTCCTTAGACATGGACAGCCCATTGAGCAATATCAAGTCTACATGGGGCACCACTAATATCGGGATATAAAGTGTCACCAGTGCACAAACTCTGTTCCAATCAGGTTCGGCGTTTGCTCTTGCTCCGCACATCCACCAAGTGTCCATGGCAGCAACGGTCCCTTTCTGCAACGCTGCGATGTCCATCGTCCACATGCAGCCGGTATTCATCCCCAGCATTATCATTCCGTTGACTCTATCTAAAACATAGAGAATATTGTGTCAGTGGCTTTATGTTTTCTGGACATGTGTTTTCGTTTATCCAGATTAAAGCATATATATAACTGTTCCGAATATTCTTACAGCTAGCATTTATTTTCTTAACAACCCTTTCTTCAAAGCCACCAACCCTTCTGCATGGCACTGTGCCATCTCTCTTTCCCCTTTCCCACTGTGCAACACCAACCCTTGGATTTGCATCAAGGGCCTGGTGTGGCACCATGGCACATCATTCCTTGTAGAGGTTTTACAATATATTCTGTTATGGACAGTGGCCACCTGTTTTCCATGTTTATCAATCCACTTTACTTCTATTGTATGTCCCTGGAACATACCCCTGGTTATGCACAAGGCCAGATGTACCAGACACCCTCCCTCGTCTGCTCTCACCTCTTGTGGTAAGAATTGCTTTGGCTTCCTGTGAGGTGTGGAATCAGTGAGCACACAAAGCAGGTATCATTGGTGTTACCCCTTTCCATGTTCTTCATTTCCCCATACCATATATTTTCTGAGGCCAAATGTGCCCCTTCCCCAGCAGTGTTTAATAAGCCCAGTGTGCTAGCCACACTTCTCTTATTGCCTGTTGCCTTCAAACCACCAGCTGATCGGCTCCTCAGTTTATCCTTATGTGCTAAATACCAGAAGAGAAGAAGGCAGAAAACAAAGATGCAAATAAAATAATACCTTTTACTTTTGCCCCACTCTTCTCATCAATCCCAGCCCCTTTTCTTTTTCCTTGTCTATCGTCCATCTTCCTTGTGGGTTTCATATAACACCTGATAGTACAAAATCTTAATGTAAATTGTGTTATACTTCCCGTCAAGTCACTCCTCCTCTTTCCAACGTACTGCTGTGGGTGTTGTGAATATGACATCAAACGGACCACAAAACCGACGCTCTTTCCACTTTCTTACCATGTTTGGATCTTATCTCCCAGACAGAGTGGCTGTGTTTGTGGAAGTGCTTGTGCACTCTCTTCAATATTGGTTGGTGTGCTTGTAGATTGCTGGACCTGTCGGAAATGCAATGAAGCAGATTTGTCATCTCAGTCAGGTAATTTTTCATTTCCTTTACAAGGATTTCTGAGCTAGCATTAGCATCTGAAATTGAACATGAATGAAGGAAAGGCTCAAGCATTCTCCTTCCTGGTACAGTTTAATGCAGAATCAAGTGATGATCCACAAAAGGTGTGTTACAAGGGCAAAGAGTGCAAGAGGAAGGCAAAAAAGCCATTTTTGACAGATAGAGTGCAATACCGTCCAACTTTTTTTGCGTTAGCGCCCACCCGTCTGGCGGTATTACCGCTGGATCATGGGTTGGGTGCAAATCATTACTCCCCATTCCATAATGGGGAATTTTTGGCGCAATTAATGCATGGTAATACCGCCAACGATAATTGCACCTAAAATGGGCATTTTCCCAGCAGGTTTACCCCCGGCTCTGAACTAGGAGCAAACATGCATTTAAGGGCTACCACCCAACTCATGATGAGGCCCATAGTATTTGTTAGCTTAGCCAAGCACTCTTTTAATAAGCCATTTATCCTGTCTATAATTCCATTTGCCTGCAGCCGGTAAACTGTGCAAAGTTTGTGTTTAATCCCGAGACTTCTTATTTCCTCAAAGAGATCATTGGTGAAGTGCTGACCATTATCTGATCTTATCCCTTCGGATATGCCCCATCTTGGGAATACTTCCCTTACTAGAAACTTCTCTGTGGATTTGGCATCATTCTCTTTAGAAGCGTGAGTGGGTAAATGGAGCTGTTCTAAAGCTACATTTAGCAATTCTGTGGCATCAGAGGCTTCCTTGTTCTATCCTGCCACCAAATCAGGTATGTTGGTGATAGTGAACACCCTCTGTGTTTCCATAATTCTTTTTCCTCTTTTGGCACTTCTCCTTGTTGAAACTGTCCTTCCTTTCTTCCTCCCCTCTCTTCTTTCTTTCTGCTGGGATCAGTGGCACACTTTCCTCTTCCTCTGCGTACCTCAGCACTCCACCTTCCTCTGATAAATATGATGCTGCTTTTGCCACTCTATCAGCCATTTAGTTCCCCATTGATACCCTGTCTTGTTTTCCTGTATGGGCAGTGCATTTTATTATTGCCACCTATACTGGAGCTTTAAATGCCTCAATTATAGGCAGAATCAGAAAAGATATTTGCTGCATGCCCCTCCATCATTTTTAGTACTCCTATCATCTCCCCCAATTCTGATGCCTGTGCTGAGTAATGCAATGGTAGTTAATGCTGGGATGCTATTACATATTCCCTGTTTATACTGCATACTTCTGCCGCACCAGTAAGTCTCCTTCCTGTCTTTTTGTCAATGCTTGAGGGCCCATCAATATAGACCATATCTGCCCCTACTATTTCTTGCTCTTTTACCTGCATGACCCCTTCCATCCTGTCCATATGTGCTGCACAGTCAAGTATGTAATCTTCTTCCTCTATTGGTTCAGTTAGGTATACTGCTGGTTTTACACCTTTATACCTTACCACCTTTATGGCTGTGTTTGTCAGTATGACCTCATATTGCGATTCTCTTTGGGTGGTCAATGCGCTTTTTGATTTCTCAAGAACAGCAAATAATGAGTGTTCCATGTACAATACTACGGGAAATCCCATGGTAGTCATTGATGCCTTATCAATTGCAAATGCTACAGCCGCAAGCGATTTTTCATAAAGGAAGTGTCCTTGCATTACTCGGTCTAAGCTTCCACTGTAGTTAGCTAGTGGTTTATGTCCCTGTGGCTTCTTTAGTGTGAGGACAGCTGTCATCACTGAGCCATCTGAATGCGAGAACAAATAGAACTTCTCGTTATAGTTTGGTGTTGCTAACACTGGTGCATGCGCAAGTGCCTCTTTTAGCTCTGCAAAATTCTCATTCATGTCAGGTGTCCATTTTATGTCCTTCTTCTCTTTCTGAACTTCCTTAAGGCCCTGCAGCAGAGGTTTAGTGAATGTGGCATAATCAAATACCCCAGCTTTGCAGTAATTACATAAACCTAGAAACCTCAGTCTTTCTTTCACTGTTCGCGGGCAAGCGTTTGAATGAATGGTCTGTGTTCTTTCGGATATTATTCTTCGCCCTTCGATATAGATTATTGGTCCCATGTACACTACATCTTGAAGATAATACAATGCTTTTTCCTTATTCACCATGTACGCTTTTTCTGCTTGTAGTGACAAAAAGTGTACTGAGTCTGTTTTACACTCTTCTTCTGTCTCACTGCATATTAGAAAATCATCTACATATTGAATCACTGTGCTTGATATTTGCACATTGCATAGATTCATTAGTATTATTCAATTGACGATACAGGGCGATTAACAGTAGCCCTGGGGATGCAAATCCTGAATAAAATGCCACAACGCTCCTTTTGATTTCTTCATTGGGTAAATTTCGGTATTGCAGTTGGCGGTTAATGTCTGAATTTTGCCTTTTTGCCATAATGTGTGCATAGAGGAATATATCCCCTCATCTGCTTCTCTGGTCAATGGCAATTGTTTTGACCGGGGCAGCAAAGTCCCTTATTTCAGTTTTATTTTTACTCTCCAATCCCTTTCACGGCTCCCATATTGTGAGGTCCCCATGTCCATAACTTATCTGTCACCTCCTTGAGATCTTCCTCTATGTGTTTGTTTTTCTTCTTCACTAGCTCTGTCAGAATGGGCACCAGTTTTTCCACTACCTGAACTGGGCATGATATCTGTATCGGGAGCACCATCTCTCCTTCCTACTTGTCATCAGTGAACAGTTGTTCAGCCGACACTCCTGTAAGTGTCAAAGTGTGGTCAATGCACAGCACTATTCACCACTCCATGTTGTCATCATTTGTGCCACACAGAATCACCATGTCCTTGCATATTACTACTTCTTCCAACTGTAATACCATTGATTTGCTCCTTAAGTCATCCTTCTGGCACTGTGATCTGAATAGGAATTCTGAAGACAGTCAGAGCACCTTCCCCTGTATTCCCGGTACTCATCGTAGCATAACTTCGACCCCGTACAGGAACATGCTGTTTTATACTGGCCATGCTATCAAAGGGCTTTAAGTGTGTGCTCCCAAAGGAGAGCTGCTACCCGTACATAGTAAATGTCGGGTGCAGAGCACACCATCCCTTTCTCTGTGAATTATATAGTTGCATTCAATTTACTGAGAAAATCTCTCCCCAATATGTTGATGAGTGATTTTTGGAGTATAGTAAGGGAGCTATGAGATGTTGCGTCTATATAGTTCATGGTAAATCCTGTGTTACTGGATGCGTGACCAGCACCCCAGAAAACCCCTGCGTATCCATGACCGTGTAAGATAATGGGAATCCCCCCTCTCTAATGCAGGATTTGGTTGCTCCTGTATATATGAGAAAGGAGAACTCTCTGGGTCCTTTTTTCACTGTAACCTCGGATTCCTCTTCGGGGTCATTAGTTATTGCTAGGACTGGACACGCTCAGACTTTCTGTGTGTGCCCTTATTGCTGTGTGTTGTTTGGTGGGAAGGGAAAGGGACCCTCTCCTACCATGCTGTCATGATCTCTGCTTCCAAAAGGTCAGGGTTTTCCCAACTCCCTTGGAAGCAGATCCATAACCCAGGTTCCGAGTGCCAACCAGTCCCAATTGGGACCTTTTGGACCCAGTCCTGGCGCCAGTGGCACCAGGCTCATAAATATGCCCAGTCCCAGCGCTGGAAGCGCCGGGCTCATAATGCTTGGGTGGACTTACCTGCAGCAGACCATGCTGCTTACTTGCCTGCCAGTTGAGCCTCTGATCCTCTTCTGTTTGGAACTACTTTTCCTGTTGGGTGGGGCTGGAGCCACTCCCTAGATTCAGAACACTGGAACTCTTCTGGAAGGCAGGAACTCTTTTCTTACCAGGAACTCTTTTCTTACTTAGGCGTGGCTGTGGAAGGAGAGACCTAAGCACTACAGGAGGCTATTTAAACCACACCCGGTGGATGAATCTTGCTTTGCGTTATTCTGCACCCTCTGCAGCAGAACGCTCATCGTGTCTTCTGCATCCGGTCCTGGGCCTAAGGAAAAAGGCTTACCATCCTGAATCCAGTCTTCAGCAACACCTATAAAGACAAGAAAGAACAGGTTAGCATTCCGGCATCTGAAAGGCAAAGGCTTACCTACTCTTCGTGCGCTCCGGAGGTCTTCACACTGCATTCTGGCATCTGAAAGACAAAAGCTTACCAACTCTTCGCACGCTCCGGAGGCCGTCGGCGCTGCATCCCGCATCTGAAAGACAAAACAAGGTGCGTTTAAAGACATTGGGGAACTTTAATACTCACGTGCCATTACTCCTTTCCACATCTAACCCAGTGGGTATCCCGGCACCCTGCAGCCGCTCCGAACTTGTACCTGCAAAATAAAAAGACAGTTAGAGCGCATCGTGAAGCTGGCAACAAGCGCTTACTTACGTGCTTCCAGGCGCTTCTATCCATTACACGGGCTCCATCTTCAACTCACTTCAGCCCGTCATCCGCCATCGCCGGAACCCTGCAAAACAAGAGACATCATTATTAAAGACTTTAAAGACATTTGAGTTACTCGAAACTTACCGTTCGTGCAGTAAACGACGGACAGTAGTCCTCTGAAGTCAAGAGGCCTGCGCTACCTATCCAGTGAAGAAACTGGTTACAGCACCCTGCTCCGAGGCAGATGGAGAGCTCGGCATTCACTTACCTAAGGTGAGAGCGTTAACCTGTGGGGGTCTACAGGAGAGGAGAAGGGGAAAGCGATAGGGACACCCCAATAACCCCAGTTCATTAACCCCGTATTTTCTATCTGCAGACATCTTACTCTGCACGTCAGGCATACAGGGCACAGAGGTCCAGCCCAAAGAGCCCACCGGGTGCTGCACATCACCTTTGAAGATACGGTAGTCGCCCAGTCAAGACCGGCGCCTCTGCGAGAATCAGGTGAGCGTTACAGAACGCAAAGCCTACCGCAAAACTCTCGCCCAGGCGCTATGGAAACCTCGGATACTGACCACCTAGCCCGGTTACTTGGGGAACTAAGGGCAGAAGTGCATGCAGCTCGTCAGGAAACGAACGCTCTAAGAAGGGAACTAATTATTTCCAAGGAGAGAACAGATGATCTTGCTAGACAATTGCTACAGTCACAAGCCGGACAGACCCCGCTACCCGCATCAGGGGCAAATCTTCCTTCAACATCCTCTATGAATCCAGTGCAGATCAACCTACCTGGGAATGTACCTCTGGCTCCGCCCGAACGATTTTCTGGTGACCCAAATAGGTTTGCGGTATTTATCAATCAGTGCCGGTTGCACTTCTTATGCCGGCCAGCAGCCTTTCCAACTGATCAAGCTAAAGTAGCTTTTGTAATTTCGTACCTTAGTGGCAATGCGGCAGACTGGTCGATCCCTCTAGTTAATCAAGATGATCCGGTTCTCCATGATTTTCAAGCCTTTCAGCTTAGTTTGGAAAAACTGTTCGCAAGACATGCACAGGGGCAAGCCTTGGACAATGACTTCTTTCGTTGCGACAGGGTAATCAAGACCTTTTGGCTTATATTGCATCTTTCAATAGACTAATAGTGGAAACTCAATGGCCTGAGGACAAAAGGATTACGCTGTTTTATAGAGGTCTACGTGGAGAGCTCAAAGACGTTTTAGCCCAAGTAGTGAATCCCCCACAAGACTGTTCGGATTATATAGACTTGGTCGTTCAAATAGATCACAGACTGCAGAACAGGAAGGCCGATCGTTCCAAGTTTGATGCTCGAGTATTTTCCAAACCGCCAACTCCTTCCAAAGGAGTAGACTCCGGAGAACCCATGCAAATAGGGGGTCTGAAAGGTCCTCTAACACAAAGGGAGCGGGAAAGGAGAAAACAGTTGCAATTATGCCTATATTGCGCAAACTCAGGGCACTTTCTTCGAGACTGTCCGGTGAAACCTGCCAAGAAGGCAGTAGGAGCTGCAGTTACCACAGTTACAAACTCTGAGCAGGGAAACGACCTCGCCCGACAAGAATAGAGGTCCTCTTGCCGAGCGTGAAAACCAGTTCCGTGACCTTGCATTTCGTGATACCTATGGTCCTCATTAGCCCTGATAATCCGGATCGATTACATGCAATTGAAGCTTACGTCGACAGCGGTGCCATCGGCAATTATGTGGATCATGAAATGGTTTTGAGGATGAATCTAACTCTTTGTCCCAAGGCTGTAAAGGACGTCATTACTACGGTGGATGGTACGGAGATAGCCTCCGGGCCAGTAACGCATACCACTCAAGAGGTGACGCTAGTAAGTCAAGATGGACACCATGAGAAGATCGTGTTCGATGTGATCAAGGCCCCTCAGTTCCAGATTATTCTAGGAATACCTTGGTTAGAGAAACACAATCCTCTGATCGATTGGCGAGCAAGAACTGTCCAGTTTCCAGAATGTGTCTCTACTTGTCACCCTCCACCTGGTGTTGCACTGGCAGCAATTTCTTCAGAGACTCCCCAGTTACCTCCCGAATACCTAGAATACCAAGATGTTTTCCGGAAGGAGCAGGCTAACTCTCTACCTCCTCATAGGTCTTATGACTGCCAGATAGACCTGATACCTGGATCTACTCCTCCTTGTAGTAGAATTTATGCCCTCACCGAGCCTGAGAACCTTCACCTTCGACAATACCTGGATCAATACCTAGCAAATGGGTTTATTCGTCCTTCCAAGTCCCCTGCCTCTTCAGCTTTGTTCTTCGTTCCAAAAAGGGAAGGAGACCTTAGAACTTGTATCGATTATCGCTCCCTGAACCAGATCACCGTTAAGAATAGATATCCGTTACCTTTGATCCCTGAACTCCTGGACCAAGTCAGAAAAGCATGCATATATACAAAGCTGGATCTTAGAGGAGCTTACCACTTAGTACGAGTAAAAGAGGGCGATGAATGGAAGACGGCCTTCCGCACCAAGTATGGGCTATTTGAATATCAGGTCATGCCCTTCGGACTTTGCAATGCCCCGGCCGCCTTTCAATGTTTTATGAACGATGTCCTCAGAGAGCTCATAGATGTGTGTGTTGTTGTTTACATCGACGACATTCTCGTTTATTCTTCATCGGAATCTGAACATCGGAAACACGTGAAAATGGTCCTCGAAAGATTGCGTCAACACAAACTTTTCGCTAAGTTGGAAAAATGTGTTTTCAACGTGACTGAAGTTGAATTCTTGGGATTCATATTATCACCAGGCGGAGTGCGTATGGATTCAAAGAAGGTCGATGCAGTTCTCAAATGGCCATCACCATCCTCCGTAAAAGGTGTGCAAAGCATGTTAGGCTTCGCTAACTTTTACCGCAGGTTTATCCCCGAGTTCTCTCGAATAGTCCAGCCCATCACTGCCTTGTTAAAGAAAAAAAACGTTTTGAATGGTCTACCGAGGCGGAACAAGCTTTCCAGGATTTGAAGACTAAATTTATTTCTGCACCAATCTTAAAACACCCTCGCCCCGAACTCCCCTACATCGTGGAAACTGATGCTTCAAGCCTTGCCATGGGGGCAGTTCTATCACAAAAGGACCCGGTAACCAATCAGTTGCATCCCGTGGCATTTTGGTCTCGCAAATTCTCGCCTCCTGAAGTCAATTACACGATTACTGACAAGGATCTTCTGGCTATCAAGTCTGCCTTTAAGGCTTGGCGGCATTATCTGCTGGGGGCCCGACACACCGTTACTGTGATTACGGATCACCGAAACCTGCAATATTTGAAAACCGCAAAAGCCCAATCCTCTAGACAACTCCGTTGGGCATTATTCTTTGCCGAGTTTGACTTCATAATTACCTATCGACCTGGTACAAAGAACGGTAAAGCCGATGCCCTTTCTCGGATGGGAGTGGAAGAACACTTGATCAACCCTAAACCTGTACCAATCATTCCCGAACAAAGAATTCTGGGTGTAATCGCCACAGAATCCATAGAGTAAGTTAAGGATAAAGCCAGGCAACTTGTAACTCCAGCAGACATACAGAATTGGCATCTGCAGGGAAAGGACTTTGCAGTAAAGGACAACTTATTGTATTTCCAAGAACGATTATACCTACCCAGCACAGATTAACAGAAAAAAGTAATCTCTTGTTATCACGACTCTTTAATGGAAGGTCATCCCGGTATAGCCAAGACCTCAGAAAAGATCAAGCGCTACTTCTGGTGGCCGTCTTGGAAAAAAGATATCAGAGACTTTATAAGGTCCTGTGGAGTATGCGCCCAAAACAAGAGTCAAAAGGAAAGACCAGCAGGCCTCTTACGCCCTATTGACATCCCACCTCGCCCTTGGCATACGCTTTCTATGGACTTCATCACCGATCTACCTCCATGCTCCGGATACAATACGATTCTAGTAATCGTGGACTTATTCTCCAAGATGGCGCATTTCATTCCGCTCAAAGGCTTGCCAACAGCAGCAACTCTGGCCCGAGAATTTCTCGAAAACATCGTCCGACTGCACGGTTTTCCTTCGGTTCTAATTTCGGATCGAGGTAGTCAATTTATTTCTCATTTTTGGCGAAGTTGCTGTCGGTCGGCTCAAATTGATGTGAGACTATCGACCAGTCACCACCCTCAGACCGACGGACAAACCGAGAGGACCAATAAAACTCTGGAACAGTATTTACGCTGCATGCTGCAACAAACTGAAAAAACTTGGAAAGATATCCTTTGGATAGCCGAGTATGCCTACAATAACTCTGTCCATTCGGGAACTGGAAAAACCCCGTTTTTTCTTTTGTACGACAGTCACCCTCGAACCTCGGAGTTGGATCCCCTCCAAGATCTTGAAACACCAGCAGTAGACTACCTGCATTCTACAATCACCCAAGCCTTTAAGGAAGCTGTTTCTCACCTTCAAAGGGCTAAAGAACAATACAAGAAAGGAGCAGATCAACATCGGAAGGAAGCCCCTCAATATCAAGTAGGGGATCAAGTCTGGTTATCCACCAAATATCTATCTCTAAAAGGGCCACGCACATTCAACCCAAGATACCTTGGTCCCTATTCCATCACTACCATAGTAAACCCAGTAGCGGTCAAGTTGGACTTGCCCCCGCACATGAAGATACATCCAGTCTTCCACGTCTCTCTATTAAAACCCGTGCAACCTCAAACCCGACTAACCAAATCTCCAAAACCTATCCTAGTTGATGGAGAACTCGAGTTTGAAGTCAAAAGCATTCTGGACTCCAAGATCTCCAAATCTAAACTATTCTACCTAATTGACTGGAAAGGCTACGGCCCCCAAGAGAGATCATGGGAACCTGCTGAATATGTCCACGCTCCTCGCCTAATCAAAAGATTTCACCGAACATTTCCTGACAAGCCAAAACCCCCGGAGAAGCCCGGTTTGGGAGGGGCCTTGAGGGGGGGTACTGTCATGATCTCTGCTTCCAAAAGGTCAGGGTTTTCCCAACTCCCTTGGAAGCAGATCCATAACCCAGGTTCCGAGTGCCAACCAGTCCCAATTGGGACCTTTTGGACCCAGTCCTGGCGCCAGTGGCACCAGGCTCATAAATATGCCCAGTCCCAGCGCTGGAAGCGCCGGGCTCATAATGCTTGGGTGGACTTACCTGCAGCAGACCATGCTGCTTACTTGCCTGCCAGTTGAGCCTCTGATCCTCTTCTGTTTGGAACTACTTTTCCTGTTGGGTGGGGCTGGAGCCACTCCCTAGATTCAGAACACTGGAACTCTTCTGGAAGGCAGGAACTCTTTTCTTACCAGGAACTCTTTTCTTACTTAGGCGTGGCTGTGGAAGGAGACACCTAAGCACTACAGGAGGCTATTTAAACCACACCCGGTGGATTAATCTTGCTTTGCGTTATTCTGCACCCTCTGCAGCAGAACGCTCATCGTGTCTTCTGCATCCGGTCCTGGGCCTAAGGAAAAAGTCTTACCATCCTGAATCCAGTCTTCAGCAACACCTATAAAGACAAGAAAGAACAGGTTAGCATTCCGGCATCTGAAAGGCAAAGGCTTACCTACTCTTCGTGCGCTCCGGAGGTCTTCACACTGCATTCCGGCATCTGAAAGACAAAAGCTTACCAACTCTTCGCACGCTCCGGAGGCCGTCGGTGCTGCATCCCGCATCTGAAAGACAAAACAAGGTGCGTTTAAAGACATTGGGGAACTTTAATACTCACGTGCCATTACTCCTTTCCACATCTAACCCAGTGGGTATCCCGGCACCCTGCAGCCGCTCCGAACTTGTACCTGCAAAATAAAAAGACAGTTAGAGCGCATCGTGAAGCTGGCAACAAGCGCTTACTTACGTGCTTCCAGGCGCTTCTATCCATCACACGGGCTCCATCTTCAACTCACTTCAGCCCGTCATCCGCCATCGCCGGAACCCTGCAAATCAAGAGACATCATTATTAAAGACTTTAAAGACATTTGAGTTACTCGAAACTTACCGTTCGTGCAGTAAACGACGGACAGTAGTCCTCTGAAGTCAAGAGGCCTGCGCTACCTATCCAGTGAAGAAACTGGTTACAGCACCCTGCCCGAGGCAGATGGAGAGCTCGGCATTCACTTACCTAAGGTGAGAGCGTTAACCTGTGGGGGTCTACAGGAGAGGAGAAGGGGAAAGAGATAGGGACATCCCAATAACCCCAGTTCATTAACCCCGTATTTTCTATCTGCAGACATCTTACTCTGCACGTCAGGCATACAGGGCACAGAGGTCCAGCCCAAAGAGCCCACCGGGTGCTGCACATCACCTTTGAAGATACGGTAGTCGCCCAGTCAAGACCGGCGCCTCTGCGAGAATCAGGTGAGCATTACACATGCTGACTGCTCTGTAGTGGGGCACCACATTTTTGCCTTGCACCACTGTGGTTCCCCCTACTACTGTGGACTGCTCGGTCACCACTGGGACCATTGCCCCGCTGTCAGTTGTCCCTCCTTGGGGCTGTACTCTCCCCTGCTGTTCTTGTATCTCGACTGGAGGACTCTGTATCTGCTGCCATCAGAGTTCTGTGTGAGACACCTGAAGGTGTCTCACCCGCTAGTGCATTCAGGTGGTCAGGACATGGCCATCATTTTTGGATCCAGTTCCTGGGGGTTTGCCAGTGAGGGAGGATTACCTGGGTGAGGGGTCTTCGACGAGTGGAAGTGGGGCACTGGATGGTGAGATGCGGTATCCCCTTCCCTGTAACATCCTTACCCCCATCCTACCAGGTAGGTTACTTAGGAACTCAACCCTGCCCCCTATCCCAACACAAACACTTCCTCACGGACAGCTTACTACGAGAGAAAACGGACTAACACCCAAGGCGTATACCTGACATATCCCAATACAATGGTCAGACAGCGTCAGGCAATTATTGATCATTACACACTCCTGACTTCCATTACACTTCCCAGACAGATAAAAGGCAGAGCAGGAGCGCACACTCTGGGCAAAGCAAAGCACATGAGGAGGCAGCAGTTCCAAGAGGGAAGTTTATTATTACAATGCAAAAGACGGCAAAACTGAAGGGGACGCAAGGAGGGAAGTGCCCTTCACCTTTTCAATGAAAGACTGTTACCTTCATGGACCTTCAAGAATAGGAAACGAAAGAACAGGAATCAAGGTTGAAGAATCTCATTGTGTGTCAGAGGTACCTGAGGCTCTCCCACATCGATAATCAAGGTGGAGAGAATCTTTTGCCGCTGTGTTACTGTCCTTGGCTCGTACAACAAAGCAGCACCAGTGAAGTCAACACAGCCTGTGAGTCAGGGATCCTGAAACCAGACAGGTCTGTGTTGAAGCCAAGGTTGCGAGCAGCAAGATTGTATAGTGAAAGCAGAAAAGAACAGTGTATGAAGCGTATGTGGCAAGTGACGCAAACAAAATTAAACATTAGATGAGTGATTTAACTTTGAAACCAAGATACAATACCTTAGACAGAGAGGTCCGGCACCACGTGGGTGCTCATTCGAAAGTCTCTGTTAGGTATCCAGCTGAACGTTTGCAAATGTGAAGAGTGATAAAGATTTGTGAAATCGAATTGGTCCTGCAATGGGTCAAGCACAACCCTGTGCACATTCGAAAGTCTTTGATAGTTGATGACAAACTAGATGAAGTTGGTCCGATCCCGGCAGAGGTAGATCAGCTGAAAAGCTTTTGGTTAAAGCAAGTTTGTGTTAAAAGTTATATTGGAAATTGGAATTAGTCCAAGCCCAGCAGAGGGAGACTAATCGAATATTGTGTTAAAAGGATCTGAGCATGACTGAGGGGGATACGGGATCCGATCCGGCTGAGGGCGATCCTTGGTGAACTGTGAGTCATCTGAGGAAGAATATCCTACGAGAAATTGGATGCATAAATAATCTACAAACATTGTGTTGAGAGAACATGAGCCTGGCTGAGAGGGATCGAGGTGAATAGTGAATTGCCTGAGGAATTGAGTACTTATGAAAATCTGAAAGTGGAAAGGAACTTATTGTTTGTTTGTGGCATCAGGTCCTCTGAATGAGGAGACTTTGAAAGGCAAAGAGACTTGGGCAGGGAAAGCCCTGATGCTAATGATTGAACTGTATCCTCGTGCTAGAGAAACCAGAGACTGTGCTAAGCTCGAGTGCAACGTCTTGTCACGTGCTGAAAACGTGGGGAAGGGAGGGCAACAACCTGAACATACTGACATATCATTTTGTGAACACTAATTTCTTTTTCGTAACACTGTCTCCCACACTAATTGTATTTAGAAATAAGGATTGGCAATAGGTTAATTGGTATAGGCCCTTTTATTTTGACAAGACACCACTAGGACTGCATTATTATTATTTTATGGTCAGATTTAGGATTAGATAGGAGTTTTTCAAACTCTTTTTGAAGTTCAATAAACACCCTTGAACTGTGGTCACTTGTGTCTGTTTTACTGTTGATACCCAGCTTTTCTTACACCTTGCTTTGTGCTACTTTGTTTGCCTGTGCCTGTTGCAGAAAATGACAAATGCCTCATACGCATCACATGTTCTCACATATGCAGCATGGTCAAAATACCCTGTACCCTCTTCCACGATACCCCGCTCTGCCTCAAGATGAAAACCCTCTCCCTGTAGGGAAGTATCCCCCATGCATGTAGTTCCCCTATAGTAGTATACCCCATTGTGGGCCATACTGTGGCTGAATGTTTATTTATTTATTTATTGGGCTTTTGTAAGGCGCTTAAACAGCTATAATAGTTGTTCAAAGCACCGCAAGGCAAGAAGGGAAGGGAACATGGGAGCAATCATGACAATACAGAAACTACAATCAATAGAAAAGACAGTAGTGGTACTATTAGGCCTTGTAACATTCAGAACGCGCAAGTGCAGAGAAGGAGGAAGGACAAGGGGGGTAAGTGCTATCGGTCTACCAGGGGGGGGAAGTTCCAAGGGGCCTATTATGGAGATCACAGGCAAGAGCACAGCAGTGAAAGCTGTGATGGGTGGGGTTCGATGCCAGCCCCAAACCAATAAGTGCAGACCTGGGACAGCACCCCAGGCTGGAGGGGCCCCGGAGGCAAGTGTTGGGGGTAGAAGCTGGTGGCGATTGGACAGAAGGCCAGAACCCAGTAGGACTCAGAAGGTATCTGGCCACCAAACTCAGCAAATGAGGGGAGTTAGCATGTAAGGGAGAGAGGGAAGGAGGAGGAGAAGAGAAGAGTCTTGGAAGTTTGCAGAACTTGAGGAGATCCAAGATTGAGAGGGAGAGGGAGGTTCTTCCAAAGGAGGGAGACAGCCGAGGAGAGCAATCTGCCACCAGCTCTCTGCTTGGAGAAGTGTTTGTCTAGCAGAGAGTTGGAGCCGGAGGATCGTAAAGATCTTCCAGGAGAGTATTTAGTGAGAGCGAGTTGCAGGTAGCATTGCCCCAGGCACCAGACAGCCTTTTGGATGATTCAGAGGGATTTTAACTTGATCCTTGCAGCAACCGGAAACCAGTGGAGGTATTTTAGGACTGAGAGATGCGGTCGATGGGCTTAAGGCCAAGAATAAGTTGCACAGCCCTATTCTGGATTAGCTGAAGGGGGCAGAGAGAGGAAGAAGGTAGATTGAGGAAGAGGCTGTTGTAGTAGTCCAGACTGGAGAGGACCAGAGCCCGAGAGACATTGAGCTTCTGGGGGAAGGTGAGGAATGGGAGAATGCCTTTATGGAGGTGAATTTGAAACTGGGCCTTCTTGGCAATGTCCAGGATATTAGGAGTGAAAGAAAGAGAGGAGTCGAGTATGACCGTGAGATGTTTAGCTTCAGAGGAAGGAGAGGGACAAGAGCCCATAGAGGGGGCCAGAGTGTAGGGGGGAGGCAGGGAACAGGGGCCCCAATAGGAAGGATCTCAGTCTTGCTAGCATTGAGACAGAGATCATTGGAGGTGCACCAAGACTGGATAGCGGACAGGCAGTCAGGGATGACAGAAGAGGAACAAAGAGAAGAAGAAGGGAGTTTGAAGAAGAGTTGTGTGTCATCTGCATAGCACTGGAAGTGAGGAGAGAAGGAGGAGATTAGATGAGCATAAGGAGCAATGTAGATGTTGAAAAGGCAAGGTGAGAGACTGGAACCCTTGGGACACCACAGGTAGAGATGGAGGTGGGGGAGGAGATGAGCCAAGGATCACATGGGAGGGGCAGTCGGCAAGGATGGATGTCAACCATTTCAGTGCCTGGCCTGAGATACCAAGAGTATTGTGGAGCCGCTTTATGAGGATGGAGTGGTTAACAGTGTCGAAAGCAGAGGAAAGGTCAAGGAGAATGAGAACAGAGGGAGAGTTAGAGTCAAGATTTGTGAGCAGTTCTTCATGGGTGTTCAGGAAAGCAATGTCCATGCCTCTGGATGCTCAGAATCCAGATTGATGGTCATGTAAGCAACAAACAAGCTCAGTGTGTTGGGTCAGTTGGGTGAAGACCAACTTCTCCAGGAGTTTCCCAAGGAAGGGAGTAATAGAGATATGACGGTAGTTGACCGGACATGAGGGAGCAGCTGAAGGCTTTTTCAGGAGAGGTTGCCTAAGGGAGTACTTGAGATTGGGGGGGAAAGAACCAGATGCAAGAGAGCAGTTACACAGTCACCGAGAGCTGGAGTGAGTGAGCAGATATTGTCCTTGAGAGTTCTGGAAGAGCAGGGTGAGACTTGTTTGGATGAGACCTTCATAGAGCATGCTACTCTATTGAATACATCCGATGTGACAGGAGATAAAGAGGAGAGAGTGCAGGCAGATGGGGTAGGTGGAGGGGGCTTGGGTCAAAACAGGAGGAGTGGTGGAGGGAGGATGAGAGAGAGATCAGGATGTCTGCGTTGTAGGGGTAAAGTGGGTAGCCAGTGCTGTGCAGAGGGCCTGAGATGGAAGAGATGAGGTAGAGACTGCAGATGGATTGGCTAGTTCCTTGCAGATTTTAAAGAGTTCAGCCAAGTTGTTAGAGGCTCCAGAGCTGAGGGCCTGGATGTGGGCTCTCTTCTCGGAGTGGATAAAGAGACGGTATTGCATTTGGAGGAGGTGACAGGGCAGTTTCTCAAAGAGTGAGCATGTGGTCTGCCACTTCTCTCTGCAGCTCTGTACTTACGTTTAAGGGCTGCAAGATTGGTGTCGTATCAACTGTTATGCTTGGTGGCAGGTTTCAAGCGATCCTCATGACAGGGGCAAGAATGCCAAGAGTGGTAGTGATAGCGAGATGAAGATTGTTAAGAGTGGAGTAAATGTGAGAGTTAGCGGGGGGAGGAGCTGGGAGAAAAGTCAAGGCGAATGCAGCTGCTGACAAGCGTTTCATCGGGCGAGTGCCTGCGAAGGAGGATGGCAGTGCTGGGGGTGGCTCAGCCAGGTGGCTGAGAGGTTCCAAGCGTGACGAGAGAAGGGAGTGGTGAGGCCAGCAAAGAGGGGTAGAGAGAGGATTGGTGAGCAGGAGGTCTGCATGAGTGATGGCATCAAGGGTGTGTCCAGAAAAGTGAGTGGGGCCAGAAGGGTGAATGGTATGGAGAGGGCTTTGCAGACGTCGCGAAAGAGAGCAGAAGCAGAGTCAAGATGGATGTTGAAGTCACCACAGAGGAGAAGTTTGGAGGTCGAGGACAGGATGGAGTAGGAGAAATCAGCCCATTCTGATTGGAAGAGAGAGGTAGGTCCAGGGGTTCTGCAGATGGTGGCAATGGTGAGACAAGAGGTAGGAGAGACCAGGCTTTTGAAAGAGTAAGGCTGGGTGGGTATGAGAGAAGAGGGAACCGACTCAGGGAAGATCAAGGCCACTGTCCGATTGTTAGGACGAGGCTGGGAGATGATGTTGTAGCCGTCAGGGCGGAGGGAGTCCAAAGCTGTGACTGAGCTGGTAGTGAACCATGTGTCAGTAAGAGCGAGGACATTGAGAGAAAAGTCTTCAAGAAGGAGGCAGTGTTTGATAGCAGAGCAAGCATTGAGTGCGGCTATGTGAAGCAGGTAGCCACCTTTAAAGGTTTTCCGAGGAGGGGTAAAAGGGCGTGGTACACCTGTCGAGGAGGAGGTGGGGCAGAGAGAGAGGAAGGAGAAGTAGCAGGCAAAGGAAGGAAGATGATGAGGGACGGCAGGCACCGGTCAAAGAGGAGGAGGTTGGATTGAGGACCCTGGGCCATGATAGTGCCACTGCGATAGACATTAATGATACTCCTGGATGATGAGAAGCCCACCCAGTGAGGAAGAGGGATGAGAGAGAGTAGAGATCAAATGAGGGGTCCATCAATCTGGAGAGGGAACAGAGAAGAGGATATCAGTAACAATCTGTCTGGAAGTTACGCTGTCGTAGGGGTCTGCAATGGGTAGACTTGGGTTATAGGTCAGGAGGTCTTTTTTAAACTTTTTCTTTCCAGACTTCGTGAGAGAGGGAGGATAGGTGATAGTATAGCAGTTAGAGTAGACAGGGGGGATGGAGAGTGCCATAGAGGTGGAGGAGAGGTGATGATAGAGGATAAAGGATAGAAGTAGAGACTGCACGACACAAACACAGACTTGCCTAGCAGCCGAAGAAAGGTCAGAGGATTTCCAGCAAGAACGTCCTGGAATGTACCAGTTCTGGAAGGTGGTTTCACAAAGATCAGTAGGAATACAGAAGTAGAAGAGGGGGTGGTAGGGGAGAGGACCAGAGACAGCAGTTGAGGAGGCTGGAGGGGGTCAAAACTGAAGGCATGCAGCGTTGGGCCCCATGATGCAGAGGATCTTCAGACATTGAGTGAGACCAGTGAGGTGTGCATCAGATGGCTTGGGCCCATGGTGCAGAGGAGCTTCATGCAGTGATTGAGACGAGGGAGGGTGCATCAGGTGGCTTGGGCCGCAGCACCATAAGGGACCCTCCGTGTTGAGCAATGTGGTTGGTTACAGATGCAGTGAGTCATGAGCGTATGTGTTGGGTGAGGAACATGCACTCTCAGTTGTCCATCTGGTCCAGGGTAAAGATTCTTTGTCACCAAACTCCACCGGTAACAGGCTGTAACTGTATGTTTGGGACAGGGCTCTGCAGTCTGGGGGAGATGAGCCCCCACTTTCTTTTACTCCATAGGGAGTCCTGTGTACAGATGATGCCTGTGTAATCTCTGCAGTGCTGCTGTAATTTAAACCAATCTGGCCTCAGACATTGTGGGCAAGCTGGATGTCTTTGGGCCTGATGGCGATTCCCCCCACCCCCAGCCTGAATGTCACAGGGGGTCGGTGTCCTCTAGGAGCCCAAACCAGTCAGGCCATGCTGGGTCACCTAAGAGCCAGCACGGCCGGGCTCTGGAAGCGCTGGTCATCTCTGAAGTACCTGGAGATTCCTCGTATCAGGTTCCAGGAGGCCAGTGCACAGTTAATCTGCTCAGCGGAGTTCTATCAATGCCGGTTCTCCCCCGTAGCTGCAGCGACAGGATGCAGCTACAAGGATTCCTGATGCAGCCACTGGCGGAGGCGTTCTCACAGGCAGCTCTAGCGACCAGCCTCACGCAAAGGCGCTGCATCACCGGAGGACTCACATGCGGTCCGCCTCACGTCTCTGGCACCCACTGTCAGTCCAGGATGCGTTGTTCTTCCGAAACGGGGTCAGATTGCAGTAGACCCACAGGGCGAGCTCAAAGGATGGTTGGGAGCTGCATAGTGCTCCCACGCCACACCTCCATGGTGCCCAGATCGCGTTGTTCTGCCGAACGGGCGTCGGGAGGTGCACTGCCTCAATCCTCTGCCGGTTGCGACCCACCGCCTCATCAGCACCAGTGCTCTCAGAGTTTTTCTTCCTCCATTTTTTAAAAATTATCTTTATTGGCATTTTCAAATTAACATAATTACTTCACATCACCCCTCGGACATCTCCAACTCCCTCTTCCCCACAGCCTCCCCAGGCAGAGTCAAAATTAAATTCTTCCATTGTACACATAGACAACAGGTATTCTTGCTTACGTAATATTCAATATCCTCAGGTTGTGTGGACACCATTGTTGTACAAAGTCACCATTGAAATAGTCCAAAACCACTCCATGTTGATGAACCCCCACAGTTTAACTAACCAGTCTCTTACCTCTGGTGATCTTTTCTGCCTCTACGCGTTTGCAATAACCAGCCGCTCTAGTAGGTAAACACATCTCTGGATTTAACAAGCCACACATCCATTTCCTAGGTGTCAGTCTCCCTTCAGAGGAAACCAACTTTTTTAATCTGATTTGTAACCTCTTCCCAGAACTTTCTCAAGATTGGACAATCTCACCATATATGCCTCCAGTCCCCTGTCATTCCAACATTTTTCCGTAGTCATCAGAAACATTTTATGCCATCTTTCAGGGGTATAATGCAATTGGTACATAATCCTATACCACGCTCTGAATTGACCTTGGCAATTTGGGGATGTTTGTCCATGAATGTTCCCAATGAGTTCTCAGGAGATTCATCCCTAAAGTCTTTTCCCACTTATGCATATATCCCCAGTCCTGTCCCCTCTCCTCTTCCATCAATATCAAGTACAACTTAGGCACCATTTACCTATTACCCGTATGTGTGGTAATCAATTTTTCAAACGTGGTGAGCTCTCTCCCCGCTGCTGCTCTTCCCCGACCTAGCTAAGCAATGCTCAAGTGATAATACACCAGCCTATCTTTCTCTAATAGGCCAACAACCTATTTACAATATTCAAGCATATAAATATCTCCACCCTGCATAATGTCACACAACTTTGTACAACCTACTTTCCGCCATTGTCTAAAATGCTCCCTGTATCATCCCTGGGTGGAATTGCGGGTTTCCAAATAGCGGAGTAAACAGGGATGGGCATGTAGATAGACTTCCCTTCCCTTATCTAATAACCAAACCCATATAGCGAATACCACTGCAAGTATCTGTCTGGCCTGAGTAGTTGGAGGCCTATCTTTTCTGTAGAGCCATAGAACCCCTTCCAATGGATATCCAGCCACCACCCTATCCATCTTTACCCAAGGTTTCTTGGCATTCCCCGTAAACCATTCCCAGAGTACCCGTAACTGTGCGGCCTCATAATATTGTACACAATTCGGAAGACCCACACCCCCCCCATGTCTGGGTGCCATTAGTGTTGGTAGTGGAACTCGCCAAAGGAATTTCGTAACCTCTTTATTTAATGCCTTGAAATAAGACCATGGAATCTTAATTGCAAGAGCGTGGAACGTATAAAGTATTCTCAGCAGAGTCACCATCTTAATAGTAGCTACTCTTCCTAACCATGACATTTGTAGCGGGGTCCATTTACCCAGATCTTATTTTACCTTTTGTAATAGTTGTGGGTAATTGCAATCAAACAACTGTGAGACCGTCTTTGTTATGTTGACCACAAATATTTAATATAGCTATCTGCCCTTATAAACGCAGAATAGGAGGATATTGCCTCCTTCGATTGTTCAGATAATCCCAATTCCAGAAGTTATGATTTCCCCATGTTAACCATAAGGCCAGCCACCCGCTCGATATCAGCTAGTTTCCCCAACAGTGCTGGTATTGATTTTGGTCGTGATGTATCAGTGTCATCAACATGTCGCCTGCAAAGGCCACGCTCTTATGCTCCTCTCCTCCAAAGGGAATGCCCCGTATTGCCACCCTCGACCTGATTCTATGCAAGAATGGTTCAAAATATATTGTATATAGAAATGGCAATAGCGGACACCCCTGCTGTGTTCCCCTACCTATTTCTATACAACGAGAGACTTGTTTATTAATTGCCAACCGTATCTTAGGATCCTGATAATTTGCCCGCACCATCCATATAAACCTGGTCCATATTACCATCTGTTCCATCGCGGAAAATAGAAAGGGACATTACACGTGATCAAATGCCTTTTCAGCATCTAGTGGCACTAGAACAGTGGGGATCTGTTTAAAATTTACTTTTTCAATTAAATGGGTCACCCTCCTAAAGTTATCTGAGGTCTGTCTACCCATTATGAACCAAGATTGATCTGTATGTATCAATACCGGGAGAAGCAGCGATAGTCTCGCTGCTAAAATGCTTGTGAGCAGCTTTGCGTCGATGTTCATTAAGGTGATGGGTCTATATGACCCGCATTTCATCGGGTCTTTCCCCGGTTTTTCAAACACCACCACCTTCACCTCTGACACAGTTGGTGTCACAGCCCCATTTGCCACAATAATATTGAAGAGTTCCACTAACTTTGGGACCAGCTGCCTAGCATATTTCTTATAAAATGTGGCTGGGAACCCATCTGGACCCGGTGCTTTATTTATTGGCATGCTCTTATTGCTGCCACCACTTCCTCCTCCCTGATATCCCTATCTAGATCATCCCGCTCCTCCGCCATTATTTTTTGCAAATGTATATCCCCTATATAGCGTTGTATCTCTCCAAAGTATGGGTGGCTTGACACATATAGTGATTCGTAAAATTGGGCAAAGTTCTCAGTTATTGCCTCAGTTTTGGTTACTATCGACCCATCTGGCGGCGACAATCGTTGTACCAGCTTAGCAGCCTCTAATCCATTTAGTTGTCGGGCCAAAAGTGTATCCGCTTTATTAGCGCAAATATCGTATCTTTGTTTAGTTATCAGCAAGGATCTCTCCTCTCTTCTAGTCAGTAGCATATTCAGCTGACTATATAATTCCTTCAGTTTATAAGACAGAGCCCTCGTTCTATGATTAGCTATAGCCAATTGGGTATCTCGCACTTGACCCTCAAGGTCTCCTTCTACCTTTGCCCTATATTTCTCCCACTGAGCCCGAAGTGCAATAAGTTCTCCCCGCATTACCGCCTTGAAGGCATCCCAGGTCCCTTCAGGCATGACTGATTGATTGCTACTAGTATAAAAATAATCTTCTATTTGACGTCTTATCTCCTCTACCCTACCTTCATGATGCAACAATTCGCCTAGAAACGTCCATGCCCACAGCCCCATGCACGGCCCCATATCTTTCACCTGAACAATCAAGGGAGCATGATCCGACAATGATATAGATCACACTTCTATTTCCTTCACTACCCTCATTAATTTGGCTGTTGCCCACTCATAGTCAGTTCTGGACAGGGACTGATATATGTGTGAAAAACCCGTGTATCCCTTTTCATCTCCTCTCTTCATCCACCACACATCTCGCAATTTTAGGTTTTCAAAACTTTTCTTTAACGCCCGTGTGGGTAATACTGCTCCCTCTCCCCCACTCCTAGCCTCACCCCCACTCTTATGTATCTAAGGGTCCCATTCCAAATTAAAATCACCCGTAAGCATTATTTCCCCTCTTGCAAAATCCTTCAGCTTACTTACAACCTCCCGCAAGAATCTCACCTGCCCTGTATTAGGTGCATACACCGTTGCCAAGGTGATTAGTTCATATTCGAATTGCATCAATAGAAAAAGATATCTCCCCTCTGTGTTCGCTTTGTACAGCACTACCGAAGGCCTTTCTGTATCCCTGAGTCCAATCATGACCCCAAAATCTTTCCCACTGCATTAGATTGATAGATTCGGGAAAACTATTGCAGTGTTCCAGCCGATTTATCTACTTTCTTAATGTGTGTCTCTTGTAACATGATGACATCCACTTTTTCCTTTTTAATTATAGTTTCCACCTTTTTCCGCTTCCCGGGGGAGTTTAATCGCCTAACATTATGTGATATGACCTGGAATACAAAGTATACAGAAATGATTCACTGTCATGATTGAAATAGTCCCCTGTAGTGATAGTTGCCTTTTCCTTCTTTTCCTCAGCCTCCCTCCTAATCCGCCCTCCATCCCCAAACAAACCCCCCCAACAACCCATCCCTAGACCAGGCCTATGATCCTAAGATACCCTCGGGAGACATCCCCCAAGCTAAGGCCCAGAAAATTACCTGAGGCCACCCCCACCAGGAAGTATCCTACCACATCCCCTGGATTCCAAGACATCCTCCACCAGCCTTCCGTTCCTGTCTTTGCTTAAAACCAACCCCAATTATTTACCCACCTCCCTTTCTGTTTTCCCAGAACACTTCCCTTTTGAAAGGTTCCTTCCGTTCCTCCCCCTTGCCCTCTTACTAGTTGACCTTTCAAATGAACCCCTCGACCACCCCTCTTCCCTGATACCACATACCAGTCCCATTGTCGCATCCTTAGTTGGGAGGGGTCCTTGTTCATCTCTCTCCATGCCCCTCTTCTTCCTCCATATTCAGCAATGCGAGTCCTTCTGCACACAATGTTATCCGATGTTGTACCCACTCCAAGGTAAAGAGCAGCCCAAATGGAAACGTCAATTTTTATGGAATCTGTTTTGTAATGAAAGCATGTGTCACTTGACCCGCATCCCTTCGCTTTTGAAGTTTCACCAACGCCAAATCTTGATACAATTGAATTTGCATCCTGTTCACTGTAATATTCCCTTCTGTTCTTGTTGCCCGAAAAATGCTATCTTTTAATCCATATGAAGTTACTGCAAACAAGAGGTCTCTAGGTCTAGCACTGGGTTCTCTCCTCCTTGGACCTACCCTATGAACTCGATCGATCCCAATGTCTTCTCGTTGTATTTCCGTCAACAAATTTCCAAAGCATTGCTGAACAGTAGTTTTCAAATCTGTGTCCAAGATTTACTCCTGTCCTTTAATTCAGATGTTAGACCTCCATGAGTTGTTCTCCAAGTCCTCTGCTTGTAATTCTAGATTTTGTGAGACTCTCGCCAGCTGTTCTAAAAGTTCACTCTTCTGCCGTACCTCAACCGACATCTCTCTGAGTCCTTGCTTAGTGGCATCCACACTTTCGCCCAGCTCTTTCATTTCCCCTTTATCTTCCTTCAAAGAGGTTCTCATATCTTCTCGTAGTGAGGTGAACTGTTGCTGAAAGTTGTTTGTAATTCTTGAGCTATACCTGGTAGCTTTTTACCTCACTGGGCTTCTCATTCCCTGTGCGCACCTCTGTTTCCTACTCTGGCACTTGATCTCTTGGCTAATTCCAGATTCAAGTCACTCCTTATTTACATTGGCCTGCTGGTATTACTATATAGCTCTGCGTGCGGGTATTGCCCAGCCACCTTTGGGCAGCTAACTCTTCATTGCACCCACTGCAAGGTGGGTGAGTGCCCACATTGCTTTACTATATGCTGTGGAAGCTCCACACCAGCCAATATCCCTAGTGCCAGTTTCATGCCCTTACTCCAGGCATTTTGTGTCCAAGTCCCAGGTCCCGGGCAACTAAGCTTTAACTCCTCCTCCTTTGAATATTATACTGCTTCTGAGCACCCCCGGGGATACACTTTCCCCTCTTTAGACCTTGGTGGCACTCTGTCGTAGGAAGACTCCACCTACATTGTTCCTCCTCACCGCCGGAGAAGCTTCACCAACGTTTTTCACGGATGGGATGGACGAGTCTGCTTTGGGCATCAGAGCAGCATCATGCAGGTTCCTGCTGTGAGGAGGACGTCAGATTCATTCGCTGAGGCTTCTCGGCTGCACAACACACCACAGGCAAGCCTGCGAGTAGTGCAAACCTGCTATGGTTTGTCGGGAGAGGTCTTAGCTTCACCATGCTTCTCGGAAAAATAATTAGTTAGGGCACATGATCGTAGCACACAGGTTCCAGCACTTCTGGCACTCCGGACCACAGGTAAAAGATATTTTTAAGGATCTTTCTGACTCGTTATGGGGCCCTGTTCAGGACACAGCCATCTTGTTGGGCGGCCATCTTATCATCTCCCCTTCCCTTATCATGTATCCTCCTTTTTGCATTGCTTGCCCTGCTCGAAACCCTTCCTTTGGTGCTTGTGCCACTGCAGCAGCATCTGGCACTAACAGTGCTCCTTCCATAGTGTATTTAGCCAGCTTTATTTGTATTCATTTGTTTTCGGCCCTTGTAGCATTCTCCACTGCCTGCCTCTCTCTTTCCTGCTTCCTTTTACAATAGTGTATTATTGTTGTTTGTATTTCGGGATGCCTTTCGCTTCTATACCCACTATCTTGTCGAAGGATGCCTGTACTTCGGTTGGCAGTCCTTTCACTAGTATGTGATAGAACAATGGTATACATTCGTCCCAGGACCTTCATGACTTTTGGGTCCATAAATACTGAACTCTCTTTATACATTCTGCCGGGACGACTTCTCCTTTCATTTTATGAGTAATCACTGTCCCCAAGTCATAGCTGTCTGGATACATGATTCTTAGAACTTCCCAGACATGTGCTCAACAATTATTAAATGGAGCTCTGTCATGAGCATTGGTGCTCAATTTCACTCCTTTGTAGCCCGCCTGATTCCAAAGGTTTTCTGCCTTTTCTCTTATGATTGCATCAAACAAGCTTTTCATATCCTCTATAGCCAGCGTCAACCCTGCTGTCTTTTTCTCTAGTGCCTGTATCCACTTTACAAGGTAAACTACATATTAGGTTAGAAACTCACTGAGGAACCGTTCACTGTGGTTACTAAATTTAGACCTCAGCGCCTTCCTTTCTGTTGCAAACTGGTTTGAGTTGCATGAATCTGGTAACTAGACAGAGAAAAATGGTTCCTCTACTCTGTTCCTAAAAATTGCACTTGAATTGGGAATACTCCCAATACCTCATCAGGCAGTTCAGATGCAGATTCAGAGGAGGATCAAGAAAAAAAAGCTGATCAAACAGAGGGTATGAATAAAAACATGTCAGGACAAGGATTTCTGAACCAAATAAGAAGATATAAAAAAGGAAACAAAATTAATTATCAAAAGCAAATACGTTTTTTATTGCCAGTCCAAACGAATCAACAACAACCCACGTCAGGAGGGGGCGGTGGGGAAGCGGGGCAGTGGAAGACTCAGGAAATTCAGATGCTCTAGAAGTTTTCAGACGACCAACCAGATCATAAAGGGCAAATGTACAAAGATACCAATACACTACTTATTATCACCAATAATTGTGTGAAGTCTATTTTTTCTATGGCTCATGAGTTTATTAAGAAGTAACTAAAGCAAGTACATATTAGGTTATCCTGGTCCATTGTTTGTCAAGGCACGAAATGGGCTCCCCCTCATCCCTTCTGTAATAATGGCATTACCCGCCTTTTTGGTTCGGCTCCTCCTCCCTAGACAACATGTGGTAACCCCATTTTTATCTTCCCTGTCCTACTGCGTAAGGAGGTCCAAGGACCAATCTCTACTAAAAGTGTCTCTGTCCTGTCATCTCCATTCTTTTCTTCCCCAGCTCCTCAGTTTGTCGGGTGTCCATTCATCACTGTCCCTGTCACTCAATTAGCCTCCCATTGACCCTTCGTCTGACGCTATTTCTTCCTCGTCCTCCTCATCGTCTTTTGTTGTTTCTTCTTCTCCGTCCTCCCCATCTAATTTGAATTGTATTCTTCCCGATAGCCACTCCACCTTGTCTCCCTTGTTCTTCCTCTTCACCACTTCTTCAATTACACATTCTTCTTCACTGAGCAACGCATCCACTTGCTGGTGTGTGTTCTTTTCCATGTTTGCTAGATATTTTCTTTCGCCCCTTCTCTTTTTCCCCTGTGCTTTTCTCCTCATCTCCCATAGATGTTTCTCGCTGTGGATTAGTGTATCCTGCATCTGGTCGTAAAGTGGCATATAACCCGTAGGGTGGGGTTCGTGAGCTTGGTCCGTCCCCTGTTAGGAAAGCACGGTATCAAACAGTAAGACGGACACAGTTCAAGGGTTTTTATTGAACTTCAATCAGGTCTGAAAAATGCCTATCTAATCCTAAATCTAAAGATGGGAGCAAGCTACAACCATCAATCAATAATAAAGCAGTCCTAGTGTTGTCTTGTCAAAATAAAAGGGGTTATACTAATAAACCTATTGCTGATCCTTACTTCTAAATACAAATAGAGTGGGAAACAATGTTATTCAAAAGAAAAGAGTTCAAGAAATGATATGTCAGGATATTCAAGCCGTTGGCATCCCTTCCCCATATTTTCAGCACAGAACAAGGCAGCACACTTGAGCTTAGCATAGTCTCTGGCTTTTCTAACACGAGGGTGCAGTTAAAAAGTTCAACAGCATGGCCTTCTGTGCCAAAGTCTCTTTGCCATTCAAAGTCTCTTTTTCAGAGGGCCTGATGCAACACAACAAACATCAAAGATCCTTTCTTCTTAGGATTTCAGATGTAACAATTCTGGGGTGATTTCTGTTCACCCCGGGTTCCTCTCCGCCGGCTCAGACCCACTTTGACACAAAACCTTCTTGGGTGATTTTCGCTTCACATGGTCCCCCCCTGTCAGACTTAGACCCACTTTATCACAAAACCTTCAATTGATCTCCCTCTGCCGTGCTCGCACCAAATGTATTTACTTTGCCACCAACTATTTTTACTGTATCAACATCGAAGACTTTCAACGGTGCGCAGGATTTAGCTTGACCTGTCGCAGGACCACCTAGATTTACAATTCTCTAAAACTCTTTCACTTTTCAGCTCGATACCTTACAGAGACCTTTGATTGAGCACACACGCAGTGCTGGACCACTCTTTAAAAGGTATCATATCTTGGTTTCAAAGTTCAATCACTCATCAGCAGTTCAACTTTACTTGCGTATTTCGAACAATGCTCGTTCCAGCACTCGCCATACAATGTTGCCACTTGCAACCTGACTTCAACACAGACCGGTCTAGTATCAGTCTCCCTTACTCACCGGCTGTGTTGGTTTCACTGACGCTGCTTTGTTCTTGGAGCCAAAGACAGTACCACGGTGGCTGGTGATTCTCCCTGCCTTGATTCTTGATGCGGGAGGACCCCAGGTATCTCTGACACACAATGCAGGATTCTTCAGCCTGTTTTCGTGGTCTTATGCTTTCCAATATGAAGGGTTCATGAAAGGAACAGTGCTTTGTTGAAAAGGTCACATGAACTTTCTTCCTTGCGATCCCCTTCTGTTTTGCCGCCTGTCTTCTCTCGTTAAACTGCCATCTTGGAACTGCTGTTTCCTCGTGTGTGTTGCCTCACCTTTTATCTGTGTGGGAAAGCTTAATGTTAGTCAGGTGTGTGTGATGGTCAGTAATTGCCTTACCTTTCCTGAACATTGCATTGGGACACGTCAGGTATAAGGCTCAGGTGTTAGACCATTTTCTCTCATAGTGGGCTGTCCGTGAGAAAGTGTTCATGTTGTAATGAGGGGTGGGCTTAGAGTTCCTAAATATCCTACTAAGTAGGATGGGGTAAAGGTGTTATAGGGAAGTGGATACTGCGTCTCACCATCTGGTGTCCCACTCCCATTCCCCGAATACCCCCCACCCAGGTGATCCTCCCGCACTGGTCCACCCCCAGAAACTGGAACCAAAAGTGATGGCTGTGTCCTGGCCACCTGTATGACAGTTCCCCGCGGACTAGTGGGTGAGACACCTTTTGGTTTCTCCCATCCCTCCCACTGTCACTTCTTATTTCTTTAATTTATCCTCTTTGGTGTCCTCGTATAGTTTCCAGAGACCCAATATATTCTGCCTGCTTTTGAGCTTAGAGCTGTTATATTTTATGAACAGGTATGAGAATGTATTCTCTATTATTTTACTATCAAACATCTCTTCTCCTGGTCAGGCATGGAAACACTGCCCTGCAGTCACCTCTGCCCACTGGTAGTTGTACTTTGATATTTTATTGCTAAGGGGTTGTCCGTATATGCCATAATTTCCTTTTCTTTTATTATTCCACCATGTGTTCCCCTTTTTCTCTTTCCCCAACTCTTCCCCCTCCCTTATTCCCAGACACACCCTTCAATGTTCACTCTGGCCCTCTGCACAGGGCCAACCAGCCACTCCGCTCGTTCACTCTGGTGCTCACCACAGGCCCGACCACTCACTCTGTGTTAATATTTGATAGCCTTCTCCACAGGCGCACCTTGCACCGACGGCGCACTCCTGCTGTTAATAATGCAAAAAGCCTGCTATTTTACACAAGATACCTCTGGGTATGGATCCACCCACTGCATACCCTCACCATTCCCTTCAGTAGCAGAACTGCCTATGTGATATGGCAAGGGGAGAATCTACGGATAAGTCTCTCTTAATAGCTATTTTGGAGGATTGCAAATGGATGAGGTTCCAATGGAAACAAGATCAAACCATGAATGCCATAAACACCAATCTAATGGCAGTTAAGTCATAAAACCCCCAGCCCAAGGGCCTTTAGAGGAGAAAAATATGTTCTCCATATTCAAACCGGGCCCCCTCAAAGAGGCTTTCGTTAAATCTAATGGATACAAAAACTTGAGGGGAAAACGGAGAAAAGAAACAATAAATATAACAACTACATGAAAAAAGAAATCTAATGGCTCAAGATCCTTTCTATGAAATATAAGAACGCTGCCAACCCTTGCCATAAGCCAATCGCCGAAGCATCCCAGAATAGAACAGGTGTTACCATCAGAGGTTCCTCTGCTAACTGAAGTGCCCACCGCCTCCACTGCTCAGAGATCTAATGGAGCACGAGAGAGGAATCTAATTGGGTTGAAATTGAAATTCAGATCAGATAAACTTGCCACAATTAGCAAGGGCAATGGAACAGCAGACCTACAGATGTTGATAACCAAATTACAGCCATCCAAAATGCTATGCCATTCATAACAATGGAAGAAAAAAGGCGAACAAGGAACTTTCAAATCCCAACAAGAATGCCGGCAGCCAATGCAGTCCTAAAAGGGAAATGGCAGCGGAGATTCAAAAGGTTGAGTACACTTACACAGAATGCTCCAAAAAAAATTCTAAAAGTGTATTTGAAAAGAATCATATCAGGCCCTAATGCCCCAATTCTGAATCATCAGAATGTTATGAAGCTCTTCCAATGCATCCCACTGATG
Organism: Ambystoma mexicanum; assembly: GCF_040938575.1. Classification (NCBI taxonomy): domain Eukaryota; kingdom Metazoa; phylum Chordata; class Amphibia; order Caudata; family Ambystomatidae; genus Ambystoma; species Ambystoma mexicanum. The sequence continues at coordinate 167,683,370 of NC_090923.1, read as the reverse complement.
ATATAAGCGTAGTTGAATTCGTAGTTGAGAGGAAAATGGACTGGGGGATCCTTCACTTAGATTTGTCCCCAACCAAAGAAAATGTATTAGCCCAGAGTGACACATTATTGCCCCTGGGTTATGAATTGAGGGACCGTCAGGTGGGGAAGAACTCAAGTAATATGGATATTGCCAATAAAAATCAAGCAGAGCCTATCCTATGCAGTTTGAAAGTTTTTTTGCCATCCCCTCTGCTTCTCTGGTCTTTTTACTGTTTTTATCTATTCTACCTCCTCTCCATTCCCCTTCTCTCTCTCACCTCCCCGTCACCTACTTTTTACTGTGCACTTGCTCTATCAGAATTGTCCCTTGACCTAGTATGATAGTAACAAATGTTTATCTCCCCCCCTTATTTGTTATCCCCCTCCCCCTCCAGCACTATCTGAAATGTCATCAGGCCTAGTACGATAGTCGCTTGTTTCGTTCCTCTCCCTCCTCTCTCCTTCCCTCTCCCTCACCTCATGTAATTCTCCAGCTCTACCACAATGTCGTACGGTCTGCTCCCATTTCCTTCCAATCTGTGTCTTAGCACCTGCACTATCTGAAATGTCGCTAGGTCGAGTACGATAGTTAATTTCACATTCTTGTTCATGGCCTGTAAGAATGTTTAGTATTTTCCCTTGTTCCCTCCCTTCTCATGAAGCGCTTTGAAACAATTATGACTCTGCCGGTCCGGAAACAACGGCGGCGGTAAATCCACCACCACTGTTGTTTCTGCACCGGCTGATTCCGAGTTCTGCAGGTGGGAGGTGTCACTCCCGCCAGGCCTGACCTGGCAAGAGTAACTCCCCACCTGCAGGTGGAAATGGAAACACTGGCTCCGTCATAGACGGAACTGGTGTTTCCATTGTCCCTATCCCCATGGAGTCCTACAGGACTCCATGGGAATAGGGATTTATGGAATTCCGCCTCCAGAATTACCGGGTCACCGGGGTTGTAATGCCCCAGTGATTCCGGTAATCACAGAGGCGGAATGGTATTTCGGGTCCGGCGGCAGCCTGCCGGTTTTTCCGGCACGGCTACTGCCGGACTCGGAATGAGGTGTGTAGGTGCTATATAAATAAACTATCATATCATATCATATCCTCAAGGAAGCTGCGGCCAGTGACAAAGGAAATGCTGAAGAATGTGCAACCCAAAGGAAAAATCAGATGCCTCTTTTGCAAAAAGTCTTGTCTTCTCTAAAATGTACTATTGAGAACCAATGCAGTAAACAGTCGACCAACCGCAATCCTAATACCAACAAGCACGAAGGAGCTGGGTCAACAAATTGGGACTGGCGAGCCGGAGCATTGGTGAACAATAAAAAGAAATAGACTGCTCGGCCATTGGAGGGATGGGGCTTCTTATTGGTTCTTGGAACTCATGTGGATTTAAATCATTATTCACTGAAAACATATGTCCTCTGGGTCAATAGGACATTTTATGCTTTAAAGAGATTTGGCTTAGGTCCGCCCCCTCATGTGAGTGCTACAAGTCGCATCTAAACCTGGCTTGTAAAGGCATCTTGGGAAGGCCTTATTCTGGTCTTCTAATTCTGGTTGATGCAGGCCTGACAGTAATTAGCCAAGAAAACTTGAATCCATATGTGCAAGTGTTAAAACTTAGTAGGAGACTTCGCCCAGCTGTAACTAAGTATCTTCCAGTGAATGCGTACTGGAGGGTTAATATGGATCGGAAGGTGAAGTTTATTAAACTGATAATGAACTCCATTGATAAAGCCATGAGTGAATGGGAAGATCCCAGCATTATAATATGCAGAGATCTGATGGTGTGCTTACTGAATGGGGATGGATGGCCCCTGAAAGAATGGCAAATGGATGAAGGAGCTCGGCTGTGGGTTATCAACTGCTAGAGATATATTCATGGTAAATGCCCAATCGGAAGGTGATAGACCGGGGGCATGCACATGGGGTAGAGTTTTTCAGAAATCCTGCTTGGACTATTGCTTTGTTTCAAGTAACATGATAGAAAGAACTGTTAGATTTGAAATAGTAAAGCAGCCTCTCAGTTACCATGACCTTTTGGCCCTCTCTCTAAGGGATTGCTACCAGGCTCCATACTGGAACAAAATGGGACAGGTGGAGATATCATGTGAGAAAAACCAGTTGAGGATCCGTCCAAACGAGATCAAAAACATAGCTTGACAATATGAGTTATCCATTGAGAAGGACCAGTCCAATGTAGAGTATCTATGGATCCTCAAAGATTATGGCATTCCCACCAATAAAAGGAGAAACATGGGCATAGCACCTAAACATGCATATGATCCTTTGGTAGTGATGGGCAGAAGAGAGATGAGAGCTTACCTTATAAGGCTTAAGAGGGAGAGAGGGCCTGGAACAAATGAGAAAATACGTGCCCGCAAGTAAAAATATCACAACTGGCTATTGGCCACGAGGGCCTTGCGAGTGCAAAGAGATGCAGAAAGAATGTTGGAAGCCGTTTGTCAAAAAAATACAAGCAATCTGTGGGAACGTCTAAATAATAGCAGTACTTTTAGATCCACCGACAGAATGAGTCAAGTGGCTGAAGATTGATGGGTCTCCCATTACTCTGCCATCTTTGCTAATCATCAGGCATCTAATGTATTGGAAAACAGAAACTGCTCAAAGAGGGGGACCTTTTCATTGGAGGGGGTAAATTTAAGGCATATGATAGCCTGATTTAGCTCCTCGAGAGCTGCTGGTCCGGATGGTCTCTGTAACCAGATGCTTAAGGAGAACATTGACACATGGAGTGGGCTGGCAACATCCATGTTAAAGCAGGTAATGTGATCCAAACAACTCCCGGAAGTGTGGCGGGAAGCCATCATAGTTCCCATATTCAAGAAAGGCGATCCTAAAAACTATCACCCGATCGCCCTTCTTGACTCTCTGGGTAAACTGTTTGCTTCGGTCTTGTTAGGTGATCTAAACACATAGGCAACAGAAACAGGGAGACTGCACCCCAGACAAACTGGGTTTGTGAAGGTAGTAGGGACCTTGCTGAACCTGCTTATTATTAATATCCTGAAGCAAGTACTGCTTGGATCGAGGACCTTTGTATACATGTCCTTCATGGACCTTGAACAGGGCTTTGATGGTGTAAATAGAGAACGCCTATGGAATACATGAAAGGAATGGAATTGTCCGGTGGACCTGACTGAGGACTTAATGGCTCTATACTCAAATACCTCGATACAGGTGAGACTAACTGCCACTGGCCAGCTCTCAAGAAAAATGTCCACCTACTGTGGATTGATGCAGAGGTGTGCTTTGGCACCACTGCTCTTTAGCTTATATATGTCAGATCTTGGAGACTCCCAAAAAACAGTACGAGCCCCCCCATCAAAGATAAATATGACTGAGGTTCCCTGGATACTCTATGCAGGCGACTTGGTATTTATAGACCAAACCCCTGTTGGCCTACAGAGGAGGATTGCAAACTTCAGTGAATATCAATGTTGGGAAATCTAAGGTCTTAGCCCTGTTGTCGGCATATAGAAAACAGAAGACCGGGTGTGTTTGGAGAGTAGAGGAAGAGGAACTAGAGGTTATTGACTGCATGGTTTATTTGGGAGTAACAATCAATAAGAACATTGATGAGAAGAGCCATTATATGTCTCTTAGGATTAATGTATTGAAGCTCTCCATTCAGGATGCGGTTTTACACTGTACGTATGGCAGCTACTCCCTCCTACCTCTCTTCACATTCTATCGACAAAATGTTGTGCAGATACTGACATATGGCTCTGTAGCAATGTTAAACCTACCATGGAAAATGTGGGTAGTGCTAGAGGTTTTTCTGGCGAAAGATCTTGAAATTACCAAATTCCCTTCTGATGTCAACAATCAGACACAAACTGAGACTTCAATCTCTAGTCCCTCTGGTGCTGTGGAAATCCATAGCTCTATACAGGAAATGCATGATGGTGAATTCGACGGCCCCCTTTGAAATTCTGAAAATACAAAATAAAAGGCCTATCACGGTGGAGATCAAAAGTTGAGGCAATATTAAGGGACGCGAATATCGAGCTTGAGGAATCAATTGCAAACCCCATGAAAGTAAAAAAAATAGCTCCAGGCCTTAGACTGGATAGAAAGTGTCAATAGGAGAGGTTCTGATAATCTAAAACCAATCTTGAGCATGGAGCGAAAGGGTTTGAACTAATCTCCAACGTACCTCCAGAGGTTCCCTTCACCTCTCTATAGGGATCTCCTACTGAGATGTAGACTAAATATCCTTGCCACTAGAGAAGTTGAACTGGCAAGGAAGGAAATTGAACTAGCAAACTCCCAATGTAGATACTGTGGAACGGTGGGGAGGGTTGAAACTCTCTTCCACCAAGTAACCTCATGTAAAGCTCTAGTGGAAATACAATCACAATTTCTGGAGGCCCACTTTAACAATACAGGATCTATGTCCACTGAAAAGTGGTGGGAATGGGTATTACTTGGAAACAGAACAAGCCTTGTATTGGCCGTGATGAAGTTAGTGGAACATGTGTTGAAAAAAAACAACATTGAAACCCTGACTCTTCACATAACATTGGCTAGGATAGATGTACCCTTTCTCCTTTCTTTTCTCTTTCACCTTCTATCTCTTGGTCCCATCTCTTCGCTTTTTTTAAGAAACTGCATTGTCCAAAATGAGGATAGCCTGGACAGACGGTGTAAGAAGAGTATCTAAATTCAGTTGATTCATTATGGGGAAGAATGAATGTGATATGACGATATATTTTTTGTTATTTTTATTGGGGGGTGTGATGTTGATGTAAAAGGTTTTATAATTTTGTGAAACCAATAAACATTAAAAAAAAGAAAATTAAAAGTCCTTACAGTTTACAGCTAGATGGCAGGGGTGGTGCAATATTTAGTGTCTGCTCATGGAAGGATCAGCACATGTGGGAGCAGGGTGATCTCCCGTCACCAATCCGACAACCTTGAAACGTTAAGTGAAGCAGCACATTAACGTATATCCTTGAAGGCTCTCAATGACATTCGACAGCCCAAAGAAAATGCAGTGTCCACTGGTGTTACCAACATCTGGAAGGTATTTCAGAATTGTTGAAAAGAGCAAGAGGAAATATTGAAGAGGGTAGGTTTTAGTAATAATTCATACCTTTTTAAGGGAAAAGGTGTATATGAATTATTTATGGTTTTGAAAAGCAGAGTAGCAAGACGAGATTTTATAACACTGTTGATATGAAAATTGTTGATATTATATGTTTAATGATTGTATGGATTTTGTAAGAATTAATTGTATATTTAGTAGATTAAATGCTTGTGTTAAAGCTTTAATAAACGGGAAACACAAATAAAAAAAGATAAGGATAGTGGTATGCTTTCAGAAAAACCATCGATTCCCAGGAATGGCAATATGTGAGTATGACCTTCTCACATCAGCCATGGATCGGAAAACTCCTCCAGAGTTTCTACAGTCTTCAGCAGCAACGTTGGCAATTGGCCCATCTTCAGGAGTGCATAAAGTGTATCACCCCCAAGGGTGACGGGTCACTTGAGAATGGATCATCTGGATATCACCCTTCAATTGCAAGGTAACAAAACTGGGATCTCAATTACATCGCTGGAAGTTCAATCATATTGCACAACTCATCGTACAGGAGTGGAAGACCATGTGTCCAAGATTTGAATCTGTAATTTTGATGTACTAAGCAGACAAATGTGTGCCTGCCCATTTTGCATTTTTAAATGATTAATATTCCATGGAAAAAATGCACCAAATGGTAATTATCAGACCTGACTCATCTTAGCAACACCATATCCCGATTTGTGTATTTGATCATTTAATTTTTTTCTCACAAAACCACATAGTAAAATAACATCCTAGGTCAGGTAATTCTATCCTGTGGCCATCTTGGATTGGTGACATTACTGCCTGTGGTCATCTTGAGTCGACCACTCTCCAGCTGATGGCCTCTGGGAACACCAATCAGGAAGTAATCGCCTTATCCCAGCAACACAAGGGACAACAATAGAGAGACCAACCTCTGGTGGACCAGGTGATCAGGGGATGAGAACGTTCATCATAACTTCTGCTTTGTGGCTTCACTTTCTGTCTCTAGCATCATTTGCTGGGGCCATTTTGGATCAGTGATATCCCTTCCTGTGTCCATCTTGGTTCAGTGACACAACGTCCTGTGTCCATCTTGAGTCGGCTCACTCTCCACCTGATGGCCACAAGAGACTCCTCTGGGAACACCGATCAGGAAATAATTGCTTATTTCAGTAAAACCCAGAACAAAATCAGAGTGACCAACCATTGAAGGGCTAGGCGATAAGGTGATGAGAGCGTGTGACATCACTTCTGAACTCCCCAGGGTTGTCCAGATTGGGACGTTCCAGTTAAGGGCAATACAGTGAATGGTGAGGACCAGCCACTGACAACCTCTTTGTGTCTTCGCCTATGAGCCTGTGCTTTTACTTTCCTATCTGCTGCACCTCAGAGTACCCCCTTGCTTGATACTTACTGTGTTGTCTCTCTATACTGCGGTACTCAACTATAATGCATTCACTCCTACTACTCCTGCTGCTTCTCCTACTCACCTGTCCCTACATATTCTCCAATCACACTACAACTTTCTCCTTTCAAATCTTGTTCGCCACACATGCTACAAGGTTGGTGCCGAATTCTAGTGGGAAAATATTCACTCCTTATATTCCAAGCCACTCTCTTCTGTCATGCATTGACTGTCTAGTCGCTGTCCCCCGATTTCATCTTCAAAGAGTGGGCGGTTGACTCTTTTCGGTGGCCACTAGTAAGTTATGGAATGGCCTCCCATTAACTTTGAGGCTGACCACGAACCACCTGCACTTCCGTTGCTTGTTAAAAACTCTGCTGTTTCATTGATGTTGTACTACTGTGCGCGTTATAAATCTGAATAACACACCATAGCACCTACCCACCTCGCCACTCTTCCTCTGAGACTGAACTTCTCTACTCTTCCTTAATGTATCAACTGAGCATTGCACTCCGGAAGGCTCAGTCTGTATGCAACAAAACCTCCTTTATCACTGACTACTTTCATGCCAGCTCTACCCACCTAGACATCCTTGCTATCAGTGAAACATGCATTTCTCCATCTACCACTACCACTCTGGTGGCCCTACAAAACTCCAAACTATCCTTCATTCACTCTTCGCATCTGACTGGCGGCGGTGGAGGCTCAGACACCTACTATCTTCCCTCACAAATCTCCAATGCAATGTACTCTCCTACTTCTTTTGAAGCCACAATCTCAACGATTGTTCCGTCTCACTCGGTTCCCACCATCTCCATCTATCTCTGTCCTGGTCCCACTGGATCATTCTTTAATGAACTTGGGAACTCCTTGATTACATTTCTATTAATCATCACCTCGTTCTCTTAGATGACTTTAACCTTCGCTCTCTAACCACTCCCCAAAAATTTGAACTTCAGTCCTTTCTCAGTGACCACCTCTCCATTCTATCCATAACCTACCAACCCACCCCAGGGGTAACTATTTGGATCTCTTATTCATCTCCACCTCTCTCTCAGCCACTAATACTACTGCCAAACCATCCATATCTGATCACTACACTGTTTCCACCACTATCTTCTTTCCTCCCTCTGGCCTCACCTCACCACTTGCCTGACCTATTACTAAAAGGTAATGTAAACCTTCTGCCATTCCCCCTTTCTCTCTGAACTACAGTTCTCACTATTCTCCTTCACACCTGATGCCTCTTCCACAAACACTGCCTTCTCCAGCTTTCAATCCCTACTATACGACTGTAACGCTCACCTGATTCCCGCAGAGGCGCCGGTCTTGACTGGGTGAATGCCGTATCTTCAAAGGTGATGTGTAACACACGGTTGGCTCTTTGGGCTAGACCTCTGTGCACTGTATGTCTGACTCGAAGAGTAAGATGTCTTAGGTAAGTGAACGCCGAGCTCTCCATCTGCCTTGGGGCAGGGTGCCGTAATCAGTTTCTTCACTGGATAAGGGTGCAGGCCTCTTGACCTCAGAGGACTGCTGTCCGTCGTTAACTGCACGAACGGTAAGTTCTGGGCACTTCAAATGTCTTAAAAGTCTTTTGTAATGATATCTCTTGTTTTGCAGGGTTCCGGCGATGGCGGATGGCGGGCTGATGAGAGTTGAGGATCGAACCCGCGTGAGGAATAGAAGCGCCTGGAAGCACGTAAGTAAGCGCTTGTAGCCTGCTTCACGATGCGCACTAACTGTCCCTTTTATCTTGCAGGTACAAGTTCGGAGCTTTAGAGAAGCTGAAGGGTGCTGGAATACCCACTGGATTCGGCGTGGGAAGGAGTAATGGCACGTGAGTAATAAAGTTGCCCAATGTCTTTAAACGCACCTTCTTTTGTCTTTCAGATGCGGGATGCAGCGCCGAAGGCCTCCGGAGCGTGCGAAGAGCTGGTAAGCTTTTGTCTTTCAGATGCCGGAATGCAGTGCGAAGACCTCCGGAGCCTGCGAAGAGTAGGTAAGCCTTTGTCTTTCAGATGCCGGAATGCAGCGCGAGGCGTTGGTGACAGCCGATGGACCAGGTAAGAGATGCGCTGCCACTGAAGACCGTAGTGCTAACCTGTTCTTTCTTTGTCTTTACAGGTGCTGCTGAAGACTGGATTCCAGGATGGTAAGCCTTTGTTCCCTTAGGCCCAGGATCAGAAGCAGAAGACACGATGAGCGGTCTGCTGCAGAGAATGCAGAATAACACAAAGCAAGATTCATCCATCGGGTGTGGTTTAAATAGCCTCCTGTAGTGCTTAGTAGTCTCCTTCCACAGCCACGCCTAGGTAAGAAAAGAGTTCCTGCTTTCCAGAAGAGTTCCAGTGTTCTGAACCTAGGGAGTGGCTCCTGCCCCACCCAACAGGAAAAGTAGTCCCAAACAGAAGAGGATCAGGGGTTCAACTGGCAGGTAAGTAAGCAGCATGGTCTGCTGCAGGTAAGTCCACCCAAGCATTATGAGCCCGGCGCTTCCAGCTCTGGGACTGGGCATCTTTATGAGCCTGGTGCCACTGGGGCCAGGACAGGGTCCAAAAGGTCACAATTGGGACTGGCTGGCACTCAGAACCGGGGTTATGGGTCTGCTTCCAAGGGAGTCGGGCAAGTCCTGATCTTTTGGAAGCAGAGATCATGACAGCACCCCCCCTCAAGGCCCCTCCCAAACCGGGCTTCTCCGGGGGATTGGGTTTGTTAGGAAATGTTCGATGAAATCTTTTGATTAGACGAGGCGCGTGGACATATTCTGCAGGTTCCCAGGATCTTTCTTGGGGACCGTAGCCTTTCCAGTCAATCAGGTAAAATAGTTTAGATTTGGAGATCTTGGAATCCAGGATGCTTTTGACTTCGAACTCGAGTTCTCCATCAATCAGAATAGGTTTTGGAGATGTAGTTAGTCGGGTTTGAGGTTGCACGGGTTTTAATAGAGACACTTGGAAGACCGGATGTATCTTCATGTGAGGAGGCAAGTCCAACTTGACCGCTACTGGATTTACTATGGTAGTGATGGAATAGGGACCAAGGTATCTTGGGTTGAATGTGCGTGGTCCTTTTAGAGGTAGATATTTGGTGGATAACCAGACTTGATCTCCTACTTGATATTGGGGGGGCTTCCTTCCGATGTTGGTCTGCTCCTTTCTTGTATTGTTCTTTAGCCCTTTGAAGGTGAGAAACGGCTTCCTTAAAGGCTTGGATGATTGTAGAATGCAGGTGGTCTACTGCTGGTGTTCCAAGATCTTGGAGTGGATCCAACTCCGAGGTTCGAGGGTGACTAAAGTATAAAAGAAAAAACGGGGTCTTCCCAGTTCCCGAGTGGACAGAGTTATTGTAGGCATATTCGGCTATCCAAAGGATATCTTTCCAAGTTTTTTCAGTTTGTTGTAGCATGCAGCGCAAATACTGTTCCAGAGTTTGATTGGTCCTCTCGGTTTGTCCGTCGGTTTGAGGGTGGTGGCTGGTCGAAAGTCTCACATCAATTTGAGCCGACCGACAGCAACTTCGCCAAAAATGAGAAATAAATTGACGACCTCGATCCGAAATTAGAACTGAAGGAAAACCGTGCAGTCGGACGATGTTTTCGAGAAATTCTCGGGCCAGAGTTGCTGCTGTTGGTAAGCCTTTGAGTAGAATGAAATGCGCCATCTTGGAGAATAGGTCCACGATTACTAGGATCGTATTGTATCCGGAGCATGGAGGTAGATCGGTGATGAAGTCCATAGAAAGCGTATGCCAAGGGCGAGGCGGGATGTCAATAGGGCGTAAGAGGCCGTCTGGTTTTTCCTTTTGACTCTTGTTTTGGGCACATACTCCACAGGACATTATAAAGTCTCTGATATCTTTTTTCCAAGACGGCCACCAGAAGTAGCGCTTGATCTTTTCCGAGGTCTTGGTCATACCGGGATGTCCTTCCATTAAAGAATCGTGATAACAAGAGATTACCTTTTTCTGTAAATCTGTGCTGGGCAGGTATAACCGTTCTTGGAAATATAATAGGTTGTCCTTCACCGTAAAGTCCTTTCCCTGCAGATGCCAATTCTGTATGTCTGCTGGAGTTACCAGTAGCCTGGCTTTATCCTTAACTTCCTCTATGGATTGTGTGGCGATTACACCTAGAATTCTTTGTTCGGGAATGATAGGTACAGGTTTAGGATTGATCAAATGTTCTTCCACTCCCATCCGAGAAAGGGCATCAGCTTTACCGTTTTTTGTACCAGGTCGATAGGTAATTATGAAGTCAAACTCGGCAAAGAATAGTGCCCAACGGAGTTGCCTAGAGGATTGAGCTTTTGCGGTTTTCAAATATTGCAGGTTTCGGTGATCTGTAATCACAGTAACGGTGTGTCGGGCCCCCAGAAGATAATGCCGCCAAGCCTTAAAGGCGGACTTGATAGCTAGAAGTTCCTTATCAGTAATAGTGTAATTGATTTCAGGAGGCGAGAATTTGCGGGACCAAAATGCCACGGGATGCAACTGATTGGTTACTGGGTCCTTTTGTGATAGAACTGCCCCCATGGCAAGGCTCGAAGCATCAGTTTCAACAATGTAGGGGAGTTCTGGGCGAGGATGTTTTAAGATCGGTGCAGAGATAAATCTAGTCTTCAAATTCTGGAAAGCTTGTTCCGCCTCGGTAGACCATTCAAAACGTTTGTTTTTCTTTAACAAGGCAGTGATGGGCTGGACTATTCGAGAGAATTCGGGGATAAACCTGCGGTAAAAGTTAGCGAAGCCTAACATGCTTTGAACACCTTTTACGGAGGATGGCGATGGCCATTTGAGAATTGCATCGACCTTCTTTGAATCCATACGCACTCCGCTAGGTGATAATATGAATCCCAAGAATTCAACTTCAGTCACGTTGAAAACACATTTTTCCAACTTAGCGAAAAGTTTGTGTTGACGCAATCTCTCGAGGACCATTTTCACGTGTTTCCGATGTTCAGTTTACGATGAAGAATAAACGAGGATGTCGTCAATGTAAACAACAACACACACATCTATGAGCTCTCTGAGGACATCGTTCATAAAATATTGAAAGGCGGCCGGGGCATTGCAAAGTCCGAAGGGCATGACCTGATATTCAAATAGCCCATACTTGGTGCGGAAGGCCGTCTTCCATTCATCACCCTCTTTTACTCGTACCAAGTGGTAGGCTCCTCTAAGATCCAGCTTTGTATATATGCATGCTTTTCTGACTTGGTCCAGGAGTTCAGGGATCAAAGGTAACGGATATCTATTCTTAACGGTGATCTGGTTCAGGGCGCGATAATCTATACAAGTTCTAAGGTCCCCTTCTTTTTTTGGAACGAAGAACAAAGCTGAGGAAGCAGGGGACTTGAAGGACGAATAAACCCATTCGCTAGGTATTGATCCAGGTATTGTCGGAGGTGAAGATTCTCAGGCTCGGTGAGGGCATAAATTCTACTACAAGGAGGAGTAGATCCAGGTATCAGGTCTATCTGGCAGTCATAAGACCTATGAGGAGGTAGAGAGTTAGCCTGATCCTTCCGGAAAACATCTTGGAATTCTAGGTATTCAGGAGGTAACTGGGGAGCCTCCGAGGAAATTGCTGCCAGTGCAACACCAGGTCGAGGGTGACAAGTAGAGACACATTCTGGAAACTGAACCGTTCTTGCTCGCCAATCGATCTGAGGATTGTGCTTCTCTAACCAAGGAATTCCTAGAATAATCTGGAACTGAAGGGCCTTGATCACATCGAACATGATCTTCTCGTGGTGTCCATCTTGACTTACTAGCGTCACTTCTTGGGTGGTATGCGTTACTGGTCCGGAGGCTATCTCCGTACCATCCACCGTAGTAATGACGTCCTTTACAGCCTTTGGACAAAGAGTCAGATTCATCCTCAAAACCATTTCATGATCCACATAATTGCCGATGGCACCGCTGTCGACGTAAGCTTCAATCGCATGTAATCGATCCGGATGTTCAGGGCTAAGGAGGACCATAGGTATCACGAAATGCGAGGTCACTGAACTGGTTTTAACGCTCGGCAAGAGGACCTCTATTCTTGTCGGGCGAGGTCGTTTCCCTGCTCAGAGTTTGTGACTCTGGGAACTGCAGCTCCTACTGCCTTCTTGGCTGGTTTCACCGGACAGTCTCGAAGAAAGATCCCCGAGTTTCCGCAATAGAGGCATAATTGCAGCTGTTTTCTCCTTTCCTGCTCCTTTTGTGTTAGTGGTCCTTTCAGGCCCCCTATTTGCATGGGTTCCCCGGAGTCTACTCCTTTGGTAGGAGTTGGTGGTTTGGAAAATACTCGAGCATCAAACTTGGAACGATCGGCCTTCCTGTTCTGCAGTCTGTGGTCAATTTGAACGACTAAGTCAATATAGTCCGAACAGTCTTGCGGGGGATTCACTACTTGGGCTAACACATCTTTGAGCTCTCCACGTAGACCTCTATAAAACAGCGTAATCCTTTTGTCCTCAGGCCATTGAGTTTCCACTATCAGTCTGTTGAAAGACACAATATAAGCCAAAAGGTCTTGATTACCCTGTCGCAATGAAAGGAGCTCATTGTCCAAGGCCTGCCCCTGTGAATGTCTTGCAAACAGTTTTTCCATACTGAGCTGAAAAGCTTGAAAATCATGGAGAACCGGATCATCTTGATTAACTAGAGGGATCGACCAGTCTGCCGCATTGCCACTAAGGTACGAAAGCACAAAAGCTACCTTAGCTTGATCAGTTGGAAAGGCTGCTGGCCGGCATAAGAAGTGCAACCGGCCCTGATTAATAAATACTGCAAACCTCTTTGGTTCACCAGAAAATCGTTCGGGCGGAGCCAGAGGTACATTCCCAGGTAGGTTGATCTGCACTGGGTTCGTAGAGGATGTTGAAGGAAGATTGGCCCCTGATTCGGGTAACGGAGTTTGTCCGGCTTGTGACTGTAGCAATTGTCTAGCGAGATCGTCTGTTCGCTCCTTGGAAATAATCAGTTCCCTTCTTAGAGCATTCGTTTCCTGACGGGCTGCATGCACTTCTGCTCTTAGTTCCCCAAGTAACTGGGCTAGCTGGTCGGTATCCGAGGTTTCCATAGCGCCTGGGTGGGAGTTTTGCGGTAGGCTTTGTGTTCTGTAACGCTCACCTGATTCCCGCAGAGGCGCCGGTCTTGACTGGGTGAATGCCGTATCTTCAAAGGTGATGTGTAACACACGGTTGGCTCTTTGGGCTGGACCTCTGTGCACTGTATGTCTGACTCGAAGAGTAAGATGTCTTAGGTAAGTGAACGCCGAGCTCTCCATCTGCCTCGGGGCAGGGTGCCGTAACCAGTTTCTTCAATGGATAAGGGTGCAGGCCTCTTGACCTCAGAGGACTGCTGTCCGTCGTTAACTGCACGAACGGTAAGTTCTGGGCACTTCAAATGTCTTAAAAGTCTTTTGTAATGATATCTCTTGTTTTGCAGGGTTCCGGCGATGGCGGATGGCGGGCTGATGAGAGTTGAGGATCGAACCCGCGTGAGGAATAGAAGCGCCTGGAAGCACGTAAGTAAGCGCTTGTAGCCTGCTTCACGATGCGCACTAACTGTCCCTTTTATCTTGCAGGTACAAGTTCGGAGCTTTAGAGAAGCTGAAGGGTGCTGGAATACCCACTGGATTCGGCGTGGGAAGGAGTAATGGCACGTGAGTAATAAAGTTGCCCAATGTCTTTAAACGCACCTTCTTTTGTCTTTCAGATGCGGGATGCAGCGCCGAAGGCCTCCGGAGAGTGCGAAGAGCTGGTAAGCTTTTGTCTTTCAGATGCCGGAATGCAGTGCGAAGACCTCCGGAGCCTGCGAAGAGTAGGTAAGCCTTTGTCTTTCAGATGCCGGAATGCAGCGCGAGGCGTTGGTGACAGCCGATGGACCAGGTAAGAGATGCGCTGCCACTGAAGACCGTAGTGCTAACCTGTTCTTTCTTTGTCTTTACAGGTGCTGCTGAAGACTGGATTCCAGGATGGTAAGCCTTTGTTCCCTTAGGCCCAGGATCAGAAGCAGAAGACACGATGAGCGTTCTGCTGCAGAGAATGCAGAATAACACAAAGCAAGATTCATCCATCGGGTGTGGTTTAAATAGCCTCCTGTAGTGCTTAGTAGTCTCCTTCCACAGCCACGCCTAGGTAAGAAAAGAGTTCCTGCTTTCCAGAAGAGTTCCAGTGTTCTGAACCTAGGGTGTGGCTCCTGCCCCACCCAACAGGAAAAGTAGTCCCAAACAGAAGAGGATCAGGGGTTCAACTGGCAGGTAAGTAAGCAGCATGGTCTGCTGCAGGTAAGTCCACCCAAGCATTATGAGCCCGGCGCTTCCAGCTCTGAGACTGGGCATCTTTATGAGCCTGGTGCCACTGGCGCCAGGACAGGGTCCAAAAGGTCCCAATTGGGACTGGCTGGCACCCGGAACCGGGGTTATGGGTCTGCTTCCAAGGGAGTCGGGCAAGTCCGGATCTTTTGGAAGCAGAGATCATGACGACTCATTCTCCTCTCACTTCCCACTGCTAACTTTCACCCTAAATCTCACCATCCTCAACCATGGGTTACCCCATTCATATGCTCTCTTCACACAGCCATGTGTCAGCAGCTGTGCAAATGGAGGCATCCCCACTGCCATGATGACTTTCAAGGCTACCTCTCTGTCCTGACTTCCCTCAAGTCTTCTCTTGATAGAGAAAAAAGGGAATTCTACCTCAACATCATTGACTCTCACTCTACCATCCTTTCCAGCTAAGGGGCACCCTAAAATCACTCCTCACTCCTCCTAAACCAATGACTATCAATCCACTATTACCGCCAATGACCTAGTTAAATACTTTGCTGCACACATTTCCAAGATTAGTACCCGGCGAGAGTCAAGCAGAATGCAACACGCATTCTGATTGGCTCTCGCTGGGTCCTTACCCGGCAGAGAATCCTTCGATTCTCGGCCGGGACTCCAACTTCCTTGTCCTCGAAGGGGGGCGTGGCAGCCCCTCAGCCAATGAGGAGGCTCAAAGCGGGGCCATCCCCACTCCGAGCCTCCACCCGCTGAGAGGCTGCCTCTCCCCCCGCTGGGGACTCAGGTAAGATTTTTTTTTTTTTCCTCCCTTTCCCACCCCACTTACCTTCTTGCTCCTGCGTCCCTGGTGGGGGATGATGGCAGCCTCCAGCAGTGTGGAGACTCCGCGCCTCCACACAGCTGGAGGCTGCCATCGTCCCCTGGCAGGGACGAAAGGTACGTTTATTTATTTGGCTGGTCGAAAGTCTCACATCAATTTGAGCCGACCGACAGCAACTTCGCCAAAAATGAGAAATAAATTGACTACCTCGATCCGAAATTAGAACTGAAGGAAAACCGTGCAGTCGGACGATGTTTTCGAGAAATTCTCGGGCCAGAGTTGCTGCTGTTGGTAAGCCTTTGAGTGGAATGAAATGCGCCATCTTGGAGAATAGGTCCACGATTACTAGGATCGTATTGTATCCGGAGCATGGAGGTAGATCGGTGATGAAGTCCATAGAAAGCGTATGCCAAGGGCGAGGCGGGATGTCAATAGGGCGTAAGAGGCCGGCTGGTTTTTCCTTTTGACTCTTGTTTTGGGCGCATACTCCACAGGACATTATAAAGTCTCTGATATCTTTTTTCCAAGACGGCCACCAGAAGTAGCGCTTGATCTTTTCCGAGGTCTTGGTCATACCGGGATGTCCTTCCATTAAAGAATCGTGATAACGAGAGATTACCTTTTTCTGTAAATCTGTGCTGGGCAGGTATAACCGTTCTTGGAAATATAATAGGTTGTCCTTCACCGTAAAGTCCTTTCCCTGCAGATGCCAATTCTGTATGTCTGCTGGAGTTACCAGTAGCCTGGCTTTATCCTTAACTTCCTCTATGGATTGTGTGGCGATTACACCTAGAATTCTTTGTTCGGGAATGATAGGTACAGGTTTAGGATTGATCAAATGTTCTTCCACTCCCATCCGAGAAAGGGCATCAGCTTTACCGTTTTTTGTACCAGGTCGATAGGTAATTATGAAGTCAAACTCGGCAAAGAATAGTGCCCAACGGAGTTGCCTAGAGGATTGAGCTTTTGCGGTTTTCAAATATTGCAGGTTTCGGTGATCTGTAATCACAGTAACGGTGTGTCGGGCCCCCAGAAGATAATGCCGCCAAGCCTTAAAGGCGGACTTGATAGCTAGAAGTTCCTTATCAGTAATAGTGTAATTGATTTCAGGAGGCGAGAATTTGCGGGACCAAAATGCCACGGGATGCAACTGATTGGTTACTGGGTCCTTTTGTGAAAGAACTGCCCCCATGGCAAGGCTCGAAGCATCAGTTTCAACGATGTAGGGGAGTTCTGGGCGAGGATGTTTTAAGATCGGTGCAGAGATAAATCTAGTCTTCAAATTCTGGAAAGCTTGTTCCGCCTCGGTAGACCATTCAAAACGTTTGTTTTTCTTTAACAAGGCGGTGATGGGCTGGACTATTCGAGAGAATTCGGGGATAAACCTGCGGTAAAAGTTAGCGAAGCCTAACATGCTTTGAACACCTTTTACGGAGGATGGCGATGGCCATTTGAGAATTGCATCGACCTTCTTTGAATCCATACGCACTCCGCTAGGTGATAATATGAATCCCAAGAATTCAACTTCAGTCACGTTGAAAACACATTTTTCCAACTTAGCGAAAAGTTTGTGTTGACGCAATCTCTCGAGGAACATTTTCACGTGTTTCCGATGTTCAGTTTCCGATGAAGAATAAACGAGGATGTCGTTAATGTAAACAACAACACACACATCTATGAGCTCTCTGAGGACATCGTTCATAAAATATTGAAAGACGGCCGGGGCATTGCAAAGTCCGAAGGGCATGACCTGATATTCAAATAGACCATACTTGGTGCGGAAGGCCGTCTTCCATTCATCGCCCTCTTTTACTCGTACCAAGTGGTAGGCTCCTCTAAGATCCAGCTTTGTATATATGCATGCTTTTCTGACTTGGTCCAGGAGTTCAGGGATCAAAGGTAACGGATATCTATTCTTAACGGTGATCTGGTTCAGGGCGCGATAATCTATACAAGTTCTAAGGTCCCCTTCTTTTTTTGGAACGAAGAACAAAGCTGAGGAAGCAGGGGACTTGAAAGGACGAATAAACCCATTCTCTAGGTATTGATCCAGGTATTGTCGGAGGTGAAGATTCTCAGGCTCGGTGAGGGCATAAATTCTACTACAAGGAGGAGTAGATCCAGGTATCAGGTCTATCTGGCAGTCATAAGACCTATGAGGAGGTAGAGAGTTAGCCTGATCCTTCCGGAAAACATCTTGGAATTCTAGGTATTCAGGAGGTAACTGGGGAGCCTCCGAGGAAATTGCTGCCAGTGCAACACCAGGTCGAGGGTGACAAGTAGAGACACATTCTGGAAACTGAACCGTTCTTGCTCGCCAATCGATCTGAGGATTGTGCTTCTCTACCCAAGGAATTCCTAGAATAATCTGGAACTGAGGGGCCTTGATCACATCGAACACGATCTTCTCGTGGTGTCCATCTTGACTTACTAGCGTCACTTCTTGGGTGGTATGCGTTACTGGTCCGGAGGCTATCTCCGTACCATCCACCGTAGTAATGACGTCCTTTACAGCCTTTGGACAAAGAGTCAGATTCATCCTCAAAACCATTTCATGATCCACATAATTGCCGATGGCACCGCTGTCGACGTAAGCTTCAATCGCATGTAATCGATCCGGATGTTCAGGGCTAATGAGGACCATAGGTATCACGAAATGCGAGGTCACTGAACTGGTTTTAACGCTCGGCAAGAGGACCTCTATTCTTGTCGGGCGAGGTCGTTTCCCTGCTCAGAGTTTGTGACCCTGGTAACTGCAGCTCCTACTTTCTTCTTGGCTGGTTTCACCGGACAGTCTCGAAGAAAGTGCCCCGAGTTTCCGCAATAGAGGCATAATTGCAGCTGTTTTCTCCTTTCCCGCTCCTTTTGTGTTAGTGGTCCTTTCAGGCCCCCTATTTGCATGGGTTCCCCGGAGTCTACTCCTTTGGTAGGAGTTGGTGGTTTGGAAAATACTCGAGCATCAAACTTGGAATGATCGGCCTTCCTGTTCTGCAGTCTGTGGTCAATTTGAACGACTAAGTCAATATAGTCCGAACAGTCTTGCGGGGGATTCACTACTTGGGCTAACACATCTTTGAGCTCTCCACGTAGACCTCTATAAAACAGCGTAATCCTTTTGTCCTCAGGCCATCGAGTTTCCACTATCAGTCTGTTGAAAGACGCAATATAAGCCAAAAGGTCTTGATTAACCTGTCGCAATGAAAGGAGCTCATTGTCCAAGGCCTGCCCCTGTGAATGTCTTGCAAACAGTTTTTCCATACTGAGCTGAAAAGCTTGAAAATCATGGAGAACCGGATCATCTTGATTAACTAGAGGGATCGGCCAGTCTGCCGCATTGCCACTAAGGTACGAAAGCACGAAAGCTACCTTAGCTTGATCAGTTGGAAAGGCTGCTGGCCGGCATAAGAAGTGCAACCGGCACTGATTAATAAATACTGCAAACCTCTTTGGGTCACCAGAAAATCGTTCGGGCGGAGCCAGAGGTACATTCCCAGGTAGGTTGATCTGCACTGGGTTCGTAGAGGATGTTGAAGGAAGATTGGCCCCTGATGCGGGTAACGGAGTTTGTCCGGCTTGTGACTGTAGCAATTGTCTAGCGAGATCGTCTGTTCGCTCCTGGGAAATAATCAGTTCCCTTCTTAGAACATTCGTTTCCTGACGGGCTGCATGCACTTCTGCTCTTAGTTCCCCAAGTAACTGGGCTAGCTGGTCGGTATCCGAGGTTTCCATAGCGCCTGGGTGGGAGTTTTGCGGTAGGCTTTGTGTTCTGTAACGCTCACCTGATTCCCGCAGAGGCGCCGGTCTTGACTGGGTGAATGCCGTATCTTCAAAGGTGATGTGTAACACACGGTTGGCTCTTTGGGCTGGACCTCTGTGCACTGTATGTCTGACTCGAAGAGTAAGATGTCTTAGGTAAGTGAATGCCGAGCTCTCCATCTGCCTCGGGGCAGGGTGCCGTAACCAGTTTCTTCACTGGATAAGGGTGCAGGCCTCTTGACCTCAGAGGACTGCTGTCCGTCGTTAACTGCACGAACGGTAAGTTCTGGGCACTTCAAATGTCTTAAAAGTCTTTTGTAATGATATCTCTTGTTTTGCAGGGTTCCGGCGATGGCGGATGGCGGGCTGATGAGAGTTGAGGATCGAACCCGCGTGAGGAATAGAAGCGCCTGGAAGCACGTAAGTAAGCGCTTGTAGCCTGCTTCACGATGCGCACTAACTGTCCCTTTTATCTTGCAGGTACAAGTTCGGAGCTTTAGAGAAGCTGAAGGGTGCTGGAATACCCACTGGATTCGGCGTGGGAAGGAGTAATGGCACGTGAGTAATAAAGTTGCCCAATGTCTTTAAACGCACCTTCTTTTGTCTTTCAGATGCGGGATGCAGCGCCGAAGGCCTCCGGAGCGTGCGAAGAGCTGGTAAGCTTTTGTCTTTCAGATGCCGGAATGCAGTGCGAAGACCTCCGGAGCCTGCGAAGAGTAGGTAAGCCTTTGTCTTTCAGATGCCGGAATGCAGCGCGAGGCGTTGGTGACAGCCGATGGACCAGGTAAGAGATGCGCTGCCACTGAAGACCGTAGTGCTAACCTGTTCTTTCTTTGTCTTTACAGGTGCTGCTGAAGACTGGATTCCAGGATGGTAAGCCTTTGTTCCCTTAGGCCCAGGATCAGAAGCAGAAGACACGATGAGCGTTCTGCTGCAGAGAATGCAGAATAACACAAAGCAAGATTCATCCATCGGGTGTGGTTTAAATAGCCTCCTGTAGTGCTTAGGTGTATCCTTCCACAGCCACGCCTAGGTAAGAAAAGAGTTCCTGCTTTCCAGAAGAGTTCCAGTGTTCTGAACCTAGGGAGTGGCTCCTGCCCCACCCAACAGGAAAAGTAGTCCCAAACAGAAGAGGATCAGGGGTTCAACTGGCAGGTAAGTAAGCAGCATGGTCTGCTGCAGGTAAGTCCACCCAAGCATTATGAGCCCGGCGCTTCCAGCTCTGGGACTGGGCATCTTTATGAGCCTGGTGCCACTGGCGCCAGGACAGGGTCCAAAAGGTCCCAATTGGGACTGGCTGGCACTCGGAACCGGGGTTATGGGTCTGCTTCCAAGGGAGTCGGGCAAGTCCTGATCTTTTGGAAGCAGAGATCATGACGACTCATTCTCCTCTCACTTCCCACTGCTAACTTTCACCCCTAAATCTCAACATCCTCAACCATGGGTTACCCCATTCATACGCTCTCTTCACACAGCCATGTGTCAGCAGCTGTGCAAATGGAGGCATCCCCACTGCCATGATGACTTTCAAGGCTACCTCTCTGTCCTGACTTCCCTCAAGTCTTCTCTTGATAGAGAAAAAAGGGAATTCTACCTCAACATCATTGACTCTCACTCTACCATCCTTTCCAGCTAAGGGGCACCCTAAAATCACTCCTCACTCCTCCTAAACCAATGACTATCAATCCACTATTACCGCCAATGACCTAGTTAAATACTTTGCTGCACACATTTCCAAGATTAGTACCCGGCGAGAGTCAAGCAGAATGCAACACGCATTCTGATTGGCTCTCGCTGGGTCCTTACCCGGCAGAGAATCCTTCGATTCTCGGCCGGGACTCCAACTTCCTTGTCCTCGACGGGGGGGCGTGGCAGCCCCTCAGCCAATGAGGAGGCTCAAAGCGGGGCCATCCCCACTCCGAGCCTCCCCACGGCTGAGAGCCTGCCTCCGCCCCCCGCTGGGGACTCAGGTAAGATTTATTTTTTTTTTCCTCCATCCTCCCTTCCCCACCCCGCTTACCTTCTTGCTCCTGCGTCCCTGGTGGGGGACGATGGCAGCCTCCAGCAGTGTGGAGACTCCGCGCCTCCACACAGCTGGAGGCTGCCATCGTCCCCTGGCAGGGACGAAAGGTACGTTTATTTATTTTTTTATTTTTTTCTCTTGCCCTTCCCCTCCCTCCCACCCTCCCAACCCCACTTACCTTCTGCTTCTTTCCGAAGGCCGCCATGGAAAGAGAAAACGGACTTCCATGTTCCCTTTCCCGGCGGCCATTTTCTTGTTCGTTTTTTCTTTTTTTTTCTGTCCGAAAACGCAGCGGTGTTTCGGGTCAGAAAAAAATACTTTTAGTGCCCCGGTC
Organism: Ambystoma mexicanum; assembly: GCF_040938575.1. Classification (NCBI taxonomy): domain Eukaryota; kingdom Metazoa; phylum Chordata; class Amphibia; order Caudata; family Ambystomatidae; genus Ambystoma; species Ambystoma mexicanum. The sequence goes on along the minus strand of NC_090923.1, from coordinate 167,661,657 downwards.
ATGCATATAATGCGGGCCGGAGTACTAATAGCAATATGACCCTCGCGGCGGGGGCATTACCGACTCAGGTAATGCCCCGGGGCCTTCGTTAAGGCCCTCACTTCGCTCGGGCCTATAACTATGGGCCCTGGGGCATTACCTGAGTCGGTAATGCCCCCGCCGCTTGGGACATATTGCTTAATTAGAGACTCTTTTTTGACTTCCTCACACTCCCTCCTCCTACATTCTTCACTCCGCCTACTCTACAATCATCCTCTGCCTCTTTAGTCACGCTAATACTGAAGAAGTCTTACCTCTACTGATGAAGGCTAACCACTCTTGCACCCGTTCAGACACTCTTGCTCCTCATCTATACAAGTGAAATGCCCCTTTAGTGGCCTCTCACCTAGCTGAACTCTCTAATTTGTTCTTCAACTCTGCTTGCTTTCCCTCTATTTTCAAATCATCCATGGTCATCACTTTCCTAAAAAAGCAAGGGGCTGACCCAGACTTAAAGGCTAACTTTTGTCATGTGTCTCTCCTTAGACAGTACTCTAAAGTGCTTGGAAGGGTTGTGTTCAATCGTCTTAATTTCTTAGACAGCCACAACCTTCGAACCCACTACAAACAGGTTTCCACTCCTGCCACTCCACGGAAACTGCTCTCATGAATGTCTTCAACTTCATTGCCTGCTTAGGACTAAAAACTATCCTCTGTCCTAATTCTCCTTGACCTATTTGCTGCCTTTGACAATGTTAATCACTCTAACATCTTAATACTCTCTTTCTTCTTGGGATTCATAAATGAGCCCTCACCTGGATTGAATCCTACCTGGCACTTTGCCATTTCTCTGTCTCCTGGGTCAACAACACCTCTCAACTCAATTCTCTAACTTTTGGTGTTCCACTAGTTTCTGTCTTGGGTCCTCTGCTCTTTACACTCTACACATCTGCTCTTGGGGCACTTAACTCTTCCTTTGGTTCTCATACCAAATCTTTGAGAACAACAACCAATTCTCCCTCTGTTTTCCTGAACTGTCCCCCAATCTCTATCAAAATTTCAAACTGTCTCTCTGCCATTAAATATTGGATGGCTTTGCACCCTCTGATGTTAAATTCTACAAAAACAGAGGTGCTCTTCTTCCCTGCCAAATACTCTCTCTCATCTCTTCCCCTGACTATCCAGTTCCAACATGATACTCTTTCCCTGCTCTTCTTCAGCTAGAGATCTCAGCATTATCAATGACCCTTCTCACGCCTTCTCTACTTTCATCTACAAAACTGCAATGGCAGCTTGCCTCAACCTCCTAATACTAGAAAAAACATGCACCTCCTTGGTTTGAACACTGCCAGGCATCTCTGGACCACTTGTCTAAACTGGACTACTGTGCCAGCATCCTCTGCTTCTCCCTGACTATGCTTTCTGTCCTCTCAAAAGGATCATTAACTTTACAACGAGGACTCTTTTTTTAAATCCCTCACTTCACACCTACTTCCTCATACCATAACCACACTGAATGACTGCTGATACAAAACAGGGCCAAATTTAAATTTCTTCTCCTGGTTTACAAATCTATCCATATTGTATTATCCGCTCTGCCTAGTCGAATACCCTTGTGGCCCCTTGTCTTTCCTGTGCTTCCTCTCGCTTCCGCTCTTTCTCTTTTATTGCTCCACTTGCATGGAATTCTCTTCCCCCAGCTGAGTTACCCTCTTAACCTATCTCTTATCTGTCTTCCAGCTAAACATTTTCCCTCACCTCTAATCTGCCTATGTCCCTATTTTTCTCTGCCTCCACTCTGGCACTTCATCTAACGTGGTCTCTCATCCCTAACACAGCTGGCCATACCGCCTACCTGCACTTACAAATGTGTAATGTTGGGTGCCCTAAATCTATTTATGTCCACCAACGTATTGTCCCTGGTGACTGTTCCATTTACTCCCCTCAACAACCTGGTCAGAAAGTCACTCGAAGTCACCCCATTGTAAGAGCTCACTGCTTCCCATCAATTCTGATGTATCTATTGAACATTCTTTTGTGATCAAAAGAGCATTGCTCCTCCCAGTTTATAAATGAATGAATTAATTTATTCATTAATGACATCTCTGTTAGTCATGTATTCCTTATTCTCCAATCATTTGCATTCTATCGCTACAGAAATCACAAAACTATTTATAGAATTAAATTTTTCTATGCAACGCCCTCGATACTAGGCATTAGAAAAATTTCATAATGGCTTTTACTTTGCCAATGTTGTCCAAATAATTAAATTCTTACAGAGAACTAAACGATTAAGCTTCAACACTTTACTGGATTTGGCTAAAAACACATCGCTATTTTTCTGCAACATTTTGTGCCTACACGTTGCTGGGTGAGCACAGTCAAATTATCACACATCATACACGTATTTTAACCCCTTAAGTGCCAGGCTATGATGCAAGTCTATGCAAAAAGGACGAGCATATACGTCCTTGGCACTTGGATACTTGATCCAGCTTTATCAGGATAATTTTGATGCACTTTCTCACCCGCTCCACTAGACCTTGAACTAGATCACTCCTTATTAAACTGGCATTACCGGTCAATCTTGCAATGTACACCAGTTGTGAGGATACCAGTCGTTATTTTGACTTGTACTCCAAAGGGGTCTATGTTTTTAGGTCACCAGGTTGTTTTTCGCTGAGTTTTTTGCCAAATATTTTTGGCTGAAAAAGCTCATCGAAAATGTATTTTTGTTTTATTTGGGAGGTCTCACCATGCTATTATCTAGTTCCTATTCCCCACACTTCTACCTCTTATATCCACATACCCACCGCCCATCATTTTTGATGAGTTTTTTCAGCCGAAGATTTGCGGCAAAAAACTCAGCGAAAAACCACCTGGCGATGTAACAAAGTCGTACCCTCCAAAGCGCCTTGCTTCTACTTATCATTAATTATTGTTGCTTCATTTTACCAGATAACACAACAAGATAATGCTGCAAAGCAAGAAACAGAGCACTCAGCACCTTGCCTAGTGTGCTGAATTGGTGGAGTGCCTTTCAGTAATTGGGTTTTTTTCTTGTATCAAATCCCACCCCTAATTACAACCATATTCATGCATGGTGAAATATATAGAAAAACAAGATGACCACATGTACCACAACATTTCCCTTGTGTAATTTATACTGTTTTAATGCTGTAAAAAGTTGCAAACAAAGATTACTATATGTTGAATAACAGAATTAAAAAAACACAACAATTATACATCGAATCGTAAACATGGAGAGGGGAGTTGAAACAATTATTTACATCATTCATCAAACATATGGTTACACATAACCAAGGTTAAAGAATAAAGGAAACGGATGCTGATAAGTGCAAGTGTGACAAACGAAAAACCCAGTGCTCAGAATAAGGGCAAAGAGCAAGAGAGGAAAAGCTCCTCTGATTAAAAAAAAAGGAAGGAAAGGAAAGGATAAATGAAACAGTTTCATAGTGACAGTTTCATGTATTCTAATTTGAGCAACAATCTAAACAAATCAAATAGAGGTTGGGAATCCCTCAAATGTCTAGTATTAGTATACAATTTATTTCAAAATGAGTCTAAAGGTTTTTTTTAGAAAAGGTTTTCAGAGATCTTCTCATAAGACTCATATAAGGGAAACCCCCACTGGGTTTGCCAACGCATATAGGGGAAACAGAAAACATATATTTTACCAGGACTTCCTCTTCAGCCCAGGGGTCGCTCTGGCCCCCAGATATTTACTGATGGTCCCATCTTTTCTTCAACCTCTTGCATGCATTCAGATGACTGCTATGACCCACAACGCCCTCTCTTGCCACCGGCTCCACAGTTGAGGATTTGATGCATGATTTAGGCACAGTAGAGATGAAGAAAGAGATACATAGTTTTAGAGGAGCCTTAAATGTGGGTACCACCTGTACATTTCCCAGCCTTCAAAGTTCCATCTTAAAAGATTTGTATTCAAGCAGCAAGGGGAAAAGTGATGGGATTGCAGTCTGTGTACACATCATGGTAGGTCTAACAGCATTTTAATGCTGTCCAGTAAATAAAGTATGGTAATATTTTCCAAAGGATACTTTTTCAAACTTGCTCCTCTGAAAGGTTCATCAAGGATACCCTTGATCTAAGTATAGCCTCCTCTAGATGTGAAGTGACTTCTGCTGCACCCTGCCAATATGTGCCTCTTTTCAAACATCATAACCTGCTACTGGCATTTCCTTCCAAGCAGCACAGCAAACACAGCCAGAGCGTTGAGACACTAGCACCGACAAATATTCTTTATTGATCAGCCGGGGTACCAGAGCACAGCAAACCAGCATGTCTTTTTGTCATAACATTTTGTGTGAGATTATGTACCATGCATATCCCTGGGTGCCTGTGTGGGGCCAAACCAGGAGGCAGAGCAGTAACCGCTATGTGAGGTGGGGCCTGAGAACTGTGTGGGGGGACCCGGGGCACAGGGGTGGTCCAGCAGATATCATCACTTTGCGGGCATGAGCCCTTTAAGGAAGGTTCCGCAGGTCCATTACTGGTGGACCTTCAGCGACACCATTATTATTCCCAGTACACAAAGCCCAGTAGTCAATTGAAGACCACCTAAATGATTACCAGGCATGCCTCAAGAAGATGAGCAGACACAGAAACAAGCAGTTCTGCACCGGCTCGGCTTGGTGAGGCATCTGTGCAGCAACATGCATACGCAAATCTAGGAAAATCCAAGATAGCGGACCAGCCTCATCTAATCTCTGTTTCAAGTCCCTGACAAAGACGGAGAAACCAATCAAGGACGCCTGAAAAAATAAAAATGCTTGCCCACCAGTCAATCCCCGAAGTAGAATTAGCATGGCGTTTGCGTACCCATGTGAATCAGATATGGCCCAGTGGGTGTGGGAAGGCAAGTTAAAAGTGGTTGCATGGGCATTTGAAGTAGCAGAGCAGTGGGTGGAAGAGGGGAGGAGTTGAAGGCTCAGAGAGAGGTTCAGGTGTAATCGCCACTAGTCCGCAAGCTAGCTATTAATGAAACTTCTGGATGTTCCACCACCTGCTTGTTCCTCTTCCCAAGTCTCACAGACAAAGCATAGGTTTGCACAGTCTTGCTGTCACTATGCCTACATCACCAAAGGCCATCCCATCATCCTTCTTCTTCTTCTTAATTATCGGATGCGTGGGCGGACCCACATAGGCGCTTCCCCATCCTAAAGGATGATGTGCACCAAACCCACCAATCAATACTTAGCTCACATAAACTCACAACTCCTCCCACCGCCCCGTCTGCCTCACATCCCATAACCCTATCTCTTGTTTCCTACTTCTTCACCTCTACCTCAAATACTTTTTCTCCCTCCTTCCAACTTCTCTGCCTTCCTCCCTTTTATATGCTTTACCTCTTTCACCACTTGTTCACCTCCTTCAACCTCTCCTATTTTCTCCCCTCCTCCTTAATGTTCATGTCCTCCATCTCCACTGCTCCCTCCCCTTCTCCTGATGTATGTTGCCTCTGGCATCTCTTGGTCGTTCCCCTAGTCCTGCTCTTTCATCTGTACCTGTGCCTAAAACTCCATCTGCATCCTTACACCTTTAACCAGTATTACACCTCCACCTCTCTCTAAGCCTTGAGCTCCATCATTCTTAGGAGCAGATATGTACCAAAGACTGTGAGTGACATGAGGGAAAGCCCAGGAGATACTTTTGGAAAATTCTTTTGAACCAAGAAGACTTTGTTTTGCCATTCTGATTCTATTTCCAGGTGCCCAATGTTGTACATAGTTCCAAAGAAACCTTTTTGAACTAAATCCATTAGTTGCCTCCTCTGTCGAATACATTTGGCCTCACAAAATGCACCTCTTCTGTGTTACAAATGTGGTGTATTCACACCTCAAGGACTGGCACTGAAAAAGTCCCAATTTGTTTACCTCTCATCATGTACTAATTAATGTGATCAGTTTCGCAACAATGTTTTAAACATGTTTCTCTTTTTCTGATGCATAATGAACAGGCTGGGACTGACTCTCTAAGATGTTCAGTGGAAAGGATGTGGAGATACCCAGAAGAACCTCAGAGATGCACCTGCTACCTTGCACCCAATTCACAAAGCCTAAAACTAGCTTAAATCTAGAAGTGCCAAAGCATCTTTGTGATGCTGATGTGCAATTTCAATTCACAAATATGTGCTTAATGGCATTTTAGAATGCTGCAGGAATTTCCACATTTGCTCTCGTGCGCATTTTGTAATTTTGAATTGCGCCCAATGTAAGGTGGTTTATGGCATTAAATTGGCAGCAGCCACATCCTAAGTGAAATGATTCCACCAGGCATGGGAGGTTGACTGCCATGGTAACCCTTTGCCAGCCGGCCCCCAAAGGGGACCGGCTGGCACATGCCATTAGCAACTTCGTGATGAGTGTGAATCGAAAAGGCCATTGGTAGTGTCTGGAGACTGCATCTGTGTCCACAATGCATTTTAATAGGCTGATCCCATATGTAGCAGTAAGTCAGGGCCAGGTGATATGTCCAGACCTGTCCATGTTCAAGGCCGGCGCCACAGACGATTATGAGCAAACAAGCATTCATCAGTGGGGGCCGACAAGGAGTGCTTCTCCTAAATTACCGCTGTCAGGCTAGCACGCGGGACGTGCCACTCACCATGACAGGTTACTCAGCCAACCTGCCAGAGAGCTGCGTATGGGCCTTCAGAGGCTTGGATGTGACCTATCGAGATTACAAATGTGCAGCAAACCTCTCCACTGCAAGATGTGGCTGGAGCTAACAAGTCGCACAGTGTCACAGACTTCCTGTTGCATTCTAAATGATACCTAAAATCAAAATGCTTTGGATAAAGTAAGTCACACACTATGCTGCAACCCAAATTGGTCACTTTAATAGGATCTTGCCTTGTTTTTATGTAGCTAATATCTGTAACATTTTTTGCTGATTTGTAGAACTGTAAAGCCAATGTTATTTTTTGACATTGGAAGGATGAAAGGGTGTGCTAGCCGTGCTTTAATTCCTATCTGTGACTTGCAGGCTGCACTTGGAATAGAAGTGTATCACTTTTATTATTATACCATTTTATGCAAATAATGCTGCATTTAGCATATTCCTTTGTTGGAACTTTGAAATGTGATATCCCATAGGATGGTGAGTTCGGCAGAAAAAATTTGGTTTTACTGTGATGGCAGTCCCACCGGTTCTGCCAATGTGCTCTGCCGGAAACAAAGTAGAATTACGCCTTGTCTGTCGTGGGCATCCCGGATATGTGGAACCGGTGGCACCACCATCATTGTAACACCGGTGGAGATGGGTGCACCGCCAACAAGGTGAGCAGTCCATCCGCTTCCGACGTGTGCATGCTTGATGCAGCGGGACCACGTAGACGGAGCCAGAAACACCAGAACTGGAAATAATGTGATCGCCGGAACCTGAAAGAGGCCGGCGGGCATTACAAAAATCACAATCCACTGCAATCTGCCTGAAATCTGCCTGTTCTGGAAGACATCCACCCCTTCTGAGTGCCTTAACCAATCAAGGAACATAACAGCAAGGATCCCGCAAAACTGCTCTTAAATTTGTAAAGGGCCATCGCTCAAATATTTGCGCGATATCAAGCGTTAAAAGTTATTTAGGTTCTATTATTTATTTATTTTTTCCTTTTCTGTTTCTTGTCAGGGGCTTCAGCTGATACAAATAATATTGTAATTGGAGCATGCCAGGGAGCTATTTTCTGCTGACCAGCGCCACAGCACACAGCTCCAGAGGAAGGGAATCTGGGAGGCAGTTGCCCGGAAGGTGACTGCTGTGGGGGTGACACCACGCAGTGTCAAGGACTGTCACAAGCACTGAGACGACCTGCGCCTGAGGGCGTGCAACCTCCTTGCTGCACACCGCAGGCACTGCACGGGTACAGGTGGCGGACCATACTCCCCCATCAAGCTGCTGCCCTGGGAGGAGGAGTGCAGCATTGTGCTGAATATGGAGGGATTGAGGGAGTCAGTGCAGCAGAGGTGGGAGCCGGGACACATATCGAGGCCGGTGAGTACACAAAGTGCCCCACTTTAAACTGCACACATGCCCCCCCTGTACTCCCCCGTACCACCATTGCACTGAAAGGGCCATAGCACTGCCCACATCACCCAGACCCGACTCAGCATTAGCATTGTCACCCCACCTAGTCAATGTAGAGACTGCCTCCCATGCATGCCTCATACCAAACCACTTTACAAAGCACCACACAATGGCACACATCCTGAGTGGCGGCCCCGAAAGAAGGGTGCCTGTAAGGTCACCAGCACACATGTCACTGGACCGGCACACATATGATGATGCCCCATTGCACTGGCTGCCAGGGCCGCAGCGCCCAACAGGCCTCTCCCTGGCGGGTGCTGTGGCCCTGGCAGGCTCAGCTGGCATGGAAGCACTGGCACCGCTGGCAAACGCGCTGCTGCTTCAAAATCACCATCACCATGGAGTCCTACAGGACTCCATGGGAATGGGGACCGCCCAAATATGCCACCTGAACACGCGCTTTGCCGGGACTTGCAATGGCCCTGTTGCACTGGGGAGTCAGTCAGTGGATTTAGCAGCACGGGGACAGCCACACCCGCCAGATGCACCAGCGGAATGTGGCCAACTACACAATGAGGCCCAGTGTCACCTGCTCGTAGGCGTGGAGCTGGTGGAGGCCAAAGGTGTGTGGTCGCTGGCGAGTCGGCCCATGCCTACCTGGAGGGCAAGTGCCATTGTCTCAGCTATTGTGGACTGGACGCTGTTCCCCTCATGAACTTTCCTGGCCAAATGGACAGTGGCCACAGTTGACCGGCCAAGTGCACTGGCACATCGACATCCAATGGCCTGGTTGCCTTTTCTAGAGAGGCGGGACTACTCCAGGTACTGCTGCACCAGGGCAGTGAGGGTGTCCTGACACTCCTCCATGCATCTGAGACATGCATTCATTTCCCTGACAGAGCTGGGTAGGGTGAGTGCTGTGGGCTTAATAGGCCCATGGGGCTGAATGGCTCCCCCACATCCGGGGTGTCATTGGTGTCATCCCCCGTGTCAAGTCCAGTGTCTCCAGCTGCATCCCCATCACTGGTGTCAGTGCCATTGTAGTCGGGCTGCTGGGGTGGGGCTGGTGCCCGTCCCCATGTCGTTCCTGTTGTGTGTGCTTGTGCCACAGCGACTACTGCCAGGTGGTCTGTGGCAGCTAGTGTGTCCTCCACAGGGGCTGCCTGTTGCACTGTGGCAGCTGGGGTGTCCTCCACAGGGGCTGCCTGTTGCACAATGGCAGCTGATGTATCCACCACCGATGTGCCAGCGAACACACACCATTGGCCTCCACCAGCTCCACACCTGTCAGCTCCCAACCAGGCACCCCTAGGAGGTGATCCATATGCCTGTCTGGCATGGCAGACAAGTCCACACATGGTGTCAAGCGTGGGTGCAAGTAGGGCGTAACCATGGACATGCCAAGGATCACACATGGCCATTGAACACTTGCACCACGTGTGACTAGTTGGGGATGGGGAGGGGGAAGGGAAAGTTGGGGAGGGGAGAAAGTTCAGGAGGGGGAGGCATAGTTGGGAGGGTGTTAATGGGTCACCTGCAGTTACAATATTTAATGTACAATAAACTTAGTTCTGCATACAAATCACAACTGGACATTCCGTTTTTGCGGGAGTATAAAGTGTTTAATTTCATGTGCTCAAAAGTATGAGCCACCAGTTCTGCACCATGTGGTTGTGACTAGTGTCCAGAAGAAGTTTTGTATTAGTGCATCACGTGCATGTTGTCCATCCATGGCCTCCCGGCGGGGTCACAATGGCATCCTGATGGTGGTCTGGAGGGTTGCCCAGAGCATTGCCAGTGGTTAAGATTAATTCTAAACCTTCCAGCCATCACCTCTTTGTTTTTGCTATGTCACCCCGAGTGGGACGGGTATGCCCAGATGTGGGTCCCGTGCCTGCTGGGCCTAGAGACCCAAGCTACTCCTCACTGATGAGCCCCAACAAGGGCGAAACATGTTTGGGGATGCTTGTGGTCTCGTGCAGAAGGGATGTGGCCTAGCAGTTCGGGATGGACCGCCGCTTTTGGGGTGGGGCCAAGCCTGATTTGCATATGGTATTTCCCTTCTGTAATGGCTTGGCGGGCGAAGAACGGTGGTCTGGAGGGTTGCCCAGAGCATTGCCAGTGGTTAAGATTAATTCTAAACCTTCCAGCCATCACCTCTTTGTTTTTGCTATGTCACCCCGAGTGGGACGGGTATGCCCAGACGTGGGTCCCGTGCCTGCTGGGCCTAGAGACCCAAGCTACTCCTCACTGATGAGCCCCAACAAGGGCGAAACATGTTTGGGGATGCTTGTGGTCTCGTGCAGAAGGGATGTGGCCTAGCAGTTCGGGATGGACCGCCCCTTTTGGGGTGGGGCCAAGCCTGATTTGCATATGGTATTTCCCTTCTGTAATGGCTTGGCGGGCGAAGAACGGTGGTCTGGAGGGTTGCCCAGAGCATTGCCAGTGGTTAAGATTAATTCTAAACCTTCCAGCCATCACCTCTTTGTTTTTGCTATGTCACCCCGAGTGGGACGGGTATGCCCAGACGTGGGTCCCGTGCCTGCTGGGCCTAGAGACCCAAGCTACTCCTCACTGATGAGCCCCAACAAGGGCGAAACATGTTTGGGGATGCTTGTGGTCTCGTGCAGAAGGGATGTGGCCTAGCAGTTCGGGATGGACCGCCCCTTTTGGGGTGGGGCCAAGCCTGATTTGCATATGGTATTTCCCTTCTGTAATGGCTTGGCGGGCGAAGAACGGTGGTCTGGAGGGTTGCCCAGAGCATTGCCAGTGGTTAAGATTAATTCTAAACCTTCCAGCCATCACCTCTTTGTTTTTGCTATGTCACCCCGAGTGGGACGGGTATGCCCAGACGTGGGTCCCGTGCCTGCTGGGCCTAGAGACCCAAGCTACTCCTCACTGATGAGCCCCAACAAGGGCGAAACATGTTTGGGGATGCTTGTGGTCTCGTGCAGAAGGGATGTGGCCTAGCAGTTCGGGATGGACCGCCCCTTTTGGGGTGGGGCCAAGCCTGATTTGCATATGGTATTTCCCTTCTGTAATGGCTTGGCGGGCGAAGAACGGTGGTCTGGAGGGTTGCCCAGAGCATTGCCAGTGGTTAAGATTAATTCTAAACCTTCCAGCCATCACCTCTTTGTTTTTGCTATGTCACCCCGAGTGGGACGGGTATGCCCAGACGTGGGTCCCGTGCCTGCTGGGCCTAGAGACCCAAGCTACTCCTCACTGATGAGCCCCAACAAGTGCGAAACATGTTTGGGGATGCTTGTGGTCTCGTGCAGAAGGGATGTGGCCTAGCAGTTCGTGATGGACCGCCTCTTTTGGGGTGGGGCCAAGCCTGATTTGCATATGGTATTTCCCTTCTGTAATGGCTTGGCGGGGGAAGAACAGTGGTCTGGAGGGTTGCCCAGAGCATTGCCAGTGGTTAAGATTAATTCTAAACCTTCCAGCCATCACCTCTTTGTTTTTCCTATGTCACCCCGAGTGGGACGGGTATGCCCAGACGTGGGTCCCGTGCCTGCTGGGCCTAGAGACCCAAGCTACTCCTCACTGATGAGCCCCAACAAGGGCGAAACATGTTTGGGGATGCTTGTGGTCTCGTGCAGAAGGGATGTGGCCTAGCAGTTCGGGATGGACCGCCCCTTTTGGGGTGGGGCCAAGCCTGATTTGCATATGGTATTTCCCTTCTGTAATGGCTTGGCGGGCGAAGAACGGTGGTCTGGAGGGTTGCCCAGAGCATTGCCAGTGGTTAAGATTAATTCTAAACCTTCCAGCCATCACCTCTTTGTTTTTGCTATGTCACCCCGAGTGGGACGGGTATGCCCAGACGTGGGTCCCGTGCCTGCTGGGCCTAGAGACCCAAGCTACTCCTCACTGATGAGCCCCAACAAGGGCGAAACATGTTTGGGGATGCTTGTGGTCTCGTGCAGAAGGGATGTGGCCTAGCAGTTCGGGATGGACCGCCCCTTTTGGGGTGGGGCCAAGCCTGATTTGCATATGGTATTTCCCTTCTGTAATGGCTTGGCGGGCGAAGAACGGTGGTCTGGAGGGTTGCCCAGAGCATTGCCAGTGGTTAAGATTAATTCTAAACCTTCCAGCCATCACCTCTTTGTTTTTGCTTTATCCTGACATCGTCGTCATCATCCTCCTCAGCAGGGTCCATGTCCGGGTGCAGTGCAATGTTGCGTCTAATACACATATTGTGCAACATTGCACCAGCCAGGAAGATCTTGCCCACCTTTATGGGGCTATACATAAGGGCACCGTTGGATCTGCTGAGGCAGCAGAACCTTGTCTTGAGCAATCCAAATGATCTGTTTTATAGTGCCCAGTGTACGTATATGTGCACAGTTGTAGGCTTCTTCTAGCATGTGCCGTGGCCATCTGATGGGTGTCCTCAGTCATGGCGTGAGGTGGTATCCGGCATCACCTACATGGGAGTGACAGAAGGGGGATGGAATCTTTCTTATGCCAATTTCATGTCAGTGACGTGTGCATCTACCCATTTGCCATATTTACTTAGCACAAGACTTGGCAAATGGCACAGATGACCCTAGTGACTGGTGCAATGCCATGTTCTGAGACTGTTCTGCATGCTCACTGTTTGAAGTCATACATTGAAATGGCCTTAAATGCTGCTATGTGTACTTTTGTTGGTATGGAAACAAGGGTGCATGGCTGCCTACCAGGAGCCTCGTATCTGGTACGGAGCTACCAATCTGCCTGATGCAGCCAAATCGCCCAAGAGGCCTGACACTGCTGTGTGCTTCTGTCCCGGTAGGCAGTGTGCTCACTGGAACACTAGCAATGTTTACAACAGTGCCAATCCTCCCGTGTCCATATCTCCATTGCATACTATGGCACCCCATGGTAAGGTGGACTTGCATTTTACCAGCACCTGGCTTCCGGGGCCGCAAAATCCTGTAATGGCCCTGTGGCACCGGTAAGCCAGGTGCATGTAAGGAGTCTGGAGTCTGGCAGAACCCCGGCAGGGGCACGGTCGGGCTTCACGCCGGCCTCCTGTTGTGGCCCATGTGTGGGTTCCCTTTGATGTCTCTCACACATTGTTGCCCAATTCCACTGCATTGTTTGTTCATGTTTTGTGTATTGTGTTATAATGTATGTCTTCCCTCCTTTCCATTTACCTCCCCTGGTGTGGTGATATTAGTGTGGAATGCAGTGATGTCACTATGCTTGGAGTGTTGTGATCTGAATATGTGTTCCATGGGGAGCGGTTGGTGAAGGAGAGCTGGCTGGGCTGGCAAGGATGTGCCGGTGTCTCTGCTGTACTATCTAACTAATAAACCCATATGACTTACCTCCTGGCTCATGTGTGTTCATGACCATTACCACTTTGTTACAATGGCAACGAGGATGGGATCCTGTCGTGGAGGGGACAGCAGCTGAACAGGACACCGACCTCCAAGTACTCACGTCCTGAGTAGCAGTCAGCAGTGCAGCTCCGGACCGGAGTTTGCAGTTCAGCAAGCCGGGTGGTGCTGAACAAGATGAGGAGGCTCCTGATGTGTGTTGAGAGCGGGAGCCTGGACTGCCTGGGGTGCCCAACGGTGTTCTCCTCCAGCCTGTAGCGGGTGCTTGGCAGTGCGTTGCCCTCGGGACCTGTGCCGAGTGCTGGAGCACCTAAGCAGCGCTTTGTGAGTGCCAGGTGATCTGAGGTACTCATCAATCTCCGTGGTGGTATACTGCCGTCTGTAGCAGGGACCTGTTGGTTGGGTCCTTGGGTCCAGTGCCGGAGCGGAATGATAGTGGTGCCGGCGTGGTGCCGGCGGGGTGCCAGCGTGGAGAAGATGGACTTGGTGAGCATGGTGTCTTTTGCTCCAGTGCCGGAGCGGAAGAGTAGAGGTGCTGGCGGGGAGCAGATGACAGATGGCGCTGCCAGTTTTACATGCGGCTGGGGGCAAGGAAGAGATGTGCCTCTGGGGCTTGGTGTCAGAGTGCGTTGCATGAGAAGACACTGTTCACCCACCGTCTCTATGGATGGAGGTCGGGGCCGCTGTATTTTAGCAGCAGGGCAATGTGACCCCTGTAGTGCTGCAGAGAAAATGACATCGGGTGGGCGTCACCATGCGTGCCATTCTCCATGGCTGGAATCTTGCGACATAGTGGAGTGCGTGGCACTGTTGATGCGCAAGTTGCCGTACAACATGATCTTCCTGATCCCGGAAGCAAAATACATTGGTCCAACGTCCATGCCAGCACGGTGCGGTTTGCCTTCGGGGTGGTGGACTCTGGATATGGTAACGTTTGGGATGATGGAAGTGGCAGGATGTTATGGACCGGAGTTCTTCCAGGAGCAGGTGGTAAGGACAGCGTTGCAGACAGGGGTTTGTCTGCAATAACTGGATGAGAGTTTTTCTGTGCGAGGATGTAGGGCCAGTTTGTATGCAGTGGCGTATTTGTGTTGTGTCCCCTATGTTAGGAAATGTTTCTGTGTTTGGCCAGTATGGGTGCGAATATGAGTGTGAATGTTTATGTTGTGGCCTCTTTTATGAAACGTTAATTGCTAAATTATGATGTCATTGTGCCTTAACATGTTTTCTTACAGGAGGGGTTGGGAATTGCTTGATTACAATGTTGTGTCTATTAACATGTTTTCTTACAGGAGGGGTTGGGAATTGCTTGATTACAATGTTGTGTCTATTAACATGTTTTCTTACAGGAGGGGTTGGGAATTGCTTGATTACAATGTTGTGTCTATTAACATGTTTTCTTACAGGAGGGGTTCGGGAAATGCATCGGAAGATGTGTTATTTGTGAAGTAATGGAGACATTTGATTTTATCGTTCTCTGTATTTAAACGGGCGGTGCAGTTATGGGACTTGTGGGAGGTGATATTGACTGATTTACATGAGAAATTTGGTGGAGATGAATTTCCAGTTAATTTTTGGCAATTTTCCACATTTTGTATTTGAGCTAAAGAAACGTTGTTCGTTTAGAACACTCGTCATTGCGCTAAGAGCTCCAGTGATCATTTATTATGTGTTGTGTGTCTTTTGTTGAGGTGTGAGTGTGGGTGCGGGTGCGCATGTTGGAGTGAGCGCATGATTTATAGTGCGTGTGTGGGGTAACCACTGGGGTAGCCTGGTCGGTGCTAGGGGTCCCACTTTAAGGTAGGGTGTGCCATTTTGGACGTTCCTGGTGGGTGTGACACCGTGATAGCCTGGACAGTGCTGGAGGTCCCACATTAGGAGGTGGTGTACTGTGTTTGGCAGGGACTAGGGGTCCTGTGGTGCGTGGAGTTATTCTTTTTGGCAGGGACTAGGGGCCCTGTGGAATGTAGAGTTGTGCTGTATTTGGCAGGGACTAGGGGTCCTGTGGTGCGTGGAGGTATTCTGTAATTGGCAGGGACTTGGGGTCTTATGGAGTGTAGAGTTGTGCTGTTTGGCAGGGTCTAGGAGTCCTGTGGTGCGTGGAGGTCTTTTGTAATTGGCGAGACTTGGGGTCCCGTGTTTGCATAGAGGAGAATTATGCAGGGAAGGGACTTGGGGTCCTGTGGTGTTAGGTGTGGTATCTAGGTTGTACTGTGTAAGGGGGGGATTTTTGGATCTTTTTCGGTGAGCTTAGATGCGCTGTTTCTCAAGGACTAAAGTTGTAGAGTACTTGTCAGGTTTGGTTGAGGTCAGACATAATGTGTTCTCTTTATTTAGAGTGTTTTGGGACTGAGGTTGTTGTGCTTTTTTTTTGTGCTCATTTGAGTTGGGTTAGTGCCTGGGGGTGGCAGCCCTGGTGCCCTGGGGTGCAGACCAGGGTGGAAGGATGTAGGTGCACTGAAGGTTCTGATTGTTAGATAGTGTATCCGTTTTGGGAACGCAGGGGTGTGGCAGGCCCTATGTTTCAAGGGGCAGCTTGAAACAGGTGGAGTGCTTGTTTTTATTGTTTTTGTTCCTCGAGTTGGATTTCCAGTTCAGTTGAAGGGAGGTGCAGCCCTTACTACATGTCGGTGGGTTCCTCTTTTATGAGAGTTTATTGGAGAGTGGAGTGCAATTAAGATGTTGTTGTTTGGATCTGTGTTCCTATTGGGATGGTGTCGTAGAGCATAGTTTTGTTTCCATCCAATTAGTGCTTTCAGGGTTTTATTAGTGTGGAGCGAGGTTTCAGTGTGTTTTCTTTGTGCCTTTATGGTAGTGTAGGGTGATTATGCTCATTTGTTGGCTTTGGAGTGTGAATGGGTTCCATTTGGACCGTCTCAAGGGGTTGGGTCTTGTGTCCATTTGTGCTTGGGTGTTGCTGGGTCAGATACGTGGTGGCCATGCGTATTTGTATCGGTATAGTGTAGGATGGTGTGTGTGTTGGAATGTACTAATAGTGTACTTAAGATTGAAGCTTTCCTATTATTGGAAATGAAGGGAGGGAGAAGTGTTATAATGTATGTCTTCCCTCCTTTCCATTTACCTCCCCTGGTGTGGTGATGTTAGTGTGGAATGCAGTGATGTCACTATGCTTGGAGTGTTGTGATCTGAATATGTGTTCCATGGGGAGCAGTTGGTGAAGGAGAGCTGGCTGGGCTGGCAAGGACGTGCCGGTGTCTCTGCTGTACTATCTAACTAATAAACTCATATAACTTACCTCCTGGCTCAGGTGTGTTGATGACCATTACCACTTTGTTACATATTGCTTGCTTTGTGAAAATATATTGTGAAAATATATTCCGTTTGGTGCCTCATAATATATGCATGTTGGCCTAAGCACATTCGCATCAAACCACAGTTGCGGCAATAACAATGGCCACGTTGTCATTTTGTTTTCTCCTCCATCTTGGCTGCTTTATTCAGTTCCTTGATCCTTTTGCCTTTTCTATCGAAGCGCAGTAGGAGACCGCTGCACAAACTTTCTGAATTTACAGACAGGAATGCAAATTCTGCTGAGCGAGTTGTTTGTCTTACACTTTAGAACCTTGAAGTCCTTGTAGAAGCATAGCTAATCTGACCATTAGGTGCCTTCCTGTCTTGTCCATGTTTTCCCCGCTGACTGACAATAGGCTCTAGGAGCAACATAGAAAAGTTACGCAAAGAATGTTACCTTGTACTAGAGAACACAATATGCCCCCACGCACCGCTACACCCTGATCCCAGACAGTAAATTGTCTGCAGGAAAACAGGGAAATATGCAAGCATGTTGTCATGGTAATACCATCTATGTGGAGAGGTCATGAACCCTATGGTCCCAATCACATGAAGGAGCTGGACAAGCATATTGTATGTTATTCTAAATGTATATATGTCTGTTTTCCGGTGACTCTCTCTTTCCCTCAACAGTGATTGTGTGCATGCATCGTGGGGTGCTGAGAGCCCTTCGTGCGATTGTAATAAATGTTGTTCTTTGACCATGTGACTGGCGTATTTCAATTTCTTTGTAGTAAGCCTCATTTTGGTCTTTCAGCTTCACCATGCCATTCTACATCTTGTGTGTGCTCATATGCCAATTTGCATGTCTGCGATCACAGGTACAATTTGTTGCATGATGGCACACTTTTGTGCATGGATTTGGGATATGGGAAAATGTGTGCAGTGCTACGTTTATGGTTCATCACACATGGTGCTGCATGGGTGTGGTTGTCATTCATTGTCAGAATTGGGTACTGTTTGAGGTTTGTGTATTCACTGTAATGTGCAGTTGGTGCTTGCTGCACAGTTGTGTAGGGGAGGACGGGTTTTCGATTGGCATGGTGACAATTTCCTTGGTCCCTATGCAGAGTTGTTGACTTGGTTGTTTG
This sequence comes from Ambystoma mexicanum, assembly GCF_040938575.1. Taxonomy (NCBI): domain Eukaryota; kingdom Metazoa; phylum Chordata; class Amphibia; order Caudata; family Ambystomatidae; genus Ambystoma; species Ambystoma mexicanum. The sequence goes on along the minus strand of NC_090923.1, from coordinate 167,643,881 downwards.
GAGTCTCTTTTCCGTCAGTGATTCTAACATGCCTTGCCATGTAGGCCTATGCCCTCCTTCTATGCCTATTGTGTCTGCCCATACAGTGTCTGTTAATATGTCGTACATTGCTCATCATGCCATTCATTCCCATGTGCCACATTTAGGTTCACATACATGTCTCATGCATCTGGGTATGTGCTCTTGTGACAGGCATGTGTACTGGCTACATCCTGTGGGGTTCACTTCTGGTGGTGTGTAGGATTGCATTCAATTGACTTGTCTGTGATGTAGGTGGTGGGGGATGTGTAAATGGTGTGATGTATTCTGGTACATGTGGTACTTTTGAGTTGCCTCTATGACTTCCAAATGATTGGGATTGGGTGTGATCCGTATGCCCATTTGGTACATGCGTTACATGCCTTTGAAATCAGGGAAGCTATTTGTGTGTGTTAGCTTGCTTTTGGCACATGCTCTGCTGACTGTGCATCTACCCCCCCACTACCCAGAGGCCATGCATTGGTCATTATATTCACCCAACAACCAGGTGAACTCTGATGAGTGCCTTTAAACCCCACCCCCCGATACACAGAGGTCATGCATTGGTCATTCTACTCACCCAAATGCCAGGTGCGCGCTCCGCTGTGCCGTGCCATGTGTTCTGCCAGCATGGAGTTCCGCAGTACCATTGAGTCGTGGGTGGATCCCGGTAACCGGGCGCAACAATGGGTGATGAGGTTCAGCATCACAGACCGTCTGCACATTGAAGGAGTGTAATTGTTTCCAGTTTCGATACACTGTCGCAATGGCATCTCTGGCCACCAGCTCCACTTGGGTGCAATCTAACGCACCAATGGCATTGGGCATGCTTCCAGGGCATAGAAGGCTACTTTGGTGGCATTCAGCTGGGTAGTGATTTGGGGTAGGGCGGGGTGGTCTGCCACATGGCGTAGGAGTGCACCCAGGACTTGAACAGGACCCTTGAGAAACAGGGTTGTGATAGCCTGTGCGCTCACCCACGGTGTGTTGGTATGTGCCTGTTGCCAAGAAGTGTAGTACCGGCACTACCTTCAGCAAGGGCGGGATTGCAGTCTGTATAAACTAAACTAAACTGATATATATATGAGGCTGGTGATGTCAAGCTGGTACAGGGTGTGTATTTGGCTTGGGGTCAGGTTCCAGGGCATAGCCCTGATGCAGGGTATTTGTGGCTGCTTGCGTGGTGCTACCTGCTGGCCATTGATGTTCTGCGTGGCCAACTGGTTCCACATTCACCCCCTGCGCCTCTGCCACCTACTCTGCCTCTCTGCTGCTTCATCCTCAATCCCTCCTTGCAGGTTCCCCAGCCCAACTGCTGCTACAGTGACTGCCAGCATGGTTGTGTTGGGAGGGGGTTTTGGTGTGGGTGTGGTCCTCTTGAACAATCGCAGTGGTCAATGGTGTGCAGCTGGGCTGATTTTGGACACCTGGGGCCTGTTGCTGCTCACCTGGTACTGTTTAATGCCTGGTCCACGGTGCTGGTATTACAGGCACGGTATTCACGGTGCCACCACCATTTTTATGGCGGTGTTTCAGTGTAGGCGATACTCAGAATGTGCCGGTACTAATACCGTACATGGTGATTCAGGCACGTCCGACAGGCTCATTCCGCAGTTTACGGTCACAGTGCTGCTGGATGCAGGGCAGCGTGGGTGTGACTTGCGTTAACAGTGTTTCTGCCTTTGCAACTCTTAATGTGCCAGTCGGGAAAATGGTGCCAGTACGGTGCTACCGGCACCGCTCTTTCCAGACCAGCATACTTGTAATGAGGCCCATTGCCTTCCCTCTTCACCCAATGGCTAATGCCACATATAAGACGAGACAACACCTACCAGGCAAGAAGACAGAAGCCACAGAGCCTGATGATGGACCATCAGCACATTTTGCGGCAGGCAGATGTGGCTCCATGAAAGAAAATGTCCCAATTCCATTAAAGGTTTTGCTTAATTATCTTATGTCTTATGAAGCAAGAAGCACCAGTGACTCATGCAAAAAGGACTGTCATCTTGTTGGGATGCATGTGCAGATTGTCGCTCCTCTCAGATGATTTAGATTGCGAAAAATGTATTAAAACATGGAGAATAGGTGCACAACGGTGTAGGGGGAGGGAGGGCGCTTCATCTACGGGACTAACTGGTGCGAGCAGGGAATCACAGAGGAGGGAACTAACCAGTAGTTTTTGCAATGGAATTATGCAAGATACATGACCAAGACGTAATTTAGTGGTCTCCAGGGGTTGCAGCTGCAACCCCTGATGTCTCCCTTGCTGTTCCTGTGGTCTCCCTTGCTACCCCTAAAAAGGAAAAAGAAAAATTCCTTTTAAAAAAAACTTAAAAATTCTTATGCAAGCTCTTCGGCTGTGGCCAGCGCATGTCGTTGTTTGCTTCTGTAGTGGCTGGCTTTCTTGTTCAGGCCTCAAGGGGTGAAAGGTTGTGTTCCATCGCTTCCCGCGATATTACTTCGGGGTGGGGTCAAATGACATCACTTCCTGTGATATCATCAGAGGTCAAGGGTTGTGTGATGTCACTTCCGCTACCCCTGGCATTTTGGTGAAATGATGTCCCTGAACATAACAAACATATATACATGGTAATTATAACAAAAAGTAGTGTTTTATTTAGGAGTAAGCCTGAATCTTCACAGGTCATGTTGAAAACACAGAACAACGAGGCCTTATCCTTTATCTGACCATTACATTTTGATTCCCAGGCACGGCAAGAAATGCACACCTACACCCACATTAACTAGGCCTTTGAACAATCAGGCAGGAATGTGTGTAGCTGATCAGGCAAGAGGCTGTGGGCTAGCACAGAGGTCATATTCTTGGGAAGCGATGCAGAGGTCCTGGGGTGCTAAAACATGAATCAAGATTTAAGACACTAGCGCCCCCCAGAATTATGGCCATTCTATTTGAAATACCATATGTGAAGGAAAATAGGTCCTAAATCCTTTGCAACACGGATTGATTAGTGGGACACTACGTTTTCTCTTGTGGAGGATATCTGATAAAGGGGAAAGCGGAGAACAACATGATCTATGCTTTGTGCCAGGGAGAGCCAAGAATAATTCCCATACAGTGGGGAGGACATGCTGGGGACGACAAAGTGTCTAGGCTGAGAAAAAGGTCTGCTTTCTTTGCCGGTCCGGACTTACCTAGAAGTGTACTGTTGAGTTCATGTTGATAACCAAGTGTATATCACGTGGTCAGGATTAAAGGTAGGGTGGTGCCAGTTGAATGTAACTAATTACCATGCAAGTTCTCAAGATGTGCAATGACATTATCCACTTGTAATGAAGATGGATGAGAAGACAGCAGAACTAATTGGAAAATGGGCTACATGTTATCATTAGCATGTACATAGGCGGTAGCCAATTCGGTTGGAAGATTAACACTGTATATTGAGTGCGTCAACTGTGACAATTTCTGTGTTTGTAACTTGAGTCTTGTATGGAGGACGAGAGAGCTCTGTGGCAGTGGACTTATAATACCATTGTCATCATTTTTCTTTTGTATACAAAATAAAGCTCTTGCCTTTCTTGAAGAAGGGTGCACCTAGTCTTTTTCCCTAGTGGGTTGTATTTTCTTGGTCTGATTGTTGGAGAGTTAACATACATTATTGGTGACCTCATTGTGATCCCAGCATGCCCCGCGAGGCTAGAGGATTCCTTTCCGCAGATCCGGAGGGGCTGCGCCCACCTGCAGCGACCATTCCCCTTTGTGCACAACTTTTGAGAGGCTTACAGGAGCTATGTTATCAGAATTCCTGTCTGTTCTCCCTGGATTATGTAGGCCGTTAAAGGGGCCCCATGTTGGAGGACTTTGGATGAACATGCAGATGTAAGTGCACCATCTTCAGAGAAAGACATGTAAGGTATGAGGGGAGAGTATGAGTGTCATGAGTGTGGGTGAGAGTGTGCAGTGAGACGAGATTGGATTGATGATTTAGGAAATGTGGGATTGCATATATTTTCATTTTAATGAGTTTTGTATTATGGATTGTGGAGTAAACAGGACCCTTTACTGAGGTAATAGGGAAGAAGACAGCGGTGTGTATTGAAGGTGAAAATGGTATGGATAGAGGCACTGTATATTTAGTAAGTCTGGGATCTCTCTGTCCAGTCTAAAGGGGCGTGGGAAAGATAAGTAGTTGTGGTAGAGGCCTTTGGTGGTCAGGGATTTCCTCACCCGATGTAAGAGGGGTGCTGGAACGAAAAAGTTGAATATATTGTGTTTATATTTTTTCTGGCTTTGTGATGGCTAGTGGTGGCCGGTGGAAGGGCAATTTTAGTATGACATAGAAGGTGTGAGAGAGTAATGTGTTTGTGTGTATGTGGGTGATGGTGACTATGAATATGGGTAAGTGAAGGACATAATACGTGGGCATTGGGGAGGGGGACTGTTTGTTGGGGCGGGATAGGGGTGTTGAAACATATTGTAAAATAACAACAGGGAGGGGTGGCTACAATGGAGCTAATAACCCAGTTGGATTATATATGTAAATCCCTTCCTCTGTACCGAGATAAGATTCTCTAGTACTATACGGAATGTGTTGCAAAAACAAAGGGGTGTGTGCTTAAGTCATGGCCGGAGCAGTGGACAAATAATAGGGAGATATTGAGTCATATGTATATGTTTTGACAGCTAAATATACAGGAAGAAAACAAAAAAATTGGAAGGAAGTTTTAGAATTATGGAAAATGGTGCAAGATTTGGACGACAGGTTTACAGAGTCTTTGAAGGTGATATGTGAAGTGATCACTCTGTGTAGCGCAACTACTACTGTAGCTAGCGTTCCGCGTGGCCCTGCAGCTACTGTTGAAATATACCATTGCCCCCTGTTACAGTTTTACCCCACACATGCTGCATTGGGATACATGGCTCCTCCACCACCCATGCCGGCACAATATCGGAATCTTCCTAATCCCACTGCGTCAAGGAGCGGACAGCGAACTTCCATGGGGTGGATGAATGGAGGACAGGAGATATTCTATTTTGGATAGACAGCACATCCATCAAGGTTGAACATATAGAGAAAGAGAGGGAAGAAAGAAGAGGTGAGAGGAAAGTATGGATTATGGTGCGTCGAGGTCGGAGGAAGAGTATGACTATACACACAAAGGAGTAGAGGAGTGGGCTGCGTCCTCATTTCTGACTGTCTGTCCGCAATTCAGTCCTGGTGTGCTGCTAATGATATCTGCCAGCAAGACAGAGATCATCCTCATTGGGACCCATACCCCCACTTTCCCACTCTCACTCTGGCCTGCCTCTCTTGGTCCTGCGCCCCCACCCAACAGTGAGACCAATGATCTCAGACATGTCCGAAAAGTCTCACTACCAGCTGAACCTCTTCAGAGTTATTCTACCTTTTCTCACCTTGCCCCAGAGACTCACTGTCTTCAGAGCCCTGGTTCTCTCCAGACTGGACTACTGAAACAGTCTATTTCTCAATCTTCCACTTCTGCTCTCCGACCAGTTCAACTTATCCAGAACAGACCCGCAAGACTTAGCCTTGACCTCAAGCCCAGGGACCGCATCTCTCCTTCTCTGAAATCACTACACTGGCTCCCTGTGGCTGCAAGGATCAAGTTCAAGTCCCTCTGCATAGTCCACAAGGCTTTCCGGGACAAAATAGGTTTGAATGGATGGCAGTAGCTAAGCGATATGTAATGGGAAAGAAAAAAGTTGGGAAAACAGTAGGAGCTCAGTTTCCATTACTACATAAGGGACCAGGGAGAGTGCAATATGTACAATGGGCACACATGGATAAAAATGATCTTATAGAGGCACTCCCATCCCTTACTGCCAGGGCTTGTAAGTGGATACACGCATTTCACAAGCACACAGTTGGTACTACCTTGCCTGTAGGGGATTTGAAAGGTTTGTTCGTGTCGATTGTGGGAGATCAGGCTGATGACATCTGGGCTTAAGCAGGGTACACAGGTGTGAAGTTGGATGACAACTGTCATGACGGGGTGCATTTTAATGAAGTTCGGCCTCAGGTTTGGGTGGCACTATGCAGTGTGTACCCCGAGACGCCTGATCTCCAGTCGATTATGCAAAGAACGACTGCTCAGTATCAATTGCATGTACAAGAGATGTGGCGGGCAAAGATGGGAGATTCATGGGATCAAACAATTCCCTTTTTCTATTTTGTGCTCAAAAGGGGCCTCCAGAAGGAGGTACAGAATGTGCTCAATAAGATAGTGGGGATTGAGGCGAAGGATTCAGTCTATTATTATTCATCATTTTACACGGTTGAAAGAAAAGGAGAAGAAACTGCGCAGAAAGTGAAAGCAGAGGAAGTAAAACTGGTTAAAAAGAAATCAGCAAACTTTGCGTTGGAAAGGGCTGTAGTGAAAGTGCACATGGAAGGGTCAGCTGATTACAGGGCATTTCTGGCTAATGTGTGTGCAGCATCTGAACCTACATGGGGAGGAGAAAACGATTGGGCAGGTGGGTGTCAGCCTCAGTATGAAGGAGGGTTTCCAGGAGGATTTAAGCAGTGAAGTGGGTGGTCTTCTGGTGCCCGAGAGGGGTGAGGAGGGTTTAAAGGGATGGAACTGTAAGTAGGAGGAGCAGGTCAATGTTGGACGTTTGGGCGAATGGGTCATTTCCGAGAGAATGTAGGAGTAGACAAGTATATGCGTATCCTCAACAACAGATTACCCTCAGGAACATCCGGTCACATACTGTTAGGCAAGATTGCATGCAGTAACCTTTGGGTGCACTACAACAACCCTGACCTCATGGCAATAGGAACCCAGCCTTTGGTGAAAGCTTGTACTACACATGTTGGTAGCATGTTGAACAGCCAGGCTTATCTCAAGAGGGGTCAATGTGAGCTGTAGGGGAATTACACAGAGATTCACAGTGACAAGTATTCAAATAAACACACACACGGTTTCTTGAATAAACAATTTTTAATTTATTTATCAGTCAGTTAGAATGAGCCTTCTTCAGAAGGAAGCAATATAAAAGCAACACACAAATACACTCCAAAACTACACACTCTTAGTTTCAAAATCAGTACAGACCCTTTTGGGATGGCCCACAGTCACAAATTACACCCTCAGGTGACTTCAATGGCTAGGGTGCTGGGGACATTAATATCTTACTGTTGCATTTAGAACATTCTTAGGAATTGGTCAAAGGAAATGGTTATTAGAACACATAAGAGATCACAAATATTCCTAAGCAGGCAAATACTTTTGGATCCCCTAAACAGAGTCATTCAGTATAACAGGTTAAGCCAAAGTCAATGAGCAAAAGTCTATTTGGGCTGAAGCACTTCTGGAAGGTAAGTAGAAAAGTGCTTGCACAATGTTTTAGAAGTCTTTGAAGAAAAGAAGAATCAATGTAGTAGAAGATGCAAGCAACTCTACAATAAGAGGTAAGTTCTCTCAGACTTTACAGTGCCTTTGCATTGAAGAAGAAGTGCAGCAGATGACTCCTGTTTCTGTGCAGCTCTGCAGATCTCACTGTTCCTGGGCATCAGTCGTGGGGACAAGAGGGAGGACCTCTGGGGATTCCTGCACTGCAACGGGACGGTCACCACTCGCAACCAGCCATCTTCAAACAAGTGGCACTTCAGTGTTTCAGCTCCTGGCGACTACCGCAAATAGCAACACAGCAGTTTCTGGCTGTCGAGATGGACGTTCCTTGCTTCTGCGGTCTCGCACTCTGTTGAGGGGGCTCAGGCACGGTTGGTCCTGCTTCCTGGGAGTCTGGAGGATCTTCCCGGAGGTCTTGGCCAACTTAAAAGCAACACACACAATCTGTTGTTCCTGTCCCTGGTTATTCAGGTATCTCCCATTCCTTGTAGCCTAGCTGGCAGTCACCCAGCAGAGTGGTTGTCCGTGCCAGACAGTCAGCCGGTCAATCACCACAGAGTGCATTTGGGTCTCCTAGGAGACTAAGCACAGGAGATTTGGGCACCTCCGTCACTTCCTGCCCCCGTCAGACACTCTGGAGCCAGAGGCGGGCTTCACTCGTGATTCCCGCACAAGGCAAAGCGAACAAAGGGACCACACCTGTTTTGGCGCACAGAGCAAATCTCAAGAAGGACCTTTCCACAAAGAAATGGTGAAAAAAGAAGACCGAGCCATTTTGACAAAAATGGCACCCTTGGGTGCTTTACTGTAGCTGCTAACACAGACCGCAGTAAATGCACACCACAGTAGTTAAAAGTAAACCACTGCCACCAGCCATTCAGTGAGGAAAGAGTAACATCAACAAGTTACATCAGAAGCTAGACAAAGGGGATACTAAGTAACCCCTCCAGCAGCCTATTGTAAGATAGTGTGTGCCGGGTCTAGAAAGTTACAATTGTAAGTAAAGGCAATTTCTCTTTACTGCTCTGGGACAAAGTAGTTTATCCCAGAGAAGGTATTTAAACCTTTGGGAAATCTGAAAGACTTCCCTGTGCCACTGCACTGAAGGTGCTTTGTGACACAATGTAAAATATGATGCCTATCGAGTTTGTCAGGCTCCATAATCAAAGGAAACACAGAGTACAGAAATCACATTTAAAATACATGAGAGAGTGGGAAAAGGGACTCATTCAGTGCCGGTTAAGATAATCAAGTCCTCAAAATCCAGCAAAGTTGCTGGGGGTCTCTAAGGTGGAGGGAATTAGCACATTTCTGGGAATTCTCCCTAGCACATACCCCCAGCCATACGGACAGTTACACGCTGCCCGCTTCAGTGCGGAAGTGCCCGCGGCCCCGCCTGCCCCCTGCCATATTTTACACTGCTACCAGCCCCTGGTTTTATTAATATACCATCTTATGCATTACATAAAGGGAAACACCAGGGCCCCTTATATTCCGAGCAATACTACCATGGTACAGTGACACATTATCAGGGGGCCACAGTCATCGGAGGGAACCCGTTCTTTCCAGGGTATTTGTCTTTCCAGGGACAAATACTTATCCAGACTAGGCCAGTCCACAGAGAGCCTTAGCGTTTCCAATCCTATCGGTCACCGCCGAACCAGAAGAGGAACCCTTGGTGGGCGTGGAGGTAGAAAATAAACCATTTTCATTTTAACCACAGGTGCGATCAAATCTTGTATCAGTGAAGGAGGATTCTCTTTATCAGGTGAGGTAATGGAAACAGGGCATTTTTGGGGTAGTTCAATCAGTTCCTTTGATGAAGAAATTACCTATCAAGATAGGGGGCAGAAAGGTGAGGGCCCCCTTGTTGCACTCTACTGCAACTCCAATCAACCTGTTGGGGAGAGACATGAACATGACCATATTGTTTACAGAAAGGGGTGTGATCTGTTCGACACCCGGCATGTGTGCTGTGAGGGTAATGTTGACCTTACATGCATTGGGCATTGATTCTGCTGCAAGAGGAATACCAGTGGCCTTAGATTTGTTTTTATACAGCGTTACCATATTGCTTAGTGCAATACCACAGGTAGCAAACAAATACTGGCGGGTACGATCCTACTTTCTGTACAGGCCCACCCAGCCCTGGAAGTTGTTGCATGAACCATCACTGAACTTGACATAGAGGGAGTTCTAGTGGCAGAAGATATGATTTTGTTGATAGCAGTAGATTCAAATAAAGTGGAGTGACGTACAGTTTTGTGTATTGAACCAACCATTCCAATGAAAAATGTGTCAGATGAGGACTTATTTGAGAACAGAGAAAATGAAGGGGAAATCATATTGGAAGTGTCTGTCCCCTGAGGTTTGAGTCTTTGATGGATACTATTGTCCTCCCAGATCAAGTTGTGATGGTGGCTGGTAGATGGACAAACCATAACCTATGACACCTCTTTGAAGCAATATTGACCCTAATATCAAAGCGCTTGCCATGCTCCTTGGAATTGAAAAGGCCTTTGACTCGCTAGAGTGTAAATTCCTATTCAGTAATACATAGGATAGAAGTAGGGGAACCCCTATTAATGAAGATCAATTTACTACGCACACAATCCAAAGCAAGGATTGTTGGGACCTCAAAATGATGGGACAAGGCAGGGATGCCCACTATAAAATGTGCTCTTTGCCAAAGCAGTGGAACCGCTGGCATGTTTCCTAAGGAATGACACAGTGACAAGGAGATTAGGCTATACATTTATGAAATTATAGTCTTCCTGTTCCTGGATGACCTTCAAATATATATAACAAACCCAACTATAAACATAAAAACCAACCATGAAAACAGTGAAGACATTTGATGACATTTCTGGTTTAAATATAAACCCAAACTATGGGAACTCAATGGGGATCAGGTGGTGCCCTAGAGAAGCGAGATACATAGTTGCATGGATGGCCACACAACCAGAGATCCTGTTGCACAGTTGCAAAGTAACCATAAAAAAGCCATGAGACAGATTGAAGAAAAATATGAAGCAAGGCATAAAGCTTTCTCTATCCATGAGGGTCACAATATCACATATAAAAATGACCTTCTGCACCAAAATGAAGAAGTTACCAGAGTTGTCCTCTCCATGAAGGTCTCTTCTCAACAGGTTTCCTCTTGCTCATCCAGAACCATCAAGGACAGCATTGTCTCTCTTGCCCCCACACTCGCTGATTTCTGCAATCACTCTTTTGCCACGGGATCTTTCCCATCCCCCTCAAACCTTCACTTGTGCACCCCCTGAAAACCCTTCAGCAGACCCTACCTGTCCTGCCAACTACCGCCCTATTTCCATCACCCCCTTCCTGGGGAAACTGCTGGAGAACCTGGCCTTGCCCCAGCTCAACTTGCATACCAAGCCTGTTGGTGGTCTATACAACCATCAATCTGGATCCTGAGCATCCAGAGGCATGGAAACTTCTCTTCTGAACACCAGTGAAGAACTGCTCGCATCTCTGAACTCCAACTCCCCAGATGTCCTCATCCTACTCTATCCCTCCTCTACATTTGACAGTCAACCATTCCCTCCCTACCCCAAAGACTCCACGATACCCTTGGCATCTTGGATCGGGCATTGTACTGGCTGACATCCTTCCTAACTGACCGCTCATCCCAAGTCATCCTGGGCACCTTCTCCTCTCCTACTTCCTTCTCCACCTGTGGGGTCCCCCAAGTTTCAATCCTCTCCCCTTGGCTCTATAACATCTACCTTGCTCTGCTGGCACGCCTCTTCTCCTCCTTTCTCCCAACATCCAATGTTATGCAGACGACACTCAACTCTCTCTCCAACTTCCTGCTGTCCCCCTTTCACCTGCACAAAGAGAAGAGGATCCGTAAATGGACCCCCTTGCACCTTCCATCATCCCTGATTGACTATCTTCCATTCAGTCCTGGTGCACCTCCAATGATCTCTGCCTCAACGACTGTACAACTGAGATCATTCCCATCGGGACCCCTGCACCCTCTTTATTCCCTTCATTCTGGCCTTGCTCCATGGGCTCTCCTCCTGCTCCTTCTTCTGAAACCAGAAACTTTGGAGTCCTCTTCGACTCATCCCTCTCCTTCCTCCCTCACACTCAGGACATTGCCAAAAAGTCCCACTCTCAGCTATTCATTCTCAAAGGAATTCTTCCTTTTCTCACTTTCCCCCAGAGGCTCAACGTTACCCGGACCCTTGTTCTCTCTAGGCTTGAGTAGTTCAATAGCCTCCTCCAGAATCTACCTTCTTCCACTCTACAACCTCTCCAGCGAATCCAGAATAGGGCAGCAAAACGTGCCCTTGTCCTTAAACCCAGGGACTGCATCTCTCTTGCCCTAAGCAGCCTTCAATGGCTCCTGGTTGCTGCACAGATTAAATTCAAATCTCACTGCATCATCCACAAGGATGTCTGGGCCCGGGCACCTCACTATCTTCAATGCTAACTCACTAAATACTCTCCCTCCAGACCTCTACATTCTGGTGGCACCAACACTTTGTGCTTACAGCGCTTTGCTAAACAGAGGGCAGGAGGTTGATTGTGTTCCTCGGCTGGCTCCCTACTATGGAACAGCCCCCCCACCCCCTCTGTGCCTTGAGCAGGACTTCCTTAAATTCCTGAAGCTCCTGACGACTTTCCTCTTTACCTCCTCCTTCCCATATTCTCTCCTCTGCTAATCTCACAGTTGATGTGATTGGTGTCCTCGGCTCTTATGCATCCTCAGGGCCCCTGAGCTCCCACACCCAATCGTAAGCTTCTGTCTACTCTAAGCACTTGCCTTGGCACTCCCTCCGCCTTTGAGGTTCGCACTTACACCCAACATGGCTCCAGGCCGTGTAGCACTTACCACACCATGCACTTTATTTGTTGCTCACTCATGAGCACAGACACTCCAGCACCTACCCCCTCTGCCCTCTTCCTTCCAGCACTTGCACATTCTGAATTCTCAAAAGGCATAGTAGGTTCATCCTTTCTTCCTTTCCCCTCCTCTGTTGTGTATTCAATATGTATCACTCCCTTGTTCCCTCTGTTTTCCCTGTGGGTGCTTTGAAACAGTATGCACTTGTATAAGCGCCTAACAAGCAAACAATAAATAAAATAAATAAATACGGAATATATATATATATATATATTCAGTAAAAAAACTTTGTTAAAGGGACGTTATGGTTAAGTTGCGCTACTAAAAACCTATGAAATTCAGTGAAAAAACTTTGTTAAAGGGACGTTATGGTTCCAAGTAAAACCGAAAAACCCTTGATATTCGCCAGTTATGGTAAGCTAAGCAACCATAACGCGCGCCACCAATGTCCACTGCTAAGACTAACACCAAGGACATCAAAGATGACATCACAAATGTCATTGATGACATCACTGATGACATTACATGTGTATGTACTTCTCATGAAATATGTGTAGAAGGGATTCTTGTTATGTTGCAAAAAAAGTGTCAAGAATCATTGCAAGAAATATACCCTAATAAGTGCATTGAACGATGCATTCATAGAATAGCATCCTATTATGGGGTTCTATCTAGTATACTAAGCTACTCATACAGAAACATAACATTGTGTGCAGCGTACAAGAAGGTATGATATTCATAATGTTCATATGTTGAATAATGAAATGATAATTGTTTTCTTAATAGATTTTTGTGTACTGTAAAATATGTAATAAGTAGCTAATAAAACCCATGTATTACATAATTGCATTACTATAGACAAAACACAAAGACACAAGAACACATACCAATATGGATATATACAGGGAAGGTGAAGTTAGCAAAAAAGCACAAGTAGTAGCAGAAACAATTCATAACTTAACTGATTAGTTTCATGCAAATAAATGATTGCTCTGTTTCAAAACTGCTATTTACCCTATGTATATGTATCACTTGATGTGATTGGACCCTAAGGAAAGTAGTGTGAGTGCAATGTATACAAATATGACCATATACAGGGAAAGTACAGCCATAAAAAAAAAACAGAACTATCAGAAAGTGCTCATAAGTCTAGTGATTATCTCTATGCACAAAAAGGATTGCTGTCTTTCAAGCTTGTGTTTTCCCATATGTATATGTTTCATATGATGTGACTGTACTCTAAGGGAATTACTGTAAGAACCTACTAGAAGGATATGTCTACAAATAAAATAAAATTCTTACAGGGTAATTCATAGAATTTCGCAGAAAAGTGTCGCAAGCGGCTGGCGCAGAGTGTCCGCGTGCGATTGTCTGCGCCAGGCACGTGCGCTAAAACCGATTTCCGCGCACAGCGTATTCATGGATTTCAGGCTCCCAAACCAGCCGTGGCGCAGAGTATCGCAGCGACCCTGCAGCAGCGCCAGTAACGCCCCCAAGAACGCCCTCGCGCAAGGAAAAGCCATCAAAATCGCTAAATCATCGCAAAGGGCAGCGCTAACCCTGGACCAGTCTACAGGGCTGCCAAACAAGGAACGCAAAGCGGGTAACGTGCATATCAGGGGTACGCGTGAAGTTATACACGCGATTAGCCAGGGTACGTGTATTACAGGGGTACGCGTGAAGTTATACACGCGATTAGCCAGGGCACGTGTATCACAGGGGTACGCAGGAATTATCACACGCGATTTGGCTGGGTATGTGTATTACAGGGGTACACGGGAAGTTCTACACGCGATTCGGCTGGGTACGTGTATAACAGGGGTGCGCGGGAATTCTCACATGCGATTTGGCCAGGTACGTGTATTACAGGGGTGCGCGGGAATTATCACACGCGATTTGGCTTGGTACGTGTATTACAGGGGTGCGTGGGAAGTTCTACACGCGATTGGCCAGGGTACGTGTATTACAGGGGTACGTGGGAATTATCACACGTGATTTGGCTGGGTACGTGTATTACAGGGGTACACGGGAAGTTCTACACGCGATTCGGCTGGGTACGTGTATTACAGGGGTGCGCGGGAATTCTCACATGCGATTTGGCCAGGTACGTGTATTACAGGGGTGTGCGGGAATTATCACATGCAATTAGGCTGGGTGGGTCCTCACAGGTGTTCCCTGTACACCCTCCACGGCCCCTGCAGGCAGCCCACAAAACAGGGGACTACCCTGCACACCTGCTCATGTCCCCCTGCACCCCCACCCCCCAGCAGTGCAGGGGCAGCCTCCACCAGGCCCCCACCCATGTCTCCCAACACCCCCACCCCCAGCAGTGCAGGGGCAGCCTCCACCAGGCCCCCACTCATGTCTCCCACCACCCCCACCCCCCAGCAGTGCAGGGGCAGCCTCCACCAGGCTCCCACTCATGTCTCCCACCACCCCCACCCCCCAACATCCAGGGGCACCCTCCACCAGGTCCCCACCCATGTCTCCCACCACCCCCAACCCCCAGCCACCAGGGGCACCCTCCACCAGGCCCCCATCCATGTCTCCCACCACCCCCACCCCCCAGCAGTGCAGTGGCAGCCTCCACCAGGCCCCCACTCATGTCCCTATCACCCCCACCCCCCCCCGCCACCAGGGGCACCCTTCACAAGGCCCCCATCCATGTCTCCCACCACCCCCACCCCCCAGCCACCAGGGGCACCCTCCACCAGGCCCCCACCCATGTATCCCACCACCCCCACCCCCCAGCAGTGCAGGGGCACCCTCCACCAGGCCCCCATCCATGTCTCCCACCACCCCCACCCCCCAGCAGTGCAGGGGCACCCTCCACCAGGCCCCCACCCATGTCTCCCACCACCCCACCCCCCAGCAGTGCAGGGGCAGCCTCCAC
This sequence comes from Ambystoma mexicanum, assembly GCF_040938575.1. Classification (NCBI taxonomy): domain Eukaryota; kingdom Metazoa; phylum Chordata; class Amphibia; order Caudata; family Ambystomatidae; genus Ambystoma; species Ambystoma mexicanum. The sequence goes on along the minus strand of NC_090923.1, from coordinate 167,628,759 downwards.
CAGGCCCCCACTCATGTCCCCTATCACCCCCACCCCCCCGCCACCAGGGGCACCCTCCACCAGGCCCCCATCCATGTCTCCCACCACCCCCACCCCCCAGCAGTGCAGGGGCAGCCTCCACCAGGCCCCCACTCATGTCCCCTATCACCCCCACCCCCCCGCCACCAGGGGCACCCTTCACAAGGCCCCCATCCATGTCTCCCACCACCCCCACCCCCCAGCCACCAGGGGCACCCTCCACCAGGCCCCCATCCATGTCTCCCACCACCCCCACCCCCCAGCAGTGCAGGGGCAGCCTCCACCAGGCCCCCACTCATGTCCCCTATCACCCCCACCCCATCCGCCACCAGGGGCACCCTCCACCAGGCCCCCATCCATGTCTCCCACCACCCCCACCCCCCAGCAGTGCAGGGGCAGCCTCCAGCAGGCCCCCACTCATGTCCCCTATCACCCCCACCCCCCCGCCACCAGGGGCACCCTTCACAAGGCCCCCATCCATGTCTCCCACCACCCCCACCCCCCAGCCACCAGGGGCACCCTCCACCAGTCCCCCACCCATGTATCCCACCACCCCCACCCCCCAGCAGTGCAGGGGCACCCTCCACCAGGCCCCCATCCATGTCTCCCACCACCCCCACCCCCCAGCAGTGCAGGGGCAGCCTCCACCAGGCCCCCACTCATGTCTACCACCACCCCCACCCCCCAGCCACCAGGGGCACCCTCCACCAGGCCCCCACCCATGTATCCCACCACCCCCACCCCCCAGCAGTGCAGGGGAAGCCTCCACCAGGCCCCCACTCATGTCTACCACCACCCCCACCCCCCAGCCACCAGGGGCATCCTCCACCAGGCCCCCACCCATGTCTCCCACCACCCCCACCCCCAGCAGTGCAGGGGCAGCCTCCACCAGGCCCCCACTCATGTCTACCACCACCCCCACCCCCCAGCCACCAGGGGCACCCTCCACCAGGCCCCCATCCATGTCTCCCACCACCCCCACACCCCAGCAGTGCAGGGGCACCCTCCACCAGGCCCCCACCCATGTCTCCCACCACCCCCAACCCCCAGCCACCAGGGGCACCCTCCACCAGGCCCCCACCCATGTCTCCCACCACCCCCAACCCCCAGCCACCAGGGGCACCCTCCACCAGGCCCCCATCCATGTCTCCAACCACCACCACCCCCCAGCAGTGCAGGGGCAGCCTCCACCAGGCCCCCACTCATGTCCCCTATCACCCCCACCCCCCCCGCCACCAGGGGCACCCTTCACAAGGCCCCCATCCATGTCTCCCACCACCCCCACCCCCCAGCCACCAGGGGCAGCCTCCACCAGGCCCCCACCCATGTATCCCACCACCCCCACCCCCCAGCAGTGCAGGGGCACCCTCCACCAGGCCCCCATCCATGTCTCCCACCAACCCCACCCCCCAGCAGTGCAGGGGCACCCTCCACCAGGCCCCCACCCATGTCTCCCACCGCCCCCACCCCCCAGCAGTGCAGGGGCAGCCTCCACCAGGCCCCCACTCATGTCTCCCACCACCCCCACCCCCCAGCATCCAGGGGCACCCTCCACCAGGCCCCCACCCATGTATCCCACCACCCCCACCCCCCAGCAGTGCAGGGGCAGCCTCCACCAGGCCCCCACCCATGTCTCCCAACACCCCCACCCCCCAGCAGTGCAGGGGCAGCCTCCACCAGGCCCCCACTCATGTCTCCCACCACCCCCACCCCCCAGCAGTGCAGGGGCAGCCTCCACCAGGCCCCCACTCATGTCTCCCACCACCCCCACCCCCCAGCATCCAGGGGCACCCTCCACCAGGTCCCCACCCATGTCTCCCACCACCCCCAACCCCCAGCCACCAGGGGCACCCTCCACCAGGCCCCCATCCATGTCTCCCACCACCCCCACCCCCCAGCAGTGCAGTGGCAGCCTCCACCAGGCCCCCACTCATGTCCCTATCACCCCCACCCCCCCGCCACCAGGGGCACCCTTCACAAGGCCCCCATCCATGTCTCCCACCACCCCGACCCCCCAGCAGTGCAGGGGCACCCTCCACCAGGCCCCCATCCATGTCTACCACCACCCCCACCCCCCAGCAGTGCAGGGGCACCCTCCACCAGGCCCCCACCCATGTCTCCCACCACCCCCACCCCCGAGCAGTGCAGGGGCAGCCTCCACCAGGCCCCCACTCATGTCTCCCACCACCCCCACCCCCCAGCATCCAGGGGCACCCTCCACCAGGCCCCCACCCATGTATCCCACCACCCCCACCCCCCAGCAGTGCAGGGGCAGCCTCCACCAGGCCCCCACTCATGTCTCCCACCACCCCCACCCCCCAGCATCCAGGGGCACCCTCCACCAGGCCCCCACTCATGTCTCCCACCACCCCCACCCCCCAGCAGTGCAGGGGCAGCCTCCACCAGGCCCCCACTCATGTCCCCTATCACCCCCACCCCCCCGCCACCAGGGGCACCCTCCACCAGGCCCCCATCCATGTCTCCCACCACCCCCACCCCCCAGCAGTGCAGGGGCAGCCTCCACCAGGCCCCCACTCATGTCCCCTATCACCCCCACCCCCCGCCACCAGGGGCACCCTTCACAAGGCCCCCATCCATGTCTCCCACCACCCCCACCCCCCAGCCACCAGGGGCACCCTCCACCAGGCCCCCATCCATGTCTCCCACCACCCCCACCCCCCAGCAGTGCAGGGGCAGCCTCCACCAGGCCCCCACTCATGTCCCCTATCACCCCCACCCCATCCACCACCAGGGGCACCCTCCACCAGGCCCCCATCCATGTCTCCCACCACCCCCACCCCCCAGCAGTGCAGGGGCAGCCTCCACCAGGCCCCCACTCATGTCCCCTATCACCCCCACCCCCCCGCCACCAGGGGCACCCTTCACAAGGCCCCCATCCATGTCTCCCACCACCCCCACCCCCCAGCCACCAGGGGCACCCTCCACCAGGCCCCCACCCATGTATCCGACCACCCCCACCCCCCAGCAGTGCAGGGGCACCCTCCACCAGGCCCCCATCCATGTCTCCCACCACCCCCACCCCCCAGCAGTGCAGGGGCAGCCTCCACCAGGCCCCCACTCATGTCTACCACCACCCCCACCCCCCAGCCACCAGGGGCACCCTCCACCAGGCCCCCACCCATGTATCCCACCACCCCCACCCCCCAGCAGTGCAGGGGAAGCCTCCACCAGGCCCCCACTCATGTCTACCACCACCCCCACCCCCCAGCCACCAGGGGCACCCTCCACCAGGCCCCCATCCATGTCTCCCACCACCCCCACCCCCCAGCAGTACAGGGGCAGCCTCCACCAGGCCCCCACTCATGTCTACCACCACCCCAACCCCCCAGCCACCAGGGGCACCCTCCACCAGGCCCCCATCCATGTCTCCCACCACCCCCACACCCCAGTAGTGCAGGGGCACCCTCCACCAGGCCCCCACCCATGTCTCCCACCACCCCCAACCCCCAGCCACCAGGGGCACCCTCCACCAGGCCCCCACCCATGTCTCCCACCACCCCCAACCCCCAGCCACCAGGGGCACCCTCCACGAGGCCCCCATCCATGTCTCCCACCACCCTCACCCCCCAGCAGTGCAGGGGCAGCCTCCACCAGGCCCCCACTCATGTCCCCTATCACCCCCACCCCCCCGCCACCAGGGCCACCCTTCACAAGGCCCCCATCCATGTCTCCCACCACCCCCACCCCCCAGCCACCAGGGGCACCCTCCACCAGGCCCCCACCCATGTATCCCACCACCCCCACCCCCCAGCAGTGCAGGGGCACCCTCCACCAGGCCCCCATCCATGTCTCCCACCACCCCCACCCCCCAGCAGTGCAGGGGCACCCTCCACCAGGCCCCCACCCATGTCTCCCACCACCCCCACCCCCCAGCAGTGCAGGGGCAGCCTCCACCAGGCCCCCACTCATGTCTCCCACCACCCCCACCCCCCAGCATCCAGGGGCACCCTCCACCAGGCCCCCACCCATGTATCCCACCGCCCCCACCCCCCAGCAGTGCAGGGGCAGCCTCCACCAGGCCCCCACTCATGTCTCCCATCACCCCCACCCCCCAGCATCCAGGGGCACCCTCCACCAGGCCCCCACTCATGTCTCCCACCACCCCCACCCCCCAGCAGTGCAGGGGCAGCCTCCACCAGGCTCCCACTCATGTCCCCTATCACCCCCACCCCCCGCCACCAGGGGCACCCTCCACCAGGCCCCCATCCATGTCTCCCACCACCCCCACCCCCCAGCAGTGCAGGGGCAGCCTCCACCAGGCCCCACTCATGTCCCCTATCACCCCCACCCCCCCGCCACCAGGGGCACCCTTCACAAGGCCCCCATCCATGTCTCCCACCACCCCCACCCCCCAGCCACCAGGGGCACCCTCCACCAGGCCCCCATCCATGTCTCCCACTACCCCCACCCCCCAGCAGTGCAGGGGCAGCCTCCACCAGGCCCCCACTCATGTCCCCTATCACCCCCACCCCCCCGCCACCAGGGGCACCCTCCACCAGGCCCCCATCCATGTCTCCCACCACCCCCACCCCCCAGCAGTGCAGGGGCAGCCTCCACCAGGCCCCCACTCATGTCCCCTATCACCCCCACCCCCCCGCCACCAGGGGCACCCTTCACAAGGCCCCCATCCATGTCTCCCACCACCCCCACCCCCCAGCCACCAGGGGCACCCTCCAGCAGGCCCCCACCCATGTATCCCACCACCCCCACCCCCCAGCAGTGCAGGGGCACCCTCCACCAGGCCCCCATCCATGTCTCCCACCACCCCCACCCCCCAGCAGTGCAGGGGCAGCCTCCACCAGGCCCCCACTCATGTCTACCACCACCCCCACCCCCCAGCCACCAGGGGCACCCTCCACCAGGCCCCCACCCATGTATCCCACCACCCCACCCCCCAGCAGTGCAGGGGCAGCCTCCACCAGGCCCCCACTCATGTCTACCACCACCCCCACCCCCCAGCCACCAGGGGCACCCTCCACCAGGCCCCCACCCATGTCTCCCACCACCCCCACCCCCCAGCAGTGCAGGGGCAGCCTCCACCAGGCCCCCACTCATGTCTACCACCACCCCCACCCCCCAGCCACCAGGGGCACCCTCCACCAGGCCCCCATCCATGTCTCCCACCACCCCCACCCCCCAGCAGTGCAGGGGCACCCTCCACCAGGCCCCCACCCATGTCTCCCACCACCCCCAACCCCCAGCCACCAGGGGCACCCTCCACCAGGCCCCCACCCATGTCTCCCACCACCCCCAGTCCCCAGCAGTGCAGGGGCAGCCTCCACCAGGCCCCCACCCATGTTTCCTACCACCCCCACCCCCCAGCGCTGTGGGGCACCTGCCAGCAGGCCCCCACCCATGTCCAACCCATGTCTCCCACTACCCCCACCCCCCAGCCACCAGGGGCATCCTCCACCAGGACACCAACTTCCCTGGCACTGAAGCTGGTGCCCCTCTGCCTCCTTGGCCGGGGGTTGCCACTGGTGCCAGATGTTGTAGTGCCCGACATGGCAACCCCAGAGGCAGGAGTGGGTGGGCAACTGGGTCCTGGGGCTGGGCTGTGGGGCGACGGAAAAGCAGTCGGGAGCCTTTGGTTCCAGCAGGGGTGGTCACAGCAACAGCACCCCTGGCTGACGTGCAGGCAGCAAATGGCAGGGCACGTGGGCAGCAGGCAGTCAGGCAGCAGCAGATGGCAGGTGGGAGCGTGCTCAGGGCTCTGGGGGGCAGTAATTTGGCCTCCTGGGTAGGAGCGTGGTCTTTCGTGTGTGAACGCGTGGACAGCTTGATACGTAGTGAGTGATTTTGCACGTGAAAATCCCACACGTCTGCGTGTAAATCGATGAAAGGCCCTTAGCGCGTAAACGCGTATGCGCGACTATGAAGTCACGTGCACGCGTAGGAAAAAGTTGCGTGACACGTCCGAGTGTCAAAGCGTGTTATTGGTGGAAATAGCCCTACACGCAGAAGTGTCAAAGCGTGTAATTGGTGCAAATGGACCTACACGCAGAAGTGTCAAAGCGTGTAATTGGTGCAAATGGACATACACGCAGAAGTGACAAAGCGTGTAATTGGTGCAAATGGACCTACACGCAGAAGTGACAAAGCGTGTAATTGGTGGGAATGGGCCTAGCACGTACACGCCGCGTAAGTGACGCTGTACGTGTGGGCCTGCATATAAGGTACGTGTAGAACACCAATTCCTTGTACTGCTTTTCGTGGAGAGCGAGTGGGTGAATTCTGTACTTCTTGTCGTTTCACACGCGATTTACTTCACGGCGTTTCAAGTTCGTACTCCCTGTTACCTCTGACAGCTTTTTCTATATTTTTCTCTTGTACTGGTTTACCTGGGCCTGTTCCCTCAAACAGTGTTCCCTTCTACTGTTGTCCTGTCTCCTCAGACAGCGTACATATCTTCTTTTGGCGGAGGTGTTGCCAACCAAACGCGCTCATTTTTCACGCTCTTTTACCTGGCAGACGGTGAGTCACGCACGTATCTAACATCTGTGCTTGCCCCGTGTGTAGCCTACCCCTTCAGAGGTCATTCTAGGCTGCGTGTGACACGCATACGTTCATTCTTGTGTTACTGGGTGCCACAGCGTAGTGCAGGTTTTTCTTTCTGCACACGTGGTCTAGGAGGGGTTGCGTGCACGTCATCTCCCTTTTTTGGGCCTCTTGTGCGTTGCGTGACCCGTCATCTTTCCCCAGGGGTTACATTCAGCCTTGCTAGAGCACTAGGGTACAATTACCATCTGGTACCCAACCCCTTTGACCCCCAATTGCCCAGGACAATAGTCTACATCCACTCCAATACGCACATTAACATCAGTGCCATGGCTGGGAGGCGAGGATTCCGTAAGGGTGGCAAAGGTGGAAGAGCCACAAGTGGTGGCCGTGGTGGATCCGGTAGGGGACGTGGTCGTAACTTGCAGGGTGAGCCTGTCCCCCCATGTGTGGAGGACCAGTCACGGGCACCCATAATCCCCCCCACCCCCCCTCCCGTTGAGGCTGATGTGGCTGACACCATCCATGCTCAGCCCTTGTTGGACCAGCCCATTGTGGCACCAGACCTGGCTGACTCCATGGCTGACTTCCAGGTCAGCAGGGCTACGACACGTGCGCTGGTGCACGTTGATGCCATCATGCCACGTGGATCTGGGGCAGCAAGGTCATCTGCTGCACCAAGGAGGCAGGGCGGAGAGGCTGCAGGGGCAGCTGCAGCTCCATCCACCCCAGCCCTCACACACCCAGCCAGGACAGTGTCGGTCCTAGTCCATGCTGCTGACATTCCCCCTGACACCATCACACTAGAGCCAATGCCTGCACCAACTCCCATGCTGAGTGTGCAATCCCACACTCCTGATACAGAGTCCACCAGGGCTCCTGCCCCTAGTGTCCAGAGCGGCGCAGGACACTCAGGATCACCACCACCTTCCAAGCGGAAGAGGAAGAGTGCTCGTCCGGCACAGGCTGATGCCCCAGACACGGCTACACAGTCCGGCCCGTCCAGGAAGCCCAGCTTCACGGATGACGAACTGAATGCACTTGTCGAGTATGTGTCCGGACATGACAACGAGATGGTCATTGTTGCAGGATCCAAGACCACACCTGCACAACGCCAGGCACACTGGCAGACCGTTGCGGACATCGTAAGTGCCCTTGGAATCGTGAGGCGCACAGCCAATGATTGCTATAAGCGCTGGAATGACCTAAAGCGCAGGGCAAAGAGTAAGCTGGCCTCAAGTCATGCCGCAACTCTAGTGACTGGAGGTGGGTCTCCAGTAGTAGACATGGAACTCACTCCACATGAGTCAGTCGCTGGGACCTACGTCACGGAGGAACAGATCCAAGGCGTGGGAGATCTGGCTGATTACGAGGCATTGTCCGGTGAGTGCACATGCATGTGTGTGTCATCCATGTGCATGGTGTGTGTGTGAGGGCTTCTGTTTGTGTGCCAGGTGAGAGTGTGTGCGCCTGAGTCGTATGGGTCAGCCATGTGCTTCATGCAATACTTCCTGCGCAGCTGCATTTGGCCATAGCAGTATCCCTTCTGCCAACAGTAGACATCTAGCCCAACTGCACGCCAGTTGCCCTTGAAGTGTCACCTTGCCACAACATAGTTGCTTATTTTTCACTGTTCATTCAGTCAGATTGTTTGCATTCCCCCACTTTTACTAGCCATGTCGCTGTCCACTAGTCACATGTCTGACATGGCTATGGTAAAGTGGAGTGACTTTGTTACCTGGATATCATTTGTACACACATGTCCCTGTGCAATTGGACCATTTCAGACTGGCAGCTCCAGGTGAAAAATCTGACCTGTTAGAATTAGAAAAGCAATTACATGCGGGAACTGGACTGAATGAATAGGTGCTGCCCTCCTCTCCATCTTCACTCAATAGCAATGGTACATGCCATCTGTGTGATGGCATGTGTGTTTCACCTGGCAATCACAGGCCAATGTGTGATGCCACTGCCAGGCAGCATGCAGAAAATGTGTTCATCTTCCATCTTGGTGTCATCAGTGTGTGCCATTTGGCTGCAATTCATACGCAGTGAGGGTGCATGCATGGGAGGGTTTTAGTCATGTGGGACATGTGTCAATCAAGTACTGGTTCTCTTGCTTCTCAGCCCTCATTGTGTGCCATGGTGCTAATGGCTGTTTCCATTTCTTTGTTTTTATGTCTTTGCAGGGGAAGACGCACCTGATACTGCTGGGGTTGTGGAGATGGTGCAGACCCAGGAGGGGTCCGAGGGCCAACCAACCACCAGTGAGGGACGTGGTGTGGTGGTGGGGGAGAACCCACAAGTGCTGCAGGTCGTGCTCTCAAGGGGTGTCTCTGGCTGCACCTCCCCCGAGCTGTACTCAGGTGTTGATTCGGATGAGACCTACGTGCCGTCGCAGGTGAGTGTTCCAGGGAGGGATTCTGTTCTGTCTCACCCACCTGCACCAGGGTCAGAACCCTCCATGGGGATGTCAGTGTTGGCAGCTACGCCTTTGGTGGTTACGGATGCAGGGTCACACTCCGCGACATCTGATCCTGTTCCTGGGCCAGCAGATCAGAGGGGGAATGCAGTCCTGCAGCCTCAGGCAGTGCCGGCACAGCAAGGCGCAGTTCGCCTTGCCACAGACAGGTGTGGTGCCCGCCGACGTGGTGGCCATACGCCACCTGGCAATACCGCATGGGAGCAATCCATTTACGGTATGGCAACCCAACAGGCTGCATCATCCGAGATGATGGCTCAGGCCATGGATAGGGTGGCCACTACCATTGTCCCCCCAGAAAGGCTGATGGAGCGACTAGAGCAGGCAACCGACTCCATCTGCCAGTCACACAGGGAGGACATGTTGGGGTCCAACAGGGACAGGCGGGCGGCACTGGCGACTCTGCAGGAGGCCATCTCCATTGAGTCCCAGGGCCACAGGGAAGCCCTGAGGCAGGAGCTCCTTCACCTCAGGACGACTCTTGTTGAGCTTGAGGCTTCAACACACCAAAGGACAGAACAGCAGCTGGAGCGTCTCACCTGTACGCTCTCAGCTGAGATGCAGGCAACGAGGGCGGAGGTCCGGGCATCCCGTGAGTTGTTGCATGGGGACCTCCGCACACTCATCCTCCAGAACCAGACCTACCACACCCGAATGCTTGCAGCCATGGAGGAGCAGACTAGGGCCTTGCGTGGGCTGCCTCCCATAGTGCAACCACCTCCGGATGCAGCTGCACAGGGTGACAATAGCGACAGCAATGATACTCCCACAACAGGGTAGCCGTGTGGGCCATGAGCCCATGGAGGTGTTTTATTTTCCCAGGATCCACGCAGGTGGGTTCTGGTGTGCATCCTGTCCTCGGACCTCCTGGGTGGCCTCCCCAACCCCCCCGGGCTCATCCATGGCCATTTTTGATTGTTTCTTATTTTTATTTTTATTTTTATTTATTTTATTCCCTATTTTTTTGGGACGATTTGTTGGCTTCCGTGGTTCCTGTGGGCATACGCTGCATTGTGGCTGGGCACATGCAGGCTTGTAATGTATTTGGTTCAGATGCTTGGGTTTGAGTCAGACACACCCCTCCTGCTTCCCGTTTCCATGGGCTTGCAAAGGGTGTGCCCAAGTGACAGTGAATTACACAGTGACGTTGGACTCCCATGAGCTGTGTGGGCAGTCTGTAGTCAATACTGTGTATACATTCCTAGTGCATATTGCTGTTGTGTTGTACACTGCATGTTGCATTGATGTGTAACTCATCTTCTGTGTCTACCTCCCAATTTGCAGGTCCCTGCCTCATGTCTACACAAGGACCTCTAGTCTGGAGATGGGGTCCATGTTGGCAGCAGTGCACCTACAACTCTACATGGCGCCAACACTGCACAGTTGGTAGTGGTGGGAGTGCAGGCATTTCCAGGTGGTGAGACTACTAATATGTAACATTTGTGATGTCATGTTAATGGTAGTACGTGCTCAAGTATGTTGTTGGTCCGGCATTGCTGTGAGCATTTCAGGTGTTGCAGGTTTCTAATAGGGACACTGTACATAGTGACACTAGTGTCATGTTGTGGGGATTACTTTGTTTACCTGCAAATAGCATGACATGGCACGGTGTGTCGTGTGGCGGTGCTGGGGTTGGGTTGGCTGACATGGCACTGTCCTCTTGTTGCATTTTGCAAGTGGGTATTCTTTTTAGCTGCTTGAATGTGTAACTCCACAAAACTGCATTGGTGGTGTCTGTGTGGGTATGGATGCACACATTGTGACACTTCCAGGTGAACAATCTCAGGCTGATATGGTATTCACGGTTCATTCTCCAGACATTCAGGATCAGTGTCAGGTTGAGTCATCATTGATTGTCAGATGGTATGTGCCAGGGCAGTGTGCACTCCACAGGGGTGTGATTTCTATGTGAAGTAATTAGCCACTAGCTGTGTACGGGCTGCCTCCCCACGTGCCCTTTCCCTTCCCATGTGCAGCGGCTGTGCATGTGGTTGGGGATGTGGGGCCACCACCATGTCCACGGCCAGGCCCCGGCGTGTTGCAACATTGTGCAGGACACATGCTGCCACTATGATCCTGCACACTACTGGGGGAGCGTATAACAGCTGGCCGCCAGAACGGTCAAGGGAGCGAAAGCGTGACTTTAGCACTCCGAATGTGCGCTCCACTATGCCCCGGGTCGTAATGTGGGCTGTGTTATATCTTACCTCGGGTGGCGTGGTGGGGTTCCGAATTGGCGTCATCATGTGGGGGCTGAGAGGGTAGGCACTGTCCTCTGTGGAGGTGGTGATTGGTATCATTGGTGGGGTTGTGACCTTGCTCAGTATCCAACATGCATGCATGTGCAGTGGCATACATACTCACCAAGCAGCCATGTATCGCCATGCCGCCCAGCTTCTAGGTCCCGGCTTAGGGTGGACATTCGGTAAATGAAGCTGTCGTGGGTGGACCCGGGATAGTTGGCATATACTGAGGTGATGATTCCCTTGGCATTACATGCTACCTGCACGTTGATGGAATGCCAGTGCTTGCGGTTCCTATAGATGTGCTCAGATGCCCTGGGGGGACGTAGAGCCACATGGGTGCAGTCGATGGCACCTACCACTTTGGGGAATCGTGCCACACCGTAAAAATCCAGGGCGGCAGCATGCCTTTCTGCAGGTGTTCTGGGCAGGTATATGTGCCTGCGGACTGATGGGCGTGCAGTGATGATGTTCAAGACCTGGTGTAGGCAGCGTGACTGGGTGGCCTGTGACACCCCACCCACTATGGCACTTGTCCGCTGAAATGATCCAGTGGCTAAGAAGTGCAGTACATTGAGGACCTTCTCCAGGGGGCTGAGTGCTTGGGAGCACAGGGTGGGTGATGTGAGGTCATCCTCCCACTCACTCACCAGGTCCAGTATTATGTGTGGTGGAAACCTGTACCTCCCATACACCTGGTCATCAGGCATCCCGAAAAGGCTGGTTCTGGGTGTGAATATTCTGGCCCTGACTATCCTCCTCCTCCTCCTTTGGTAGCCCACTGCCACTGCTGCTAGGAACGGTATGTTCATCCTGGCGTCTGAGCTTGTTATTGTTAAAGTGCGCAAATTTATTCTTTGCGCGTGTTCTAGGCGAGCGTGTGACCCGCGCACCCCTGAAATCCAGTTCCCAGTCCAATAGCGTGTGGAAATTCCCACGCACCACGGGATACAGGTGCGCTGACGTACTTGCGTGTGTAAGTGCCCGCGCACCCATGAAATACACGTACATAGGCCAATCGCGTGTACGCGCACTTTTGTCCAATTACATGCTGACGTGCAGTATTTCCACGTGTGCTCCGTCATCACGTGCTGAGTGGGGAACACCCGTGCGGGTCACGTCACAGACGCGCTTACGCGCTGAGGGACTCTGGTCCAATAGAATCGCGTATGCATGCTGACGCGCTTACGCGCTAAGGGCCTTTCCTCGGATTTCACGCTGACGTGCAGGATTTTCACGTGCCAAATCACTCCGTATCAAGCTGGCCACGCGAAAACACACGGAAGACCACGCTCCTGCCCAGAAGGCCGAGTTACTGCCCCCCAGTGCCCCGAGCAGCCTCCCACGTGCCATCTGCTGCTGCCTGCCTGCCTGCCTGCCTGCTGCCACCGTGCCCTGCCATTTGGTGCCTGCACATCAGCCATCTGCAGGGGTCCAGTTGCTGTGTCCACCCCTGCTGGAACTGAAGACTCCCGACTGGGATTACATCGCTCCACAGCCCAGCCCCAGGACCCAGTTGCCCACCCACACCTGCCTCGGGGGTTGCCATTTCGGGCACTTCCACATCTGGCACCAGTGGCAACCCCAGGCCAGAGGGGCAGAGGAGCACCAGCTTCACTGCCACCGAAGTTGGTGTCCTGGTGGAGCATGTCCTGGGGCAGTATGATGCCCTCTTTGGATCGTCCCGCGCCAGCAAGGAAGGACGGGAGAGGATCTGGGCCGACTGTGTGGTTGCCATCAACGCGGAGGGGGTGGCAACCCGTAACGTCCTGAAGATCAAGAAGCGCTGGGAGGACTTGAGGTCCAGGACCCTTGTGAAGGCCCAGCGCCTCGTGGAGGGGGGCCGGGGCCGCATGAGTTCCATCCAGATGAGGGTCCTGGAACGCGTACACCCAGCGCTCCACGCCCAGATCCTTGAGAGGGAGGCCCGTCTGGAGTTGAGCGGTAAGTGTCCAAGCATTACTGTGTGAGACAGGGCATGTTGCGGTGTGCTGGTTCTATGATACTTGCCTGTATGTGTGCCATAGGCCATGTATGCATATATGTGTGCAGGGACATCATGGTAATGCATGTGCGACCAGTGATGTGTGACCCACATGGTTGTTGCATGTGTTCAAATGCCGCATGGGGAGCCCTATGCAGATTTTGAACATGAGAGCATGCCAGTCTCTGTACCTGGACATGGGTGGGGGTGAGGGATGAGTGCTGATGCCAGGTACATATATGGTAGCCATGTCTGTGTGCCTGACCTGCGTGTCTGTGACTTGTGCATGCCATGGATGCATGACACATGTGTGTGACAATGCACAGATTCAGTGAAGCAGCCAAATTACCCTTGTATCCGCTGTGTTTGGTGTGTTTGGGGCCAGATGGATGTGACTGAGGTGAAGTGTGTGCATGTGATAGCCATGAGCCATGATGCATGTGAGTTACATATCATTGAATGTTTCAAGAGTCCATTGGACATGCATGGAAATGTCCATGGCATGCACCATGCCTGTTACTGTGTGTGTTTTGCCTGGACTGACCCATGTGTTGTGGAGGGACATGATGGAAGTGTACTTTGACAGTGGTGCTCATCTGCTATTGCTTCCTGTCTAGGGGACCATTGTACAGTGCCCTGATGCTTGTGTTCTTTGTCTCCCTCTATGCAGCGGCTAATGAAGAAGAGGGCGGAGACGACGTTGTGGAGCAAGGCGGCGGGGATGCCCCCACGGCTGCAGCGGAAGGGGTGGGTGAGCCCCCACAGGGGCCTGCTACGGTGGGAGACGGTGAGGAGCCATCCAGGTTGGTGGTTTGCACAGAGGAGGAGGAGGCCGCCACTGGGGCACACATGGGGCCTGGTGGGGGCATCCCTGCTGGTGCAAGTGGTGCAGTCCAGGGCCAGGGGCAGGAGGCAGCACAGGTCACCGTGGAGGGGCCTGTGCATGTCGCTGTCCCTGACCCTGTGAGTGCACCACCATGCACCAGCAGGGATGCCCCGTCCCAGGCCCGTCCGCAGGTAGAGGGGATGTCCATGTCACCTGACTCCCCTCCACCTGCGGACGTGGGAACCCCTGGCCGTGCGGAGAAGGTCCTGATTGGGGTTGCGATGCGCACGCCTGTGATTCGTGATGCCGTGCGTGCTTCTAGGAGGAGCACGCACGTCATCACGAAGTGCACCGTGCCGACGTGGCCCAATTGGGATCGGCCATGTTCGGGGGTTTCCTGCATGTGTTGGCCAATCTGGCGGCCCTCTCCTCCTCTGTGCAGGCTATACACCAGTCGTTCTCCTTGCCGTCTTCCGGCCCAGATGCCACCAGGGCCCCCTGTGGACCTGCCCCGACCAATGCAGCCAGCTCGGTGGGGATCCCATCCCTGCCACAGTTGGGAGTCGGAGGTCCAGCAGGGGTGGACAACACAGCAACTGCACCCCAGCAGATGGAAGATGTGACAGCATCATCGGGCAGGGCACGTGCACGACGGCGTCGGTGGTTTCCATCAGCCTGGATGCCGTCGTGCTGGCAGAGGCAGTGGCGTTGGAGGCAGCAGCAGGCTCGACGTGGGAGGCATCATGGCTCGGGGCCATCAAGATCAGAGGGGCAGGCATCGGCCGGAGGACAGGGCAACCCTGGGATGGTGGTGTCTTCCGTGTGGGAGCAGTTGGTCCAGCGGATAGGTGCGGAGCGGCAGCGGGCGGAAGAGGAGCGGCTCACCATGGTCAGGGCGGAGTTCTCCATGCGTTGGGCGTTGAGGCGGGCTGAGTGCCTCGAGGAAGCTCGCAGGGATTTTGAGCTGGACATGGGGTTATCCCTGCGAGACCTCGGGGCCAGGACAGAGTCCCGCCTCCAGGACATCGACATGGAGTTCGATGATGCCCTGGCCAGCAACATCACAGAGTGAGCCGCAGGACTTGCCCGCTGCCTTTGTATATAGTTATTTAGTTAGTTAGTGTTAGGTTTCCTTTCTTTATTTTTATTTTTTTGGACCGCTCGGACTATGGCCACTTTTTTGTATATATTTTTTTCATTAGGTAGTAGTAGGTTTCATTTATTGTGTTGGGCTCATGGACCCAGGAATATTCGTGTATATAGTTTGCTTTTTGAAGAAACATTTTTTTTATTAATTATTGTGTTCACCATGAGGAAATGGTTTTTCTTTATTTTCCTTCCACATGATATTGCTTTGGACGACATTTGTTTTTGGATTACTTTGTTTATTTTATTTTTACATTTGTTCTCGGACATGGACCATTTATTCAGTTATCCCCATTGTTGTATGTTTGATTTGTTTACTTATTTTTCATCTTTAATACATGTTTTTTTAACTTTCACTTGTGGTATTTTCTCATTGGTTTCATACATGTCATGATATGGGTTTTGACATTCACTTGCACCCATTGTGTATGTGTGTGTGACGGACATGTGTTCATTTACAGACTTGCCATTGGGGTTGTATCATGTAATTGCATTCACTATGTGGGTGGATGCAATCCTTGCCTGGGTGTTTGTGCTGGGTATGCTGCCCATTACTGCCATGATTGAGTATCGTCAGGACCTGGGGGCAGGGGGACATGTGTGGGTGCCTGGTGGAGGCTGCCCCTGCACTGCTGGGGGGTGGGGGTGGTGGGTGACATGGGTGGGGGCCTGGTGGAGGGTGCCCCTGCACTGCTGGGGGGTGGGGGTGGTGGGAGACATGGGTGGGGGCCTGGTGGAGGGTGCCCCTGGATGGTGGGGGGTGGGGGTGGTGGGAGACATGGGTGGGGGCCTGGTGGAGGATGCCCCTGCACTGCTGGGGGTGGGGGTGGTGGGAGACATGGGTGGGGGCCTTGTGAAGGGTGCCCTTGGTGGCTGGAGGGTGGGGGTGGTGGGAGACATGGGTGGGGGCCTGCGGGAGGGTGCCCCTGGTGGCTGGGGGGTGGGGGTGGTGGGAGACATGGATGGGGGCCTTGTGAAGGGTGCCCCTGGTGGCTGGGGGGTGGGGGTGGTGGGAGACATGGGTGGGGGCCTGGTGGAGGCTGCCCCTGGATGGTGGGGGGTGGGGGTGGTGGGAGACATGAGTGGGGGCCTGGTGGAGGCTGCCCCTGCACTGCTGGGGGGTGGGGGTGGTGGGAGACATGGGTGGGGGCCTGGTGGAGGCTGCCCCTGGATGGTGGGGGGTGGGGGTGGTGGGAGACATGAGTGGGGGCCTGGTGGAGGCTGCCCCTGCACAGCTGGGGGGTGGGGGTGGTGGGAGACATGGGTGGGGGCCTGGTGGAGGGTGCCCCTGGTGGCTGGGGGGTGGGGGTGGTGGGAGACATGGATGGGGGCCTTGTGAAGGGTGCCCCTGGTGGCTGGGGGGTGGGGGTGGTGGGAGACATGGGTGGGGGCCTGGTGGAGGCTGCCCCTGGATGGTGGGGGGTGGGGGTGGTGGGAGACATGAGTGGGGGCCTGGTGGAGGCTGCCCCTGCACTGCTGGTGGGTGGGGGTGGTGGGAGACATGGGTGGGGGCCTGGTGGAGGGTGCCCCTGGTGGCTGGGGGGTGGGGGTGGTGGGAGACATGGATGGGGGCCTTGTGAAGGGTGCCCCTGGTGGCTGGGGGGTGGGGGTGGTGGGAGACATGGGTGGGGGCCTGGTGGAGGCTGCCCCTGGATGGTGGGGGGTGGGGGTGGTGGGAGACATGAGTGGGGGCCTGGTGGAGGCTGCCCCTGCACTGCTGGGGGTGGGGGTGGTGGGAGACATGGGTGGGGGCCTGGTGGAGGGTGCCCCTGGTGGCTGGGGGGTGGGGGTGGTGGGAGACATGGATGGGGGCCTTGTGAAGGGTGCCCCTGGTGGCTGGGGGATGGGGGTGGTGGGAGACATGGGTGGGGGCCTGGTGGAGGCTTCCCCTGGATGGTGGGGGGTGGGGGTGGTGGGAGACATGAGTGGGGGCCTGGTGGAGGCTGCCCCTGCACTGCTGGGGGGTGGGGGTGGTGGGAGACATGGGTGGGGGCCTGGTGGAGGGTGCCCCTGGTGGCTGGGGGGTGGGGGTGGTGGGAGACATGGATGGGGGCCTTGTGAAGGGTGCCCCTGGTGGCTGGGGGTGGGGGTGGTGGGAGACATGGGTGGGGGCCTGGTGGAGGCTGCCCCTGCACTGCTGGGGGTGGGGGTGATAGGGGACATGAGTGGGGGCCTGGTGGAGGGTGCCCCTGCACTGCTGGGGGGTGGGGGTGGTGGGAGACATGGGTGGGGGCCTTGTGAAGGGTGCCCCTGCACTGCTGGGGGGTGGGGGTGATAGGGTACATGAGTGGGGGCCTGGTGGAGGGTGCCCCTGCACTGCTGGGGGGTGGGGGTGATAGGGGACATGGGTGGGGGCCTGGTGGAGGATGCCCCTGCACTGCTGGGGGGTGGGGGTGGTGGGAGACATGGGTGGGGGCCTTGTGAAGGGTGCCCCTGCACTGCTGGGGGGTGGGGGTGATAGGGGACATGAGTGGGGGCCTGGTGGAGGGTGCCCCTGCACTGCTGGGGGGTGGGGGTGATAGGGGACATGGGTGGGGGCCTGGTGGAGGATGCCCCTGCACTGCTGGGGGGTGGGGGTGGTGGGAGACATGGGTGGGGGCCTGGTGGAGGCTGCCCCTGCACTGCTGGGGGGTGGGGGTGGTGGGAGACATGAGTGGGGGCCTGGTGGAGGGTGCCCATGGTGGCAGGGGGTGGGGGTGGTGGGAGACATGAGTGGGGGCCTGGTGGAGGCTGCCCCTGCACTGCTGGGGGGTGGGGGTGGTGGGAGACATGAGTGGGGGCCTGGTGGAGGGTGCCCCTGGATGGTGGGGGGTGGGGGTGGTGGGAGACATGGGTGGGGGCCTGGTGGAGGCTGCCCCTGGTGGCTGGGGGGTGGGGGTGGTGGGAGACATGGGTGGGGGCCTGGTGGAGGCTGCCCCTGCACTGCTGGGGGGTGGGGGTGATAGGGGACATGTGTGGGGGCCTGGTGGAGGGTGCCCCTGCACTGCTGGGGGGTGGGGGTGATAGGGGACATGGGTGGGGGCCTGGTGGAGGATGCCCCTGCACTGCTGGGGGGTGGGGGTGGTGGGAGACATGGGTGGGGGCCTGGTGGAGGATGCCCCTGCACTGCTGGGGGGTGGGGGTGGTGGGAGACATGGGTGGGGGCCTTGTGAAGGGTGCCCCTGGTGGCTGGGGGGTGGGGGTGGTGGGAGACATGGGTGGGGGCCTGGTGGAGGATGCCCCTGCACTGCTGGGGGGTGGGGGTGGTGGGAGACATGGGTGGGGGCCTTGTGAAGGGTGCCCCTGGTGGCTGGGGGGTGGGGGTGGTGGGAGACATGGGTGGGGGCCTGGTGGAGGGTGCCCCTGGTGGCTGGGGGGTGGGGGTGGTGGGAGACATGGATGGGGGCCTTGTGAAGGGTGCCCCTGGTGGCTGGGGGGTGGGGGTGGTGGGAGACATGGGTGGGGGCCTGGTGGAGGCTGCCCCTGGATGGTGGGGGTGGGGGTGGTGGGAGACATGAGTGGGGCCCTGGTGGAGGCTGCCCCTGCACTGCTGGGGGGTGGGGGTGGTGGGAGACATGGGTGGGGGCCTGGTGGAGGGTGCCCCTGGTGGCTGGGGGGTGGGGGTGGTGGGAGACATGGATGGGGGCCTTGTGAAGGGTGCCCCTGGTGGCTGGGGGGTGGGGGTGGTGGGAGACATGGGTGGGGGCCTGGTGGAGGCTGCCCCTGCACTACTGGGGGGTGGGGGTGGTGGGAGACATGGGTGGGGGCCTTATGAAGGGTGCCCCTGCACTGCTGGGGGGTGGGGGTGATAGGGGACATGAGTGGGGGCCTGGTGGAGGGTGCCCCTGCACTGCTGGGGGGTGGGGGTGATAGGGGACATGGGTGGGGGCCTGGTGGAGGATGCCCCTGCACTGCTGGGGGGTGGGGGTGGGGGTGGTGGGAGACATGGGTGGGGGCCTGGTGGAGGATGCCCCTGCACTGCTGGGGGATGGGGGTGGTGGGAGACATGGGTGGGGGCCTGGTGGAAGCTGCCCCTGCACTGCTGGGGGGTGGGGGTGGTGGGAGACATGAGTGGGGGCCTGGTGGAGGATGCCCATGGTGGCAGGGGGGTGGGGGTGGTGGGAGACATGAGTGGGGGCCTGGTGGAGGCTGCCCCTGCACTGCTGGGGGGTGGGGGCGGTGGGAGACATGAGTGGGGGCCTGGTGGAGGGTGCCCCTGGATGGTGGGGGGTGGGGGTGGTGGGAGACATGAGCCGGTGTGCAGGGTAGTCCCCTGTTTTGTGGGCTGCCTGCAGGGGCCGTCGAGGGTGTACAGGGAACACCTGTGAGGACCCACCCAGCATAATCGCGTGTGATAATTCCCGCGCAGCCCTGAAATACACGCGCCCAGGCTATTCGCGTGTGGAAATTCCCGCGCACCCCTGAAATACACGTACCCTGCTGAAATCGCGTGTTAAACTTCCCGCGCACCCCTGGAATACACGCGCCCAGGCTATTCGTGTGTGGAACTTCCCGCGCACCCCTGAAATACACGCGCCCAGGCTATTCGCGTGTGGAACTTCCCACGCACCCCTGAAATACACGCGCCCAGGCTATTCGCGTGTGGAACTTCCCGCGCACCCCTGAAATACACGCGGCCAGGCTATTCGCGTGTGGAACTTCCCACGCACCCCTGAAATACACGCGGCCAGGCCATTCGCGTGTGGAACTTCCCGCGCACCCCTGGAATACACGCGCCCAGGCTATTCGCGTGTGGAACTTCCCGCGCACCTCTGAAATACACGCGCCCAGGCTATTCGCGTGTGGAACTTCCCGCGCACTCCTGAAATACACGCGCCCAGGCTATTCGCGTGTGGAACTTCCCGCGCACCCCTGAAATACACGTACCCTGCTGAAATCGCGTGTTGAACTTCCCGCGCACCCCTGAAATACACGCGCCCAGGCTATTCGCGTGTGGAACTTCCTGCGCACCCCTGAAATACACGTACCCTGCAGTAATCGCGTGTTAAACTTCCCGCGCACCCCTGAAATACACGCGCCCAGGCTATTCGCGTGTGGAACTTCCCGCGCACCCCTGAAATACACGCGCCCAGGCTATTCACGTGTGGAACTTCCCGCGCACCCCTGAAATACACGCGGCCAGGCTATTCGCTTGTGGAACTTCCCGCGCACCCCTGAAATACACGCGGCCAGGCTATTTGCGTGTGGAACTTCCCGCGCACCCCTGGAATACACACGCCCAGGCTATTCGCGTGTGGAACTTCCCGCGCACCCCTGAAATACACGCGCCCAGGCTATTCGCGTGTGGAACTTCCCGCGCACCCCTGAAATACATGTACCCTGCTGTAATCGCGTGTGGGACTTCCCGCGCACCCCTGAAATACACCTACCCTGATGGAATCGCGTGTGGAACTTCCCGCGCACCCATGAAATACACCTACCATGATAGAATCGCGTGTGGAACTTCCCGCGCACCCCTGAAATCCACGTACCCGGCCAAATCGCGTGTGAGACTTCCCGCGCACCCCTGAAATACACGTACCCTGCTGTAATCGCGTGTGGGACTTCCCGCGCACCCCTGAAATACACCTACCCTGATGGAATCGCGTGTTAAACTTCCCACGCACCCCTGAAATCCACGTACCCGGCCAAATCGCGTGTGAGACTTCCCGCGCACCCCTGAAATACACGTACCCTGCTGTAATCGCGTGTGGGACTTCACGCGCACCCCTGAAATACGCCTACCCTGATGGAATCGCGTGTGGAACTTCCCGCGCACCCCTGAAATACACCTACCCTGATGGAATCGCGTGTGGAACTTCCCGCGCACCCCTGAAATCCACGTACCCGGCCAAATCGCGTGTGAGACTTCCCGCGCACCCCTGAAATACACGTACCCTGCTGTAATCGCATGTGGGACTTCCCGCGCACCCCTGAAATACACCTACCCTGATGGAATCGTGTGTTAAACTTCCCGCGCACCCCTGAAATCCACGTACCCGGCCAAATCGCGTGTGAGACTTCCCGCGCACCCCTGAAATACACGTACCCTGCTGTAATCGCGTGTGGGACTTCCCGCGCACCCCTGAAATACGCCTACCCTGATGGAATCGCGTGTGGAACTTCCCGCGCACCCCTGAAATACACGTACCCGGCCAAATTGCGTGTGAGACTTCCCGCGCACCCCGATATACACGCACACGTATTTTTTGTCAGCGTGTCCGTGTTTGTGGGTACCCCTTTGCATGTCATTTGTCCTGGAGGGCCACAGTATTGGACATTCATCATGGCAGTATATGGGTGCTATTTGTTGGCGCACCTTTTGGCGCACATTTCTTACAGCCGCAGAGACGCTACCGCCTGCTTTCTTGTGGCGGTCGTGTTTGTGCCTGTGCGCTGGTTTGAGCGTGCGCTTTTTTGCCCTATTCTATTCCATGAATATGTGTTGTAGGCGAGCGTGTGGGCGTTCCGCGCACTTGTGCCCTGTACTTCCCCCGTGACGCCCACGTTTTTGCAAGTTGTTCCCCATTCCGAGTGTTACGCCCGTGTTCCGCCTACTTTTGTTGCGTGCGCCGCGCTATGTGCGAATTTCGCTGTGGCCTGTGCGATTTTCGCTGTGACCTGGCGCACGCTGTTAGATGGCCTGTGCGCCAACGTGCGCGGCGCACTTTTTATCGCACATCCGCTGGTTTTCTCGCGCACGGACTTCCATGAATCGACGTGCGCTGCTTTTCGTGCGATTTTCGCACTCGCACTGAGATTTTCGCTATTCCACTGCGATTCGCACGTTTTTGCCCACTTGCGCCGCGCTAATTATTCCATGAATCGGCCTGTTAGTTTCTGACTGTTACTGAAGAAAATCATGTGGCCTAGATATGTCAGCAAAAGAAAAAATAGTGAGCCAGACATGTGATGTCATCAGTGATGTCATCAATGACATTTATGATGTCATCTTTGATGTCCTGGGTGTTAGTCTTAGCAGTGCACGGTGGTGGCGCGAGTTACGGTTGCTTAGCTTACCATAACTGGCAAATTTCAAGGGTTTTTCGGTTTTACTTGGAACCATAACGTCCCTTTAACAAAGTTTTTTCACTGAATTTCCTAGGTTTTTAGTAGCGCAACTTAACCATAACGTCCCTTTAACAAAGTTTTTTTACTGAATTTCATAGGTTTTTAGTAGCACAACTTAACCATAACGTCCCTTTAACAAAGTTTTTTTACTGAATTTCATAGGTTTTTATTAGCGAACTTAACCATAACGTCCCTTTAACAAAGTTTTTTTACTGAATTTCATAGTTTTTTAGTAGCACAACTTAACAATAATAACTTTGACTTTATTTACATATAATATGGAACATACTGAACCCTTTCTACTGAATTTGACTGTCTGCAAACATGTTTGGACAACAGTACCACCACCTAAAAACTCTGGGGAGGTATGTGTTATAGTTATATCATAACATAGGAACATTTAACAAATTCACAAAGCAGCACACATACAAAGTATATGTAGTAATACTTAAAAAATGTTACCCATATATGTAACACACTAACCATTCATGTAAATACAATATGTTTTAAAATGGAATATACCAAAAGAAGATAAAGTGGCTTCCACCATAATTACCTCACAGAGGCTCCACAACCAACAGCAAGACCAGACGTATACACTAATGATTACATATCTCACCAGACATAGTAAGTGCACTTCTTTTTACTCATATATTTATAAACTTTCTATATTAGAAAAAAAAACATATTACTTTTTTGTTTTCTCACAGAAATGTGTAGTACTCTCGACAGGCTAGAGGAGCATTTCCCACGAGAGGAAATGTTAGAAAATAGTCCACCTAATGGTACACACTTTACTATATAAACCAATTAATAAATATTATTTTGTATACATTTAACATATACATTTTTTTAATTACAGACCATACAAAAATTCAAAGCATCTCACAAGAACAATCAGAGGATATCACTCTACAGCAGATTAATCAATAAATGGACGACCTTATGCAAAATTTTATGGATTTGAAAAACTTTGTGGAAAATTACGTGAAACCCCCAACAGCACACCATTGTCCAACCTGCACTTGTCCCCCCTCACCCTATCCCACGCAGTTAACCCCAAACCCTGTCTATGGACCAAAGCGTTTCGATGAGATTTCCTTCCCTTCTTCACCTGATCCCAGTTATCTAGAAATCCCTAATTCTCCTGTTTTTGTTTCCGTTTCTGCCCCACCTTCCCAGTCATAATTGTATATATATATGAAATAAAGTTACTTTTCTTATATTGTGTTGTAATTACTTTCAGTTCCTTGTGATAAAACCAATTTAGATGTCCACGGACACCGCGGTTGTTCGGAAATGTTCGTAAAGAAACGAAAATGTAACTGTCCTGAGGACTCTACATCTGTCCGTAATGTTCTCATGCAAGTTCAAAATGTTCTAAGAACACTCGTAGTGTCCTGAAATGTTCGTAAAGAAGCAAAAATTAAAGTGTTCTAAAGAACACTATATCTGTCCGTAATGTTCGCTGAACACAATTGGTGTCCTGAAATGTTCGTAAATAAACGAAAATGATGTGTCCTGAACAACAGTACAACTGTTCGTAGTGTTCGCTACCCAATTGAAAGTGTTCTAAGAACACAATTGGTGTCCTGAAATGTTCGTACATAAACTAAATTACACGTGTCCTGAAGAACACTATATCTGTCTTTACTGTTCGCTACCAAGTTTAAACTGTTCTAAGAACACACGCGGTGTCCTGAAATGTTCGTTTCACGTGTGACGCACTTTTAATTACTTCAGAACCCGAACAGTGTCCGTAGGACATCAATGCGCATGCGCTAACCAATCTCCGTGCACTTGGTGTCCTGCGGACAGGCGCTTCCTTCGCAGACTAGTTCGCAAACAGATCATATGACCGCGCCCACGCTCATCGTGTGTCCTGAAATGCGGACACTGTTTGTGTCCCTGAACAATTTAAAAGTACATTTTCAGTTAATCCATAATATTTTTCAATAAAATCTCACCATGCCACAAGTCCCACATAGCAATCTTGAGTTTCTATATACCTTTTGAAACTTCTGATCCTTTTTTTGTGTTCGATCTGTCCGCGCACAGTGCGCATGTCCGCGGACCGTGCACAAGCACCCCTATAAAAGACCACGCCCAAGAGCTTATTCCCATTGTGTTTCTGGCTATTCTTCAGACACAGTGATTTTTGCTGCCACCTGCAGACTACACCATCATCGACATGGCATCCTTGGCTGCTGAACTGCCACTTGGTGCTGCACCTGCTTCAGCACCACCACCACCCCCTCCACCACCACCACCTCCCCAAGGGCCTGAAGAGGGGAACAGGACTGAGGATGCGGAGGAGGAAGAAGAGGATGATGAGAATGAGGTAGAGGAAATCCCTACTACCCGCACTAGGCGTGAGTCTTGGGTGTGGCGGTTATTTACCATTCATGGGAATGTTCCTAAGGCTCGTGCGAACCATGTTACCTGCAATGAGTGCAAAATGATACTCAGTCGCGGGAAGCACGGTAACTACAGCTTTGGGACCTCTACTATGAAGTGACACCTGAGGTCATTTCACTCTGGGGCTATTCGCAGGGTTGTACCTTGCGAAGAACGTAGCAGGTTGATTTCCTCTACTTCATCCTCTGTTTCTGATCCTGTCACCATAAGGACCACCTCTGTGGGACAGCGTCTTTCTCAAGCTGCCTCACAGGCCATACAGAATGCTGATGACCCTTACCTTTCGAGGGTCACAGTTGTATGTATGTACTGTGACACAGTACTCTGCAGGGGGGGAGCAACTTCGGAGTGCTTTTGAGACTATCGTCTCAGAGCACGAGAAGACCTGCTCACTACCCAAATAAAACCACTCTACATCTTCCTATCTCAGCTCGCCCTTTCTTATCCCTGTGGTTGGTGTCCCCCCTTTACCCTTCTTTACCCTCCTCTCCTAGTGTGTCGTGTCTGAAAAACCCAAAAAAATACAAAATTACAAAAATCAAAAAAAAATAAGGCTCTTTTCAGAGCCGCCTTTCCCAGTTAAAAAATAGAAATGAAAATAAATGAAGCAGGGCTCTTTGTATTTTTTAGAAGTCCGCGGACAGTTCGCGAACATTAAAGAAATTGGGTTGCTACTCCATCACAAACATTGTAATTTTCTCTGGAAAGAAGTGGTGGCTCTGAAAAGAGCCTTTGGGTGGTGTTTGTAAGTCAAAAATTGTAAATGCTTAACATCTACTTCAAAATCGTTGTTGTAATTCCAAAAAAGGTCGCAATGCATTTTGTACATTTCTCAGAAAAATCTGATTGCCAGCATAAGTAAGATGGACTCCATCTCTGCGAAACATGTATGTACTACAAAACATAATATTTTCATTGTGAAAAGAAGACATGCCAAAATCTCTTAGAAAGCCACAAACAGCCTTATTAACATTGCGCCTTGCTTTTTCCATTTGTGGACCAAATGAAGAAGAACGAAGCCACTTTTGTCTCTGCGCAATCTGTGAAAATATCACTTGAGAATTAGGAAACATGTCCATAACCTTCCTCAGTCCTTCTTTCATAGCAAATTGCAAAAAAATTCCAGTCACATGTCCTAAACTGTTCCCTCCACAATGAATTACAATTATGTCTGGATGTTGCTCTGTCTTCAAAGTAGCACAGAGAGGTAGCAAGTCCAACCACTTCATTCCACGTACTCCATGCCAGTGTACTTCTACATGTGGGAATCCAAGATCTACAGCTACTCCACAGCTTTCTGCATGCACCTTCAACCAATGTATCCACGAATCTCCTAAAATCCAAACAATCTGTTTTCTGAAACACACAGCCATAGCTATCTTTTGTTCTCTCAGCAAAAAGAGTATCTGAGAAAATCTCTCCTGGCACAACACACCCACCAAACTTTCCTGACCAATCCCTTTCAGTGCTTATTCTCATTTACATGACATCTGAACCCAAAAATCCCCGGATGTAACTCCCGATGTCCGCGAACTACCGCCATGTCCGCGGACATATCGTAACATGAACAGCCCTTCTACCATTTCCACTACACTCTCTCTGCCATTCCCTCATTGGATGTACCTCAAAAATCACATGACCATGCACCAATCACATTCAAGACCTCTACATCTAACTGCATCATCATAGATCAGCACTGCAAATGTACTCTGAATCTCTCTGAGTACAAGTGTCATATCATTGGCAAGCAGCATCTACCAGAAATACTGCACAAGTCTTCAAGATTTCTACTTGCAGCTCCATGCATATCCATATGCATGAACACAAACTTCAGGTATGCATATTTTCTGTATAGTAGATGACATAGCTCTCAACCATTTTTGTTTTACAGGCGGGTGAAATCACCCGATTTTGTTTTTGGCGGGTGAGACGCCCATTGGAATGAATGGGCGTGCAGGAGGCTTGGCGGGTGAGTCTGCCCTTTACAAGCCCTGTGACACCCGCCAAAAGCGTGTGAGTTGAGAGCTATGGTAGATGAACACATTTTCAAACATTTACTGTACTTTTTTCAATTTCCTAAAATCAACTATCACTTATACACCTTTATACTTTTTACTTTCTTTATACACACACACTCAAATCATGTTAAACTAACATTTTTTAAATGAAATATATAGACTACATATATTCAAACAAAATTGCATGCAAACACAATCTATGTTTAAACCTTTATAAAAATACTTATACAATTTCATATTTTTTGTTTTTATTTATTTATTTACTTAATTACTTTAAATTAGACATGACATTGAGGCGCTATTACCTAGAACAGTTTACTTACAGAAATAGTGGTATTCACTAATATATTATAAATTTCACAAGACATAGTAAAGATATTTTATTTTTGCTACAGTTAGTCATTCAATACAATTTGTTCATTAAGAACATATCATATGTACTGAACTGATGCAATGTATCTTATGTAAATAAATTAGTTTAATGGTTTTACAGAAGGCACTGAGGATTTCAATTAAAAAAATCAATATCTAAATTAAAAACAGTGCTATATACAAAGTTACTAATTTGAAGCTTTTACAGTTGCAGTGAAGACCAGTTTCCTGAAAAGAAGCAGCCGAATTCGAAGAAGAAAGAAAAACTAAGAAGTTACCTGTTAATTAAAAAAAAAAGTAAGTAAAATATCACCATAATATTTATATTATTAATCAAATATACTATAACATTAATACGAGCTATTTTGGTTTCTTAAAATAGAGATTTTGTACCATTTTGTCCAAAAATTTCCATGTCTTAAACAGCGATTTACAACCAGAATGGCCCACAAATTTCTATTTTTGGACACACAAATTAGCCAACTGAACCACTACAATTTTCATATTATAGAACAAACAACTGTTTTAATTGTATACATTAGATTTACTATTTGTACTTTTCCACACCACTAGCTTACTTTTTTTTGTCATCTGAACCCCAGTTTAGTAACACATAAATTCAAGAATATCTATCCCTACTAGTTTTAGTTCCCAATGCACAATCACACACCATTACATACATCTTTATCATCTTACTCAAACACTCATGCACATAGCACACATACATTCCAGAACACCCCAACCCATATCTTCTTTATTTTTTCAACAGACCCTAAAGAATGCCTACCAAAAGACAACTCCGTAGAAAGCAACGCAAAATTAGAGCAAATGAAAATAAAGGTGTCCAACATAAGCATCCATCTCTAGCAGAATTTGTAAAAAAAGTTGAAACAAAACAGTTAATACAATCATTTAGTGAAACACAAGAAGTTTCAAGTACAACAACTTCGCTTCCTCTATCAAAATGTAAAACAAACCAAAAAACAATTAACAGAAAATCAGCTATCAGTACAGATAAAACTACGTCTTCAAATTTTAATATAGAGCAAAGTAAGCATACCAAGAAAAGTATTTTAGCCAA
Organism: Ambystoma mexicanum; assembly: GCF_040938575.1. Lineage (NCBI taxonomy): Eukaryota > Metazoa > Chordata > Amphibia > Caudata > Ambystomatidae > Ambystoma > Ambystoma mexicanum. The sequence goes on along the minus strand of NC_090923.1, from coordinate 167,600,602 downwards.
AATATACCGTCACAAAGTCCTTCAAAATCTTATAAAAACAGAAGAGAAATCAGGTTCAAAGCTTAAAACCTATCGTAGGAAATTAATCTTAGAAGCATTGATGGACAGTGCAATTCTTCTCAAAAGAAATGTATTTATTTTACTGTTAAACAAAATGAAACCACTAACAAAACTAATAACTAAATTACAAAAAAGACTTCTCAATAAGCGAAATGTCAACAGAAAGAACTTCTTAAGTATCTGCGCAGGTGAATGGAATCACACTACAAGCACAGAACCATATTTTAATGAAGAAGCGTACAAACAAAAGCAAACGAATACAATTGCCATAAATAGCAGTGGTCGAGGTTATGAAAAAGTGAATAATACCATAATGGAACAAGAAGTACTCCTTACAAAAATATGCCCTGAAAACTTAGAATTACCCCTCCATTCAACTGAATCAGAACGTCTAATGTACAAATGGCCATGCACGTCAACGTGTAACATTCCCAAACAATGTTTCAAATCTTTACACCAATTCCTCAATAAATATGTAAAAAGCAAAGACAAAATCAAAATAAAATTACTGCAAAATATAGATACCTGTCCAGTGCGCAAATACACAGGACTAAAAGGACATTCATTGGCCTGCATTACAGGACCTACTTGTAAAACCACTTTCCATGATATCAAAAGGATATCAACACATAATTCAACTATAAGAAATCTAGTCTATAAACTGTACTATGCTAAAAGTCCTGCTTTAGCACTAGCAAAGTTAAATAACATCCTTCTACATGGTACAGCAAAAGACCTACTTGAAGAAATTCACTATATCCAGAAAAAATATTTTGGAAGTGAAAGCCATTTACAGAATGAAATAGCTTTAAACCAATTAAGCAACAATTCTACACATGGCAACCTTTTGCTAAACACATACAAAAAAGAAATACTAAAATTTAAAAGTACATCAGCTGAAGTACCAAACCATGTATGTGTATGTTGCCGTAGAAAAGTAACACAAAAACTGTGGACCTATCATACAAAATAGAAGACAATGAAGATTCTAAATGGTTTGAATTAGCTCTCTACCTTCTAGCAGAAAACAAATATGAAATAACTGAGCCCTTAATACTTTGCAGTTATTGCACTACAAAACTTGACAACAACCAAACTCCTTCACGTTCTATCACAAATAATTTGGAATTATACCCAGTACCAAAACCTCTACAACAACTTAATTTATATGAGAGCATTATAATTCAAACAGTACACCCATTTCAAGCAATAATACGCCTTCAACCAAAAACAGCAAAATTACCTCCCTCTGAATTGGTAAAAGGCATTCGTCAAGAAGTAGTTTATTTACCATTAAATCTAAAAGAAAATGTGCGTACTCTAGGAGTGCAACGTCCAATGCAGCAATCTTTAATTATATTAGTAAATGGAGTACCTACAAAAGACAAAAAAATATGGCAACAGCTGGTAGATTTATATAAAGTTAGACAAGCCTTCAAATATCTTAAAGAGAATAATGAATATTATAAAGAAATTAATATTGAAGAAAACTTGAAAGATACAACTGAAATAATTCAAGAAACACAAGAAGCTGGTCAATTTGAGCTACTAGATCCTGCTACAATATCAAATACTTTAGACCATTATACAATTCATCCTTTGCACTGTAATGACACCGTACAAGATGTACTAGAAACTTACCAAATGCGTCAAACAAAAGGATCGCCAATCAGTATATGGGAAAAAAGTATAGAAGCACGTGCTTTTCCTCTACTGTTTCCTACTGGCAAAGGAGGAAGGTATGATGATAGACCTATTCAAATATCAGCTTCAGAATACCGCTCATTACGGATGTATTCTGAAGATCCCAGATTTAGACAAAATGTGGAATACATATTCCACCTACTCTTTGAAAGTGAACTAGCAACTTTATGTTACGGAGTTGCACACATATTAAAATCAGGATCACACTTTCAAAATATGACAGCTACACAATTATTAGAGAAAGTGCAACAAAAGGATGAGTTTTTACAATCAAATATTACAAATCTATTAGCAAATATGCGTGGTACTAAAGAGTACTGGTTTCGACGTCATGGAGATGTACGTTGTATGATCAGAAACCTTGGCCCACCCACTTGGTTTGTTACATTAAGTTGTGCAGAATATGCATGGGAAGATTTACATGATTTCCTACGCATATCAAATAAAAACAAAACAAACATAGATATTCTAACACCTGGAGAACTTTGTTCTTTGGATCCTGTTAATGTTTCAAGATATTTTCACCATCGCTTCATTGCTATGCTACATTTTATTTGTAATAAAACTGTTCCTCCACTTGGAGAAGTGCAACACTTCTTTTGGAGAAAAGATTACCAAGCCAGAGGAGCACCACATATCCACATGCTTTTATGGATTAAAGATGCTCCTAAATGTGGTCAAGACAGTGATGCCACTGTTTTACAGTTTATTGAAAAATATGTCACTTGTGAAATTCCATCAGAAGCCACAAATAATGATCTTCGTGCACAAATTTTACAATTTCAAAGACACAAATGTGGAAAATATTGTTGTTGCAAATACAAAAACAAAGGCAAATACTAGACCAAATGCCGATTTGGTTTCCCTAGACCAGTTACAAATACAGGTCAAGTAAACAACCTCTTGTCTTCAGTTAGACATAGTGTTACAGGTAAGTCACCTAAAAATACATATTACATAAAAAGAAAAGAAGAAGAAAAATATATCAATGATTATAATGCAATCATTGCCCACTTATGGAATGCAAACATAGATGTGCAGTACATTGCAGACAATTCTACTGCAGTTGCACGATATGTCACAGCATACTTAACTAAAGCAGAAAAGACAGAGCTCCAAGACCTCTGGAATGAACTGTCATCAGATAAAACAGTATCTCAGAAATTATACAGCTTGGGCATAAAAATGCTCACTCGTAGAGAATGTGGATCTCATGAAGCAGCTGATCGTTTAACTGGTACTTCATTGTATGGTGAATCTGAAAATATAGTATGGCTAAGTCTTGGTCCAGCTAAATCTAGAAAAAGAGTTCTAAAATCATATGAAGATATAGAAACAATAGCCAAACATGATCCCAACAGCCAAGACATTTGAAAAAACAATTTATTGGACACATACTACCCAAACAGAAGTAATACTTTGGAAAACATGTGTCTATACCAAATAGCCCAAAACTGCACATACAAAAATAATATGAAACCTGATGAAAAAAAAGGTAAATATAGAGTGACAGACTGTGAAGGCAGCTTAGTTAAACTCACTAAACCAAATTTAATTAATCATATCAAATTGTCATTGAAGACTCCTCAACATAAAGAAGTATATTACATGTCCCTGCTACAACTCTTCAAACCATGGAGAAAAGAAGAACAATTACTAGATAACTATGACTCATATGAGGATGCTTTCAAAGCAAATGAAAGCACTATAACTGATGTAAACTTTACACAGTACAAAACAATGTTGCACAATGAACAGCAACATGAAGAAGAACTCCAAGCCCAACTAGATAAGGATACTCCTGACAGTAGTCAACCTTCTGTAACAGGAAGCCAAGAACCACTGGGAGAACCACTAATAACAAATGAGGCAGAATTAGCTATGATAGAAGTAGAAAACACCATGTATCAGTATGAAGATAAGGAAGACTTAACTATACTACAATCAAAACTAAACAATGAGCAAAGTAGCATTTTTCAAGAAGTAACAAAACAAATTGCACATGGTGTAAAACATGAAAATAAAGAATGTTCCTGCCATAATTATAAACCTATACTACTGTACGTCAGTGGTGAAGCTGGTTCTGGCAAAACATTCCTAATCAAAATCATTAGTAAGTTCCTTCAACAATTGACAAACAACAAACTGTCAGCTGTTGTCACTGCCCCCACAGGTTTAGCTGCCTACAACATAGGTGGTGTGACATTACACCGATTACTACTATTACCAGTAGAACACCAGAACAAATTAGACTATTACAAACTTTATGCAGAAGCTGCAATGGAATTACGCAGAGTATTGAAACAAATGAAAATGCTACTAATAGATGAAGTGAGCATGGTCTCCAACCTGATGTTAGCTTTGATTCACCTCAGATTACAAGAAGTACTCAAAACAGACTATGAAGAGCTCTTTGCAGGAAAACACATTATTGTTTTTGGAGATCTGCTTCAATTAACACCAGTAAAAGGTAAACCTATTTTTAAAACATTAGGGCACAAACTCTGCCGTAAAACTGTTGGCAGCATTGGAAATGTCAACCTTTGGCAGCATTTCCAATACAGAGAATTAACAGAAAACATGCGCCAATCTGCAGATCTAACTTATGCCAACATTTTAAAAAGTTTGAGAGTTGGTATACTTTCTAAAGAAGCAGAAGCAACATTGAAAACCATGCACATTAATGCACTTTATGGCGATAATGCATGTGCTACAGATGTTATGGAACAATTAGCCCTCAAAAATGTCAATTGTATGGCCTTAATGCCAACTCTTGCAAGCTGTTTCAAATTCAATGAAATCATGCTAAGTAAAGAAATGCAACCAATAATGGAAATTAGCGCCACAGACAAACTAGATGTACATGGTATGACACTACCCATGTGTGACCAATCCACAACAAGACTAAATAATTTAGAAAAATCAATCTCAAACACAGCAGGCTTAGAAAAGATGTTAAAATTATCCTTAAATTGCAGAGTAATGCTTAAACGTAACCTTGACATGGACCAAGGACTAGTTAATGGAGCACTGGGTACAGTTGTTGGCTTTCAAACATACCCACGTGACAACAAAATTCAGTTTGTCAATATACTCTTTGACAAACTTTCAGAAGTAAAACGGATAGGACGCTCAACAGCTAGATTCCTTCTCTTCAAAGATATGTATGTATGCAGAGAACAATTTTCTCTAACTCTTGCATACGCAGTCACGATTCATAAATCACAAGGTCTTACCCTAGACAAAGCAATGATAGATATTGGTAACACAGTCTTTAAAGAAGGCATGAGCTACGTAGCACTATCACGCTTACGTACACTTGACGGTCTATTTCTAATCAACTTTGATACAAGTAAAGTAAACGCTGATATTCCTTGCATTTTAGAATATAATAGACTTTGCTCACTATACACTCCCCATCTAAACACATATTCTGTTCCACAAAAACTAAAACGTTGTAAAAGAAAACTAAATCAAACAGAAATGCAACAGGACGTCACTGCAAATCCTCCAAAGAGAGTAAAAGAAACTAATACTTCATCAAGTACCACAAACAAAAAAGAATCAATTAGAGAAAGTAAACCAGGTACTTCTTTAAAGAAGGAAGACAAAGTCCAAAAAAAGCAGTTAGATACAGAACTACCTGGACCATTTAAATTCTCAAATATAGTTGGTGTAAGTTGCTATGCAAATGTAGCAATGAATATTCTATTTCAATTACCACCAATTGTTGACAACATTTACTCACACAGTACAGACCCATTGTGTTTGCAAATGTTAGTACTTCACAGAAATGCAGCAAACAATCCTGACAACACATATAGTGTTTTTGGAATAAGACGACAATTGGACTACTGTGCTGGAATGGTGAAATTCACTATAAACTCACAGGAAGATCCACAAGAATTTCTAATGTACTTACTACAAGTACTGGAAAACAAAAACATACCTATAAATGAAATCTTCCAGATTTCATACATGTGGAAACATACATGCACTCTCTGCAACAATGTGACACAAGAAGAAATCCCCAATGAACGCTTCATATATATATCAATACCAAATTGTGAATCCATTCCATTTCAGCAACTTGTACAAAATGCAAACCATGGTACATTATGCTCTACCTGCAATTCAGATAATCGCTCCACGTTAGTAATACAAACACATAGTAAATACGTAATACTAATGCTTCTATGTTACAATGCAGATGGTACCAAAAACAACTGCAAGCTGACTGGATTCACACATGGTCAAATATCACTTGGTAAGAAAACCTTCACAACAATAGGTATAATCTACCACGCAGGAGCCACAACCAATTCAGGGCACTACATTGCATATATAAAAAAGAAATGTGGATGGTTTGAATGTAATGATAGTACCATTACTCTAAAGCAGAGATTACCAGCAAATCTTACAAACGCTTATTTGATGTTCTTAAAACCAAAATTTGATAAATAAACTGTATTTAAACCTTTAAATAAATGTGTGTTAAAAAAATATAAACTGATAGAATACTCCAAAAGCTATCTAACTGCTCAAAGATTCTACAACTAATCAGATAAATGAATACCACTAAATTAGACCAAAGAATACACAGTTAGAACACGCCAATTGGTATCTAACTGTCCCAAAATTATAAATTTGTGTTAAAATAATATAAACTGTTAGAATACTCCAAAAGCTATCTAACAGCTCAAAGATTCTACAACAACTAATCAGATAAATGAATACCACTAAATTAGGCCAAAAAATACAAAGTTAGAATACGCCAATTGGTATCAAACTGTCCCAAAATTTAACAATATCCAAATAGATAAATCAAAACCACTAAAATATATTAAAAAAATAGACAGTTAGAATACGCCAATTGGTATCTAACTGCTCCAAAAAAAATACAGCAAAGCAAAGTATAAAGCATTAGCCAGAAACAACAAGTGAACACTGAAAACAAACAAACAAATAAACTGTAGCATAACAGAAAAAGTTTTTTTTTTTAATCCAACATGGATTTTTTTTTCTCCCACAGACCCAATGATTTTAGCAACAAATACAGAAACTGAGCAAATTGCACAGTACTCTGATTTGTACTCTACTAAATATGAGGGTCGAAAAAAAATAAAAGTATATTGCTTATACAATGTAATAAGTCATTACAAAATACTAATACTAACATGCTATTTTCTTTTATCACAGAAATGAAGAAGAAAAACATGGAGTCCCATTACTAGACCAAACAGTAAGTATACAATAATAAGGGCAACCATAGCAGCATATCACATCCATAGTATCTAATACCTTTGTTCCTTATACATTTGTTTTTCACCCAAAGTTATAAGCAAATATGAATGTGATATGCTGCGGTGGTTGTTGCCAGGGCATACAATCTTGGGTGCATGGCCACCCAAGTCCGCGGACATGACGCAAGGCCATGGGCCAATCGGGGTGCTGTCCACGGAGCGAACAGGGAAGTCCGTCCGCGAAGCGAACGCAGATATCACTAATTTTTTTGCCTTACATTTTGGTCATTTTTAAAAAAACTACTGGACAGATTTACACCAAATTTACAAAAGCACGCTTTTGGGACCAGGCCACCATTCCTGCCGCAAATTTGGTGTAAATCCGTCCAGCGGTTCAGGCTGTAGCCGTGCACAAAGTTTTTTCCCATTCAGTCTATGGGAAAAAAAAACGTTTTGGGACCCCCCCTATAACTTTTCCCCCCCTGGACGAATCCTCACCAAACTTTGCAAAAAGATTCAGAGTGACCCAACTACTTTTTTTGCAAAGGTTGGTGAGGATCCGTCCAGGGAGAGCGAAGTTATAAGCCGCCCAAAAAGTGCTCTTCCTATGGAAACAGCAACTTAACCATAACTAGTGGCCATGTAATATATATATACACACACATAGCAATGTCTCCACTCTGGTGACCCAGGGCTTTATTTAAGCAACTGAGAGGAACTTTTGCACTTAAGTGCAAATGGGAGTGGTCCTCTTCTTGCAATTCATTTTTGACATGCACATGAGCCCCAAATTCTTTTGTTCTTCAGACTCCCCTATCATTCTTCCCAGTGAGGAGAATCCCCAGGGTATGTGCCTGACCACTTCTGCATCTGCAGGTCAGGCTATTACTAGAGGAACCTGCTTGGGATCTGTACCAAACAGATGCAGATCAATAATTCTCTACACACATGCGTAGACCCTCAGGAATGAGTCCTACAAGGTGCTCCTACCTGGCTATCACCACAAGTGTGAGGTGAAGCCCCAGTTTCTCCACACTATGTGTATTACCTAGACTGTGTGCATTGCAAAGAGAAACAATCGCAACAAGCCTTACTATTCTTGATAACCTGCACAAGCGCCACATCCTTGCTCCCCTAGAAAAACCCTGTCTTACCCTCGATGTGGCATCAAAATTGTAATTAAAGAGAACTGTATCAGGTATGTTGTGGCACATGCTATCTCACTGCACATTTATGTCAACAGTCATCAGAATCATCATGAATGCCATACATGGAAATAATTGGATACATTTAGAATCATTGTGTGCAAATGTATCTCATGAATATTAATGAGGGGTATCCTGAAAGGTCGACATGCATCCAGCCCTCGAGGCCTGGCGTTGGACAACCCTGGTCTAAATGATCCATTGCTAAAATATGTTTTCAACAGCATTTATACATTAATATTGTCTCATTTAGCATATGCCATGACTTTCCTACCCTTGATTGGACTATTCAACTTTCGCACATTCCAGGTCATCGCATTTACATTTACCCGATGCACATGATAGGGAGAGTTATTTGGAAGTGACTGCCAATGTGGCCTTGCTGCCAGGCTTCACTGCTACTATTATCCCCCATCTTGCCATGTCTTAATGTTTTTCCAATAACTTTTCTATATTCAACCTCATGTAGTGTACAACATTGACATAGATGGTTAACTGGCTCTTTTACCCTCCTCCACCCACACTGGCAACTACCCCAAGCACATAATTCCCACCCTTGACAATACCTGTAACATTGTCTTAAACATTATGAACATATGCTGACTTTAACAATGTTCCCACAAGCAAATTTGCTATCAAGCGGTGAGAGACTTGTAATGTAAGAACACGAAAGAGTCTATTTGGAGTGCGAAGAACAAGAAAGAGTCTATTTGGAGTGCGAAGAACAAGAAAGAGTCTATTTGGAGTGTGAATGTAAACACAGTCTATTTTAGAGCACATTGTTTGTAGCAGTATTCAAGCTTAGAACAGGTACATTATTGATGTTTCAGGTGTTGTTTAGTGGCATCATTTGCTGGCCTTCACACGGTTGTAACTAGTGTTAGGCAGAATCCTGTGCAGTGCCCTTAGGGACCACTACACATGATTAAGACTACAGGTGGCAATACAAGTTTTACCTTTGGTACAAGCCTGTACTACTAAGTTATAGTGGTAGCAGTAGCAGAGCAGCCAGGCTTATCTCAAGAGTATATGAGCAGTAGCAGAGATTACACAAAGGGACCACAATTACTGTGACTCAAGCAAACACTGACTCAAGGTTTCAGGTAAAAAATATAAGTACATTTATTTTTAAACCATCAGTTATAAACACAACACCTCTATTAAACTTTAAACAAAACCACACGTTAAATATACTACAACTAACCAATTCACTTTGTACAGTAAGTCTCAAGGTAAGTACCCTGTGTTTGAATGAACCAGTGTTATGAACAAAACACGATACCGCGGATACGGTTGCAATCTCTTTTTGACAGTTCGGTCTACTAAATAAACGCGTATCCGTGACATGAAATGCTACCGGGGCAAAAACACACTTAGCACCTGAGATACCCAGAGGGCATTGGAGGCAAACATCACAGGCAAAATTTAGGTTAGGCAAACAGTATCGAGAAACACTCAGAAACAGGAGTTCAAAAGTCAAAGGGTCGGAGCCAGGTTTAGATGACACCGGAGGCCTGTGCCGAAGATCACACCGTTAGACAGTTCACGATTCCGTATAGCCCAAGAGTACTTGAATATTGTCAATGTTCGGAAGCAAAAGTTATAAGAAGGAGGGAAGACAAGGACGAGCCTTGAAGATGAAGAAAAGGGGTTCACCCAGTTTCCTCGAGTAGAACACAGTACCTTGTTTCCACGATCCAGCTGGAGCCCTGGCAGATGTTCCTGTTGGTTTCCCGCAGACCCACGATTCCTGGAGCTTTGTTGTGAAGGAGGACGTCTGAAGGGGGTCTGCACCACACAGGGATGAAGCTGGCAGCAGCGACAATGAAAAGGTGTGCTCCTTAAAAACAGGACAGGCTCAGCAGGTGGCTATCCGGACCACTACAGCAGTGTGCAGCGATTTCGACCACGGCGGAGATCTCTGGCTGAAGAAGATGAACTGGTTATCCCCACCAGGCTCAAGGGAAGAAGACTCCGGACGGGATCTTCTCTTAGTCATCGAAGGGTAGAAACCTCAGGACTGCAGCAGGGCTAGTTGCAGCAGCCGTCGTTCTCTCCGCTTCTCTTTGGTTCCTTGTAGTTCCAGAGGCGACTGACTTCTAGCCCAAGAGATCTGCCTTTTATGCGCAAAACCCCAATTCACACAGCCTGTCTGTCAATCACTCAGCAGGGGGGTTGTCCAGCCGGGACAACCACCTCAGACAATCATGGCAAAGTGCGACTTGGGTTTCCTAGGATACCCTGTGCAGGGGTTGACTACACCCCCCCTCACATTCAGCCCACCTAGACACCCAGGCACCTTGAAGAGGGCTTCTCTGCAGAAGCCCGCCAAAAAGACGGTGAACAAAGAATGCGAACCTAGTTTGCCACGCAAAGTAAAACACAAGAAGGACTTTAACAAAAAGAAATGGCAAATAAACCCAACCGGAGCCAAAAGAAAGAAAGACGATTTGTTCAAGCGGGTTTACGTCCGAGGCTAATATAATAGCCAAGAACAGTACCACGTTTATCTAATATAATCGCAGTAGAAAAGTTTGGGTAGATACCACTGCCACCAGCCAAGTCTAAATGTTAAAAGAGCAAAACAATGCTCAGGGAGGTACAGACAGAAAAGGGGTACAGATTAGCCCTTTCCAGTACTCCATGTAAGATAGGCTGTACTGGGTATGTGGTAAAAGTGACTATGTAAAGTAAATGGCAACTTTACCTGGGGGACAGTAGTCAGCCCCAGCAAAATGAAGTCAGAGGGAAGTCTAAAAGACAACCCTGGGTTACTACACTAAAGGTGCTGTGTAACCCATACAAGAACAGGGGCACTTGGAGTGGTATGTTCCAGTGCCCAAGATCACACAATGAGTAACAACACATAGGCCAAAACACATGTAAGAGTGGAAAAAAAGATGTACACTCTTACCAGGTGAAAAAAATAAACTCCAGAAATCCAGCAAAGCTGCTGGGGGACTCACTAGGTGAGGGAAATTAGCCCTAGAAGGAGAATTCTCCCTAACAACTAGTCCGTCATCTCGATTGATGATGTTGCCTTCTTGATGACTTGGCATCAGGTTTTCATCCAAGTAGTTGGATAGTTCCGCTGATGAGTTGAAAAATACTGTTTTGTCTTGAGGGATGATTTTCAGTTTGGCCGGAAACAACATTTGGTATTTGATGTTGTGTTCTAGTAATTTCTTTTTGGTGTCCTGGTATGTCATTCTTGTCGCTTGCACCAATAGGCTAAAATCTGGAGATATGGCTATCACATAGTTCACAAATTGTAGAGGGTCCTTTTTCTTGGCTGCTTTTAACATTTTGTTGCAGTCCATTTAATTAAATGTCATTGCTATTATGGGGCGAGTGAGCATGCCAGGGTCCATCCGACCTCCAGGAGATTTGTGAGTTCCCCCTATCATGAAATGGCTGGCCTGGGTTCCTGAATATGTTGGGTAGGTGTCTATCAAGAAACAATTTGGATGGGCCTTGTATGGCTTGTTCTGGTAGTCTCACAATGTGGATGTTGTTTCTTCTGGAATGTGATAGCCGGTCCTTGTTTTTGGCCCTAACGGCCTTCATATCCATTTTCATGTCAGCCATTTCTTTTTCTAGCCTGTGGACGTTGTCTTCTGAGAGACCTATACATTTATCTACAACCTATACATTTATCTGCCTCTGATATGCGGCCACATAGCTGCACAATTTTGTGTTGTGAGGCTTCTGCTTACTGGTCAAAGTGTCCATCTTGGTGTCCAAGGGCTTAAGGATGCTTTTCATCTCAAGAATACGTGCACCTACATACAGACCGTGATGTTTTACCTGGGTGGCCATACTATGACATTCATTTAGGTGGATGGATTCCGCTACCGACTCTTTCAGCTGTAAACCTATTAAGTTTGCCTTCTTTGCTTAGCTTTTTGTTGGGTTGCATCAACTCAGTGTCAACATACAGCATGTTAGTCACTTATAAAATGCCAGTCCCAGAGTGCTGATGTCTTGCAGCCCGCTTTGTGTTTTGCAGTTATTATGCTGTTGTCAAGCCTTTTACTGGGTCCGCAACCTTACCGGATCCTGTTTAGAATCCGAAGGTGATGCTGTTAACAATTCTGACTGCTACTTCCCAATCATTGAAAATTAAGCAGTAAGCCCCAGGCTGGGGAAATTACTGCTTCAGGTAATGCCTCAGGCTGATATTTACAGGCCCAAGTGAAGCGAGGGCCTTAATGCAGGCCACAGGGCATTACCTGAAGCAGTAATGCCCCCTCCCACTGAGGGGCTTATTGCTATTAGTACTGCAGCCCATTGGACTGGGGTACTAATAGATTTTTTGCAGAAGTTGTGAATGCCAAAAGATGGTCAGCATGAAACGGGGAGAAGGACTACGTCGTCCCTTCTCCCTTTTCAAGGCAGTGTGTCCCAGATCGGGAGCAGACATGTGGGGTATAATCAAAGGCGACCAAACCAATGGAACTGAAGGGTCATGTGAAAAAGGCCTCCCTGTCATTAGCAAAGGAAAAGCAGTGTTTTAATTCACAAAGGCAGAAGAAATTCAAAGTTCCCGTTCACATAAAGAAACAGGATTTGGAACACTGACACCAAAACAAGACATGAGAAAAGTATCCCCCTGCCAACATAAAGATGTCAGGGAAAAGACATGGTGTGTGCACAGACAAAAAGTAACATAGATTATTGAAAAGAGGGTCCCTGGAATGCCCCACCTCACCCCCAGGAACATGACAGCCTGAAGAGTTAAGAATGCACAAAGCAACTCACTATTCGGACAACACCCAGGAGGATCAGTGAGATCCACATATGCGGACATATACCCTCTTAGACAACCATTCAAACCTTATCCGGTGAATGTGTTTTGGACACAGGGGCCTCAACACTGGGTATGGACCCAGATGCCTTGATCGATGATGTCAACTAATGCCGAGAAACCAGTGTGTTGATGTCATTAGTGACACCACGACATACCAACGTTAGTCACAAAGTAAACTCGCAGCCATGTACGAAGTTACATGAACATAGACATGCACACAGGAAGAACATGCTTACACAGTTCTGTAGATAGAGGACAGATATATATACATACTGTCAAAAGCTTTTATTATTTTTCTCATTAGCCAAGTGCAGAAACAATGAATGCATGGCAAATGAAGAGATGCAGAGCAAGCTTGTAGCGACTTATCTTAACTAACACTATGGAACTACAGGATCATGTGAGGAGCCTGGAAGTACCAAATACGACTAACCTATGGGAAACAAAGCACAATATAGATATGTAGAAATCATAGTATAATTATAATTAGGATTACATGAGGCTGCAAGCCAAAGGACGAGAGGTGAGGGAAAGCAGATATAGGCTGCACAGAACAGCAGGCCAGGGCTCACTGCCAAGGTCAGAGACAAGCAGCACATTCCAAACCTAAAACTACAAGGAGCCATCTGCAGAAAAACAGGATTAATTCTCATAAATTGCAGACCCGAGAGTTCGATTTCGTGGTCCCCAACCAGGTGATGCAGCCGAACCAGACAATGGATTTTCCCTTGTATTTGGAAGACGAATGGTTCTCAGCAACACAGTCATGAAGTGAAACATGGAATTGTTAACAATGTTGCAATGGTGTGGGCACTCTCACAGGCAAAAGTGGCAGTACTAACTAACTTACATTGGGAACATATAGTCATCTCCTCACAGAGCGCTGAGAACAGAGCTGAGTCCCAGGCCTGGCAAAGGGCAAGGGCCAATGGTAATCCTGTGACCCTGCAAAAATGTAATAGATAGTTTCTTGGGGATGGGGCAGGCCAGCCACCTGACATGTGAGGACCAACAACATAATATCTATAGGTGCAGTCCATTAGTGATACCACTCCGATCACCAAACTAGGCAGGTCTCTGGTTTTTTGGGCAAGGGCCCATGTTGTAACATCGAAATGAAACAAAATGGCCTGACACGGGCTCGGGAGCGGTGATTCTGGGAATTTTCTAATATCCTCTATGAGCCCTGTCTGTTTATGCAATAAACAACAGTTCTAACTTGCCTGTTTGTATACTGGGGAGGGGTGTTGGGCTCTGGGAGCTGAGATGGTGAGCTCGTGGTAACCCTCAGTCATCTGGCATACCTAAGGCAAAATTATTGCTTCACATGCAAATTACCGGCAAGACATTTGAAAAGAAAAGCCTGCTTGGCTGCCATGAAAAGTTCCTGCAGGACTGTTTAGGTGGACTATTCAGGTGTCTTTCTGCAAGGGAAATCCAGAGAAGGCTAAAACAAAAATGTAATCCAAGTACAGATTGGAAAAGCACACCACATTACTGGCTGAGAAATAAATGCAGCATTTTCACTGAAACTGCCACCCATCAAAAAGTGGTGCACTGTGACAATTCAGACACACTTTTCAGCAGGAAAACAAACAGCAGATAATTAAAAGTGTATTTTATCAATGACTGAAAGAAACAACCCTGTGCTTTTAGCAAAAACCAAAGTGGATGCTGAAAACACACCGTATATCAAGGGACGAAGGCTGATAGTAGAAAATGCAATATGTGAGTCCATTTCAGCCAATGACAAATGGTGGGGTACTGGGCAAAATTGGAGCAAGGGAAGAGGACCCAAAGTTCGAGTCCTCCCGTCCCCTGCACACTCTTGGACTATGCAACAAGGGCGTAGATTCTTAAGGATATAGTTAGCAATATTCGTTTTTAAGCACTCTTTAGAGAATTGATTCGACAAAATTTATAACATCAAACAGAGGAACAATGGTTTCTGTATTTTAGGTGTACAGGGATGAAATGAGCACCTATTTATTTATACATAAAAATGTAGTGAAGACAGGAGAAATTGCATAACAACATTATAATGTCAACATAATCAAAAGTTGATGGAAATTCCACTCTCAATGGCTTGACGCGTTTCGAGGTGATACCTCTTCTTCAGAAGCCTCTGTGGATCTACTGTCTAATCAAAATGCATTTAGGGAAAAAAATCAACAGAAGGTATACTTGTAAGTTCGTCAACCAAATAAACAACAAGCAGCATTACTTCATTCAAATTAAGTATCTACATGTAGTGTGCTAAACAGTGCAAACATTCAATTTAGTTTGACCAGAGTAAATATCTGGCCATGTTTTTTAAAAATTCAAAACACTGTCTAGTATAATCCCGTGCACCTCTAATGGGAATCCAACCAAATAGAATATCATTAGTAATCTAAAAATGGAAGCTATAATGAAGGCTTCTAAAATTCAATTCAACAAATGAAACATATTCGATTTTAAGGGCATATTCAACCAGTGTAGGTTTACTGTTAAGCATGGTAAATACAAACTACACACCAAAGAAGGGTTTTTTTCACAAAGAGGATATTTTACATAAAAAAGTACTAACCTATTGAGGTTTAATGTTGTAGCAGAAAAGCCATCTATGGCGAAAAATAAGTCCAGGTGGACATGCTTGCAGTGCCAAGACCTCGATTTAGGTGTTTTCTTGGTACAGAAAGGTACTTCAATACTTCCGGTAATCTCTGTGGATAGCAATGTTAATGTACGGGTCACTGTGTGTGACTAAATATCTATTCACAAGTACAATAATGCGTTCGTTAGTGAGGAAATGACCACATACCTGCTATAATTCGTGCGGTAGAGCACGCGGGTATGTTGCGGCAGGCTTCAATGTACGGCGGACGTGCAGGATTCCTCTGTGTTGCATCTAATGTTGCAGGAAGAACGGGTGCAGATAGATCTGGGAACTCGTAAGTGTGAATGCTTTCTGTGGAGGAAAGTGTGGTGCTAGTGAGTATTCAAGATCATATGGATCATTGATCACACGGTCAAAAACGTGTACAGTATTCTATACATAGCGCGTACCTGTACAGCCTCTATGTACATCCAGTTGTGCTTCTCTCTGCTCGTTGTTGGCACGGTGCCCATGGAAACGAGGGACCGTGTTCAAACAGCCTAGTATTTGGCGGGCTAGATTCTGGGGGTAGAGATCAACAACGGACTAACCCAATGTTCGAGAAATGTGGCGGCCATCTTTAGCTATGTAAAAGGACCCTGTTAGTAAAGGTGGTTACGTGTGTAAAATTCTGCAAGTCATCTTCTGACAACATAATCAAAATTCTATTAAGAGTAGCATAAGTTTGAACAATATGATGATAACAGCAGCGGTCGAAAAACAAAGTTATTTTACCAAACATTTTCTACACGTGGTGCTACTTATGCGTATGGCACTTCTGTATCGTTCGAGTGTATTCAAACATCACAATATGTCCATTTACATCCCTTTATCTAATTTGCTGGACAATCTGATACATGGTACCAGATGTCCTCACATTCTTGGTTATGCACACTGTTTACTTGTTCAATATTACAAAAACTTCACGCTACAACCATAGTTGAGTACTATAAATCCCAGAGGATCCCTAGAGGTCTAAGGGTATATCTGAGACCGACCCTGTGCAGCGAGAGTAAAACATTTATTGCCAAATGGGACCAGATCCTAAACAAGTGCTCTCTTGATCTTATTCTATTAACTATTGAAGAACTTTCGAAGTCATTGACTAATTTAGATACAGACATTGAGGCTCTAAAAACGCAACTATCGGAATTTAAAGCAGCGGAAGAACTTACGGGTCTTCTGGAGGAAATTAACGAAAAACTAAATAACTATAAGGTGGACATTGAACAAAGAAAGCTAAGAAAGTTGAAAAGAGACACCTTCGACTACTTGAACGACATCGTCTACTCCTGGCAAGAGTTTTACCACCACCGGAACCAGAACAGAAATAGACCACCACACCCGAATTCACCCAATTCGGGTAGCGATAGCAGCAGTGGGAGTATAGGAGATCCGATCAGTCAAGCCTCAAGACATCAACCAACAACATCACAGATCGACATAGAGAACGCCAGAACAGAGACACCAATAGATCAACACACGGGACAAATAGCAACACCGTCTGGGGCTTTTTTAGGCCTAAGAGATCGGTTAAGAGAAAGACCAGAAGAGGTAAAAAGGCCACAAAAAACAAAAAACAAATAACTGAAAACATAGTGATGAATATTTCAAGTAAACATCTATCAAGTGACCAACTGTTTATTCTGAATCGGGGCCTATCATTCGTACCCACGAGTAACACATCTATGTTTGAAGAGCAAGTCTGTCTACACCGACTTATGAGAAAGATTAGATTAAAGATGTTTTTTGAAAATGATCCAGGACAAGATGATACTCCTGAAGACAATCTAGAACTACGACCCAAGAGCCTGTTCGATCCACCTATCCAAAATCCTATACTCAATCTATTTGAGAAAAAGGTACTTAATGACTTGAAACGGATCAACTACCGCAAATTATCTCCGATCAACATCAAGAATAGTCAGCTTGAGCATATTGAGACCTTGGCAAAAGATGAAGATATCACCATTAAACCGGCAGACAAGGGCGGAGCCATAGTAGTCATGGACACGATTTACTACACCACTAAATGCCTCGAACAACTCAACAACCAGACAACTTACAGTAGATTGAATGGCGACCCCCTTCAGGGTATAAAGACTATTATCGAGACCTTAATTGACAATGCACTCGACAATGACTGGATAAGTGTTAAAACCAGTCAATTTCTCATTAATAAACATCCGATAACACCAGTATTCTATGGACTTCCAAAAATTCATAAGGACAATCAGAAACCTCCATTAAGACCCATAGTTGCAGGAACGGAGAGCATCTTCGATCCCCTAGCTATCTATGTTGACCGCCTTCTACAGCCTTTAATTCAGGAAATTCCTACCTACCTCAAAGACCCCACAGACTTCCTCAACCGTCTAGCAGAAATCTCGGCTATCAGTAGCGACTGCATCATATTCAGTATGGATGTATGCAGTCTATATACCTCTATAACACACGATGAAGGCATTAACGCTGTGGAATGGTTACTCTCCAACTCTGAACAAATACGAGGTAACCCGGAGTTCATCATTGAACTACTTAAACTCATCTTACATAATAGCTACTTTCGATTCCAAAAGACCTTCTACAATCAAATATCTGGCACATCCATGGGCTCTGCTATGGCACCTGTCTATGCAAACTCATTTATGTATAGATTTGAAACAGAACACGTCTTAGATAATCAAATATGGTCATGTAAGATCATACTGTGGAAACGATTCATAGACGATATATTTGGAATCTGGTGCGGCACAAGAACTGAATTGGACGGGTTTTTACTCTACATGAACACAGTAGACCCAAAAATCAAATTCACGATGAACGTTGGAGAACCAGACCTCCACTTTTTAGATGTCAGCTTGAAGATCTATGAAGGAAAGGTAGTGACCACCATTTATCACAAACCCACAGATACCAATAATCTCCTACACTTTACCAGCTTTCACCCGAAACCCATGCTAAAAAGTCTCCCTTACAGTCAGATATTGAGACTAAAAAGAATCATATCAGACCCAGCTGGCCTTGACATTGAATGCACCCAACTAATTGAGCGATTTGAGAAACGAGGATATCCTCAGGACATTCTACAAGAAGCCAACGATAGATCGAACCATCTAACACAGAAAGACCTGTTAGCACCTAAGTCCAGAACTAATTCTACTCCATTGATGTATATTTCCAAATATTCACGTCAAAGTTTCCAGATTGGCAAATCTATAAGAAAGCACTGGTCTTTACTACAAAGTGATGAACACCTGAAAGAACTCTTCCCAAGAGTACCAATGATGGCATTTAGAAGGGGCCGCAACCTTAGGGACAGACTCGTGAAAGCTGAAAGACCAAATAAGGATAAACAGATGCTTTTACAGACTAAATAAATGGGCACTTTTCCATGTCTTAATTGTACCAACTGCAACAATGTAATGAAGGGTAATACCATCTCTCACCCATCAACAGGCAAAAAGATAAAGATCAGAAGCTTCGCCACCTGTATAACAGCAGGCGTCATATACGCTCTGAAATGCCCTTGTGGCAAATTATACATTGGACAGACTACGAGGTCTTTGAAAGAACGAATATCAGAGCACAAGTCCACCATCCGGTGCCAAAACCAGAAATCACCAGTAGCCAGACATTTTATGGAAGCAAAACATAACATCAGTCAATTAAGATTCCAGGTCGTTGAAGTTGTAAGCAAACCACAGCGAGGTGGCAACTACATAAGACTATTGGCACAAAGAGAAAAATATTGGATATACCTTTTAGACACCAAATACCCAAGGGGTCTCAACGAGGAGACATCCTTGAACTGCTTCATTTAGATACTTTTTACTTTTTAGATATTTCTGTCCTGTAGACCCTGCACTCTCTACCATGCACCAATAATTCACTATGCTTTTGGATATGGGAAGGCAGCAACGTCCCCACAACTGACTGTCTAGTGAATGGGATAATTAATATCACAAGGGCACCCTATTGAAATAACTAGACATTTGATAGATCAGCAGCACTAATCAAGTGGTCATAGCCATTGAAGAACAGTCTTCACGCCACGGTACATATTATACATATTTTAATGCATTGTTGCATGCTAGGACTTAGTATTGTTAGTCCTAGTATATGATGGAATTTACAGCAATGTACATTCGCCACTTGTAATATTGAACAAGTAAACAGTGTGCATAACCAAGAATGTGAGGACATCTGGTACCATGTATCAGATTGTCCAGCAAATTAGATAAAGTGATGTAAATGGACATATTGTGATGTTTGGATACACTCGAACGATACAGAAGTGCCATACGCATAAGTAGCACCACGTGTAGAAAATGTTTGGTAAAATAACTTTGTTTTTCGGCCGCTGCTGTTATCATCATATTGTTCAAACTTATGCTACTCTTAATAGAATTTTGATTATGTTGTCAGAAGATAACTTGAGGAATTTTACACATGTAACCACCTTTACTAACAGGGTCCTTTTACATAGCTAAAGATGGCCGCCACATTTCACGAACATCGGGTTAGTCCGTTGTTGATCTCTACCCCCAGAATCTAGCCCGCCAAATACTAGGCTGTTTGAACACGGCCCTCGTTTCCATGGGCACCGTGCAAACAACGAGCAGAGAGAAGCACAACTGGATGTACATAGAGGCTGTACAGGTACGCGCTATGTATAGAATACTGTACACGTTTTTGACCGTGTGATCAATGATCCATATGATCTTGAATACTCACTAGCACCACACTGTCCTCCACAGAAAGCATTTGCACTTACGAGTTCCCAGATCTATCTGCACCCATTCTTCCTGCAACGTTAGATGCAACACAGAGGAATCCTGCCCGTCCGCCGTACATTGAAGCCTGCCGCAACATACCCGCGTGCTCTACCGCACGAATTATAGCAGGTATATGGTAATTTCCTCACTAACGAACGCATTATTGTACTTGTGAATAGATATTTAGTCACACACAGTGACCCGTACATTAACATTGCTATCCAGAGAGATTACCGGAAGTATTGAAGTACCTTTCTGTACCAAGAACACACCTAAATCGAGGTCTTGGCACTGCAAGCATGTCCACTTGGACTTATTTTTCGCCATAGATGGCTTTTCTGCTACAACATTAAACCTCAATAGGTTAGTACTTTTTTTATGTAAAATATCCTCTTTGTGAAAAAAACCCTTCTTTGGTGTGTAGTTTGTATTTACCATGCTTAACAGTAAACCTACACTGGTTGAATATGCCCTTAAAATCGAATATGTTTCATTTGTTGAATTGAATTTTAGAAGCCTTCATTATAGCTTCCATTTTTAGATTACTAATGATATTCTATTTGGTTGGATTCCCATTAGAGGTGCACGGGATTATACTAGACAGTGTTTTGAATTTTTAAAAAACATGGCCAGATAGTTACTCTGGTCAAACTAAATTGAATGTTTGCACTGTTTAGCACACTACATGTAGATACTTAATTTGAATGAAGTAATGCTGCTTGTTGTTTATTTGGTTGACAAACTTACAAGTATACCTTCTGTTGATTTTTTTCCCTAAATGCATTTTGATTAGACAGTAGATCCACAGAGGCTTCTGAGGAAGAGGTATCACCTCGAAACGCGTCAAGCCATTGAGAGTGGAATTTCCATCAACTTTTGATTATGTTGACATTATAATGTTGTTATGCAATTTCTCCTGTCTTCACTACATTTTTATGTATAAATAAATAGGTGCTCACTTCATCCCTGTACACCTAAAATACAGAAACCATTGTTCCTCTGTTTGATGTTATAAATTTTGTCGAATCAATTCTCTAAAGAGTGCTTAAAAACGAATATTGCTAACTATATCCTTAAGAATCTACGCCCTTGTTGCGTAGTCCAAGAGTGTGCAGGGGACGGGAGGACTCGAACTTTGGGTCCTCTTCCCTTGCTCTTATTTGCTATAGGGTTTTTGTGCCAAAACCCTCTTTTCCTCCTCTGCACCTCATAAAAGTATGGACACCACTCCTTGTGGTTTTCAAAATAATATTTTCAAACATCTCCTCTATTTGGGTGTGCACTCACTCCACCACTATACCTTGTTGTTTGTTCATTGGATTCATTCCAGTGTGGCACAATCTGTGGTAGCACCCCTTTCCCTAAACATCTAACTAATATGTCATTTTTACGCATTAATGAACTGACTGACAAACACGCTACAACCCTCGCTTTTGACACGGAGGAAGCGAAACGCATTCTGTCTCTGATCAAGACCACAGAGAAAAACCTACAGTCTACATCAAATCCGGAGAGATTAATTTCACAGTTGGAAAAACTGATTAGACGTGAAATATCACAAAAACTTCACGCTACAACATAAGTTGAGTAATATAAATCCCAGAGGATCCCTAGAGGTCTAAGGGTATATCTGAGACCGACCCTGTGCAGCGAGAGTAAAACATTTATTGCCAAATGGGACCAGATCCTAAACAAGTGCTCTCTTGATCTTATTCTATTAACTATTGCAGAGCTTTCGAAGTCATTGACTACTTTAGATACAGACATTGAGGCTCTAAAAACGCAACTATCATAATTTAAAACAGCGGAAGAACTTACAGGTCTTCTGGAGGACATTAACGAAAAACTAAATAACTATAAGGTGGACATTGAACAAAGAAAGCTAAGAAAGTTCAAAAGAGACACCTTCGACTACTTGAACGACATCGTCTACTCCTGGCAAGAGTTTTACCACCACCGGAACCAGAACAGAAATAGACCACCACACCCGAATTCACCCAATTCGGGTAGCGATAGCAGCAGTGGGAGTATAGGAGATCCGATCAGTCAAGCCTCAAGACATCAACCAACAACATCACAGAGTGACATAGAGAACGCCAGAACAGAGACACCAATAGATCAACACACGGGACGAATAGCAACACCGTCTGGGGCTTTTTTAGGCCTAAGAGATTGGTTAAGAGAAAGACCAGAAGATGAAAAAAAGGCCACAAAAAACAAAAAACAAATAACTGAAAACATAGTGATGAATATTTCAAGTAAACATCTATCAAGTGACCAACTGTTTATTCTGAATCGGGGCCTATCATGCGTACCCACGAGTAACACAACTATGTTTGAAGAGCAAGTCTGTCTACACCGACTTATGAGAAAGATTAGATTAAAGATGTTTTTTGAAAATGATCCAGGACAAGATGATACTCCTGAAGACAATCTAGAACTACGACCCAAGAGCCTGTTCGATCCACCTATCCAAAATCCTATACTCAATCTATTTGAGAAAAAGGTACTTAATGACTTGAAACGGATCAACTACCGCAAATTTTCTCCGATCAACATCAAGAATAGTCAGCTTGAGCATATTGAGACCTTGGCAAAAGATGAAGATATCACCATTAAACCGGCAGACAAGAGCGGAGCCATAGTAGTCATGGACACGATTTATTACACCACTAAATGCCTCGAACAACTCAACGACCGGACAACTTACAGTAGATTGAATGGCGACCCCCTTCAGGGTATAAAGACTATTATCGAGACCTTAATTGACAATGCACTCGACAATGATTGGATAAGTGTTAAAACCAGTCAATTTCTCATTAATAAACATCCGATAACACCAGTATTCTATGGACTTCCAAAAATTCATAAGGACAATCAGAAACCGCCATTAAGACCCATAGTTGCAGGAACGGAGAGCATCTTCGATCCCCTAGCTATCTATCTTGACCGCCTTCTACAGCCTTTAATTCAGGAAATTCCTACCTACCTCAAAGACACCACAGACTTCCTCAACTGTCTAGCAGAAATCTCGGCTATCAGTAGCCACTGCATCATATTCAGTATGGATGTATGCAGTCTATATACCTCTATACCACACGATGAAGGCATTAACGCTGTGGAATGGTTACTCTCCAACTCTGAACAAATACGAGGTAACCCAGAGTTCATCATTGAACTACTTAAATTCATCTTACATAATAGCTACTTTCGATTCCAAAAGACCTTCTACAATCAAATAACCGGCACATCCATGGGCTCTGCTATGGCACCTGTCTATGCAAACTCATTTATGTATAGATTTGAAACAGAACACGTCTTAGATAATCAAATATGGTCATGTAAGATCATACTGTGGAAACGATTCATAGACAATATATTTGGAATCTGGTGCGGCACAAGAACTGAATTGGACGAGTTTTTACTCTACATGAACACAGTACACCCAAAAATCAAATTCACGATGGACGTTGGAGAACCAGACCTCCACTTTTTAGATGTAAGCTTGAAGATCTATGAAGGAAAGGTAGTGACCACCATTTATCACAAACCCACAGATACCAATAATCTCCTACACTTTACCAGCTTTCACCCGAAACCCATGCTAAAAAGTCTCCCTTACAGTCAGATATTGAGACTAAAAAGAATCATATCAGACCCAGCTGGCCTTGACATTGAATGCACCCAACTAATTGAGCGATTTGGGAAACGGGGATATCCTCAGGACATTCTACAAGAAGCCAACGATAAATCGAACCATCTAACACAGAAAGACCTGTTAGCACCTAAGTCCAGAACTAATTCTACTCCATTGATGTATATTTCCAAATATTCACGTCAAAGTTTCCAGATTGGCAAATCTATAAGAAAGCACAGGTCTTTACTACAAAGTGATGAACACCTGAAAGAACTCTTCCCAAGAGTACCAATGTTGGCATTTAGAAGGGGCCGCAACCTTAGGGACAGACTCGTGAAAGCTGAAAGACCAAATAAGGATAAACAGATGCTTTTACAGACTAAAAAAATGGGCACTTTTCCATGTCTTAATTGTACCAACTGCAACAGTGTAATTAAGGGTAATACCATCTCTCACCCATCAACAGGCAAAAAGATAAGATCAGAAGCTTCGCCACCTGTATAACAGCAGGCGTCATATACGCTCTGAAATGCCCTTGTGGCAAATTATACATTGGACAGACTACGAGGTCTTTGAAAGAACTGATATCAGAGCACAAGTCCACCATCCGGTGCCAAAACCAGAAATCACCAGTAGCCAGACATTTTATGGAAGCAAAACATAACATCAGTCAATTAAGATTTCAAGTCGTTGAAGTTGTAAGCAAACCACAGTGAGTTGGCAACTACATAAGACTATTGGCACAAAGAGAAAAATATTGGATATACCTTTTAGACACCAAATACCCAAGGGGTCTCAACGAGGAGACATCCTTGAACTGCTTCATTTAGATACTTTTTACTTTTTAGATATTTCTGTCCTGTAGACCCTGCACTCTCTACCATGCACCAATAATTCACTATGCTTTTGGATATGGGAAGGCAGCAACGTCCCCACAACTGACTGTCTAGTGAATGGGATAATTAATATCACAAGGGCACCCTATTGAAATAACTAGACATTTGATAGATCAGCAGCACTAATCAAGTGGTCATAGCCATTGAAGAACAGTCTTCACGCCACGGTACATATTATACATATTTTAATGCATTGTTGCATGCTAGGTTTAGTATTGTTAGTCCTAGTATATGATGGAATTTACAGCAATGTACATTCGCCACTTGTAATATTGAACAAGTAAACAGTGTGCATAACCAAGAATGTGAGGACATCTGGTACCATGTATCAGATTGTCCAGCAAATTAGATAAAGGGATGTAAATGGACATATTGTGATGTTTGGATACACTCGAACGATACAGAAGTGCCATACGCATAAGTAGCACCACGTGTAGAAAATGTTTGGTAAAATAACTTTGTTTTTCGACCGCTGCTGTTATCATCATATTGTTCAAACTTATGCTACTCTTAATAGAATTTTGATTATGTTGTCAGAAGATGACTTGCAGAATTTTACACACGTAACCACCTTTACTAACAGGGTCCTTTTACATAGCTAAAGATGGCCACCACATTTCTCGAACATCGGGTTAGTCCGTTGTTGATCTCTACCCCCAGAATCTAGCCCGCCAAATACTAGGCTGGTTGAACACGGTCCCTCGTTTCCATGGGCACCGTGCAAACAACGAGCAGAGAGAAGCACAACTGGATGTACATAGAGGCTGTACAGGTACGCGCTATGTATAGAATACTGTACACGTTTTTGACCGTATGATCAATGATCCATATGATCTTGAATACTCACTAGCACCACACTGTCCTCCACAGAAAGCATTCGCACTTACGAGTTCCCAGATCTATCTGCACCCGTTCTTCCTTCAACGTTAGATGCAACACAGAGGTATCCTGCACGTCCGCCGTACATTGAAGCCTGCCGCAACATACCTGCGTGCTCTACCGCACGAATTATAGCAGGTATATGGCCATTTCCTCACTAACGAACGCATTATTGTACTTGTGAATAGATATTTAGTCACACACAGTGACCCGTACATTAACATTGCTATCCACAGAGATTACCGGAAGTATTGAAGTACCTTTCTGTACCAAGAAAACACCTAAATCGAGGTCTTGGCACTGGAAGCATGTCCACTTGGAATTATTTTTCGCCATAGATGGCTTTTCTGCTACAACATTAAACCTCAATAGGTTAGTACTTTTTTTATGTAAAATATCCTCTTTGTGAAAAAAACCCTTCTTTGGTGTGTAGTTTGTATTTACCATGCTTAACA
The DNA here is from genome assembly GCF_040938575.1 of Ambystoma mexicanum. Lineage (NCBI taxonomy): Eukaryota > Metazoa > Chordata > Amphibia > Caudata > Ambystomatidae > Ambystoma > Ambystoma mexicanum. Next base: position 167,574,297 of record NC_090923.1, on the reverse strand, counting down.
GTAAACCTACACTGGTTGAATATGCCCTTAAAATCGAATATGTTTCATTTGTTGAATTGAATTTTAGAAGCCTTCATTATAGCTTCCATTTTTAGATTACTTATGATATTCTATTTGGTTGGATTCCCATTAGAGGTGCACGGGATTATACTAGACAGTGTTTTGAATTTTTAAAAAACATGGCCAGAGAGTTACTCTTGTCAAACTAAATTGAATGTTTGCACTGTTTAGCACACTACATGTATATACTTAATTTGAATGAAGTAATGCTGCTTGTTGTTTATTTGGTTGATGAACTTACAAGTATACCTTCTGTTGATTTTTTTCCCTAAATGCATTTTGATTAGACAGTAGATCCACAGAGGCTTCTGAAGAAGAGGTATCACCTCGAAACGCGTCAAGCCATTGAGAGTGGAATTTCCATCAACTTTTGATTATGTTGACATTATAATGTTGTTATGCAATTTCTCCTGTCTTCACTACATTTTTATGTATAAATAAATAGGTGCTCACTTCATCCCTGTACACCTAAAATACAGAAACCATTGTTCCTCTGTTTGATGTTATAGATTTTGTCGAATCAATTCTCTAAAGAGTGCTTAAAAACGAATTTTGCTAACTATATCCTTAAGAATCTACGCCCTTGTTGCGTAGTCCAAGAGTGTGCAGGGGACGGGAGGACTCGAACTTTGGGTCCTCTTCCCTTGCTCTTATTTGCTATAGGGTTTTTGTGCCAAAACCCTCTTTTCCTCCTCTGCACCTCATAAAAGTATCAACACCACTCCTTGTCGTTTTCAAAATAATATTTTCAAACATCTCCTCTATTTGGGTGTGCACTCACTCCACCACTATACCGTACTGGGCAAAATTCACAAATAACTCCCCCACTGCAAACCTGACTGGAATACCAACTGTTTACAACTGCACTAAAATGTGTCCCGCTAAGAGGTGTTGAAAACAGACTTTCCCTAGACCTACTGTCTCTGAGGGTAGTTATGAGCAGGCCAAATGCTTGAGCAGGTGCATGACTAAAGTAGGGGGGAGGTGTGAACAGAGGGCCTAAAATTAAGTTTGAACCCTGGAGAAAATAATACAGGAAAATAGAAGCTTTTCAGATAACTGGACAGGATGCCAGATGTCCTCAGTGGGGGATCTCTGTGTAGCAAATGCATCCCCCATTTTACGATCTGCACCCTACTCCTCAAACAAAAAAGACTAATAAAACAAGCTGGCCCAGTGAGACAATAGGCCTGGCGGATGGGAGGCTCACATTTGCACATGCAAAGATTACCTTTGTTCAAATGGACGTGTTTGAAAACTATATGTGGACCTCCCATGCACGTTGGATAAAGGTTTTAAGAAGCAGGGGGCTCTTCCCCTTCGCTGTAATATATTTTAAAAACTACTGGATGGATTTATCCCTAACCAGTCAAGATATGTAAGCCAACGCTTTGTGCCCAAGTTGTTTATTTGGCCCAAATCTGCCCAGTGGTTTTCGTGATATGGCTGTTCAAAAATGACTTTTTCTCTATGGGAAAATGAATGGGCTGAAAACTTTGAAACCGTGGTGTTTTGTTTTCTTAATAACGTTTTCATTTTTTAAATTATTTGGGGAGCACTTGACAAACATGTTGTTTTGAGAGTTTCATCCAAATCCATCCAGCAAGTCAAAAGTTATTAGCAATATAATTTTGGGGAAAATGGCTGCTTTTTCATTTCTGAAAAGTCTCTCAGGCTCACTGCTGCAATGCAGAATGGGAGATATAGCTATAATTCTTGGAGAAGGGGGCACCCACTTTTCCGTCAAATATTTTAACAACTATTGGCTGGAATAACCACAGACCCTTTCAGGAAATCGAGCCAACGCTTTTTGTCCAAGTTGTTTTGTAACCATCGAGCAGTTTATGCTGTGCGCTGCACAGACATTTGGACTCTATGGGGAAATGAATAACAGTATCCGAAAACAGCCCTTTTTTGCTTTCTTAATAACTTTTTCAGAGGGAAAAACATGGGAAGCCTTTTCCTGCATTTTTATTCTACCCCCACCTAGAGAAGGATGAGGCTGCATGCTTGCTCCTGGATAGTCAGCTGCTGTGGCTCATGGTCTGCAATGCCTTTTTAGAATGCGCCATCACATCCCTGTAGATAAAGCTCACCAAAGTATATAAGCATATATAAATTCAAAAGCACCGATTGCTATGTGCCTGATGCCCCAAGCAGCACAATATTGACTTCACTTTAAAAGCAGTCTTGGAAAACTGTCAGCATTGCATCCAAACCAGCCTGTGCACTAATCCAACTCAGGGAAAGCAAATAGGAACTGCAGATGCACCTGCGTCAGCTTCCATGCATGTCCTGCAGATAACAATGTCAAAGTTCAGTACTCCCCAAGAGGGTTCTGAATATTGCAGTGCTGTCTGAATAGAGCATTGGCAATCTCGCTGAGAGGTGCCCACACCGTTTCCCTGAATGCAGTCATGTCCCCTACACTTCTTGTAGACATTTTGCAATGCTGTGTAACAGTACAGGCACTGTCCCTGTGAGTGTATTCCACCACCAGTTGCCAACTGTTGTCACGTATAAGGCCGAGGACTGAAGAGATCAATTGGACCAAGCAATGCATGTTCGAGCATTGCATGGAATGTGTGTCTCTCTGCATACAAAGCAGTACACTGCATGTACAGGTTGCTGTTGAATGCATGCTGGTGTGCGTGCCCTTACGTCATTAGTGTGGGGGTGTGCTTTAGCTCCTTAGGCACCTATTTTTAGTTCAAAACCCAGATCGCAATACAAGGCCAATGCCGTGACTGCTACCTGGGCATATGATGGCAATAGTTGGCAAATGATGAAGGTCTGGCAAACGCCTCTGAAAAGCCTGTACAAAAGACAAAGGGCCTAATTCACAGAGCGTTTTCCAATGGGATGACTCTATTATAAAAACGCTGGTGCGAATCATGCCTGAGCCATCGACCGTGATCATTGTTTCTGCTTCATTTATGTCTTTATTTATTTATTTATAAATGTGTTAAGCACACTTAGCCCGGGGCCATCTAGTATAATGAAGCTTTGCAAAGCACAGAGGAGCTTGTAAAAACCCTTTAAACATAGGAAATATCTATCCCGAATGCACAGCAATCCTTGCAAAAACGGTGCAGTGTCAACGTATTGCATACCAAAACAAAGACTACAATAAAATAGATCAGCTGCACATAAGATCAATATATATGCCAGGCAATGACTTAATGGAAAATATAAAAGTAAAATATTGACTGTTACACATTTGCCTGCACGTATAAAGTGAAGATCATGCTCGAAAGCCAGATAATGAGAACGTCCCATGTGGTCATTTGCACTTGCTCCAGGAAATCCCACAGGTGGGGGTCGTCCCACTTGCTAAATCACTTATTGATTTGACACCTCATAAATTACTCAAAGCTGTAATTCGTCTTAAATTCTTTTATCACAAAATATGTTAGAAATGTGTTAAACATTTACATTAGTTATTACATGCAATTCGTTTGAACTTTCTTTAGATCTTTATCAAATGTCTTGTATCAGTTTTCCTACACACAATCTGCATGCTTTCTTAAGCATTGCCTTCCTATATACAGTCGAACAGAGCTTTCTTACTTAGTTACCTACCGTGTGTGCATTCTTAAGCCATGAATACCTTCCTAAATACAGTATATAAGAGCTTTCCTAAACATGTGTTGCCTGCCATATACTGTCGGTTTGAGCTTTCTTAAAACTTAGTTGCCTGGCATGCAGTATATGTGTGCTTACGTAAGCATTTATTGCCTTCCTATATACAGTCTATGTGAGCTTTCTTACTTAGTTGCCTGCCGTGTGTGCGTTCTTAAGCCATACATGCCTGCCTACTTATAGGGCCTCATTACACGGTACGCGGAAAAAAAAGGCATTTACCGGCATGGCGCTATTAATGTGTCAGCCTTGGCAAGAGGCCGCTAATTGCGTACCATTACGAGTACGCGGACACGAGCATAGCGCCATGCCGGTAATGACCCTACCGCCATGCCTTTAAAGACCCCAAAAAAAACCTTAGCGGCACCGACGAAAGCGCTGATAGCACTTTCGACCTCCTGAACCACGCAAATAGCGGTCACCGCTATTAGCGGTCACCGTTAAATAGCGGAACTGGAAATAGCGTCATCGCACAGGAACGGGAAAGAGCACGGCGGCCATCTTTAAAAACACAATCCGTTGCCATCCTCTGCCCCCAGGACTTGTTTCCACACCAGTGCAATCCCAAAGCCTCAAGGATCCCCTCACCATGCCAAAGGCCATAAAAAAACCACAGACCGCCAGCGTAAAGAGAAATTTACGTATGAGGAACTGATAATGCTGACAGAGACACTTGCAGCAAACTCTGATGTCGTATTTGCCAATGACATGCGGCGGGAGACCCTGATCCAGAAAAAGGCCATCTGGGCAGAGGTCGCCCTGAAAGTCAGTGCGGTGGGCACCACCACCCGCACCGTTAGGGAGTGCAGGAAGCGGTGGGACGATCTCCGCCTCCGGGTCCGCAGCATACTGTCTGCGAACCACAAGCTGGCCATGGCCACAGGAGGTGGCGCTGATTCACCAATTAAACTCAAGGAGTGGGAGGAGACCTGCGCCAGCACGATTGGCGTCGAGTCCATCGAGGGAGTCGGGAGCATGGAGCATGGTGTGGCCACAACATCAGATGGAGGTGAGTGTACACATGAAACAATGCACTGTGAATGGTGAGGCACCCCCCAAATGTGAGCCCAGATTCACCTCATGGATGCGGCCACAAACATACATGCACACAACCCTGCCCATGTGAGTGTCACACCCCAACACACACACATGCACGCATCACCACGTACAAGTGCCACACAGACCCATGCATGGATGACCCACTCAACAGGCCCATGACCTGAATGCCCACTAATGAAGTCACAATGCACAGAACAGCATGATGAACTGAATCTGCATGAAGCACGTTGAACCATCACCAATGCCATCCCCCTGCTTGTCCCCCACAGGCTCACATACCAACAGCGAAGAACCTGCCACAGTGACTCGGGCTCCCCCTGCCAAGAAAAAACCCAGGGCACAGGAGACAGGGCACACCCCCACCACATCAAGGGGCACAGGGAGGAGTGAGCACCTGCAGAGGGGCAAACATCGCAAGAGCGCCCCTGCACCAATACCGCAATCTACACCAGCAACAATTGCCACACCCACTGATGTGAACCCCCCAACACAGGTTACACCCACGGAGGGCCCACCCTCCACCGCCACAAGTTCAACTGGTGAGGCAGCTGCCACAGCGCTGCTGTCAGATATGGAGGATCCCAGTGAGTTCACCATGCAAATGCACACACCCAGCCCCCAGGAAGCCCAGAAGCAACTCCACGGCCAACAACAGGATTCAGTATCCATGGCCAGTCAGGCGAGGAGAACACGGGAGGGTGCTGGAGCCCACCGGTGGCCTCACCTTATGGCCGGGACATAGTGGAAGGTGCAGCAGCCACACCACGAGCTGGCCACAGTGGCCATGACCTGGCCACCATCAGGCAGCACCAGGAGGACATTACAGTAATGGGAGCATGTGGAAGAGGCTGTCCGTCACAGGAGTAGGTCACGGAGACTGCTAGGCACTCGAGGCTGGCGATGGAAGCCTGTACCAACAGGCTGTGCGAGGAGATTGTCCAACTGAGGCAGGTCCTCACGCGCATAGCGGACGCGATGGATCGCCAGTTCCCACCACCACCACAGGGACAAACAGCCACCTCATCATCTGCGAGTTCAAGGCAGGCAAGCCCCCGCCGCCACTCCATGCGCACCACGAGACGCACACCCTCCCAACCTCCTAATGGTGGTGGTGGCAATGGGAATTAGGGACAGCAGGGTCTAGCTGGCACGTGTGCAGCAGGACAACAACATTGTGCAAGCCACACATGGGGTTGGTGTGGGGGGAGGGGGGAAAGGGTGTTTTGGGAGTGTTGTGGGGGGAGAGGGGAGGGGGGTAGGGTGTTTTGGGAGTGTTGTGGGGGGAGGAGGGATGGGGGAAAGTGTGGTGGGATAGTTGGGGACATGCACTTTTTCATCTCATTATACCTTAATACACTGGTGACTAGTTAAAACACAGCCTTGGACTTCGTCATTGTGTATGTGTACTTTATTGGGGACAGGGTCCATTGTGCGCTTCACCACAGACACCAGTGCACTCATACCCATATCCATCCTACAGAGTTGAACCATGTGTCTCAGAATATTTGGTTGATCAGATGCTGTTGCACATCGCGTCCCTCCTGGGCATCGCCTCTTGCATGACCAGCATCCCCGTCCCCTCCGTCCTCATCACCATCATCATCCTCATCAGGTGGTTGCATTTCAACGTCAGGGGGCAGTGGCACATTCGGTCTGATAAACATATTGTGCAGCATGACACATGCCATGGTGATCTTGGCCACCTTCTCATGGCCGTATAGAAGAGCCCCACCCGACCTGCTTATGCACCGGAACCGTGTCTTCAAAAGACCAAATGTCTGCTCAATCACGACGCGGGTACGGGTATGTGCACGATTGTAGTCCTCTTTGTGCCTGTTCTGTGGGTTCCGTACAGGGGTAAGGAGCCACCTCTTCAGGGGATAGCCAGCATCACCTGTATGGATGGAAGAATGGGGACCTGTTACTGTTCACCTCAAGTGTGGCCTGTACATATCACACTAATCGACTTTGCATTGTGATTGACATCCATGATTCCCATCATGCATGCAGACGATCTGTTTAACTGCAATGAGCAAAGGTGAGCTCGTCCCTGCAAGTGGACATGCCCCATGCATGCCTCTGACAGTCATTGACATGGCCGGGTGAGGCCAGGTCTTAGGTCTCCCTGGGCCAGGCAAATTTGGTACCACACAGCTAGTGTACTGCCATTCTCACACCGATGTTGCCACGCTGTGAAGCATCACTTCAGTGGTGCTATAGGTGTGTGGTTCAGTGGTATGGCTAGGGGTGATCCCTTTGCACGCATTCAAGGGCGCATTGATGTTGTGCTGCGCTAATTCTGTATTACAATCTTGACGCCATTTTGCAGATTTGTGTAAAATGTAGTGTGGCATGATGTGCAATGTGGATGGATGTGTCATATTTGGCAACCTGGATTGTTCTCAATGTTGTGCAGCTTCAAATTGCATGTGGGTTCTTCTCAAGTACATTGTGGCCTTCCCTGATGGACATTGGCATACATCTGTATGTCCATTTCTCATACGGACGACAGTCAACACCCAGTTGGAGTATGTATCTCTCCCCCCCAATCACACTGCCATGTGCTTGCCCTGCTACTCACCAAGTAGCCACGAACGTTGTCCGGCTTGTCGCTCCATGTAGCGTAGTATGGTTGAGTTCCGCAGGGCCATTGAATCATGGGTTAATCCGGGATATCGGGCACAACAATGTGTGATTATCTTGTTTGCGTCACATACCATTTGGACATTGATAGAGTGAAATTGCTTTCTGTTTCGGTAGACTACTTCATTGTGATGTGGGACCACCAATTCCACATGGGTACAGTCGATGGCCCCGATGCAACTTGGGATGCCTGCCAGTGAATAGAAGCCAACCTTGGTGTTTGCGATCTCCTGGGCAGTCCGTGGCAGGGATATGTGTTCACGTGCATGCTTCAGGAGGGCATCGAGAACCTGGTTCAGCGTGCGTGAGAATACTGGTTGTGAGATGCCATGCATCTGCCCTACTGTATGCTGGTAGGTGCTTGTGGCTAGGAAGTGGAGCACAGTCACCACCTTCAGTGGAGGGGGGATGGCAGTTCTGATGTCTATGAGGCTCACAATGTCATCATGTATCATGTCCACGATGCTGGTGATGGTATCCCGGTCCAGACGGTACAAGGTGTGTATCTGCTCAGGGGTTAGGTTAAATGGACTGGCTCGGATCCTGGGGATTGGTGGCTGCCTCTGTGGTATTACTAGGTGCCCTGGTGGTGTTTGCTGCGCCTGTCTTGCCCTCCTCCTCCTCCTCCTCCTCCTGTGTCTCCTCTGTGCGGCCTGTTGTTGTTGGTGCTGCACTGCAATCATGTCGTCCAGCCCATGTAATGCTGCTAGTATTGCAACCATCTTGGTGTGGGAAGTGGTGTGTGAAGGGGTGTGGTGTGCTCCTTTTGTGCTGCCACAGTCTCCATTGCCTCCACCTGTGCTGATTGTGTCCACCTGTGGCAGGTGGGAACACAGCTCAGTTCTCTTAACGGGTGGTTCGCGATGCCGGTATTGGTGCCTTGCCGGTAAGGGGTTTTGGGGGCTTTACCATGCCGCTATTAGCATGTCCGCATGGCTTGTGATGGTGTGCTATTAGCGCAATGCCCCTATTTATGGGATGAAGGGTCGCGCGCCCGCGGACTAGCCGCTATTAGTTGCAACGTACTTAGTGGTGCCGCTATCCCGGTCGTAATTGGCAAGGGTATTTAACGATACCGGTATTCCCTTACCGGTAACGTTAATCCCTTACCGCACAACGTGTAATGAGGCCCATAGTCTATATAAGAGCTTTTTTAAATCTTAAATTGCCTACCAACACATGTTTCTTACGACTGGGCTTTTTCAAGGCTGCATTTTTTCACAATTTGTTGTGCTAATTCAAATTCATTTAGCAATTTTAGAATAAAGTTGATACAACATGTAGACAAATAAACATTTATATTTTAGGTCATAATTGCCGGTGCATGGGCCGAGGGGGGACAATGGAAGAGAATGAATCAATACTTATGATCGATTCTAGTATATCATTTGTTTTTCTTGTTTCACAATGTTATCAAAATTAAACTGTTGTCATATTACATTACATACAATTCATTACACAGCATACTGATATTCAATTTATCAATTTCATTTCATATATTTTTCATCGAGAAATTGCAAATATTTCCATCTAAAATTTCATACCTAAAAAAACATTATTTCACACCAAAACACAGACAAATCAAGGTACAGTATTTGCTTGCTTTGATATAATCACCTTCTGAAAGGCAATCCAAACCTGTTATCAGTGTGATGACCCGGGGCAGGCTACGCCCCTGCATTCCATTTAACCAAAATGATTCTCTTTCCACCTCATCAAAGCCTGCAGCCAAATGTCTATAAAATCAGAAGTAATGGGGTCACATTGCCCGGCAGGTCGTTAACACATGCCTTAAAGTTTAAACTACATTTGGAAGTTCACATAGTCTGCATCCTCTCTTTGCCCTGCCGTTTTTCGCCCATGCGCCGGTATTAGCCAGTACAGGCAACTTGTTCAGTCGGATCAACATACAAACCCTTTGAAATTTTGTTCAGGCTATTGATGCATATACTTTTGTGGGCACATAAAAGTGAAGTTTAGCTTGGAAAAATCATGCAAAGATTACAGTCGACCAATGTAGTCGTCATTACAAACCCAATCCCATGCAACTGCATATTTCCTAAAGGATGCTCTTAGTACACCCAAACTATCATCCCAGTTTTGGGACCAGGCGATTTCTTCAAAATACTCTTCATTTTTCTTACAGCGGCCCTCTAACATTCCCCCTATTCATTACCAAGAGGGTTGTGTTTGCCTCTGCAAACGGTATATTTAGAGCATTCCCCTTTTCATCTTTATGAGTGTACTTAAAGAGGTCAGGCCAAGCACTATACAAATCACCTACCTTGGTGTTGCACCCGATAGGCCCAGAATTCTAAACCAAACAAGTCCTTCCAAACCATCAGCCCACTTATCAAAGTTTGCGGATGAACATTCCAAAGCAAACGTAACTACAGCCGCCACTTTTTGTGTCGGTAAAGGGTCACCAACCCAATTAGGTTAAAACCAAGGTTACTTGAGACCAAGTTTTTCAACATAAGCATCAATTATAGTGCCTTCGTTTGACAATGCTTAAAGAGTACTGATTCACTGTGATTGGCACTCATTTGATGTATTTTCATAGCTATTTTCTTCAATCCCACATATGTGGCTTCAAAGTTGGCCAAATCGTCTAGTACATTATAGTATATGTCTACCTTATCATTAGTAAATCCTCTGTATACAATCAACATTATTTCCATTCTTTGATGATCTCTATCCTGTGTATCAGAACAGTTGCAAAACTAAGAAAACACTTTAGATCTTGTCTTTGTATAATTTCCAATAGTCAATGTTTTATTTTATAGTGTGATGGTCACCACACTATAGTTAAGGTGAGTATCAAGTTTCACAGTAAACCCGAAAAATGAAATGCTAATAACGTTTGACTCGCATGGCGGATTTGGCTGAAATTTGGAAACAAAATTGTACTTGCGTGTCCCCCAAGCCTGACTCCCCCACCCCCACCTCCAGTCTGGAAATGATGGGAAAGATCTGTTAAAAAACAAATCATTAAGAAAATCAAAAACACAGTTTAAGCCTAGTCCGATTTTTGCTCGAGCTCCAACAAAACCAATCGATGGAAATGGACCATGTACGAAATAACTTGGGCAAGAAGCGTTGACTTGATTTCCCTGGTGAGGAGGGGGGCTGGTTTTATTGCGTCCAGTAGTTTTTAAAATATTTGAGAGAGAAGGGGGTGCACCTTCTCCCAAAAGTATAGGGATATCTCACATGGTGCTTTGATGCAGCGAGGCTGACAGACTTTTTAAAAATGAAAAAGTAGCCATTTTTCCCCCAAATTCTATTGTTAATACTGTTTGATTTTCTGGTTGGATTTGGATTTTCAAAACAGAATTTGTCAAGAGCCCCTACAAACTGCATTTTTCGGAACAAAATGTTGTAAAGTGAAAAAGTTATGAAGACAACAAAACATCAAATTTTCACAATTTTCAGCCCATTCATTTTCCCTAAGAGAAAAAGTGCAGTTTTTGAACAGCTGTACTGTGAAAACCTGGTACAGATTTAGAATTGGGCACAAAGCTTTGGCTTAAAATCATCGAAATTGGGTAAATCCATCCAGTAGTTTTTAAAATATTTGGCAGAGAATGGGGTGCCCCCTGTGCCTTATAAACTTTATATCAGTATTGGTTCTTTTTACAGCAGAGAGGCTGAGCAAGGCTAATAACTTTTGACTTGCAGGATAGATTTGGATGACATTTTCCAAAACAAACAGTTTGTCAAGAGCCCTACTAGAATGGAATTGTTGAAAACAGTTTGTTAGAACATGAAAATGTTATTAAGAAAACATGAAAATGTTGTTTTTAGCCTGCTCGCATTTATTTTCCCATAGAGAGAAAGTGTTGTTTTTGAAAAAGCTATAGCGTGAAAAACGCTTGGCAGATTTGGACCAAATAAGAAATAATTTGGGCACAAAGCGTTGACATAATTTCCTTGACTGGTAAGCAGTAAATCCATTCAGTATTTCTTAACATATTTCAAAGATAACCATGGGTATTTGTGTGCATTTATGGATAACTATGTTTTTTTGTAGTACATTGATAACCGCGGTTATGGAGAAAATGTTTTTTTTTAAAGAAAGAGTTAAGATATGAGATTAAGACCAAAAAAAAGAGAAAATATTACAGTTACAGTGAGGTGGGTGGTAATGGGTGCGACCGAAGGCTATGACTACTGTAAATACTCACAGGGAATAAGAAGCACCTAGGAATGCTCAGGGAGAGCAGAATATCCGTTGCTGAATGGCAATCGATTAGCCCACTGTAGGCCTCCTCTGAGAGGGTGACTTTCCCTACGAAATACAACCCCTTACGGGCTGACAAGATATGGACGGGATAAAAGTTCAGCTGGAATAGCAAAATACCACCAGGTATTCACCAGCCTGAAAAGAAATGATGGACAGATTAGTACCAGCACAACGAGGAATTGATAAGTAAAATATTCAAATAGAGATGCACTAACCCGAATGACCTGGGAATTTACTTAGAATTGAAGGTTTAGAAGAAGGTGGCAAAAACTCTCTAATCTGTTATTTTTTTATGTTGTTTTCTGATGGATGTCCGGGATATGTGTGGCAGCACATGAATCAGGAGGTTTGAATGAGGTTGGGTCAAAGGGAAGGGTAGTTAATATTGTTAGTTAGGGACCTGTTTCCCACAGACGTTTTGGCATATTGTGTGGTGTTAGGCAGAATTATATGCAGTACCCTTTGGGAACACCACACACAATTAAGACTACAAGTGACAGTACAAATTCACCTTTGGTACAAGCCTGTACTACACAGGTGGTAGCGATGGCTGAGCAGCCAGACATATCTCAAGAGTAAGTGAGCAGTATCACATAGTTACACAAAGGACAGCAATTACTATGATTCAGGCAAACACTGACTCAAGGTTTTCACGTAAAATAATACACATTTATTTCACTCGTCAGTTGTATAACATTTCACTATTATTAGCAGTTTAAAAATAACACTCTTAATACACCACACCACTCTCAATAAGTCCCAGACAAGTTAAGCTCAGAAGTGTGAGCAATTTAAAAGCGAGGGAAAAACAAAGTTAATAGAAATTGAACCACACCAACAGGTAAGTACAAGCAATTGAGCAATAGGAACTACAGTGATAGAATCAGGTAGAAAAGGCTTAGGGCCAAAGTCAATGGGTCAAAAGTCTTTTGCTCAAGATCACACAGTTCAGGGTAGTTCGCGGTAAAGTTCGTGTCACGGATTCTGGAAGAGGTTGGTTGGCAGAAAAGTTAGTTCAAAGAGAAGAGAAGGACAAGCCCTCGGTTTGGAGAAAGATTTCAAACACTTTCACCACGGCTGAATGAAACAAACAACTGGATTTGCACAGTACCTTAAATCAGAGAGGAAGCTGTAGCTGAGGCGGACGTTCCTGGTAGTTCCTGCAGGCTCACGGTTCCTGAAGCGACTGTCGGACTGACAAGAAGTAGGAAGATTAGAGGGTCCTGCACTACCCAGGTAAGAAACCAGCAGCAGAGCAAAGCAACGAATAAAAGGTGCGCTCCTTAAAAACCCAAGCAGGGTCCGAGCTTCCTGGCTATCCGGCCCACTGTAGCTCTGTACAGCGAATTTGACCAGAGGAGGGTCCTGGCTTGCAGTTTGGGCAAACTGGTTGGTCCCACCAGCTCAAGGGAAGAGGTTTCCTGAAGGATCTTCTCTGTTGTCGGATTCTGAAGATTTGAACCTGCAGCAGGGCTTCACCGGGCGGTTCAGTAATTGTAGGAGTCCTCTTCCATCAGCTCCACGTTGGTTCTTTCATTCTAGTGGCGGCTCTGCCTTTCCAGTCCCAGAGACCTGCTTGTTATGCAGTTTTCTCCCATTCATACAGCCTGGCTGTTAATCACACAGCAGGGTGGCTGTCCTGGCAAGGACAGTCACCCACCCAATCAAACAGCAGTGCGACTTGGGTTACCAAGGGAACCCATGGCAGGGTTCCTAAGACCCCTCCCTCACATCCTGCCTACCCAGACTTTCAGGCGCCTTAAGGAGGGCTTCTGTGCAGAAACCCGCGAAAAGACGGCGAACAAAGGGACCAAACCTGGTTTGGCGTGCAGAGTAAAACACGAGAAAGACATTTACAAAAAGAAATGGCGAATAAACCCAGCCAGAACCGTAATAATGTATATATATGGTCAAGCAGGTTTATGTTTGAGCCTAATATAATAGCCTAAAACAATACCATGGTTATTTCAAATAACCGCGGTATAAAAAATAGGGTAGTTACCACTGCCACCAGCCACGTCTTAGAGTAAAGGGAGCAAAACAATGCTCCAAGAGACACAGACAAAAAGGGATAAGAATTATCCCTTTCCAATACTCCATGTAAGATGCAGGGTATTGGATCTGTGGTTTAAAGTGACAAAAATAAAGTTAATGGCAACTTTACCTGTTTCTGGGGAACAGGAGTCAGCCCAGAAAATGGAGTCAGGGGGAAGTCTCAAAGACAACCCTGTGTCACTGCACTGAAGGTGCTGTGTAAAACACATGAAAAATATGAGGCCATGGAGTAGTTGAGGCTCCAGTGCCCAAGATCACACAAAAAGTGAAAACACACACAGCAAAACACATGTAAGAGTGGGAAAAAGGCCCACACTCTTTCCAGGTGAAAAAAAGAAACCCATGAAATCCAGCAAAGCTGCTGAGGGACTCATTAGGTAAGGAAAATCAGCCTTTTATGAGAATTCTCCCTAACATGTGGGCGTAGAGGTGGGTGTGTACGCGAGGCTAGCTTGCTTCGCGCTGACATCACAACTGAAGTGGAGAGTAAGGTGGCAGAGTCGTCTGAGGCTCCGCTCCAAGAGGCGCCATGGCAACCGCTAGGGATGCTGTAGCAGAACTGCAGTTCTTCCCCACCTCGGAAAATGATGGCGATGAAGGCTAGAAGCCAGACACGTGACAGCTACTGGGCTTCTTTAATTAAACAAATTATGCAAATTGAAAAGTGGCCATGGTCGAAGCCCGTGGCCAGTGGGCCCCAATGAAACGTAGTTGGTAACATGTCATGGGGCCACGGTGGAAGGCAATGGCTAGTGTACCCAAATGAAACCGAGTGATTTGGCAATGGCTGAAGGCTGAGGAGACTGGTCATGGCCAAATGCCATGGCTAGTGGGCCCATTTAGGAAAACTATTGGAGCAATATGTAGAGTGTCCAAGAGTGAAGGCATGGCTAGTGGGACCAGAAGAAACTATTGGAGCAACATGTAAAGGGCCCAATGATCATGGGCGAATGCCATGGCTATTGAGCGGGAAATAAAGTCAGTGTTTTAAAAGATAGGCCCTGGCTAGTGGGCCCGAAAACATGCATAGGTGGCTGTGGCCACCCAATGGGTCAGAAAGAAATGTATTGGGAGAACATGTACAGTGGACACGGCACAAAGTGGTTAACATGTCAAGGAGCCACAGCGAAAGGCTGTGGCCACTGGCCATGGCTAGTGTGCCCAAAAGAATCCCAGTGGTACGGCCATGGCCGATGACAGGGACCACTAGCCATGCACCCATAACTACTTACTTACCAGATTAAGAAGTATGCCATTTTCAAAAATGCATCTGTTGACTAGTAAGCATGCCACCACACTAGCTTTTAGTGAAGAAGAGGCTTTCAGAATATTAACACTTGTCAAAGGCAAGGAAAGAACCATCCCAGCCTCAGAAAACCCAGATAGATTAGTAAACAATTTGGAAAGATTATTTAGAAAATAAATCTCACAAAAACTGTATGCATATACTCTTGTACAATACTTTTAGGCACACCACCGACCGAGAGTCACTAGGGCCTCATCAGGGCTTGGTCGGTATCCTGGCGCTAATTGTGCCTGGATACCAGGCAACGCTATTATCATTACCGCAACTTGGTCCGGCGCAATGTGTGCCAGATTCTGGGTTGTGGTGGGGAGCTATTAGAACCAGCACAATTAGCGCCACGCTAATACCGCAGAAAATGGGTGGAAAATTGTGATTTGTACCTACAGCAAAAAGGTGGAGTTAAAATTCCCATTTTCCGCCCAACTCGAGATTGTGCAGGGCGGTAAATGCAGCAGTAATAGCTTTACCACCGAATTTTAATGCTCTGCCCAACTCCTGATGAGGCCCTAAGAATTTACCTGAGAACTACTCTCTGTAAAGAGAATAGCGATTTTGTCAAAAATGGGATCACATTTTAAACAAATGTTCTCTAGATCTCATCCTATTAACAACTGAGAAACTAGCAAAATCACTATCTAAAATTAACTGTGAAATTACTGAGCTCAAAGATCAACTAAGTTCTCTGCTTAAACAAGAATATCTTCACAAAATATTAGAAGACACCAAAAGCAAATTAGATTCCTATCAAACAAAGAGATATTTTTTCATGTTTCATTGTTATTTGGTTGAAAAAAATCAACCTTTATCATTTGTTCATACAACAATCATAAAGCTACATGTGACAAAATTCCAACTAAACAAAGAGACAAGCATAGTCAAAAAAAGTATTTCATCTAACAGTTCACAGCAACATACGATTTACAAAACAATTTAAAAAAAAGATACAATTCATTGAAAAGAAGGCCCCCAACATATTAACAGAACCGTTTAACTGAATTGGATTCACGTCTAGCTTCAGGGCTTTAAGAAAACCTGTACCAGACACTACTATTAAGCATACTGACCAAAAGGACTCAGTGACAAAAGTTAAAACCATTTCTTGGTATTTCTTTAAATAATTCCATCTCAAACCCTGCAGGGTTTCACAAGTGTTTTAGAGTTTCACAAGTATGAGCTTCATTGCAAAATCGACATTAGGTTTGCTCATCCATTAACATACCATACCATGCCAAAATTGATTTGGTCAAGATCAAATTCTACTGGAAGTGGAGAAATATTAACCTAGTGGGTCTGTCCTGGTAAATGACAGGAAATGGTGCTAGAGTCCCCAATTTCTTAAGTTCCTCTCTAAGATGAACTAAGGAGGAATAAGCACGCATAGTATTGGTAGTGGATATCCAGTCCATCTCATACATTTTGGATTTGATTCTAGCTGGATAATAAATCAAATCTTGTATCGAATTTCCTGTCACCTCCAAAAGGCTACTAGAGTAGTCATGAATTATGCACAATCAAGTATTACCTCTCGCCTTTAGCATCTTTTTAAAATCTACATACAGTGAGGAATCAAGAGTATAAAGAATGTTCCCATATTTAGAATCTATCCTCTGAAGTTGTGATGCCATAGCAATCATCCGACTTTTGATCCTGGAACAAATATTGACGACACTGGTCCTGGAGGAGATAGGAATCCCAAATAGATCAGGCTCCCAACTTTCGCCACTGGTTCCTAACCAAGTCGCCATGTATATTAATTTGTTTTCCTGGACTTTGAACACTGCGTTATTTTAGTTTTCAAAGGATTCACTTTCAAATAATGTTTAGTTTCAAAGTCGGTGAAGTAATTAATTAAACCTTGGAAACCCAACTGAGTACAATCGAAGAGAAGGTAATCATCCATGTACGCCAGCCGTACTGGTCAAAGATGATTTAATTTAGGGGTGACAAAGTTAGATGGTATTAAAAGTTTGCCTATATCTGCCATATATAAATTTAACAGGCAGGAAGCCAAAATTCATCCCTGCCTCACGCCCCAAAAAGAGTCTGCAGAAGAGATAGATGGCCAGATTGATTAAGTAAACTTGAATCTCAGACTTAGAGTATAAGCCAACTATCATTCATAGTAGACTAGCTGGAATCCCCCATTCATACAATTTAAACCACAACAGATTGCGATCGACAGCGTTGAAAGCCTCTGTTAAGTCGACTAAAGCAATGTATACCGATTCATACTTCCCACTATGAACCAACCTTTAAAAGATGTTCCCATTTTTCTTCTAAATCCTATTTGCCACTTTTCAAGTCGCCCCGATTCTACTGCCCAGCGTTCAAGGGGGGACAGCAAGATTCAGCCAAAAACCTTACTGTCCGCATCCAATACTGCTTTGGCCTGTAATGTAATGTGTCGGATCTGACGTCCTTTTTAGAAATTGGGATAATGTACGCAGTGGACCAAAGTATCGGGGAAGACTTTAAGATTTGCAATATTTTGAAACAGATAGGACAGGGTGGTAGCTCACATTTCAGGATTTGCTTTACACAAGGAATTTGGCAACCCATAAGGGCCTCGGGCTCGAGATGAACTAAGACAATGAATAACATCTAAGGATGTCTCGTAACCAAAATCTATTGATCCAGTGATATTTATATCCTCCAGAACCTGTCGTTGAAAAATACCTACTCCCTTGTGTATAGAGAATTATTCCTGAAAATGTGCCACCCAATCGGCCTCCATTACAGCGTTAACTTTTTGTTCAACTTGTGAGGCGTCTAATTCATTAATCACTCGCTAGAAAGCAGAAGTATTTGTATTGCTCTAGATGGACAACGTGACCTCTGCATCCTCCTGGGATCTATTAATACAGGTCTGATGCAACAAGATACAATAATTCTGTCGCACTTTCATGCACATAGACCTCTTTTCAGCCATGGCAATGTCAAACCTTATCCTAATAGGTCAGTTTCTTTTGCATTTCGTACTTTCGGATTACCAATTCCTCACTATACGCATGCAGATGTTTTGAGGGTAAGATTCGAAGGGCCCTTCTTTCTAAACACCTTACCGATAGTAAGAACTTGATTAACACAAGGCCCGAATTAGTCCACTGGAAAAAGTATTAAATCTCTACTCCTCTGAAGAATGCATTATAAATTTAGCAACCACTTCATTCACTTTTGCAACTTTTGCAACATTCCATAAGATCCTTGTGTCCGATGTATTAACCATTACATCGGAGATATTGAACAGAGGAAAATTAGAAAATTCAGAAGAGACACTCTAGATTATTTTAAAGATATAGTTCACTCTTGGCAAGAATATTACCAGAAAACCAGGCCTTATAGAGGACCCCAACAAATATGACCCCAAGACCTAATGCAACAGGGAGTGATCCTTTGAGTGAATCATCAAGTAGTGGGAGAGAACAGACCACCACATTGACTACACCCACAGTAAGGACAGTAACTACCAATGCACTAGATAATACAACACAAGACCCAAATCCTGGGGACTTAGTATCAACTTCAATTAACAAACATACTTTTTTAGGACTAGGGAAATCAGGCGATGACACAAGAAAACTAGGAGCCAAAAGGAAGATTGTGGGCTGGTAGTCAACATCTCAAACCACGCCTTCACTAGCCAACAAATGGACTTACTTTGTTTAGGACTCTTGTTTGTCCCCACCAACAATTCAACATTGTTTGAAGTACAAATTAATCTATCTAAACTGACCAGAAAAATGTGTTTCAAACAATTCTTTGGTGCGTACCTCCCATGGAAGAAAGATCCAAAATATTTGACTATTTAGAATTAAAACCTAAGAGTACTTTTAATCTGAATATTAAACATCCAGCCCTGGAACTATTTGAGTTTAAAATGATTAAGGAGCTTAAATCGAAACACTTCTTTTATTTGAGACAGCATAACCTTAGGGAGCACCAACATAAACTACTGTAACAATTAGCAGAAGACCCCACAATTGTAATTAAACCAGCTGATAAAGGAGTTGCAATTCTCATTATGGATAATAACAAATATATAACAAGCTGTATGGAGCTTTTGAGTGATGGGTATACTTGTCTCCTTCTGGATAACGATCCCACAGAAACAATAAGACCAATTATCACCAGCATACTAGAAAAAGCTTTGGTGGAATAATGGATTACACAGAAAACAAAAGAATTTCTTACAAATCATTTTCCAATCATTCTAGTCTTTTATTGGCTGCCTAAGATTAATATAAATCTAAGCAATCCACCCCTTAGACCAATTGTTTCAGCAATAGACAGCATTTTCAACCCACAGGCCAAATAACTGGACAAAATATTACAGCTATTGTCCATAAAACACCAACCTACTTGAGGTACACCATTCACTTAATATCATATCATCCTTGACAGATACCACTGAACGCTATTTACTTTAGACGTTCAAACTTTATATACCTCGATCCCCGATGAAGACAGTCTGCCGGCCTTAGAATGGATCTTGCTACAAGAGGAATTTGTACAATCAAAGAAAATCTTCATACTTGAATTGACAAAGATCATATTGTACAACAGTTATTTTCACTTTTATAAGAAATACTACCTTCAAATCTCAGGTGCATCGATGGGCTCAGCAATGGCAACTGCCTACGCAAACCTGTTTATGTACGCATTTAAGACCAAACATATTTTTTGAACAGAAAGAATGGACTGACAACTTAATAGTATAGAAGAGGTATATCAACAACATTTCTGGTATCTGGAAAGGCTTGTTGATTGAACTTGCAACCTTTTTGACATATTTGAATTCTTGCCCCCCTAGAATTCTATTTACTCTAAAGTCAGGACCAACCGTTCACTTTCTAGATGTTGAAATTACCCTATTTGAAAACAGACATATCACATTGGTATACCGCAAACCAACTGACGTTAATAATACCTTGCATTATGCCAGTTTCCACCCAAGGAACCTTAAGGACAATTTACCTTTAAGCCAGTACATGAGGATTAGATGTATTGTATCAGATAACGAAGCACATGAGACAGTAGCCAATACCATTACGAGAAATTTAAAGAAAGAGGGTATCCTGGTCACACATTAGATAAGGCAAAAGAAAGGAGTAACATGCTGAATAGAAAAACCCTATTGCAATCCAAAATGGGCAGAGAAGAACCCCATTTGAAACACACTATAAAATACTTTAGAGAGAGCGCAAAAATCAATAGAATACTAAAGAAAAACTGGCAAATTACTAGATTGGATCAACAACTAACCAAACTGTTCCCATAAGCACCCATTATAGCGCACAGAAGAGCAGGGATGTCATTTCACCAAAATGCCAGGGATAGTGCAAGTGAAATCACATGACCCTTGACATCTGATGACATCACTGAAATTGATGTCATTTGACCTCACCCCGAAGTGACATCACAGGAAGCGATGGTACACAACCTTTTACCCCTTGACAAAACAGGAAGTGGCATCACATAGTTCCTAAGTACAGTATGAAATATATGGTTACAATATCACTGTAACGTAAACATTTCATACAAGAATGTATCGACAGAAAAAACATGCTACGACTGCAACTTACAAAAAGCAAAATACATAGTCCGAAATGGATGCTTATTCTAGTTCAAATGCTTTTTGGAGTATTTTGTCTGCATTGTGAATATGAGGTGTTTAAGCATAGACTAAATCAGTGACCTGAAATAAACCTTTAATGAGTCTAGCAATTATTTTATAGAATTCCAGAAAGACAAATTATTTGTTATTTCTATTCTTTCTTATTTAGGGTCACTGCTCAAAGTGTTACACTTTTGGAACTCCCTGGTTTTTTTTTTAAAGAAGCCTGAATAAGAAAGCCAGCCACTCTAGAAACAAAGAGCCACATGGCATTGGCCACAGCGCAGAAGCTTTGATTTGCAACAACAACAAAAAATAGAAATGTATTTTTTTTTTTAGGGGTAGCAAGGGACAGACCACAGGTGTAGCAAGGGAAAACTCAGGGGTCACAAGTGCGACCCTTGGTGACAGCTAAATGATGTGCCTGTAAAAGAGGCAGAAACTTAAGAGATAATCTAGTGAAAGATGAGAGATTAGAGACGACAGGACAAACAAAATTGAGTAAACCCAAATGTGGAACATGTCCATGCCTCCACTGTAGCCTTTGTAATAACGTTCAAAGAGGTGACTACATCAGACATCCATGTACAGGACAAAGAATTTCACTTAGGAACTTTGCCACATGTGACTCGAAACACGTCATCTATGGTTTAATTTGTCCATGTGGGAAATTCTATGAGGGACAAACCATTAGAATAATAAAAGAAAGAATAACTGAGCAAATGTCAAACATCAGAAATAATAACCAAAAGTCACCTGTAAGTTATACACGTTGCCACAATGAGACATAGCATAGTGCAGCTAAGATATGTGGCTCTAGAAGATGTCAGAACTCGTCCAAGAGGAGGTAATTGCAGCACCCTATTAGCCAAGAGAGAAATGAATTGAATACATAGATTGGATTCCATGCACCCCACTGGGTTGAACAAAGAGTTTTCTCTGGTACCATTTTTATAAACTCTATGAATCCCGAGGAATTGTATGAAGATTTTTTCTCATGTAATGAAGTGTCTCGTTATGTCACTTGTTCATCACACAATGAACTGATAATGACTGTTAATATTGGGTTTCATGACAGAAAAGTTGTACTTGAATGATATTAAGTAGAGACAAGGGGGAGGCACATAGATGGCATTGATGTGCACTACATAGATATTTTAACCATGAACTTGTGCAAAATATGCACAATGAGTAAAATGAAAATATGACTGGAAATTGAAGTGGTATACACAATGGGAAATGTCAGCAATGGAGTCACATTAGTGGCATCTTGAAGTTACATTGCATTTGGACATAATATTGATTAAGCATCATGTTGACTTCGGATAGACAACAGGATGTCCAATACAGAAAGTAAAAGAACAAAATTAATATTTATGTGATTTGACCTTGAACAAATCATAACCATTATATCTAATTTAAAGTCCTTGATTGACTATTGGGAGCATTGAGACATGCAGACCTGGATCCCAGGGATCTGAAACCTACCTACTGTTAGGAAATGTTTCCATTTATGTATAATTTTCTCTCCAGTTGTGTACCACCCCCCCCCCCCAACGTTTTGCTGTTGTCGAACAAGCCTAGCCTGACTTTTGCCAGTGGAGCACAGCCTTCAGCTGCACACCCCTGGGCTTTTGCTCACCTTATTAGGGGGAAAATGACATGCCCTTAAAGACAGTCAGTACTGGGAGACTTGGTTTCCCTTAGTCCTTTCCTATGTTGCAACTTTTCTGCCACATATTACCAGTGCACAATGTACAGCAGTACAGCATGCTGGGGTCTTCCTTTCGTTTCCAAAGGCCCTAGACTCCCTCAAAGGATAGGGCTGGTGGCAGCTTTTACTTTTCAATATTTTTACCCCTTTCTTGCCATGCAAAACGCATTTACTGTGGTTAGCATAGGAAGGTGGCCGGGCTCAAAAATGGCCATGCCACGAGGTTCTTTGTCCTGTCCTTTGGCCATCTTGTCCCTTTTCCTTCCCCAGGTCGAGCAGACCTGGGTCAGTCCTTATCTGGTCATGCATTCGCCCGTGAAACACAAAGCTTTTGCGGGCAGTCTGCATGCCTTTTGTGTGTGTCTCCAGGATGTGGGCTGGACTGTCTAGTTCTAATATACACCCTGGTTGCAAGAGAGTCTGGTGTGCTAGGAATGGCTGGGACCACCGTTGTCCGTAATTGGTCCACGTCTAGCATGACTGCTTGTGAGCAGGTCTCTCATTGGGTCCTCTTCATTTTGGTGCTAAGGAGATTCTTTATAAGAAAAGGGCCCAAACACCCATACCAGGGTAATTCTCACTGAACCTAGGATAGGATCCAAGCATTATGAAACTAAGAAGCCAAGTCGATGAACCACTGGTGACCCACTGGAAGGTTTTCCACCCTGAGCCTGCTGTTGTTCCGTAGGATACCACTACATCTGATCGAACTAGAAGGTCTGCAAAGGCGCTTGGCCCCATTTCAATAGTGGGAACAGCTATTATTGGCACATCCACCTTAACCTGCACGAAAGCCTTTTCGTAAGTGTTCCTGAGCCAACCATTGAACTGACCAGCTTGCGCAGGACGTTTGCCCTGGAACCGCTGCCGTTTTCAGTTAACTCTTGAGTGTTTGGAGATCGTAAGTGCTGGGTTGAAGGCACTCTCCCACCGAGTTTTGTACACCAAGGTGCCCTAGGTCTGGAATTAGGAGAGTACACCTGAACCCGAGTCCACACGGTCACTGTATCACCCAGCCGTAGTGACGAACTTTGTGGGTGCACTGCTGCTGTACCCCTTCTGCCCTGAGATGAGCTGCAGTGAAATCGAGTTGATCCCTTCACCAGGAGAAGAGAAATCGCTGCTGTCCCACCACTGAATCATCCCTGGAGCTCAGCCGCTGAAAGCCCCCAGAGCTGCACTTTTGCAACATTTGAACCCGCAACCGAAGTGTACTCGACAGGTGAAGGTTCGTCCAGAATGCGCCTTGGGTCATGGAGTACTTGCCGGTGGCCCCTGGTGCATCCATCAGTTTTTATGCACAAGTGTCCCCAGAGGGCCACTCACCTTTATCGAGGTAGTCTGTGCACCGAGCTAGTACCAATTCTTGGAGTCTGTTCTGCCCTCTTGAGGATATCATCTTTTAATAGTGGGAACTTATTCTTCACTGCCTCACCTGCTGTCATGAGCTGCTACAGCCCCTGCAAGGGACCCTGTTTTTGCCCAACCGACGGTTCACGTGCATCTGCATCCGAAAAAACATTTGAGCATAAGGCTCTAATTGATAAAGTGGCTCTACTCTTACCAGGGACTGCACTGACTTCCAGTTAGGATTGATAAAGTGGCTCTACTCTTACCAGGGACTGCACTGACTTCCAGTTAGGATTGATAAAGTGGCTCTACTCTTACCAGGGACTGCACTGACTTCCAGTTAGGATTGATAAAGTGGCTCTACTCTTACCAGGGACTGCACTGACTTCCAGTTAGGATTGATAAAGTGGCTCTACTCTTACCATGGACTGCACTGACTTCCAGTTAGGATTGATAAAGTGGAGCACTGCCTAAAGTATATTCACACTGTTTGCTCCTTTCTCTTACAGGTTGTGGACTCTTACTGTGTGCCATTCCTTTAGGCCATTGTAACTGTATATATGTTCTATAGTAGTGTGGTTTTAGTTTAGGGCTTACTGTTGATCTTTTTTAGTGTTTGATTTAAAAGGCCTTTCATAAATGTATATGTATTTTTTATATACAACGGTATAAATATGCTAACATAGTTGAGAGTATTTTTTAGTGTCCTTCACTGTGTGTGCTCATCGTGGGCATTCGATGACCCTCACCACTCCTGAGACCTAGTCTTGACCGTCGCCAATGCAACCTTGATTGGTCTGGCTTGTCCAGATAGTTACCCTGTTACAAGAAACTAGGCTGGCCTTCTGAACCTCTGCCCACCAGGTCAGAGTTCAGAACTCCATCTTAACACCTACTAAACAGACAACTGAAGATATTGAAAAACAATATGAGCATATTGACATTGCCTAAATGACATCATGAGGCAACAGCGTCAGTCATGGATGACATCCAATGTGAAGCAGCCATTTTGAGCTGCGTGCCAGATGAGAGGCAGCTTGATATGGGACCGGAGACTGACATCCAAACTCTTTGGTTTGGGGTCAAGTTTTAACTTATTACACACCACCAGATCGGTGATTTATCCATCCTGATCTCTTTTAGACAATCTGGGAATACTCGAACTTCGCTAAGATTGATGAAGTACTATTTTGAATTGCAGCAGAACACACCATTTTTTGGTGAGTATTACATTAAACCTATTACCACAAATAATTGGGTGGATATGATTGGCAGATCTAAATAGTTTGATATATTGACAGCCTCTATTATTTCATTGAGCGATCCACAAACTAATGACAGAAGTCAGGCGAATGCCGTTCTACATGTAATCAAGGTATGCCCACATAGACATGTACATTGTTTTGACATATTCTTTCTGATATTTGTTGCTGCCAATGCATCATCAATGGAAATTATAGACCTTCATTATTTATATTAGAGCAATTGAATCTGGATGTTTTATTTGATTTCCTGAACACATTACAGAATTGCTGTGATTCGGCTTAACTGCACTAAGCTATAATAACTTAACTACTACTATCTGAGTATATATTCTTTCAATAGGTTACTGATTTAGGTAAACTGTGCTAACAGAAAATGAATCTGTGCTAATTTGTTATAGGTACGAGTTGACATCTCTACTGAGTTATGATATGATAGTTTATTTATGTAGCATCTATACACAATGTGTTTCAAAGCGCTTCAAGGCAAGGGAGGGAACAAGGGAAAATACAATGACATTCTTACAGGCCATGAACAGTAAGGATGTGAAATTAACTATTGTACTCGGCCTGATGACATTTCAGATGGTGCAAGAGCTAAGAGATTGACAAGGAAGGGAGGGGGAAAGTGGGATGGAAATGGAAACAGACAGGCGACCACCGTACTGGGTCTGACAAAATTTCTGGTAGAGCCGGAGAAAAACAAGAGGTGAAGGAGAAGGGTGCAGAAAGGGAGGGGAGGAACAAAACAAGCGACTATCGTACTAGGCCTGATGACATTTCAGATAGTGCTGGGGGTTGGGCAAGTAGGAGGAGGGTGAGGGGATAGACGAGGTTGCTATCATACTAGGTCCCTGGACAATTCTGATAGAATAAGTGCATAGAAGAAAGAAAGGGGAGGAGGGGAGGAGATAGGAAAAAGGAGAAAGGGAGAGGAGGAGAGAACAGAGAGTAAGCAGTCAAAGGCGTGGAGAAGCAAGAGGGGAGAGCGAATACAATTGCAGAAGTCAGTAGTAACACATAATGCTGCAAGCCAGGATACAAGATGAAGATGGGAAGAGCGTGATTCAGGGCCACCATGAGTACAAGATGCAAAGGAAGTCCAGCATGAGAGTTGAGAAAGGGGAACGCTCCGTGAATCAAGGAAGTCCATCAAAGTCAAATCCAGCATTGGCCTCAAGACAGTGACAGTGAAACCAGAATGTAACAGGAGAGATTCCTGCAGAAGTAGGTTGTAGGGCGTTAGGGGGAGCAGGGTAGAAGAATCAAGCAAAACACGCAACACATGTGTGCGGGAAGGGGGGGCACAAGGGAAGATCATGGGGGGACCAGAGGGGGTGGGGATGGCCTGTGGGGACAGAGGGAGTAAACACATGTTGGTGCATGCTTACCTGCTGTCTGAGCAGGGGTTCGGGCCCTGGGTCCTCCTGGTCTGCGACAGACGACCTTGATCTTAGAGTTAAGAGCAGGAAGGAAGAGGCAGGGCTAAGAAGGTGGGTGGTGCTTAGGCCAGGTGACCTAGATCCACTTGCACCTGCTCCCCACCTGCAAAGGAAAGAGGCTGGAGGGCTCCTTAAGTAGGCAAAAAGAGTGGCAACCAGGAAGGCACCAGGTGGGCGGGGCTTGCTAAGTGGGGAAAAAGAGCAGCAGCCAGGAAGGCACCAGGGGGGCGGGGCTTAGGCCAGGTGACCTAGATCCACTTGCACCTGCTCCCCATCTGCCTAAATTCCATGGAGTTAACAGACATGGATATAAAATAAGGAATCTTTCAACCTATGCAGACTACGGAAGTCAACCAGGTGATTAACCAAGCAGTCCTCAATGATGAGTGTGTGCTATTGAATTTAATGTGGATTTCTTAAATACATAACATCATTTTACAAAATGTTCATTATGTACTTACTCTCCAGATACATCACACATTGTGAAGAAGTAGAAATTTGCCAAAGATATTTGCTCCAGAGGAAGGGTGCAGCCTGAAAAGCTCATTATTTTAATTTGTTTTGATAAAACATGTATGTATGTATATATATATGTATATATATATATATATATATAGTACCAGATGTCGTGTTTCTGTAAAGAAAATGTTGATGAAATATAACTATTGTAAATAATTGATAAGCTGTCCAAAAAGTGCTGTGTAATGAATTATCAGACGTGCATACCACTAAGAATGCATTTCTAATGGCAGCAATGTGTGTGACATCACGATTGCATGGTCAAAAGGAAAACCGTGTGCATTATAGCCTAACATCATCATCGTAACTTTATTTCAGCTAAAAGCCATAAAGGTTTCACAGATACAACAACCAACACCGCTTAAAATAAATAACACTTGAACATAGCTTATGAAACCAAATTCATACTGGCAGTCTATGCAGGGACAGTGCAGATAACTATCTGTTATTTTTGTTAATGAACCGTAATCCTTGTTGGTCTAAACAGAGGGCACTCGCTAGGGTGCCTTTTCCCCAATGGGACAGCATTAGCCCCGGTGAGCGCAAACCAATGGGGAATGTTATCGCACGGCAAATGGCTGAGTACTATGGTAGAGTTTAATGGGTGGACACACAACCTGCTGAAATTCAACACGCCCTTGGCTGAATGATCATTTCTAAGGTCAATTCCATTGGATTCAAGAACATCAACCCTTTTACGATGAATCCGGCACAACACATGATTTGTTCCCAGTTGACAAATGAGCATCCCCTCACAATCCGATGCCAATAGAGACATTTATTTAGAAGGGCATCTTTGGGTTCATGATAGATTAGAGCAAGCGTGGGGACATTGTGGAGATATAGTGACCCCCATACCCGGAATGCCAATGGCCTGTTGTCATAATCAGATACTCTGGTTGGGGTGTGGCCTATCCTAATCGGTGCCCGTCCTTTCATATTGGTTACTCCTATTGCAACCATGGGGATCAGTCTGTGGGGGCTGAGACAGACAGCTTCCATTAGGCCTGGTAGACCATGGGTATTGGGTTCTAGCCTGTTCATACAGTCTCTATCGACTCTGGTTAGTGTCAGTTGATTAAATAGCGACAGAGCTAATTTCAGGTGCAGGTGCAGACGGGCCACCCTCCACTTGGTTCGCTTGGGCCTCTCCTTTAGCACTCTAATCAGTCAAGAGGCCCCCCTTAATCGTGCATTTATTTACCAGTTCGATCATATGTAGTACTAGGTTCTTGAGTTGGGAAATTTCGGGCAGGACGGTACTACATTGAAAGAAACTGGGCGGAAATCACTTCCCATCTGGATGATTTAATCTTCTGTTATCCAATATCTCACCTAAAATGGGGGAGGCACTTGGAGTATTAACTGGTGGCAGATCACCAGAGGACCCCTGAGTCCCCCGGCCTGCAGTTCCTCTGCTTACAATCCCGGGTAGTCCAGCCACCCTCCAATCGCCCCTTGGGAAGGCCCTGCTGCCATTTTGTGTTGTTTCAAGGACTCCCAAGACAGGGAAAAAAGATCAGGTGTGAGCATCACAGGTATTGCATTAACCCCGCCCACAGGTGAACATATACAGGGCGCCGGGAGGTCGTTAGAAGAAGACAGAGCTGAGGCATCTGGGACATCTGAGGCTGGGAAAGTGATGGTCGCATTGGAACTGGTGGGTGCAGGCAAACCAGTAACAAAAGCACGATCGGATGCTACAATCCTCATGCCCATTGTGGGGGAGACATCCGTGGATGGTGGAAATGACACAGGCCTATATCTTCGGACAAGGCAATATTTACGTAATTGCTAAAGTTGAAGGTGGCATGGTCAATAGTGTCAGGAGTTGCAGCACGCCCTGACTCCCGCAAATCCAAACTATCAGGGGTTGTGGTCAAAGGACCAGATGAGCCCAAAAAGTTGTTAATTTCATTTATCAAAAAATTGGCTTCACCAATAGATCTTCTGCCGCTAGATGAACTTGGCTCTTTGGTGCATGTTGCCCGACAATTGTTCGAGCTCTGGAAGCTTCCTTTTAACTAGTAACACTTTGCGCTAGTGTGTGGGTAGGGCTGCAAGTGTCGAGTCTGCTTTTGCATCGGAAGTGACAGAAAATAATGTACCCATGGCGAGGACAATGCTCCGTCTATGGAATTTGGAAATATACAAATGTGTGAATAGGGCGTTCAACTCAGTTCCCAGCATCAACCAGGAGGCCAAAATCCATAGCCCAGTATCATAGAAATAAATGAGTGTCGGGCAAGTCAGGGCACAGGAACTGTCCCTTGACACCTGCGAGTCACGGGTCTACAGTTGACGGCCCGGCTCTTCCCCTTTCCAAAATACATCCGCTCCGTCAATGACGTCAACACCGGGAGTCTCCAGGAATCAGTCCGAAAGGAAGGCCTGATAGAGTCCGGGAAAAAAAGCTTCTTAGGAATGGAAATGTCCTTCGATCCCCACAGGCGTGAAGACCCTCAGGTCCAAAAACCTACACCCTTTAGGACCGCGAGAACACCAGCAGCAACAACAAGGAGGGGCTCACCCTCGGGTGCAAACACTTGCACCCTTTCCCCTGCCGGATTCACCCTTGCAGGGGGAGCAGTGGTCGAATTGTACGAAAAGAAGTATGTTCCCTACTGGCCTGCACCGTTCCCCACAATCCCCATCCCCATACCCCCTCCCATGCACATACAAACCCAAAACACATGAACCTGCTTTTTAAGGGAACGTCCAGTGCACTGCACTGAGAGTGCAAGTTTCAACTGCTTCCTACA
The DNA here is from genome assembly GCF_040938575.1 of Ambystoma mexicanum. Taxonomy (NCBI): domain Eukaryota; kingdom Metazoa; phylum Chordata; class Amphibia; order Caudata; family Ambystomatidae; genus Ambystoma; species Ambystoma mexicanum. The sequence goes on along the minus strand of NC_090923.1, from coordinate 167,544,623 downwards.
CTTTTATTTTAAAACGAAATCATTCCGAAACGGTTTCTTTTTAAAATAAAAGTATAGGAACGGTAATTAAAAGAAGTAGAGGAGCACCGGTCCCGACCGCTCCCGCCCACTTCGACCACTCGGCGCAGCAGGCTTTATCCCTGGTAGGCGGGGCTTTGAGAACACCAGCAGTAGCAGCAAGGAGGGGCTCACCCTCGGGTGCAAACACCCACATCCTTTCCCCCTGCGTGCTTCACTTCATAACAAGTTTTCTATAATACTCTGTTAATTGTGTGCCTGACATATAATATTGCTTCAAAAAGATATTAATTTGCTCATACTTGTTATTGAAGCTAACGCAATACATGTAAATGTCTAATTGTTGTAGACCTGTTCAAATACTTTGGATGGTTCCACAGAAAAGCATAAGGGAGACCAAAGATGGAATTATTGTTTGCAAAACAAAGGAAAATAATGGTAATTAATGGCTACAGAAAGTCAATGCCCTTGAGAACATTGAAAGAGTACCTCCAAAAATGGGCTTGGAAAATCTTGGATGTACGGCATATGCGGATGACGTGGTTGTTGTAAAGATGATATATGGACACTCCAGGTAACTTACAAGTAAGATATTGTATTCCTGTTACTCTTACGTCCATATGGTCCATACAAGGAACCCATTTGCTCCATCGGATCTACGTGAAATGACCCGAATCCAAATGTCTGAGTCCCAAAAGTCAGTTTTATTTTGTTTATTTCCCATGTGTTCGCATATATATATGTGGGGGAGACCCCACCTTACCCCATACATTTTTATTAACTTTACCCCCCCCACATATATATATATATTCGTACAAATAGGGGTCGGACTTTTGGGCTTCAGACTTTTTGCAGGGAGATCATTTCACCAAAATGCCAGGGGTAGCAGAAGTGACATCACACGACCCTTGACCCCTGATGACATCACAGGAAGTGATGTCATTTGACCCAACCCCAAAGTGATATCACAGGAAGCGATGGAACACAACCTTTCACCTGTTGACAAAACAGGAAGTGGCAGCACATAGCATTGTACACTACAAAAAATATGGTTACGTTATCACTATAATTTGATGTACATTTCATACCGGAATGGATCTCCATATGTATCGTTAAGATCAGTGTGTATAGGCCCACATTAACAAATTACTGTGATTGAAAGTAGACGTCCATGACCAAATGATAATGATGTTTTATTATATAGCACTTAAGTTTAAGCGCTTTACATTGAAGAAATATACACCCAACCGGTGTTGGTACCCATTTATCGACCTCAGAAGAATGAAAGGCTGAGTTGAGGCGTTTGAGAACAGACTAAATCAGTGACTCACCCCCTGAAGTGTGCCTGAAATAAACCTTTAATGAGTCTAGCAATTATTGTATAGAATTCCAGAAAGACACATTTATTGGCATTCCTACTCTTTCTTATTTAGGTTCAGTGCTGAAAGTGTTAGACTTGTGGCCCTCATGTTCTTATTTTTCTTCTTTTTTTAAGGGGCCTGAACAAGAAAGCTAGCGACTCCAGAATTAAAGCGCCACATGGTGCTGGCCACAGCCCAGTAGCTTGCATTGCAAAAAAGAAGAAAAAAAAAATATATATATATTTTTTTGTTTTTTAGAGGTTGCAAGGGAGACCTCAGAGGTCGCACTTGCGACCTCTGGCAACCCCCAAATGACGTCCCTGATTTTGTGCCCTCTGTAATTTCGTACAATACTGGCTCCATCCACCAACGCCACATCTTCCAACTGTCTGGGCTGGAATGCCAGCATTCACTCAGTCACAGGTCCACCTTGTCACCTTCCAGCATTCTCTCTGTCCTTATGCATCCAGACTAGCTTGTATCCATCCGTCCAGCAAAGAACTTCACAACACACCTCCCTTCCTTACCAGACACCCACACATCATTCACGCTCATATATACCACCTTGACAGAGCTATGAAATTCATGAATTAAATAAGAGGCAGCACCAACGTCACTGCAGCGACCCAGAACAAGTGGAGGCCATATGTTCTCAACCACATACACTAGATTGAAAGTACCTCCCAAACAACTAAACACCCCACCCACATGCGCATCAAGTAAAACTAGACACACCACATACTTATAAACCAGACACTAACACCACTCACTGCTCATATTTATAAAGAGCAATTGTGCTCTGTAATTACTTGCCATAAACTGATGCTACGTGACCCACCTCCTCGTGTAGTCATCATGTACTCTCCCAGAGCACTTACGCTGCCCTATAGCTGTGGGCAAACATGCCACTCATGCTTCCGGTACCTCTTGGTACATAACTGCACGCACTCCGGCACATACACAATACTGTACCTTCCAAATCCAGTACCTTTAGGTAGTGCAATGACTATATGCTATGCATCCAAACCACTAGTGCCAAGCATGTGGCACACCAACGATCAGTTCTACTAACATTGCACACGATAACATCCGATACCACTCACTTAGCACAGATTAATCAGGTACCACTCATGTAGCACAGATTAATCCGGTACCACTCACTTAGCACAGATTAATCCGGTACCACTCATGTAGCACAACTTAATCCGGTACTATCATAGCACAAACTATCCGTTACTACTAATGTACCGCTTCATCTACTATAAACACATGTCAGTGCATTATGTACCATACTATTCTCCACCATTCCAACCAGTACAATGGCAGATGCCATAGACATGCTAAAACCTATCAAGGCACTTCTAACTTTGCCTCCATTTCTTAACAGCCCATTCGCTGCTTGGTCAGCACTAATCTGCAATGCATCCATACAATTAATATGCCGCTGCCTGGAAGTCCTTGCTGCTTTTATGCAGCACTTAACCTAACATCCTCGTATGTTTTTATTACCTAACAATAGCTTTATCCAGAAGATTTTTACCAATGCACTTAACTGCCCATTTTCTTAAAAGTTCTTGTTGCTGTCGCAAAGTTATGTCAGAAAACCCTACCTTGAAAATTACTAAGCATTTTCCTGAAAGTCCTTGATGCACCAGCAGCACTAAATCAATAAACATTACAAGGGGTTATTTCCTAACAATAAAATCCTATTATTATTCCATCCAACTGGCTCCTTGCTATTATCTTCCTTTCATCCTCCCACAACTTTAGGCTATAACGCCTCTCCTAGACTGCATATTCATTCCCGGCAACCAAATACCAAGTCACTGCATCACTGGGCTGGTGCTAGGTCTGGATAACATCCGGGGCTCCGCTAATGTCAGGACTCGGGGTTAGCTAGCCTTTTGGTTATAGCCCCTTAGCTTCTATGCCGGGCTAGAATTCAAAATGCCCGGCCTATAGCCCTCCCTGTGCCCCTCTAGCACCGGCTTCTGCCGAATCACCAGCACCGCTCCTTCACTGGCCCACTTTAGATCAAATAATCCAAGTTCACGACTGCTATGGATCCTCAGGATACAACTCGCAGCCGATCAACAAGGAGGTTTCTTATGAAGAATGATACCTGCCCGACCGCGTGCTCTCTTCTGCGCTGCTCTCCTTCTTCACTCCCCACATGGATGTACGCTAATTAGGCTTGACGGCGAAGTCTTTGGGCTTGCTTTTCATATCCATTGAAGTGCGCAGACCAACTTTGTGAATAAGGTGACCTCTGTGTCTCTCAAGCAAGCGCAGATAAAAAAAAAGGACACCCTCTGTTTTTTTTCATTTGTGTTGTTTTTGAAAACCTGGTCCTAATTTTGTAAATCCCATTAATTAACATTAGTTTGGGACTGAAACTTGAATTTGAAAAGCGTACCAAACAAACTATTGAGTAAAGAACCTCTAATACATGTCCCCTATATCTTAAAATACAGCCCCATGTTTTCTGTTTCTTTGATAAAAACCAAAAAGGATAATCTTTATGAGTTTAGAATCAATCAACTAGAGACTTTGGAACAGCTGGTCCCTAGGAGTCGTCTTAATGAGAATGAAAGATTCTGTAGACATTGTTGCAAACATAATGAATTCTTAACATTGAATAATTGATGTATTTCTTTTAAAGTTTACATGACGTGCCAATAAAATATTGAAGTACATTTGTGAGAAATCAGAAAATGCAATTTTGTACGAGGTTTAATAAAAAGCTACCAGCTATCTTTGGCATCAGGGACATAATTTCACCAAAATGTCAGAGGAAGCGGAAGTTACATCACCCGACCCTTGACCTCTGATGACATCACAGGAAGTGGTGTAATTTGACCCCACCCTGAAGTGATGTCACAGGAAGCAATGGAATACGACCTTTTACCCCTTGACAAAACAGGAAGTGGCATCACATAGCATTGTTTCTAAGTACACTACGAAAAATATGGTTACAATATCACTGTAAAGTGATATACATTTCACACCAGAATGGATCACCATATGAATCGATAATATCAGTGTGTATAGGCCCATATTACCAAATCACTGTGAATGCAAGCAGACGTCCAAGGCCAAATGATAAGGTTGTGTTATTATATAGCACTTCTGCTTAAGTGCTTCATATAGAATAAAGGCACATACAATATTACCCAACCTGTGTTGGCATTCATTTATCAACTTCAGCAGGATGAAAGGCTAAATTGACCTTGCTGGGAGTCACACCTGCAGATCACACACACATTGCAGCAGCCAGCGCTCAACCCACTGAGCTATCTTACCAGCTATAGCTATTAGAAAAGCTGCCACTCCAGAAACAAAGACCCACATGCTGCCGGCCACAGCCTATGACCTTCATTTTAAAGAACCTTTTTTTAGATTTTTTTAGGGGTAACAACGGAGACCATAGGGGGTAGCAAGGGAGACCTCAGGGGTCGCAGTTGCATCCCCTGGCAACCCGTAAATGACGTCCATGTTTGGCATTAGCCGCTATAAGTCTCTGGGAACACATTTTCAGTTTATTGGATCGTTGATTTTACTGAATTCTCAGGAGTTTTAAAGGCTTGTTTATTTTATAAATTGTGCTTGTCATTTATTGTATTTTTCTATTTACTTATATTGCTTTATTGTTTTAGAAGATTGTTTAATAATGTTTAACGTTTATATTTAAACAACTGCACGAGTTTAAAATAATAAATAATAAATTACGTAGAAATGCAACGGGAAATGGTAAGTTAGCAGAAGTAGACAAACCGCACGTTCCTTTGCCAACATCTCCGCTTCCCTGCCCCCACACTGTGCACCATTTTTTAAATGAGTCAAATCTGTATGTTGTTGTATTCTTTTAATCGATATGTTGTTGTATTCAATATTTGCACTCTTCATTTGAACGCTCGTTGTTTCCACTTAAAGTTTTGATCTGGCACTTTAAACAAAAATTGCATCCAGTGATAGTGCTATTTATCCCTCCCCCTCGGCCCCTCTGTTGTGGAGCCTAGAGAGTTCTCAGGAAGGAGGGGTGAGAGCCGGAATTACACCCCTGGCTCACCAAACATATTGTAAATAGTGATGGCAAGAGCCAGTTTGCATACGTCTCTTCTCTCTCGCCCGAGTGTGGGAGACTCATTTATGTATAGGCCTACTGATGTACCACACAGTCGGTGTGCATGTGTGCATGTGAGCTGGGTGGTAAGATTGATTGTGCGTGATGTCAGGCTTTTTTTCCACCGTTTTCTCAAAACGCTCCGCAACATCGTATTTAAGAACATCTCAAGTTAAATGCCCTTGGGTGGCTGTTGCCAACTCATTCTTGAAACCGATTGGGCATTCTTCTCCGGTCCCTCAGGTGGTAGCAGGGTGTGATTCCTCCATTGTGACCTCGGCCTTCATGTTCCCTAAAACAAATTGCAGAGCTGAGTGGAAAGGAGGGAAACTCCAAAGTGTATTTTATGATGCAAACTTTTGGTAAATGCTGCGGCACAGTTGGCTTAATTCACACAGTTGCCAATAACCGAGAGCAAATTGAGCTTTGGTGAAGTGTTAGCCTTAGAAAAGTGTTGATGGACAATTGACTGTTCAGAGAGGCCGGCAGATCTTCATGCCTCAAATCATCCCATCATTGCTCGAGCCCCGTTTACTGATCTGTTGATGCTCTCGTGGCTTTCCCTTGAATCTCCTGAAGTGAGATATGTTGCGACTCAAGGTGGAGAATGTCTCCTCTTCAGTGACCATGGTTCCTCCGCTTGCCACTACTGTGAACAGGAATAATACATTTTCTGGTGATGCCAGTTTTAAGAAGCACTTGATCCCCTCTGGATGAGGTTGGCTCTTGAGAACCCAACTGTGTGCTTTCTTAAGCATATGATCAGCAGTGCTTTTCCATGTTTACAGCAATGTCACAAACAGGAGGGGACCAACATGGATGTGTAGGGAGAGTGGTTCAGAGAGGACACCCCAGGGGGAAGTTAGTAGGTTCTGCACTCATCGAGGACTGGGTAGTGCACCTCTATTCTCGCAGAAACTGGTATAGCACCCTTTCTGCATCTGTCTGCTGATTCGTTGCAGTCCGTAGCATAGTTACAAAGGAGTGTGGGAGCCCCTCTACTGAGAAGAAACATGGATCAAATTCCCTTTTCTATGGAAATTCTTCTACTCAGGAAGGTCTACAACCATGTTTTACCTCACTGCACCCTTCACAGAGGAAAAATATCCATTTGCATATCAGTCTTTGCCCCACCCACAAGGACAGTCCAGCACCGAAATGCTAGGCAATTCTCCTCTGAGCTAGAGTACCATCAGCAACCCCAGATACGTGTTTCGGCCTAGTCAGGCCTCATCAGGGAGGTGAAGCTGGGCCTCTCTAAGACACAGTGAGTCCGTAGCATATCCTTTATTGTTCAGTGACCTAGTTCAGCATCCCTATTGGCTAGTGGGCAGCAGGGAGTTATGGAGACTTGGCATATTCCCAGAAGCTCCACACATTGTTGAAATTCAGGAGGACCATTCTCTGTCTAATGGCGGTTGGTGCCCCATGGGTAGCCAGCACATTTTCCAGCTTGGGGAGAACTGCCATGGCTGCTGCGGAATTCATCATTTAAAGTTCGGGTTCCCTGGTATTGACCAGTGGGTGAGGACTTTGAATGTCACCAGTACTCCTACCTCTTGAGATACAGATCACACACTTTACCACTAAGTAGGAGAGTAGCAGAGCGCTAATCCGAGGTGGGCGGGGCTCAGGGGGGCAGGACCAGTGCTTTCAAAGTGCATATGACTAATTCTGTTCCCTTGTGTTATTTTGTCCTTTAACATAATCAGTCGTAAAATATTGGGAAACAACAATATCCAGAGGATTCTAAGCGTGGATCCAGGGATCAAACCTGTGCTGCTCTGTGTTGTTTTGCTTCCAAGGAGAGCAAGTTGCTCCTAAGCTGTCCTCCCGAGATTGTGATCATGGATGGATTTTACACCCAGCCTTTTTCCTACCTCCAGTACCTTTTAATATTTCGTATTTCGAAAGATGTTTCTCTGATTGCTTGTTTCATTTTATATGACAGACACACTCACAGGTATTAAGCATTACCAGCCACATAAACCCAGGCTGCTAGATAGTGACAACTGTGGATTACATTTAGAAGACATTACTCAGAGGTTTTGGAGTAGGCCGATGGCATTAACTTGTAGGATCCCATAAATCCCAGCAGTCTTGTGCAAATGAAAGGGGAGGCCAGGCCTTCTGAGTGAGATCCAAGCCCCAGGCGTTTAGCTTCCGCCTAGCTATAAAAACCAGTTGCATCCAAATTGTGGGATGTATCAACCCACTCATCCAAGCCCTGCAACATCACTGTGCATTGCTGGCAGCAGAAACATCATAATGGCCACTGGAAAGCATGCTGCTCACTAGAAATCACCAGAAATTGCGCAGTGAAAACCTGAAAAATAGGCCACCATCCACTTTTGCCTATCTTAGTGAGCACAGGAGACCACTGCCAAAAACCACCATTGGGCTACCCACAAAGTAGCCTGAAACCACTTGGAAATAGCAATGATGATTGCCAAAAGAAACACAGAGCTGTTTGGGAATCCGTTTTCTTGATTGTCAAAAATGTGCTAAAATCATGGCTCACAAAACCACCAAAAAAGATCCAACCTCTTTGTTGGGTGTTCCACATCATTACTGCAAGAATTCACTTCACTACAATGTCAGCAAAAATCATATGTTCTCAGAACAAAATGCTATTTTAAAGATACTTGATGGAAAGACAGCAGTCCAAATGAGTGTAATACCATTGCTCACCTCTACCATAAACCGGTGTTTTAAAACCATTTGTGTAAAGTTGAACAATTGAACCCAAACTATGCCAAATAAGAGAATTCCATCAAAATGCCATATAGAGTGCCACACAGTAATTCATGTTGAAAAAGACTTGATTTAAAGATATGTTGCTTATTTTAAGTTTATAAATGTCATTTTTTTCACAAGGAACTATGTTACAATTGATCAGAAAGTAACCTGATGCAGTTAAAACTCCAAAAGGCTTGCTTCCCCTGAGAACCCTTCACACCTTGGGCCTTCCCACAAAAGGGAGGATGTCACATGGACATGTTAATCAGATGGGGAGGGGATTCCTCTGCTGGCAGGAGAAAGAGACAATAGAGTCTTTCAACTGAATAGGAATATGCTAAATTCTGGTGTAACTGTCAACAAAGTGTTGGCAGGAAACAAGACATGTGACCCTCTGAGTCAGCCCAGCTCTAGGAGGCTGACCAGACTGAGATGTGAATTGAATTGAAAGCAAATGAATGTTTTATAGAAAATGCTTATCACAAATTGTACCAAGCTGACAAAAATATGAAACTTTGAGGTTCTTAAAATGAAAAATTCACTCACAATTTAAGACTAAGCTGAAATCTGTGTGTAGTTCTTAAAATGAAAAATTCACTCACAATTTAAGACTAAGCTGAAATCTGTGTGATGTTCATCTTGTAGCTGCTATGTTTATGCTAGGGACAAGAAAAATTACAGAGATGTGATCAGATGGAGTGTGTATGCCTGTGTAGAATTTGGTGCAGAACCAATATTGGGAAACCCACCAAAAGTGCAAATAAGTGGTCATTTCTGAACCCAAGCTCGTAGGAACATGCAACTTGAACAGAGACATGCCTTAATTAATCTGTGATGTGTATATGTATTATGAACAACTTGTGTATCTGGGAAATATGTTTTTTAGGAAAAATAGAGTTTCTATGAAAAAGTAAAGGGGAGGGATTTCAGTTAAGCCATAAAACACAGCATCACTCTGAGACATATGACACACTGCTATTGTCTCAAATCAGGGGACAGGAAATTCTCTGACCTATCAGGATCCTTAGAGGGTTGGACATAGGGAGTCAGCCTCCCCTCCCGCTTTGGAAATACATAAATAGGGACTGCTGAGACCCAGAGACACACACCTTTTTCCACTACTCAACTGATTTCTTGGCGCAGCACCCTGCTAGAAGACTCCAGACTAGAACCAACTCTAGAACCAAACTCTAGAACTTTGAAGCAGAGAGGCCTAATTCACGAGCTGAATCCTTCTCAGCAGGCCTGCAGAATCTAGCAACCTGATTCTAACCCCTAAACTGCCAAGGGGCTCTCACATCCAACAGTCGGGCTGTGCTGTTTTGCTATTCTAGCTACAACCCTGTGCTAGGACCAAGGTCCAGACCCAGAAAGCAGAGCTGTCTCCAGAACCCATCAGATCCAGTACAAGAGGCCGTGCAGACCGCAGTGCAGTGCTGAGAGCAGAACCCAGAGTGCCTGAGACCTGTCCGGTGGCGAGAGTGAAGCCAAACCCTTGACGAGATCTTTGACGAGGCCCACTCCATTCTAAAGCCTAGGAGTGAGTATCTAGTCTAGAACTGTGCATAGTCATTTCTTAGTCTAAAGTAATCTTATCCCATCCATTTCAACCTGTCCAGAACTGCATTATAGAATCTTGTCTCCATCCTGTTGATTCCAAATCTGTAAAGTGCAATCTGTAATTTTGAAATCTTGACTTTATTTCTGAAAATCTACCTTCACGAAAACCTCCGTAACTTTTGAACCGCATGTCCTAGAACCGAAATGTAACTGTCATTTTGAAGCTAAGATCCTAAAACGACATTCCAACTCATTATAGTTTTTCCGTAATCGCGATTCAGACACGCGGAAAAATTGCCGCGAATTGCAATTTAGCTCCATTTCACCACTTGCCAAAATAGCTGTTTCTTGTTTTCAGCTGCTGAAATTCGTTTCCAATCTGATAATCATTCATGAACCATTGCTAGTGTTGACCTGTACCAATCCAAAGTAACTCTCACTTATCCTTGTTCACATTTACAGGCCGATTCATGGAATAATTAGCGCGGGGCAAGTGGGCAAAAACGTGCGAATCGCAGTGGAATAGCGAAAATCGCAGTGCAAGTGCGAAAATCACACGAAAAGCAGCGCACGTCGATTCATGGAAGTCCGTGCGCGAGAAAACCAGCGGATGTGCGATAAAAAGTGCGCCGCGCACGTTGGTGCACAGGCCATCTAACAGCGTGCGCCAGGTCACAGCGAAAATCGCACAGGCCACAGCGAAATTCGCACATAGCGCGGCGCACGCAACAAAAGTAGGCGGAACACGGGCGTAACACTCGGAATGGGGAACAACTTGCAAAAACATGGGCGTCACGGGGGAAGTACAGGGCACAAGTGCGCGGAACGCCCACACGCTCGCCTACAACACGTATTCATGGAATAGAATAGGGCAAAAAAGCGCACGCTCAAACCAGCGCACAGGCACAAACACGACCGCCACAAGAAAGCAGGCGGTAGCTGTAAGAAATGTGCGCCAAAAGGTGCGCCAACAAATAGCACCCATATACTGCCATGATGAATGTCCTATACTGTGGCTCTCCAGGACAAATGACGTGCAAAGGGGTACCCACAAACACGGACACGCTGACAAAAAATACGTGTGCGTGTATACCGGGGTGCGCGGGAAGTCTCACACGCGATTTGGCCGGGTACGTGGATTTCAGGGGTGCGCGGAAAGTTCCACACGCGATTCCATCAGGGTAGGTGTATTTCAGGGGTGCGCGGGAAGTTCCACATGCGATTCCATCAGGGTACGTGTATTTCAGGGGTGCGCGGGAAGTCCCACACGCGATTACAGCAGGGTACGTGTATTTCAGGGGTGCGCGGGAAGTCCCACAAGCGAATAGGCTGGGCGCGTGTATTTCAGGGGTGCGCGGGAAGTTCCACACGCGAATAGCCTGGTCGTGTGTATTTCAGGGGTGCGCGGGAAGTTCCACACCCGATTCCATCAGGGTAGGTGTATTTCAGGGGTGCGCGGGAAGTTCCACACGCGATTCCATCAGGGTACGTGTATTTCAGGGGTGCGCGGGAAGTCCCACACGCGATTACAGCAGGGTACGTGTATTTCAGGGGTGCGCGGGAAGTTCCACACGCGAATAGCCTGGGCGCGTGTATTTCAGGGGTGCGCGGGAAGTTCCACACGCGAATAGCCTGGGCGCGTGTATTTCAGGGGTGCGCGGGAATTTCCACACACGAATAGCCGGGGCGCGTGTATTTCAAGGGTGCGCGGGAAGTTCCACACGCGATTACAGCAGGGTACGTGTATTTCAGGGGTGCGCGGGAAGTTCCACACGCGAATAGCCTGGGCGCGTGTATTTCAGGGGTGCGCGGGAAGTTCCACACGCGAATAGCCTGGGCGCGTGTATTTCAGGGGTGCGCGGGAAGTCCCACACGCGATTACAGCAGGGTACGTGTATTTCAGGGGTGCGCGGGAAGTTCCACACGCGAATAGCCTGGGCGCGTGTATTTCAGGGGTACGCGGGAAGTTCCACACGCGAATAGCCTGGGCGCGTGTATTTCAGGGGTGTGCGGGAAGTTCCACACGCGAATAGCCTGGGCGCGTGTATTTCAGGGGTGCGCGGGAATTATCACACGCGATTTGGCTTGGTACGTGTATTACAGGGGTGCGTGGGAAGTTACACACGCGATTAGGCTGGGTGGGTCCTCACAGGTGTTCCCTGTACACCCTCGACGGCCCCTGCAGGCAGCCCACAAAACAGGGGACTACCCTGCACACCTGCTCATGTCTCCCACCACCCCCAGCCCCCACCATCCAGGGGCACCCTCCACCAGGCCCCCACTCATGTCTCCCACCACCCCCACCCCCCAGCAGTGCAGTGGCAGCCTCCACCAGGCCCCCACTCATGTCTCCCACCACCCCCACCCCCCACCATCCAGGGGCACCCTCCACCAGGCCCCCACTCATGTCTCCCACCACCCCCACCCCCCAGCAGTGCAGGGGCACCCTCCATCAGGCCCCCACTCATGTCTCCCACCACCCCCACCCCCCCAGTCACCAGGGGCACCCTCCACCAGGCCCCCACTCATGTCTCCCACCACCCCCACCCCCCACCATCCAGGGGCAGCCTCCACCAGGCCCCCACTCATGTCTCCCACCACCCCCACCCCCCTGCAGTGCAGGGGCACCCTCCACCAGGCCCCCACTCATGTCTCCCACCACCACCACCCCCCAGCAGTGCAGGGGCAGCCCCCACCAGGCCCCCACTCATGTCTCCCACCACCCCCACCCCCCCAGTCACCAGGGGCACCCTCCACCAGGCCCCCACTCATGTCTCCCACCACCCCCACCCCCCACCATCCAGGGGCACCCTCCACCAGGCCCCCACTCATGTCTCCCACCACCCCCACCCCCCCAGTCACCAGGGGCACCCTCCACCAGGCCCCCACTCATGTCTCCCACCACCCCCACCCCCCACCATCCAGGGGCAGCCTCCACCAGGCCCCCACTCATGTCTCCCACCACCCCCACCCCCTGCCACCATGGGCACCCTCCACCAGGCCCCCACTCATGTCTCCCACCACCCCCACCCCCCAGTCACCAGGGGCACCCTCCACCAGGCCCCCACTCATGTCTCCCACCACCCCCACCCCCCAGCAGTGCAGAGGCAGCCCCCACCAGGCCCCCACTCATGTCCCCTATCACCCCCACCCCTCCGCCACCAGGGGCACCCTCCACCAGGCCCCCACTCATGTCTCCCACCACCCCCACCCCCCCAGTCACCAGGGGCAGCCTCCACCAGGCCCCCACTCATGTCTCCCACCACCCCCACCCCCCAGCAGTGCAGGGGCACCCTCCACCAGGCCCCCACTCATGTCTCCCACCACCCCCACCCCCCTGCCACCATGGGCACCCTCCACCAGGCCCCCACTCATGTCTCCCACCACCCCCACCCCCCCAGTCACCAGGGGCACCCTCCACCAGGCCCCCACTCATGTCACCCACCACCCCCACCCCCCACCATCCAGGGGCAGCCTCCACCAGGCCCCCACTCATGTCTCCCACCACCCCCACCCCCCTGCCACCATGGGCACCCTCCACCAGGCCCCCACTCATGTCTCCCACCACCCCAACCCCCAGCAGTGCAGGGGCAGCCCCCACCAGGCCCCCACTCATGCCTACCACCACCCCCACCCCCCACCATCCAGGGGCAGCCTCCACCAGGCCCCCACTGATGTCTCCCACCACCCCCACCCCCCTGCCACCATGGGCACCCTCCACCAGGCCCCCACTCATGTCTCCCACCACCCCCACCCCCCCGCCACCAGGGGCACCCTCCACCAGGCCCCCACTCATGCCTACCACCACCCCCACCCCCTACCATCCAGGGGCAGCCTCCACCAGGCCCCCACTCATGTCTCCCACCACCCCCACCCCCCTGCCACCATGGGCACCCTCCACCAGGCCCCCACTCATGTCTCCCACCACCCCCACCCTCCAGCAGTGCAGGGGCAGCCTCCACCAGGCCCCCACTCATGTCTCCCAACCCCCCCACCCCCCAGCAGTGCAGGGGCAGCCCCCACCAGGCCCCCACTCATGTCCCCTATCACCCCCACCCCCCTGCGACCAGGGGCACCCTCCACCAGGCCCCCACCCATGTCTCCCACCACCCCCACCCCCAGCAGTGCAGGGGCATCCTCCACCAGGCACCCACACATGTCCCCCTGCCCCCAGGTCCTGACGATACTCAATCATGGCAGTAATGGGCAGCATACCCAGCACAAACACGCAGGCAAGGATTGCATCCACCCACATAGTGAATGCAATTACATGATACAACCCCAATGGCAAGTATGTAAATGAACACATGTCCGTCACACACACATACACAACGGGTGCAAGTGAATGTCAAAACCCATATCATGACATGTATGAAACCAATGAGAAAATACCACAAGTGAAAGTTAAAAAAACATGTATTAAAGATGAGAAATAAGTAAACAAATCAAACATACAACAATGGGGATAACAAAATAAATGGTCCATGTCCGAGAACAAATGTAAAAATAAAAAAAACAAAGTAATCCAAAAACAAATGTTGTCCAAAGCAATGTCATGTGGAAGGAAAATAATGAAAAACCATTTCCTCATGGTGAACACAATAATCAATAAAAAAAAATGTTTCTTCAAAAAGCAAACTATATACACGAATATTCCAGGGTCCATGAGCCCAACACCATAAATGAAACCTACTACTACCTAATGAAAAAAATATCTACAAAAAAGTGGCCATTGTCCGAGCGGTCCAAAAAAATAAAAATGAATAAAGGAAACATAACACTAACTAACTAAATAACTATATACAAAGGCAGCGGGCAAGTCCTGCGGCTCACTCGGTGATGTTGCTGGCCAGGGCATCATCGAACTCCATGTCGATGTCCTGGAGGCGGGACTCTGTCCTGGCCCCGAGGTCTCGCAGAGATAACCCCATGTCCAGCTCAAACTCCCTGCGAGCTTCCTCGAGGCACTCAGCCCGCCTCAACGCCCGACGCATGGAGAACTCCGCCCTGACCATGGTGAGCCGCTCCTCTTCCGCCCGCTACCGCTCCGCACCTATCCGCTGGACCAACTGCTCCCACACGGAAGACACCATCATCCCAGGGTTGCCCTGCCCTCCGGCCGATGCCTGCCCCTCTGATCTTGATGGCCCCGAGCCATGATGCCTCCCACGTCGAGCCTGCTGCTGCCTCCGACGCCACTGCCTCTGCCAGCACGACGGCATCCAGGCTGATGGAAACCACCGACGCCATCGTGCACGTGCCCTGCCCGATGATGCTGTCACATCTTCCATCTGCTGGGGTCCAGTTGCTGTGTTGTCCACCCCTGCTGGACCTCCAACTCCCAACTGTGGCAGGGATGGGATCCCCACCGAGCTGGCTGCATTGGTCGGGGCAGGTCCACAGGGGGCCCTGGTGGCATCTGGGCCGGAAGACGGCAAGGAGAATGACTGGTGTATAGCCTGCACAGAGGAGGAGAGGGCCGCCAGATTGGCCAACACATGCAGCAAACCCCCGAACATGGCCGATCCCAATTGGGCCACGTCGGCACGGTGCACTTCCTCCCGGGAAGCATGCACGGCATCACGAATCACAGCCGTGCGCATCGCGACCCCAATCAGGACCTTCTCCACACGGCCAGGGGTTCCCACGTCCGCAGGTGGAGGGGAGTCAGGTGACATGGACATCCCCTCTACCTGCGGACGGGCCTGGGACGGGGCATCCCTGCTGGTGCATGGTGGTGCACTCACAGGGTCAGGGACAGCGACATGCACAGGCCCCTCCACGGTGACCTGTGCTGCCTCCTGCCCCTGGCCCTGGACTGCACCACTTGCACCAGCAGGGATGCCCCCACCAGGCCCTATGTGTGCCCCAGTGGCGGCCTCCTCCTCCTCTGTGCAAACCACCAACCTGGATGGCTCCTCACCGTCTCCCACCGTAGCAGGCCCCTGTGGGGGCTCACCCACCCCTTCCGCTGCAGCCGTGGGGGCATCCCCACCGCCTTGCTCCACAGCGCCGTCTCCGCCCTCTTCTTCACTAGCCGCTGCGTAGAGGGAGACAAAGAACACAAGCATCAGGGTACTGTACAATGGTCCCCTAGACAGGAAGCAATAGCAGATGAGCACCACTGTCAAAGTACACTTCCATCATGTCCCTCCACAACACATGGGTCAGTCCAGGCAAAACACACACAGTAACAGGCATGGTGCATGCCATGGACATTTCCATGCATGTCCAATGGACTCTTGAAACATTCACTGATATGTAACTCACATGCATCATGGCTCATGCCTATCACATGCACACACTTCACCTCAGTCACATCCATCTGGCCCCAAATACACCAAACACAGCGGATACAAGGGTAATTTGGCTGCTTCACTGAATCTGTGCATTGTCACACACATGTGTCATGCATCCATGGCATGCACAAGTCACAGACACGCAGGTCAGGCACACAGACATGGCTACCATATATGTACCTGGCATCAGCACCCATCCCTCACCCCCACCCATGTCCAGGTACAGAGACTGGCATGCTCTCATGTTCAAAATCTGCATAGGGCTCCCCATGCGGCATTTGAACACATGCAACAACCATGTGGGTCACACATCACTGGTCGCACATGCATTACTATGATGTCCCTGCACACATACATGCATACATGGCCTATGGCACACATACAGGCAAGTATCATAGAACCAGCACATCGCAACATGCCCTGTCTCACACAGTAATGCTTGGACACTTACCGCTCAACTCCAGACGGGCCTCCCTCTCAAGGATCTGGGCGTGGAGCGCTGGGCGTACGCGTTCCAGGACCCTCATCTGGATGGAACTCATGCGGCCCCGGCCCCCCTCCACGAGGCGCCGGGCCTTCACAAGGGTCCTGGACCTCAAGTCCTCCCAGCGCTTCTTGATCTTCAGGACGTTGCGGGTTGCCACCCCCTCCGCGTTGATGGCAACCACACAGTCGGCCCAGATCCTCTCCCGTCCTTCCTTGCTGGCGCGGGACGATCCAAAGAGGGCATCATACTGCCCCAGGACATGCTCCACCAGGACACCAACTTCGGTGGCAGTGAAGCTGGTGCCCCTCTGCCCCTCTGGCCTGGGGTTGCCACTGGTGCCAGATGTGGAAGTGCCCGACATGGCAACCCCAGAGGCAGGTGTGGGTGGGCAACTGGGTCCTGGGGCTGGGCTGTGGAGCGATGTAATCCCAGTCGGGAGTCTTCAGTTCCAGCAGGGGTGGACACAGCAACTGGACCCCTGCAGATGGCTGATGTGCAGGCACCAAATGGCAGGGCACGGTGGCAGCAGGCAGGCAGGCAGGCAGGCAGCAGCAGATGGCACGTGGGAGGCTGCTCGGGGCACTGGGGGGCAGTAACTCGGCCTTCTGGGCAGGAGCGTGGTCTTCCGTGTGTTTTCGCGTGGCCAGCTTGATACGGAGTGATTTGGCACGTGAAAATCCTGCACGTCAGCGTGAAATCCGAGGAAAGGCCCTTAGCGCGTAAGCGCGTCAGCACGCATATGCGATTCTATTGGACCAGAGTCCCTCAGCGCGTAAGCGCGTCTGTGACGTGACCCGCATGGGTGTTCCCCACTCAGCACGTGATGACGGAGCACACGTGGAAATACTGCACGTCAGCGTGTAATTGGACAAAAGTGCGCGTACACGCGATTGGCCTATGTACGTGTATTTCATGGTTGCGCGGGCACTTACACATGCAAGTACGTCAGCGCACCTGTATCCTGTGGTGCGTGGGAATTTCCACACGCTATTGGACTGGGAACTGGATTCCAGGGGTGCGCGGGTCACACGCTCGCCTAGAACACGTGCAAAGCATAAATTTGCGCACTTTAACAATAACAAGCTCAGACGCCAGGATGAACATACCGTTCCTAGCAGCAGTGGCAGTGGGCTACCAAAGGAGGAGGAGGAGGATAGTCAGGGCCAGAATATTCACACCCAGAACCAGCCTTTTCGGGATGCCTGATGACCAGGTGTATGGGAGGTACAGGTTTCCACCACACATAATACTGGACCTGGTGAGTGAGTGGGAGGATGACCTCACATCACCCACCCTGTGCTCCCAAGCACTCAGCCTCCTGGAGAAGGTCCTCAATGTACTGCACTTCTTAGCCACTGGATCATTTCAGCGGACAAGTGCCATAGTGGGTGGGGTGTCACAGGCCACCCAGTCACGCTGCCTACACCAGGTCTTGAACATCATCACTGCACGCCCATCAGTCCGCAGGCGCATATACCTGCCCAGAACACCTGCTGAAAGGCATGCTGCCGCCCTGGATTTTTACGGTGTGCCACGATTCCCCAAAGTGCTAGGTGCCATCAACTGCACCCATGTGGCTCTACGTCACCCCAGGGCATCTGAGCACATCTATAGGAACCGCAAGCACTGGCATTCCATCAACGTGCAGGTAGCATGTAATGCCAAGGGAATCATCACCTCAGTATATGCCAACTATCCCGGGTCCACCCACGACAGCTTCATTTACCGAATGTCCACCCTAATCCGGGACCTAGAAGCTGGGCGGCATGGCGATACATGGCTGCTTGGTGAGTATGTATGCCACTGCACATGCATGCATGTTGGATACTGAGCAAGGTCACAACCCCACCAATGATACCAATCACCACCTCCACAGGGGACAGTGCCTACCCTCTCAGCCCCCACATGATGACGCCAATTCGGAACCCCACCACGCCACCCGAGGTAAGATATAACACAGCCCACATTACGACCCGGGGCATAGTGGAACGCACATTCGGAGTGCTAAAGTCACGCTTTCGCTCCCTTGACCGTTCTGGCGGCCAGCTGTTATACGCTCCCCCAGTAGTGTGCAGGATCATAGTGGCAGCATGTGTCCTGCACAAAGTTGCTACTCGCCGGGGCCTGGCCGTGGACATGGTGGTGGCCCCACATCCCCAACCACATGCACAGCCGCTGCGCATGGGAGGGGAAAGGGCACGGGGGGAGGCAGCCCGTACACAGCTAGTGGCTAATTACTTCACATAGAAATCACACCCCTGTGGAGTGCACACTGCCCTGGCACATTCCATCTGACAATCAATGATGACTCAACCTGACACTGATCCTGAATGTCTGGAGAATGAACCGTGAATACCATATCAGCCTGAGATTGTTCACCTGGAAGTGTCACAATGTGTGCATCCCTACCCACACAGACACCACCAATGCAGTTTTGTGGAGTTACACATTCAAGCAGCTAAAAAGAATACCCACTTGCAAAATGCAACAAGAGGACAGTGCCATGTCAGCCAACCCAACCCCAGCACCGCCACACGACACACCGTGCCATGTCATGCTATTTGCAGGTAAACAAAGTAATCCCCACAACATGACACTAGTGTCACTATGTACAGTGTCCCTATTAGAAACCTGCAACACCTGAAATGCTCACAGCAATGCCGGACCAACAACATACTTGAGCACGTACTACCATTAACATGACATCACAAATGTTACATATTAGTAGTCTCACCACCTGGAAATGCCTGCACTCCCACCACTACCAACTGTGCAGTGTTGGCACCATGTAGAGTTGTAGGTGCACTGCTGCCAACATGGACCCCATCTCCAGACTAGAGGTCCTTGTGTAGACATGAGGAAGGGACCTGCAAATTGGGAGGTAGACACAGAAGATGAGTTACACATCAATGCAACATGCAGTGTGCAACACAACAGCAATATGCACTAGGAATGTATACACAGTATTGACTACAGACTGCCCACACAGCTCATGGGAGTCCAACATCACTGTGTAATTCACTGTCACTTGGGCACACCCTTTGCAAGCCCATGGAAACGGGAAGCAGGAGGGGTGTGTGTGACTCAAACCCAAGCATCTGAACCAAATACATTACAAGCCTGCATGTGCCCAGCCACAATGCAGCGTATGCCCACAGGAACCACGGAAGCCAACAAATCGTCCCAAAAAATAGGGAATAAAATAAATAAAAAAAAAAATAAAAATAAGAAACAATCAAAAATGGCCATTGATGGGCCCGGGGGGGTTGGGGAGGCCACCCAGGAGGTCCGAGGACAGGATGCACACCAGAACCCACCTGCGTGGATCCTGGGAAAATAAAACACCTCCATGAGCTCATGGCCCACACGGCTACCCTATTGTGGGAGTATCACTGCTGTCGCTATTATCACCCTGTGCAGCTGCATCCGGAGTTGGTTGCACTATGGGAGGCAGCCCACGCAAGGCCCTAGTCTGCTCCTCCATGGCTGCAAGCATGCGGGTGTGGTAGGTCTGGTTCTGGAGGATGAGTGTGCGGAGGTCCCCATGCAACAACTCACGGGATGCCCGGACCTCCGCCCTCGTTGCCTGCATCTCAGCTGAGAGCGTACGGGTGAGACGCTCCAGCTGCTGTTCTGTCCTTTGGTGTGTTGAAGCCTCAAGCTCAACAAGAGTCGTCCTGAGGTGAAGGAGCTCCTGCCTCAGGGCTTCCCTGTGGCCCTGGGACTCAATGGAGATGGCCTCCTGCAGAGTCGCCAGTGCCGCCCGCCTGTCCCTGTTGGACCCCAACATGTCCTCCCTGTGTGACTGGCAGATGGAGCCGGTTGCCTGCTCTAGTCGCTCCATCAGTCTTTCTGGGGGGACAATGGAAGTGGCCACCCTATCCATGGCCTGAGCCATCATCTCGGATGATGCAGCCTGTTGGGTTGCCATACCGTAAATGGATTGCTCCCATGCGGTATTGCCAGGTGGCGTACGGCCACCACGTCGGCTGGCACCACACCTGTCTGGGGCAAGGCGAACTGCGCCTTGCTGTGCCGGCACTGCCTGAGGCTGCAGGACTGCATTCCCCCTCTGATCTGCTGGCCCAGGAACAGGATCAGATGTCGCGGAGTGTGACCCTGCATCCGTAACCACCAAAGGCGTAGCTGCCAACACTGACATCCCCATGGAGGGTTCTGACCCTGGTGCAGGTGGGTGAGACAGAACAGAATCCCTCCCTGGAACACTCACCTGCGACGGCATGTAGGTCTCATCCGAATCAACACCTGAGTACAGCTCGGGGGAGGTGCAGCCAGAGACACCCCTTGAGAGCATGACCTGCAGCACTTGTGGGTTCTCCCCCACCACCACACCACGTCCCTCACTGGTGGTTGGTCGGCCCTCGGACCCCTCCTGGGTCTGCACCATCTCCACAACCCCAGCAGTATCAGGTGCGTCTTCCCCTGCAAAGACATGAAAACAAAGAAATGGAAACAGGCATTAGCACCATGGCACACAATGAGGGCTGAGAAGCAAGAGAACCAGTACTTGATTGACATCACACAGATGGCATGTACCATTGCTATTGAGTGAAGATGGAGAGGATGGCAGCACCTATTCATTCAGTCCAGTTCCCGCATGTAATTGCTTTTCTAATTCTAACAGGTCAGATTTTTCACCTGGAGCTGCCAGTCTGAAATGGTCCAATTGCACAGGGACATGTGTGTACAAATGATATCCAGGTAACAAAGTCACTCCACTTTACCATAGCCATGTCAGACATGTGACTAGTGGACAGCGACATGGCTAGTAAAAGTGGGGGAATGCAAACAATCTGACTGAATGAACAGTGAAAAATAAGCAACTATGTTGTGGCAAGGTGACACTTCAAGGGCAACTGGCGTGCAGTTGGGCTAGATGTCTACTGTTGGCAGAAGGGATACTGCTATGGCCAAATGCAGCTGCGCAGGAAGTATTGCATGAAGCACATGGCTGACCCATACGACTCAGGCGCACACACTCTCACCTGGCACACAAACAGAAGCCCTCACACACACACCATGCACATGGATGACACACACATGCATGTGCACTCACCGGACAATGCCTCGTAATCAGCCAGATCTCCCACGCCTTGGATCTGTTCCTCCGTGACGTAGGTCCCAGCGACTGACTCATGTGGAGTGAGTTCCATGTCTACTACTGGAGACCCACCTCCAGTCACTAGAGTTGCGGCATGACTTGAGGCCAGCTTACTCTTTGCCCTGCGCTTTAGGTCATTCCAGCGCTTATAGCAATCATTGGCTGTGCGCCTCACGATTCCAAGGGCACTTACGATGTCCACAACGGTCTGCCAGTGTGCCTGGCGTTGTGCAGGTGTGGTCTTGGATCCTGCAACAATGACCATCTCGTTGTCATGTCCGGACACATACTCGACAAGTGCATTCAGTTCGTCATCCGTGAAGCTGGGCTTCCTGGACGGGCCGGACTGTGTAGCCGTGTCTGGGGCATCAGCCTGTGCCGGACGAGCACTCTTCCTCTTCCGCTTGGAAGGTGGTGGTGATCCTGAGTGTCCTGCGCCTCTCTGGACACTAGGGGCAGGAGCCCTGGTGGACTCTGTATCAGGAGTGTGGGATTGCACACTGATCATGGGAGTTGCTGCAGGCATTGGCTCTAGTGTGATGGTGTCAGGGGGAATGTCAGCAGCATGGACTAGGACCGACACTATCCTGGCTGGGTGTGTGAGGGCTGGGGTGGATGGAGCGCAGCTGCCCCTGCAGCCTCTCCGCCCTGCCTCCTTGGTGCAGCAGATGACCTTGCTGCCCCAGATCCACGTGGCATGATGGCATCAACGTGCACCAGCGCACGTGTCGTAGCCCTGCTGACCTGGAAGTCAGCCATGGAGTCAGCCAGGTCTGGTGCCACAATGGGCTGGTCCAACAAGGGCTGAGCATGGATGGTGTCAGCCACATCAGCCTCAACG
The DNA here is from genome assembly GCF_040938575.1 of Ambystoma mexicanum. Classification (NCBI taxonomy): domain Eukaryota; kingdom Metazoa; phylum Chordata; class Amphibia; order Caudata; family Ambystomatidae; genus Ambystoma; species Ambystoma mexicanum. Next base: position 167,522,073 of record NC_090923.1, on the reverse strand, counting down.
GGAGGGGGGAGGGGGGGGATTATGGGTGCCCGTGACTGGTCCTCCACACATGGGGGGACAGGCTCACCCTGCAAGTTACGACCACGTCCCCTACCGGATCCACCACGGCCACCACTTGTGGCTCTTCCACCTTTGCCACCCTTACGGAATCCTCGCCTCCCAGCCATGGCACTGATGTTAATATGCGTATGGGAGTGGATGTAGACTATTGTCCTAGGCAATTGGGGGTCAAAGGGTTTGGGTACCAGATGGTAATTGTACCCTAGTGCTCTAGCAAGGCTGAATGTAACCCATGGGGAAAGATGACGGGTCACGCAACGCACAGGAGGCCCAAAAAAGGGAGATGACGTGCACGCAACCCCTCCTAGACCACGTGTGCAGAAAGAAAAACCTGCACTACGCTGTGGCACCCAGTAACACAAGAATGAACGTATGCGTGTCACACACAGCCTAGAATGACCTCTGAAGGGGTAGGCTACACACGGGGCAAGCACAGATGTTAGATACGTGCGTGACTCACCGTCTGCCAGGTAAAAGAGCGTGAAAAATGAGCGCGTTTGGTTGGCAACACCCCCGCCAAAAGAAGATATGTACGCTGTCTGAGGAGACAGGACAACAGTAGAAGGGAACACTGTTTGAGGGAACAGGCCCAGGTAAACCAGTACAAGAGAAAAAATAGAAAAAGCTGTCAGAGGTAACAGGGAGTACGAACTTGAAACGCCGTGAAGTAAATCGCGTGTGAAACGACAAGAAGTACAGAATTCACCCACTCGCTCTCCACGAAAAGCAGTACAAGGAATTGGTGTTCTACACGTACCTTATATGCAGGCCCACACGTACAGCGTCACTTACGCGGCGTGTACGTGCTAGGCCCATTCCCACAAAATAAAACACTTTGTCACTTCTGAGTGTAGGTCCATTTGCACCAATTACACGCTTTGTCACTTCTGCGTGTATGTCCATTTGCACCAATTACACCCTTTGACCCTTCTGCGTGTATGTCCATTTGCACCAATTACACGCTTTGACACTTCTGCGTGTAGGTCCATTTGCACCAATTACACGCTTTGACACTTCTGCGTGTAGGGCTATTTCCACCAATAACACGCTTTGACACTCGGACGTGTCACGCAACTTTTTCCTACGCATGCACGTGACTTCATAGACGCGCATACGCGTTTACGCGCTAAGGGCCTTTCATCGATTTACACGCAGACGTGTGGGATTTTCACGTGCAAAATCACTCACTACGTATCAAGCTGTCCACGCGTTCACACACGAAAGACCACGCTCCTGCCCAGGAGGCCAAATTACTGCCCCCCAGAGCCCTGAGCATGCTCCCACCTGCCATCTGCTGCTGCCTGACTGCCTGCTGCCCACGTGCCCTGCCATTTGCTGCCTGCACATCAGCCTGGGGTGCTGTTGCTGTGACCACCCCTGCTGGAACCAAAGGCTCCCGACTGCTTTTCCGTCGCCCCACAGCCCAGCCCCAGGACCCAGTTGCCCACCCACTCCTGCCTCTGGGGTTGCCATGTCGGGCACTACAACATCTGGCACCAGTGGCAACCCCCGGCCAAGGAGGCAGAGGGGCACCAGCTTCAGTGCCAGGGAAGTTGGTGTCCTGGTGGAGGATGCCCCTGGTGGCTGGGGGGTGGGGGTGGTGGGAGACATGGGTTGGACATGGGTGGGGGCCTGCTGGCAGGTGCCCCACAGCGCTGGGGGGTGGGGGTGGTAGGAGACATGAGTGGGGGCCTGGTGGAGGGTGCCCCTGGTGGCTGGGGGGTGGTGGTGGTGGTAGACATGAGTGGGGGCCTGGTGGAGGCTGCCCCTGCACTGCTGGGGGGTGGGGGTGGTGGGAGACATGGGTGGGGGCCTGGTGGAGGCTGCCCCTGCACTGCTGGGGGATGGGGGTGGTGGGAGACATGGGTGGGTGCCTGGTGGAGGGTGCCCCTGCACTGCTGGGGGGTGGGGGGTGGGATACATGGGTGGGGGCCTGGTGGAGGGTGCCCCTGTTGGCTGGGGGGTGGGGGTGGTGGTAGACATGAGTGGGGGCCTGGTGGAGGCTGCCCCTGCCCTGCCGGGGGGTGGGGGTGGTGGGAGACATGAGTGGGGGCCTGGTGGAGGGTGCCCCTGGTGGCTGGGGGGTGGGGGTGGCGGGAGACATGGGTGGGGGCCTGGTGGAGGGTGCCCCTGGTGGCGGGGGGGTGGGGGTGGTGGTATACATGAGTGGGGGCCTGGTGGAGGCTGCCCCTGCACTGCTGGGGGGTGGGGGTGGTGGGAGACATGGGTGGGGGCCTGGTGGAGGCTGCCCCTGCACTGCTGGGGGGTGGGGGTGGTGGGAGACATGGGTGGGTGCCTGGTGGAGGGTGCCCCTTCACTGCTGGGGGGTGGGGGTGGTGGGATACATGGGTGGGGGCCTGGTGGAGGGTGCCCCTGGTGGCTGGGGGGTGGGGGTGGTGGTAGACATGAGTGGGTGCCTTGTGGAGGCTGCCCCTGCACTGCTGGGGGGTGGGGGTGATAGGGGACATGAGTGGGGGCCTGGTGGAGGGTGCCCCTGCACTGCTGGGGGGTGGGGGTGATAGGGGACATGGGTGGGGGCCTGGTGGAGGGTGCCCCTGCACTGCTGGGGGGTGGGGGTGGTGGGAGACATGGGTGGGGGCCTGGTGGAGGGTGCCCCCGGATGCTGGGGGGTGGGGGTGGTGGGAGACATGAGTGGGGGCCTGGTGGAGGGTGCCCCTGGTGGCTGGGGGGTGGGGGTGATAGGGGACATGAGTGGGGGCCTGGTGGAGGGTGACCCTGCAGTGCTGGGGGGTGGGGGTGGTGGGAGACATCGATGGGGGCCTGGTGGAGGGTGCCCCTGGTGGCGGGGGGGTGGGGGTGGTGAGAGACATGGATGGGGGCCTTGTGAAGGGTGCCCCTGGTGGCGGGGGGGTGGGGGTGATAGGGGACATGAGTGGGGGCCTGGTGGAGGGTGCCCCTGCACTGCTGGGGGGTGGGGGTGATGGGAGACATGGATGGGGGCCTGGTGGAGGGTGCCCCTGGTGGCGGGGGGGTGGGGGTGATAGGGGACATGAGTGGGGGCCTGGCGGAGGGTGCCCCTGCACTGCTGGGGGGTGGGGGTGGTGGGAGACATGGATGGGGGCCTGGTGGAGGGTGCCCCTGGTGGCGGGGGGGTGGGGGTGATAGGGGACATGAGTGGGGTCCTGGTGGAGGCTGCCCCTGCACTGCTGGGGGGTGGGGGTGGTGGGAGACATGAGTGGGGGCCTGGTGGAGGGTGCCCCTGGTGGCTGGGGGGTGGGGGTGGTGGGAGACATGGGTGGGGGCCTGGTGGAGGGTGCCCCTGGATGCTGGGGGGTGGGGGTGGTGGGAGACATGAGTGGGGGCCTGGTGGAGGGTGCCCCTGGTGGCGGGGGGTGGGGGTGGTGGGAGACATGGGTGGGAGCCCGATGGAGGGTGCCCCTGGATGCTGGGGGGTGGGGGTGGTGGGAGACATGAGTGGGGGCCTGGTGGAGGCTGCCCCTGCACTGCTGGGGGTGGGGGTGTTGGGAGACATGGATGGGGGCCTGGTGGAGGGTGCCCCTGGTGGCGGGGGGGTGGGGGTGATAGGGGACATGAGTGGGGGCCTGGTGGAGGGTGCCCCTGCACTGCTGGGGGGTGGGGGTGGTGGGAGACATGGATGGGGGCCTGGTGGAGGGTGCCCCTGGTGGCGGGGGGGTGGGGGTGATAGGGGACATGAGTGGGGTCCTGGTGGAGGCTGCCCCTGCACTGCTGGGGGGTGGGGGTTGTGGGAGACATGAGTGGGGGCCTGGTGGAGGGTGCCCCTGGTGGCTGGGGGGTGGGGGTGGTGGGAGACATGGGTGGGGGCCTGGTGGAGGGTGCCCCTGGATGCTGGGGGGTGGGGGTGGTGGGAGACATGAGTGGGGGCCTGGTGGAGGGTGCCCCTGGTGGCGGGGGGGGTGGGGATGGTGGGAGACATGGGTGGGAGCCCGGTGGAGGGTGCCCCTGGATGCTGGGGGGTGGGGGTGGTGGGAGACATGAGTGGGGGCCTGTTGGAGGCTGCCCCTGCACTGCTGGGGGGTGGGGGTGTTGGGAGACATGGGTGGGGGCCTGGTGGAGGCTGCCCCTGCACTGCTGGGGGGTGGGGGTGCAGGGGGACATGAGCAGGTGTGCAGGGTAGTCCCCTGTTTTGTGGGCTGCCTGCAGGGGCCGTGGAGGGTGTACAGGGAACACCTGTGAGGACCCACCCAGCCTAATTGCGTGTGATTATTCCCGCACACCCCTGTAATACACGTACCTGGCCAAATCGCATGTGAGAATTCCCACGCACCCCTGTAATACACGTACCCAGCCGAATCGCGTGTAGAACTTCCTGTGTACCCCTGTAATACACGTACCCCGCCAAATCGCGTGTGATAATTCCCGCGTACCCCTGTAATACACGTACCCTGGCCAATCGCGTGTAGAACTTCCCACGCACCCCTGTAATACACGTACCAAGCCAAATCGCGTGTGATAATTCCCGCGCACCCCTGTAATACACGTACCTGGCCAAATCGCATGTGAGAATTCCCGCGCACCCCTGTAATACACGTACCCAGCCGAATCGCGTGTAGAACTTCCCGTGTACCCCTGTAATACATGTACCCAGCCAAATCGCGTGTGATAATTCCTGCGTACCCCTGTGATACACGTGCCCTGGCTAATCGCGTGTAAAACTTCACGCGTACCCCTGTAATACACGTACCCTGGCTAATCGCGTGTATAACTTCACGCGTACCCCTTATATGCACGTTACCCGCTTTGCGTTCCTTGTTTGGCAGCCCTGTAGACTGGTCCAGGGTTAGCGCAGCCCTTTGCGATGATTTAGCGATTTTGATGGCATTTCCTTGCGCGAGGGCGTTCTTGGGGGCGTTACTGGCGCTGCTGCAGGGTCGCTGCGATACTCTGCGCCACGGCTGGTTTGGGAGCCTAAAATCCATGAATACGCTGTGCGCGGAAATCGGTTTTAGCGCACGTGCCTGGCGCAGACAATCGCACGCGGACACTCTGCGCCAGCCGCTTGCGACACTTTTCTGCGAAATTCTATGAATTACCCTGTTAGTGAATTAAAATCATTTTGGCATTTTTCCCATTCATTGCAATCACATTCAAAAGTATTTTTGCCTGTTTTAAAATCATACCTGTTTTCTCTAAGCTTGCTGGGGGAACTGGGATTGAACTCCATTATTGATTGTATTCTTGAAACCTGTGTGCCCTCATTTCTATCTCTTCATATTGCATAGAGGGGGAGTGAGTAGTCACAGGGGAAAAAGTGATCACATTATCTTTTGATTGAAATCATATCAAGTAATTTCTGTGTTGCATTCTTTCCCATCTTGCATTTCCTTGAATCATATAAGGATACTTTGCTACAGTATCCTTCCTATTACTACTCCTAAGTGATTAAAGAGATTGTTGGTTTTGTAATATTACCCATTGTTGATTACCGTCCATCATCATAAGTATACTATTCAGATATTATTTTGTTCATAAAAGTGTGATGTATATATTGTTTAATTCTTTAAATAAACCTTTTAATTTGCAAAACAAATCTACTTCTTGGCTCAGTGAGGTCAGGGGGATTCAAAGAGAGGGGCGTTATATAAGGGTTCATCATCCAGATTTAAAGAACTTTGACATACAAATATATAAATAAGGGCTTCCATTGGGCATCCCATCCTAAGCATTGACTTAGTTGGAGTACTGGATTGAAGTCACTTACAAAATCACATTGCCAAATGCCATTAAGACCTTGCTGTCCAGGTGAGGAATGGACACATAGTTACTCACATACAAGTGAACCTTCCAAATGGATTCCTCGTTACAAGGTTGGCGGTATAGGCAGAATCTGGCGATAATTCTGTTACCGCCACTTTTCCAACATCAACATATTATGACATTTGGCAGATTTACCACCGGTGGAATTACCAAGTGGTATATCCACTGATTCTTGGAGGAAAAGCTTGTTGCTAGAGGTAAATCCTCCACTTTTTGTCAAAAACTGTGTACTTTTACCACTCAGTAATTACGCCAGGGGTAAATCTGCTAAAAGTCCTCAGTGGAGGACTATGGTCTCCTATAAGTGGAGATTTACACCACCTACCACCACTCATAATCCTGGGGTACCAAGCAGTGGTAGCAGTAATTGCATCTGGCAGTATTTGGATGGATTTCCTGCCAAATTACCACCAAACAAGTACTGAGGCCCTTAATGTGGCACACCTCTTGGTCTCTACTCACATCGGGATAATGACGAAAAGGTCCATGCATTATTAAAATTTGGCTCATAATTGTGAACTGCTATGTATATTTTACTTTTGTTCACAAACCAAGCACTACCTGTGAGCAGCAATAGTGCATTTAATGCTCATTGTAATGTAATCTCAGTTTTTAGATTCATTAGCACCCTCTGCGGGTATGCCAACCAATCAGGTAGCTCAAAGCCAGGCTGAATCTAACGGCCCAATTCAAGGGTCCGAGCAACCCGAGCAGTGGAGGCACCCGCCGGCCATCTTCCCTCCCTTACCACACTCTCCTTTAACTCTTCCAGTCTCTGTTCCTCACCACCCCCATTTACCAGTGGCAGGGCTGCGGCACCACGGACCTCACCCGACTCAGCCAATGGCCGCCATGGAAATCGAAGAGGGGCTCTGCATCTAAGCACCGACTTCCAGTTCCATAGCGGTCATCTTAGATGAGGAATAGATCCTTTGTATGAAACAGTAGGTTTTGCGCTCACCGCGACCCGTTGATTCATTGCTGTTGGTACCCCGAGGGTTAGCCTCCAAGTGCTAATAGTAATAAGCACCCATTCTGTGGATTCACCGGCCTGGTAACTTGGGCTCTGGGTCATTACCGGCCGGTGAAGCACCCATAACAGGTGTTTATTGCCATAGTATCATTGGTCAGAACTGCCAGCGGCACATAGTGTACCACAAAAGTTGTAAACACAATCTGCACCTTGATCCAGCCAAATATTCAATATTTAGAATAAATACTAAAAAAGGTGCTTCTCTACATCCCTATCCTGAGTGACCAGATAACTACTTGATACCAGGATGCTGAAATCCCATGCTGTCCCATTACATGCGCAAGCAATCTATCGAACACTACATGCACTCTCCATTTTGGCTTTCGTGTTATACTCTCTGAAGTAAAAACACCTAACATGCAAAGGGAAAACCAGGACTGGATACACTACTCCTACCTGACCTGGGATGAATTGAGACCCCAGCTAGTGCAGCATGCAACTGTCTATACTTACACACTTTCAGAAGCTGTGTTCCTTGCTGTATCTACTCAGCAAAGCCCTGGTGATGGCATCACATAACCTGGATATAATGTTGTGGTAGCTACAGGAAAGTACATTAGATCCGGGATGTACTCACATCGCCTCTGGAATGAGAGAAGAGACAGATTAAGCTCTTCACATGTACCATGGTCTATTCGCCAAGAGTGAAATATCACTCGCTAATGTATATGTATGTATAGTGCATACTTTGGGGACTGGCCTAGCATATCACGCTGCAGGCACTTTCCTCAGTGAGATAACAGAATATGCAAAGTGGCCATTTTGTGTAGACAATCAGACAAAGAAGAGTCAAAGCATTAACAATGCTTATGACCGCATCCATGGTGGCCACAATAACTATTTATGCAATTGGACTGTGCACTTAAAGTGTAAGGTGAAAGTGACTATGAATAGTGCAATTCCCCCCGCCCCCTTTTGCACGTGCAGGACCTGAACGATGTGTCTATTCTCTGCCTCATAAGTGAGGTTTATTTGTATGTTATTGAGCTATATAAAGCACTTTCCCCATAGCACTGTACAGTGGTAACAGTAACTTAGTGCAATTACAGCGAGAGGTAGATAGGTAAATCCGTGCAACGGAGTAGTTAAAGGGAATGGAGCGAAACTTGGAAAAAGAAGAAAAAGGAATTGAGAATAGAGAGTGCGGGTAAGAGAGACAAATGAGAGTAAGGATTATAGAGAGGGGCGAAGTCATAGAGGCATTTAAAGACAATGCATAGAAAATGAAAAGAGAGATGGGAGTCAAAGGGGAGAAATGAGACAGAAAGAAGGGAGGGTGTGATAGAGGAGTGCTTTGCTAATTAGAAAGGGAGATGTTTAGCTGAGTTGTAAAGATAGCAAAGTAGGGCAAGGTGGGACCGGGGTAGGCCGACTAAAAGAGAGGAACAGTAGGCATGGCGAGAGAAGATAAGAGAGGCTATAAGAAGCTTGGTACCACGAAAGCAGAGGAACTAGTAAACACAGCGAACATTGTATGGGTCGAAATGACAACTGCAGCTGGTGTTAGAATTGAAAAGACAGAACGAAACAGAGGATTCAAAGATGACACCAAGGTTTCAAGCTGGGGGAGAGGGATGGGTGAAAGCCAGACTGATAGAGAGGAGGAAATATACAGTCCTGAGTAAGAGACACAGTGACTTTGTTATCGCTTACGCTTTCAAGAAGTTTAGACAAGAATTGGAAAAGTGAAGTAGGTCTGAAATTAGAAGGGAGTGTAAGATCGAGGGAGGGTTTTTTGAGAATAGGAATGATAGTCGTATGTTTGAATGAGGCAGTAAAAAAAGAGGAGGAGAGAGAATGAAGAGGCACGTCAGATAAGATAGAAAAGAAGGATGATGACAGGAATTAGAGATGATGAAAGAGCGTCAAGTGGGGAGGAAGTTGGGTGAGCACAAGAAAGGAGGGAGTCGATTACGGGGATAAAGGAAGAGAGGAGATGGGTAGGGTGGGACTGGGAAGGGTAAGTAGAAAGCGCAGCAGGTGGTGAAAAGGAGGAGCGAACTGAGGAAACGGTGGTGGTGAAGAAGTCAGCAAGGTCTGATGAGAAAAGAGGTAAGGAAAGAGGTGTGCAAGAGGACGGGAAAGAGGATGTGATTTAGGAGTTGGAAAAGACATTGAGGTGGGGAGAGAGGGGTAGTGCGAGTTCAGAGAAAACACCTCTCCCAGCACAGAGTAACATAGAATTTTAGGATGAGGGAAAAGGAGTGAGAGGAGAAAGATCATTCTGGGAGTGAGGGGCAGTGCAGGGGCTGTCATTCAAGTATGTAGCATGCTTTTGTCTGTGTGCAGAACCTGTAGTCAAGCGTGTCTGGCGTGTGTACCATATGTACACTGCCTGACAATCACATGACAAGCTCAGTCATTTGCCTCTTATGTGTATTCAGTATGAGCCAACGTCCACATTGCTCTATCACCTCTTCCTTATCAGGAATGGGTGTTTTTCAAATGTGTCTAATGCCATATTTTCAGTATCTTTGAGCCATGAGAATCTGCTCTTCTGTGCTGTCAATCAGAAGTGCCTGTCTTAAGTCCCTAATGTGCCAGGGCTGTTAGTCATAAGTGACTGTCATCTGCCTCCTATGTGCAGGTGCTGTCACTCAAAAGAATATGAGTGTCTCATATTATTATCCTCTCCAAAGAAGGCCTTCATGATACTAGACCTTTTCTAGTCTAATTTAAAAAAAATGTACGATGCAATTATTTGTAGTTGTGTTTTTCCCGTTCGTTCGTTCGTTCGTTCGTTCGTTCGTTCATTCATTTATTTACTAGTGTGAATACCTGTGTACAAGGCCAATGAGGAGAGGAGAGACATTTTCAGAGTGTTCTATTCCTAAGGCAACAGCTCCCTCTAATGGTGACAACCGGGGAAGTGGGCAGTCTCTAATCCGCATTACTGCATCGGACAAACATACATCTCGCCTTTTATTACATTATATGATTGTTATGGTTGTCTAGATTGTGCCAGAACGTTTATCTATTTTCGAAAAAGTTGTTGCTTTGGGTCTTTGTGGAGTGTAGCACACAACACAAATAGTTATTTATAACTAATAGGGGGCATAGGAAGGGGCTCCCAAAAATGTTTTAGTTGAAGGCCGGCACTTTGTGATTCCATGCACTTTTAGGTGCCAACATGACTGCTGTTGACTTCCAATAGATTGGACATGCACTCAAACAAATGCCCCAGTCCAGCCACAGCAATTAGAAAAAAAAGATGCAACGTTACAAAGCAACTGCAATCAGTTTACTTTGCAAATGCAATTCCTGCAACCAAGCTGTGCAATGCGAAGACATTACGTTAATCATTGGCTCTGCCTTCTTTAGCTGTTTGACATTCACTGATTCCGTGTCTTGTGTGTATCTGTCAATGATACATTTTAGTGTGTAACCATTTTCCCGGGCACATACAGGGTCCTGTGTGTCCCCAGCCAGGGCTGCAGCAGAAGCGGGCATCAGATCGCCAATCAAGTGGGATTGACGACCTACGCTCAAACATGGATATAGCACCCCTCGGATTTTAATATGAAACCCTAAAAATTGAAGTGTAGGTTGAGATACGTCATGCTTTGGACCCCTTGCCTGCCTTTTTACCTGCAGGGCCTGCGCCTCAACTCACCCCATTCAGATCAGGTGATTGGGTGAGACTGGTGAGAGCTCTTGAATGTTGCGTGCTGGGAGCTAAGTCCCCTCTGGCCTTGGGGTGGGTTTTGTGCCATGAAGATAACGGATGGGAGAGGAGCGGCCAGAAGTGTGAGCTTCTAGCAATTACGTTTTTGGGAGTATGTTTTGATAAAAGAGCAAAGTGAGCCGATGGAACAGATAAAAAGACTAAAACGGATAGTGTAACTAAAATGAACAGACTGAGCGAAACGGATAGAGTAAGTGAAATTAATGGAATAGATCAAACAGGTAGAGCAAATGGAAAAGATCAAGTAGATGAAAAGGATAGAGTAGATGAAACGGATAGAGTAAATGAAATGGGTAGTTTGATCGGATAGAGTGGATGGATCAGATAGAGTAGATAAAATGGATGGAGTGGATGGAACGGATGGAATAGATGGAACGGATAGAGTGGATGGAACGGATGGAGTGGATGGAATGGATGGAGTGGATGGAACACACGGAGTAGAAAGAACAGACGGAGTGGATGCAGTGCATGGAATTTATAAAATGGATGGAACGAATGAAGTGGATGGAACAGATGAAGGGATAGAACTGATGCAAATGATGAAATTGATGGAGTGAATGGATAGAGTGGATAGAACGGACAGAATGGATAGAACGGACAGAGTGGATGGAACAGACAGAATGGATGGAACAGATTTGATGGAGTGAATGGAACAAATGTAACGGTTGGAATGGATGCAACGGATGGAACGAATGGAGTAGATGGAACGGATGGAATGAATGGAACGGATGGATTGGATGGAACGAATGCAACAGAGGGAATGAATGGAACAGATGAAGTGGATGTAACGGATGAAGTGGATCGAACAGATGTAGTGGACGGCACGGACATAGCGGATGGAATGGACGAAGCGGACGAATGGACGATGTGTTCATAAAGGATGAAGTGTTCAGAACGGACAAAGTGTTCGGAACGGACAAAGTGTTTGGAATGGATGAAGTGGATAGAACGGATGAAGTGGATAGAACGGATGAATAGAATGGATTAGGCTCGTTGGAGTGGATGGAAAAGAATGGAATGGAGTGAATGGAGTTGATGTAGTGGATGCAAATGAAGGAAAAACAATAGAAAGGATGGAATGGATGGAGTTAATGGAATGAATGGAATGGTTGGAGTGGATGGAACGGATGGAACGAATGGAGAAGATGGAACGGATGGAATGAATGGAAACGGATGGAATGGATGGAACGAATGGAATGGATGAAGTGGATGGAACGGATGAAGTGGATAGAATCAGATGAAGTGGATGGAATGGATGAAGTGGATGGAAGGACTGGAAGGATGGATGAAATAGATTGATGAAGTGGATGGACTGGATGGAGTGGGAGAGTGGTTGGATATGAGTGGATGGAGTGGATGAACGGATGGAGTGGACAGAGTGGAGGAACGGATGGAGTGGATGGAACACATGGAACGGATGGAATGGATGGAATGGATAGAGTGGATAGAATGAACAGAGTGGCTAGAATGGACGTAGTAGTTAGAATAGACAGAGTGGATAGAGTGGATGGAGTGGATGCAGTGAATGGAATGGATGAAGTGGATGGAACGGATGAAACGGATGGAACGGATGAAGCAGATGGAAAGGGTGAAGCAGATGGAACGGATGAAGTGGATGGAACGGATGAAGGGATAGTAGAGATGGAAAGTATGGAATTGATGAAGCAAATGGATGGAGTAGATAGAACGAACAGAGCGGATGGAACGGACGAAGTGGATGGAACGGACAGAGTGGATGGAATGGATAGAGTGGATGGAACGGATGGAGTGGATGGAACGGATAGAGTGGATCGAACGGACGGAGTAGATAGAATGGATGGAGTAGATAGAACGGACGAAGTGGATGGCACAGACGAAGTGGATGGCACGGACGAAGTAGATGGAACGGATGAAGTGGATGGAACAGATGAAGTGGATGGAACGGATGAAGTGGATGGAATGGATGAATAGAACAGATTAGACTTGATGGAGTATATGGAAAAGATAGAATAGACGAATGATGGAGTGATGAATAGATAGATATTGATGGAATAGATAGAACCGATGAATAGATAGAATGTTTGGAGTGCATGCAAAGGATGGAGTGGATGGAAAGGATGGAGTGGATGGAATGGATGGAACAGAAGAAGTAGTTGGAACGGATGACGTGGATGAAACAGATGAAGTGCATGGAACAGAGGAAGTAGTTGGAACAGATGAAGTAGTTGGAATGGATGAAGTAGTTCGAATGGATGAAGTAGTTGGAACAGATGAACTGGATGGAACGGATGAAGTGGATGGAACCAATGAAGTAGTTGGAACGGATGAAGTGAATAAGACGGATTAAGTTGATGGAACAGATGAAGCGGATGGAATGGATGAATTGGATGGAATGGATGAAGTGGATGGAAAGACGAAAGGACAGAGGAAATGGATAGATGGAGTGATGGAGTAGATGAGTGGATAGATATGAGCAGATAGAGTGGATGGAATGGATGGAGAGGATGGAACAGATGGGGTAGATGGAACAGATGGGGTGGATGGAACGGATGGGGTGGATAGAGCGGATGGAACACACGGAACTGATGGAGTAGATAGAACAGATAGAGTGGAAAGAATGAACAGAGTAGATAGAACAGACAGAGTGAATTGAGTAGAATGAGTGGATACAATGAATGGAATGAATGCAGTGGATAGAACGGATGAAGCGGATGGAACGGATGAAGCGGGTAGCACGGATGAAGCAGATGGAACGAATGAAGCGATAGAACAGATGTCCTGCTCTTGTGCTTGGTCTCAGGCGCATTACTGATAATCACCATATCACACTACCACGCTTACTCTTCCCTATACACCATCACTTAACTAGAACACAGCCATGCTATGACACATTCGGCCTAGCTGTTCTCATACTAACATGACCCCACGTACACCTCATCAGCCTAATAAAACACAGCTAGCTAAAGCACATACCGACTAGCTTAGGCGTCTCCTCATGCCTAACGCAGCCAGATTCTCAGTCTGGGTGTCCACCCTCCAGACTGATCACATTCCAACTGATTTCCTCAGCACCACACCTTCCGCTATAAAGCAGCTATCATGCAACAACCACACCAGCTGCGCACATATTCGGTGCGCCCACGCACCATATGACATACTCTCTCTCTACTGACTCGAACTGCGGTTCCCAAGGGCGTTCAACCTACCAGCACTTTGAGGTCATACCAATAATACATAAGGTGCTATAAAAATGCCAAGTAACATAACATAACATAAGGAAATCATTATGATGGCGAATATTGTGCAAGGTAAGGGTCTGAAGTAAGAGGGGTAGAACCTCCACGAGAGTGAGCAGGAAATAGGTAAACTAGCAGATATCTATGAGCCTGTCCATACAGTGAGGCGCTATGTGTAACAGAGGAAACCAGCAGATATCTATGAGGCACTATGTGTAATAGAGGAAACCAGCAGATATCTATCAGTCTGTCCATATAGTGAGGCACTATGTGTAATAGAGGAAACCAGCAGATATCCATAGGCCTGTCCATACAGTGAGGCACTATGTGTAATAGAGGAAATCAGCAGATATCTATAGCCCTGTCTATACAGTGAGGAACTATGTGTAATAGAGGAAACCAGAAGATATCTATAGGCCTATCCATACAGTGAGGCACTATGTGTAATAAAGGAAACCAGCAGATATCTATAGGCCTGTCTATGCAGTGAGGAACTATGTGTAATAGAGTAAACCAGAAGATATCTATGAGGCACTATGTGTAATAGAGGAAACCAGCAGGTATATATAGGCCTGTCCACACATTGAGGCACTATGTGTAATAGAGGAAACCAGAAGATATATATCGGCCTGTACATACAGTGCGGCTCTATGTGTAACAGAGTAAAACAGAAGATATCTATAGGCCTGTCCACGCTATGTGCAATAGAGGAAACCAGCAGATATCTATAGACCTGTCCATACAGTGAGGTGCTATGTGTGCCTGAAACCTGCCCCAGTGGGTCAGAGCGCTTCATAAAACATGCCCATTCAATTCGTGCTTGGCCTTTCTGCAGAGGCAGGCAACATGGGCCCATGTTATGCCAATGATGGCAAGATGCTGTGGCAACATGATAAGGAAAATGACACATGTATCTGGCCCCTGCTGATGGCCGCAGCCACATTCAAACTACCCCAATGATGCAGAAACCAGTTCATCTTATGCTGCAAATTAGAGCAATTTGGGCAAGAATAGCAGGACAAATGGACCCCACCACACCGGCCCTGTTTAAGAGGGACAATGCGCAGATGTATAAATCTTTATATGATCCAATGACTAGTTCGAGATTATGAAATACGACTGAACTTTCTTCAAAACACTAACATTGTTTACCTTTATGAAGGAAATCACAGAAAATGCTTGTGTGCAACTTCACCTCTGCAGACTGTGCACTGTTGCCCAGCATTATTTATTTATTTAGTTTTACATTTTTTAAGAGCGCTTATCCTGGGGTCATCCAGGCGCTCGTTACTGAGGAAAGGGTCAGGGGAGGTACATGTGGCATCTTAAATATTGCCAGAACATTCGTTTGGGTCAACCCTTTGAGACAGGAAACCTAGATACACAATTCTCACTCTCCGAAATTGAGGGATCTGTTTTGAAGTTGATTTGGGTAGAATCGCGCCTCAAGGGTGTCCAAAGCAACACTCATTGACATTGCCTAGGAAGGGGGCAAGGTCAGCCAAGGTTGGTACATTTGCCCATCAGTATCTGGGGTAGCAAATGATTGCAACTCAAGCATACTCCTGAGCTCAGGTGGTACTAATGGAACTGGCAGAACCTGGGGAGAGAGGGATGGCTAGCACGCTGTAGGAAAAGCTGGACAACTGTGATGCTACACCAGGGAGGCAAGAGATCAGGGTGTCCTGGAGAGCGGGATAACAATGTGTGGGAGGAATGGGCGGCTGCCACGAATGACTCTGCTGTGAGGGAGGAGTGCACTGAAAGTGATGAGTCAGTTACCGGGTTTTCACACCTAGAACCAGAAGAGTATCTCCAGAATGGGCGAGGAACTAGCTAATGGTTTGTATAAAGCTTCAGAACATTAAAGGAGAAGTTTGCATTGGACCCAACAGATACAGACCAGTAGATACTTACAGTTGAGGCACGAGATGACTTCACAGTTGGGTCTTGGACTGGATATTCCACTGCCTCCTCTGTTGAACTGACAATTCCAGATGTTCGAATCCTGGCCAAGCAGTTGATGCACTTTATGA
Organism: Ambystoma mexicanum; assembly: GCF_040938575.1. Classification (NCBI taxonomy): domain Eukaryota; kingdom Metazoa; phylum Chordata; class Amphibia; order Caudata; family Ambystomatidae; genus Ambystoma; species Ambystoma mexicanum. The sequence continues at coordinate 167,506,287 of NC_090923.1, read as the reverse complement.
CACCTTAGTCGTTTTGGCTGCATCGCCCTCAGAAAACATGAATCCAAAAATAGGGCAGGGAGACAGGTGGGTTCTTCAAAGTTGATTCGAAGGGCAGGCTTCAGTCACCACGAAATATCTCATCTAATTATAGATTTCAATAAATATATACAATGTAACTATTCAAATAAAGTGTATTGCTTTCAGATGCCATAGGATAACAGGGAAGAGCCGGGACAGTGCAGTCAGGTCTATGACGAATTCCTCCACATATCAAGAATTTCTAGATAGGGACTGGGGAAACTCTGAAATGTGGTAGGCAAGACGGTCCAATGCACCCCCAAACTGATTCTAGTAGGAATATGGAGAGTCAGAGAGACCCTGACACATACTAAGGGCCTTATTCACACAAGGCGTTTATAATGGCACAATCCAATTGAAAACTGCTCTATGGCTTTTATCAATGTTGGCCTCGCCAGAGCTCATGAGATACTGCAATTCATTGGGTAAAGGTCAATACCCTGGAGCTCCCTGGGTGGAGGGAAGGCATTTGAAGAAATGTTGCAATAAGAAAAGATTGTGTTCCAAAACAAAGGGTGCAAGCCACAAAAACAAAGTGGCGGTACTTTGGTATTGAACGTATTCACCCAGAGGGAAGGAGGGGGGTGGGCTTGCAGAGATGACACGATAAAAAGAAAAAAGACTGACGAGGAAAGTGCTTGTGCACTTACAAGAATTGCACACGTTTACAGAATGGGATGCTGGTTGTTATTCTTAACTGCATTAAGGGTAGTTACTGTTGCAATGACCTATTGTACCTGTCGATGTGCTACTATGGAGTCTTTGTTAAAAATCTAATGACTATTTTATTTAAAAAGGGGGAAACAAATCCACCATTAGCAAGTGATACAACCTTGTTCTAGCCAACCTGAAGGAAGGCTGTACTACCATAAAACTAAAAGTGGTGATAAACAAACTTTGAAAATAGCACAGAAATAATATGGATATAAGGTGATAAAGTGGTTCATAAAGACAGGTCCAGTCAAACCCATTATGCCAGCATGATCAACGAATCGTCCTCCAACTTGATATTGAAAATGTGCCATTGACCATGGTTGCAGGGCCTCGAAAGACATTCCAGTGACTATCGGAAGAATTTCAACACAAACATGTGTGAGGCCACAACCAACAATTCTATATATATATATATATATATTTTCAAATAACCAAAAGTCCTGATCCGAGATGGACCAGGAAGTAGTCGACGGAATGCACTCCAAAGAACAGCAGTGTTAGCTTCAGTGACTTGCTGCAAAGAGGCACGCACACAAAGTTGTATCCAGACTGACAATCCTTTATTTTATCAGCTCAGTATGGCAAAGAAAAATGTTCAGAAAAAACGACGCTTTTCACGGTGCACAGACCGCTTGTTCACGTTTGAAAGTGCAGACATAGTCAAGGTGATTGTTTTAAAGCACATTAGTCTCTATCCCCCTCACTCTAGATAGAGTGTCTCCTATGGAAGTCCCCATACCTATCTGATTACACCATGGCAGACATTTTAACACATGCAAGAGATAGCATTATTGCTTTAAGCCATTGAAAGGAAAATGTTACATACATGCTGCTTTTCTATTAAAACAGTCAACATTTTAACTTGAAAAGTTCAAGGTGTACAGATATATGTATGAAAATAATTGCATAATGCAAAACATTTATCCAGTCAAAAACTGTGTATGGCTTTGCTTTTATAAACAATGCATACGTACCCTCTACATCAGTATACCGAAACCTCTTGCATTGAGCAGGTGTTATAACTACCTGGGAACTCTATATTGAAGTATCCCTAATTGATGTTGTTTCTTATAACAAATAGCACCTCCATGCGGAAGAAACGTTGTTATGGTGCTGCCTACTATGATGGCTGCCATACATGAAAATGAAGCGCTATAATAGCCTATGAATGTGTCATTTGATAATGTTACTGTTGCCACATATATGAGATCCAAGGATTATTGCACACCTCAATGAATAAAGTGCATGGTGCTGGTGCAAAACTGCACTGTAAACAGAACTAACTGGTGCAAATATGCAAAACAGTATTTAACTCGAATGTGTTCCACTCGAGTAAGTTTACAAATCAATAAAGTGCTTAGTGCCTGTAAACTTTTGTTGTAAACATTTGACTTGTGCAAACAGAAAAACAATAACAAGTATGTCCATATGATACTGCTCTAGATGTCACAAGAGCGGAAATTCAAATATTAAAACAAGTGTGCAAATTGGCGTCTCTAATCTACTAGGAACTCTCTAACATATGTAACATTCCTATAGTATGGCGCCTGATGTACAGTCCTTAAAAGGTATAAAACTTGAGCAGTTTGTTAAAATCGACAGCACAATAATACAACGTTAAGAACCTCAGAAGGAAGCCTATTAATGTTGTAGAATCTAAGGGAAGATGATAAGGGCCAAGGAATAGGGGGGATTTAAAAAGGGGACTGATGTATCTGTCACAATATATCTATGTGCTTTTCTGCACTAACAAGGAAACATGATTAGACATTCAAAATTAGTCAAGAAAACAAATTCCCATATGTCAAAAAGTTCTAAAAGCTAAGCAGGTTATTATCCTCTAGTATGACAGGGGTATAACAATAATTAACATAAAATAATCACTATAAACCAATCTAAAGCGTGAATGATAAAAGTTACCCCAATATATAAACATTGCGAGCTCTGGCCAACCCTCAATGCGAGAAAACCCATATGACCCAGAGTAAGAGACTATGCCATAGATAAAAAGAGAGAGAAAGTGAAGAAGAAGGAGTATTGCCAATAATAATGAATCTTAGAATATTGAAAATTTAAAGAAAATGTCCATAAACTAGAAAGAAAAGAAAACGAAAATACCTTACAATACATAAATGAAGAAATGCATTCCCCAGACTGCAAGAACAAAGCTTCAAATAGAGTCGATATGTGCAGCTGTTAGCATAGAGAACAAATGGCAATGGAAAATATTGCATCTCATGGAGAGAAGAACATCTATATTTTCAGGATAGGTCTTAAGAATAAAAACGTTCATCATGTTTAAGTCCCTAAAAAAGTATAGAGTTCTTCATCTAAATTGTGGCCTCGTGGTTTCTTCGTTTCCAGATCCAGATATATATATATATACACTTGACAAGGAGATTTATGCATTTGAGGGTGAGCAGGAACACAGCCCCACTTAAACAAACCTACTTCCCTTTAAACCCAGCTTCCCCTCTCAGGCCTATGTTTTCTAAATGTCCACCTTAACTGGGCCTACAACACTTTCATGAAAGGCATATTTCTCAAATAAGAAGATGTGTGATAATGTGTATGTTTTTAGGCAATGCAGCCAGGAATCCTGATTGGTGCTATTTTTCCCAGTCCCTTTCTCATAGGGCTATATTGAAAGAGTAAAAAGAGAGTGTACCAGACTCTCCGCCTGAGAATAACAACATGTTCTGAGGAAATAAAATAGATGGTTATTCTAGGTATTGATACTGTGCTTTTCCCCTTAAATCAAGTTCCAACTACACTATACACTGCAAGTGATTATTAACTATAAAGGCTGTCCAATTTTCAGTGTTAGTAACATTCATGAATTTTTTTTTTAAGGTTCTTTTGCTGAGAATACACATCCGTTTTCCTTTCAAAGTGGCATTCCTTCTCAGACAGGTTTTCCACAGAATAAAATAATCTGTTTCTTTAGTGAGCACCAGTGAGATCCACTGATTGGATAATACTATTGCTGAACGTTAATATTTGGTACAGTTTTCAGAATTGAAACGATAACAAATGCAGCTGTAGATCCTGTAGCCTTCCCTTAGGCACCGTAAAGACCTATCCACACCCCTCCCACCTCGCCCATGCAAACACTGTACCTTCAGTGTGATGGCGGCATTCCCACAGGACACATGTGATGACAATTTATGTGTCTAAACACCAGGCCACTGTCCATTTTGAGGGACGACTTTGTTGATGCTGCCCAATCTAATTATAACTATAAACAACAAAGCACTCCTTTGGCCCCTCCTATAAAATATCTGTGTTTTTTCTCTTGTCATGCTGCTGTCAGAATTAGCTGGCGTGACTTCAGCAAACTCTCACCTGAACATGCAAGAGAGACAGAGACATAGAGATTATGTTGAATATGGTGTCGATGTGACTCTGAACCCTGAGGTGGTATATTCCCCTTGGTTGATAATCACCCATGTACAATATTATGTTGAATATGGTGTCGATGTGACTCGGAACCCTGAGGTGGTATATTTCCCTTGGTTGATAGTCACCCATGTACAATATTATGTTGAATATGGTGTTGATCAACCTGTTCAATATTTCAGAAAAAAGGTAGTGTCTTTTTCTATAAGAGAGTGGTAACTTCCTGTTTTCAGTTGTGCCTGCCTGGGTAATGCGTGAAATGGCTGGTGGCAGTCTCAGGTCTGCTGTGAGAAGTCAGAGGGAGTGGCGTGAGGAGGGACCTGCCTAGCGTTTGTTCTTGTGACAGATGCACATGACAGGTGTTTGGGTGTGTGATGTCACTGCAGAGAATTATAATTTTGATATTTCTTGTAGTGATGTTTTAGCAGGGAGTTATAACTTTCAGAATGCAGCATATTCGCTGAAATAGTTGAATGGATCGCTCTTCAATCTCTTCACTCACTCCATTATTATCAATATCATCTTCATTGATCTTGCTCTCCTCCTTGAAACCCTACCTGCCGAAGATCCTTCTATACTTCAATTTACGGAATATGCCTAATGAATATAACCTGTATCCTGGGATGGATAATCTATGGTTCCACTCAACAATCGACAAACACACATGCATGGAAACTCTCTTGACCAGGAATCCTATGGTCCTCCCTTTATTATTTTGGCTCCCAATCCATCCCTCTCCCTCGCATTTCTCTATCACTGATCACCATGACCTTCTCCTCTAACAGTATGAGCTCCAATTGGAGTGATGGACTATCCTCTTGTGATTAGAGACTCCCGCTGATTTTCTGACACAGCTGTTCTTACCATCCTCAACCCTGCACAATTTCAAGTCCTGCTTTTCACCTCATCTTTGTACCTGTTATGAAACGAGTAAGGTCGAGGTTGGTGTTTCATGATGTGGCTCCTGTCGTAAGATGTCTGGAGAAATGTGAATGCAAGAAGTCCACCCCTGAGTGTCTCACAAGGAACAAAGAGAGACACAGCGGTCGTTTCCCTACACCACGCCTGTGACTTCCCAGATGTATGTGGTGTAGAGACAGTGCAAACACTGACAGGGGAGCCAGGTGATTTTCAGGTACTGATCCGGATGAAGGAATTGAAGTTCAATCATGCAGGTAGGTCTGAAAACTGGAGAGAAGCAGGCAAGAAGTGGCAAGGTACAGGGAGGTCGAGAAAGTAACACAGAGTATGTGGACAGGCATATACATTCAGGAAAGGCAGACAAGAAAACAATTGCCGGGCTGGGGACAGGCAGGCACTGGCAGGCAAGGCATTAGGTGGACAAGGAACCGAATAGCAGGCTGGGGACAAGCAAACACAGACATGCAAGGCATAAAGCAGACAAGGATACATTTGACAGGCTGGGGACAGGCAGGCATGGGAAAGCAAGGCACCAGGCATACAAAGAATGAAGCTGACTGGCGAAGGTAGGATATAAGGACAACAAGGGGCCATGGACAGGCAGTCTGGCTGGTTCATACAGGTAAAAGTAAAACAGGAAAGGAGAGCAACAGGAATGGGCCAGCATCGTTAATATCACAGAAGAAGGGATAAGATGCTCTGAGCATCTCTGCCCCGCAGGCATAGAACTAAGGCTGAAGTGTCCTCATGCTGATTACACAGGGAAAACCCCAAGGAAGCAGCCGGGGACTTCTGTGTAGCAAACCGTGACAAGGGGATCATCATATCCCAGTTGCGCCCATCAGCCTAAACCAGCTTCTTAAGAGTCTGGTTAAAGAGCTCCTCTAATCCATTAATTTGCAGATTATAAACAGAGGTACACAATGTTATTATCTGAAGAATCCCCTTAACCTACAATATCAATTTGGACATGAATGTGCTTCCCTGGCCTGTTAGAATCTCACGAGGAACCCCCCCCCCCTTCACCCTAGAGAGAAAGGGAATCAGATTCTTTATAATAATTTGAGAGGCGTTGCTTTTAAGGGGAAAGGCAGCTGGGTAATGGGTAGCCTAGCCATAGGCTAATATAAATAGGATGCATTTATTCCCCAACTTCTAAGGTTATAAAGGTCCCACTATGTCCATTCCGATCCTAGAGAAGGTCACCTAAATAATAGAGAGAGGTTGTAAGGGAGCTCGTGGCACTTTTTGGGCAGCTGTCTTTTGACACAAGGCAGAGGTAGCAACATCGTTTTTCATGTCCGCATGGACTCCGACCAATAGAATCAGTGAATTATCTGTCCTTGGGTTCTCGCAATTCCCAAATGCCCAGATGACAGATGTGAATGAGCCACTTGTAAAACCACTCGCTTATGACTGCGACGTACCTTGAGAGGTGTTTTAGATATATCCTTGGATGTCATATCCCCTCAATACACAATCCCATGTTTAATGTAAAAGAAAGGTCCTCCCCGTGATCTATCCTCAGCCTCTGCACCTTCTTTCTAAAAGTCTTCTGCTCCAATTGGACTATGCCATTGTGCAAGGGCTAATCAGAAATAACCTCTGCGTCTTCAGATAAAGGTCTTACTGTCTCCGGTGGATCTATGTCAGCTTCCCCAAAACCCTTTGTACCTCTCTCTGTAATATCTTGCTCCTGGTCTTCAACAGGTATTTTGATGTTGCCTCAGTAGTTCGGATCTATCACACCGCCATGACATCTAGGCCATGCTTCTAAGCCAATCCAGATTTAGAAACTAGTCTTATACACATGCCTTTTGGGGGAGATTAGGCCAGTGGGAATTATTTGATGTTCACCTGCAGCCATGGTAAAGGCAGTGCTACTATGAAGATCAAAACCGACAGATCCATCAGTAGCAACAGTTGGGTTGGAGACTTTAGGAGTAAGCTTGCAGAACTTAAGGGAGCCCCAATTTGTATCAGTTTCAGGATCCCACCACTGACACCACTGACACCATATGTGGCATGGTGGAGTAAGGAGTCGGACAAAGGGGTGGGATGTTTCAACAAGTTTTATTTTAAAAATAAAGAAAAGGTCCTACGCCTCTCTCCAAAAAAGGTTATCTCTGCCTAAACAAATATAATTTGGGTGCTCGTCGTCAGGATGTTTGTCCAAATTAAAAGTGCCTGTCCTCTGCTCAAAAACCTACTCTATCCTTACTCTAACCCTACCACTAGTCTACAAAGGGTTTCTGCATCCAAACGAAAACATTACCAGGAGAATAGCATCCTTGTCCTGGTAAACTATCTCAGTCTTTATCTCTTTCTTATCAATCTTTTGCTCTGGTTACTGATTCAACAAAGAGAGTATGGACAGGAGAAGTACTCCCTTCTTCTGACCCACCTCGCACAGGCCTTGAGATATTCTTTGATAATAGTTCTCTAAAGTATTTTCACTTCTTCACAAGAACTTCTGAAAGCTTGCTTTACAGTTCAAATAAATCTTACCTGTCTTACAATGTTATGAAGATTATCTCTAGATATCTCTTGTTGTATAGAATCCTCTTTAATCTTAGTTGAATTATCACTGTGATGAAGGAGATTCCTCCCAATACACTCTTGTTTTTTAGACCTTTGGATATCACTACTGTGATGAGGGAGATCACTCCCAAGATTATCTTGACTCTTGGTTCTCTGGGTAACACTACTGTGATGAAGAAGATTACTCCTGATTCAACTTCCACCCACCTGTCCTTTTGGTAATTACTGTGAAAAGGGAAATTTCTCCCGATGCAACTTCCACTATCCGAGTCCTCTTTTTTTATTTTTTATTTATTTATTGGCATTTTATGGTTAGTATATTACAAACCTTTTTGCCATTGCAGTTTTAGTCATACATATTCTTAGAAGAACAACAAAACATTTAAGAATAAGGAAATGTTAAGGTGACAGTTAATTAATAAAAGCATCATACGTCATTTAAGGATAGTACTAATCACTTTTTTTGTGCTCCACCTGGCAAGTCCAGAGACTGTTGGTTACTATTTTATTCTGATAACTTCTTCAGCTTCTTGCAGATTACCAATATTAGTTTGACCAGGGCTATTGTGAGTCGCAGTCGTGGGCCTCTTAATAGCTCCCTCCACCAGTCTTCAGCTGTTCGAAAGGTGTTATACATTATGAACTCTGTCATTAATCGAGATCTAATATCGTTTAAATCGCTGCAGTATAATACCAGGTGTTTCATTGTTTCTATGGTGTCATCTTAGAGGCACAATCTACAGTTTTGTTTCTCGATTACTCGCTTTGATAATATTTCCCCAGTGGGAAACAAATTCAGCCTAAACCTCAAATATTGGTCTCTAAACAGTGCATTTGGAAAGATTTCCAAATATCGAGGAATAAGGTACAGGGCTCTTCTTTCCGGGAAGGGTCTTCCATATATTTTGAGCTTTTGCCTTTCCTTTTGTGTGATGATCCAGGCATTCCTTTAGAGCTTGAGCTTGTCAGGATTCTCTATCAATGTCTGGTCAGACTCATCTAGATCGACTATTATCGTCTGGCAAATGCTCCTCCATTCTTGTGGAGTCTGGTTTAGATTTTTCATGAGCACGTCATTTAGCACTTCAAAGCCAGACTTCCTTTGTAGATCTAGGAATGTACGATAGAGCGCCAGTGATTTCCATGTTATAATGGCCTTTAGTGAGGTCAGTCCCAGTTCCATGCGCACAGCTTGTATCGGCGTACCCAGCGGTAGCCTCAGGACTTTTTTCCACAAGAGGCCCTCAATCACATTCCAACTCTCAGATTTAAATGTAAAGACAGTTTCAGCACCATAGCTAAGTATCAGGACCGCTTTCAATCTATACAACTCTAGGAGTGGAGTTATTGAGAACTCATCATAGCGTTTCAGAAGAATTCTTCCTTGGTTTGCCTTTAATAGTTTTAGCTTTTATAGCATCCAATCTTGGTTTGTCAGTCTTGCTGTCATTCAGACAGACTCCCAGATACGTAGACGCTGTGACTTGCAATATTTTTTCTCCGTTTATATGCCATACATTCGCTTTTTTGACTTTGAGCTGTTTTTATGGCTCACCAAAAGCCAGAACGCTGGATTTTGATGGATTCATTTTCAATCCATTCAGTTGAATATAGGCTTGCACGTCGTTTAATTTTCATTGAAGTCCCACCGGTGTCTGGTCCAGTAGGACTACATCGTCGGCATATATCAGACAGGCTATTTGAGTCTCACTAATTTTTTGGTGGAAATCTTCGCGTGTTTGCGAATGCTTGCTCAACATCTGAGGTGAAGAGATTGAAGAGGTCCACTTCTAATCTGCAGCCTTGTTTGAGTCCTTTATTTGTTGCTATAGATTTGGTAAGTAAGCCCTGATGATCCAAACGTATCTGAATTGAAGTGTTTGTGTACAGCTTTTGAATCACTTGACATATTGCATTCCGGCAGCCCCACTGTTTTAATATTTGCCAAAGTTTAGATCTATTGACTGAATCAAAAGCTTCACTAAGGTCGATAAAAGCCACAAAGATTTTTTTTATCTTTGCATCGTTCCGTTTCTGACTTTAATATGTTAATTATGAATAGGTTTAATGACGTGCCAATACCTTTAACAAAGCCACTTTGCCAGGGATCACGATGACCGGATTCTATACTCCGTTTGCCTAGTTGTTTCACGACAAAGGAGGCGAATACTTTACCAATTACGTTGAGTAAGGCAATGGGCCTGTAGTTCTATGATTGGGATCTAAAGCCTTTTTTGAAAGACAGTATTATAATTGCTGATTTCCAAGATTATGGTACTCCTTATTTTTGATTATCTGTGCGAATAGCAGCGTTATGATCTCGGCCCAATGCTCTAGATGTTGCTTCAGGTGAGCATTTGAGAGGCCGTCCAGACCCGGGGCTCTAGATCTGGTTAGTTTCTTTATTGCTTCTGTTACTGAATCCACATCTATTTCAAATATGTCCCAGCTAAATTGAATTTCATTCTGATCAAATATCTCAATCAGATTGGCAGCGTAGAATTTTAGGAAATAATCAGTCCACTCTGTCGCTGTGATTGAGGTCCTTATTAACGACTCTTGAGGTGTATCCATATTGTTGATCAGCGACCAAATTTCAGCAAGGTTTTTAGTTTTAATATGATGGAGCATTAGTTCCGCATCTCGTTGTACGGTCAGTTTATAATGAGTTTTTCGCCAATTCCGATATCTTTGTTTTAATTTCTTAACTTGAATTTGCTGTGTGGCTGTTTTTTCCCAATTCAATATACGCAATTCTCTGTTCATTTGTTTTTTCACCGCTGCCACTACGATATCAAAAGAGTGCCGGTGCGCCATTCTTACTTTTGGTAAGCTGCAATCTTTAATTTCAAACACTTGCAAGAGTGCTCCAAAGTCTGTCAGATTTTTAGGTGTGTTCTGGGAAGTTAGGTCACTCATCGCCTGGAGATTAATATGTAGTTGTCGTAGCTTTGGTACCGATATTTGTAGTCGATTACGTCCAGGCATCACTTCCATCTGAGCATCATGTAGATAACTTCTAGATTCTGATCGGCAATGCCAGGTCAGCTCCAAAAGATTATGGTCACTTTGTCACTTTGTAATTGTTGTATTACTTGCATAGAGGTCATACATTTTGTTACATTCTCAGAAATGAAAATGTAGTCCAAGATGTGATTGCTTTTTGCTCCCTTCCAAGTTGCTTCTCCTGGTTTATTGCCAGCTGTATTGTCAGTCAAGAAACAGATGTTTCTTTGTGTCATCGCTCTTCTCCAATGTATGGCTCTCTGTCAGGCCAGGTGTATATTAACTGGATCATCTTCAGTTTCACAGACTTCTTTGTTCCAACAGATGGCAAATCAAAATATGTGGATTCTCAAATTGTTCTCCAAACGTATCGAGGTACAATGCTATTTTGTCCAAGAAACCACTCAAAAACTTCACTGCTGGATTCCAGTAAAGATTTAGAATAATTAGAGTTAGTGGTTTATCAGCTGGACTAATCAGAATCTTTCCCACTAACCATTGAATGTGGGCATTAGGGTGATTTATTTCCAATACCTCCAAGTGTAGTGTGTTTTTAATAGCGATGAGCAGGCCCAATGCTGGTTTGCCTCGAGGCCCCTTCTCGGCTGGATTTAGAGTTACTGAATATCCATCGAGGTTTGGAGGAGATTGCAGCCATGTTTCTTGTAGGCAGATTATATCTAGATTTAGACCCTCTGCACTATCATTTGAAGTCAGGTGAGCAAAGCCTCTCGTATTCCAGCTGGCAATTTTCAAGAAAACCGTGCTGTTAACCTGTATATTCTATGTGTTGGATATTTTAGAAGCAAACATGCTTGCAAGCCATTTCCAGTTCTCTGTTGTGCCTTGTTCCAATATTTGTGGCTCTGACATAGCATCACGTGGTTTAGATGGTGAAAAACCTTGTTCTGATTTTTTTTGCAGTGATCTTTTTGAACTCTGGCGATCTCTTACCTCCATGTGATTCCATACTGTTTTTTGATGGTGATTTGCAGTGTGATTCAGTTGTGTTGCTATAGTGATTGTTTGTAGTGTGTCCTTTAGTTCTGTTAAATCAAAACCAAGTGGGCGTAATTTATACGGCTATCCTAACAGCAAATGTTTAATTAGGATGCTTTGTAGGATCACTTTATCGGTTCTCTTTTTCTTCTGGAAATTTAACAGTGGTTAGATCCTGTGATGATAGTAGCCTTAATGTTGGCAAATGATGAAACAGTCTGATAACGTCTGCACGATTTAGAGTTAAACCATTTCCTTGGAGCTGATACATTCCAACATGATTCTATGGGTCAAGTCCCTTTGTTTTGCCGTGGGCGATGGTGTGCACTCTCCAGATGGAGGTGCATATCGTGTCTCTTGAGTATATATTTTTTTGTATTATTTGGAAAGGAGAAATTACAAATCTATCTTCGATGCTCAACTTCTGTCGACATACCATCGGTCCCATATGTTGAATATGATGCTCAGTGTGCACAAGTGGTTATATATCTTTGTGCTGTTCAGTCAACTGGGCTGGGGTTGCTTCATATTGTGCACTTTGCACTGGGTTCGTACTAATTTCTCCTTGCAATATGGATGGCCCTTCTTGACATATTGTTTTTGTTTGTAATATCGCAAGGATTGCAATGTTCTGAGACCCTTTAGTGACGGCATCCTTGTAAAATGCAAGCGGTACATTTTTGGGTGCTAAAGTCACAGATGAAACTGCCCTTACTCTCCTGGTCTCAGTAGTTGGTCTTGTTTGTCTTTGGCGCCTTAGACTCTTGGGGCCCATCGGTAGTTTATTCCAACGTGGTTTGTTGGATTCCGAAGAGGCTGGAGCGCATGATGAGTCTTCCACATCATTATGCTCCGATTCAGTGTTGTCTGAAGACGTTATTGAGTATGTCAAAAGGTCTGCAAGATCAATTATTGAATTATCAGTTACTTGTGGTGGAGCCGATGGAACATCAACTTCAATTTGTGCACCTTGTCTTTCAAACATCATTGTCACATTTGAAGGTTGTGAATCAGGCAAGACTATATTTTTAATAAAACTCTTGCTTGCATTAGAGTTTTGTTTCATAGTAAGGGGGAGATTTTTCGTTTTTTTCACTTGTCCTTTTATTCCCACTTTAACAGTTTTTTTCTTTTCAGCAATTTTCTCTTTTGTCTTGCGAACTGGTGACATTATCCACAAGGTTTGTGGATTACCTTTGGCGCTTTCTCAAAAATCAGGCACATTGTTTTCACTTTAGTGGTAACCACATTTCTTTTTTCATTAACAATTGTCTCTGCCATTGGCCCTCATTCCGAGGATGGTGCTAGTCATGGCGCTATTAGCGCCATGACTAGCACCAATACCGGTACCGCCACCGACTTGGTGGTATGGGGACTTACCGGTCCAGTCCGACCTTGGCGGGACCAGTAAATCCCCATTTGAAAAGCCATTCCCCATTCCCATTTGAGCCCCCATAGGGTTCAATGGGAAGGGGGAAGGCGTCAATAATGGTACCGCAAATTGCGGTACCGTTATTGACCCCGGTATCCCTTCTCGGGTCCCGTCCTTAACGGCTGGTAAAACCAGGCGTTAAGGGAAGGACCCGCAAAGGGACATCGGAATCGGGCGCAAAGGGATTACCGGCACCAGTGTCATTACCAGTGCCCGGTATCCCTTTGCGCCCACCTTGTAATGAGGGCCACTGTGTTGATATTCGTATGCGCTATTTGTGTTTGATTGCACTCAGCTGCCTTAGCCCACAAAGACAGCTCTGTGTTGATGCTGTCAGTGGCACATCTCCAATCTTTTGGGTTGCTGAGCTAGAATTTTGGTTGTTGTCAGCAGATTTACATATCTGTTGAATTTGCATATTGTTTGGAGTCCTCACTTCCACAGTTACACTATCATTGTTTTCTACCCGATTCTCTAGTTTGTCGAGTAAATCGATTTGCATTGTTGTTGACAGCATCCGTTTTGTATGTGCACCTGATCGCATGCTAAAGTCTGATGTTTCAAGTGAGCGGGATTGTCGTTGCAGTTGTTTTTATTTTATAACCGGCTCCAAGATGGAATGGAGTAAAGTTGATACTTTTGCTTCTCCGGATTCCAAGTTTTGTTGTATCCCAGTTACAAAGCCTTCAACATATAGCATTTTGGAATGCAGCATCGCGAGTACTGTGGTCTGATCTTTTAATTGCTCGCTCATTTGCTCATGTAACTTCATGAAGGGTAATAAAAGCGCTGTTAACGTTGAAACCATTTGAAAATCATGCATATTAGTATTTGGTTTATTGGTTTCGTCCAAACTTGAAACATCTGTTTATTCATGTTATAAGTCTTTTTCGCTACTGGTGCAATTTGAGATGTACTTTGTTGTTTATCCCCAGGGATATTGTAAGCGATATTCAATCAACACTACAGCTAAGTCAATGCCTAGTCTGGGATGCTGAGGAAAACCCTTATTGATGTATTTTTATATCCAGTTCAGTACTCTGGATGACAACCCTTGTATAACACCCCCCTCTTAGAATCCCCCTGACCCCACTGAGCCAAGAAGTAGGTTTGTTTTGCAAATTTAAAAGGTTTATTTGGACAATTCAACAATATATATCTATCACACTTTATAAATAAATTGATAACTGATATCACACTTCAGAATACGACCGTGATCAACAATGGATAATGTTACAGGGGTACACTGATTTGGTTACTTAGGAGTAGTGTAGAGGATGAGGTAGCTGAAAATGCTTGATGGTTTCAAGGAAATGCAAGGTGGAATAAAATGCAGTACAGAAATAACTTGTTATGATTTTAGCAAAAGGTAATATGATCACTTTTTCTTTTGCCAATTCACTCCCCCCCTATGCAATACAAGAAATGGAATGAGAGCACACAGTCTTCAAGAATCCCACAAATCACACTTTATAATGCAATACACAGTTCCAGTTCCCCCAGCAAGCTTAGAGAAAACAGGGATGAGTTTTAAACACAGGCAAATTACTTTAATGTGGTTTGCAACGAAGTGAAAAGGTGCTAAAATTGCTTTTAATTCCCTCTAGAGGTTCAGGGTAGGTGATGGCTACTTTGTATTAGTTCAGGCTCACTTTAACAATACTCTATGAATGATTAGCAGATGGCAAACGAATTTTAGCAAAGAGAAGCAAAAAGCTGCTGATTTCTACAGATGAAGAAATTGGGCCAAATCGCAAATCGCGGTAAATTTCGTGAGTGCGTATCTCGCAATCACGGGAAAAGTATAGGTTCGTTGGAAAGCCTAGATTCTAGGCTTTCAGATGAAAGTTAAATTTCGTTCCTAGCCTAAACGGTTCAAGAGATACGGACGATTTAATAAAGGTAGATTTTCGGATTTAAAGTAAAACTCAAAATGACAGGTGACAGCTTGCAGCTGCAGAATTGACAGGTGACAGTTGTGCAGCTTTAAAAATGACAGATGACACAATTTCTAGGAGGCTGTTCTACTTAGGTTAAAATAGTTTGGATTAGATTATTTTAACTAAGAGATTGGTTCTGCACTGTTCTGCTAGGTACTCACAATATCAATTTGAAATAGGCCTCGTCATGGTCTGGTCAGGTTGGACGGGACTTCCGGCGGGTGGTTCTGAAGTCCCGGCTATCTGGGTCAGCTCTGCTCTCTGGGTCTGTCAAGCACCGGTTCTGCTCACAACGGTCTGGTTTGTGGTTCTCTCGGGTTCCGGATACAGCACTGCTTTCTGGATACTACTACAGGTTCTTGCAAAAATTCTTGGCAAAAATTCAAACAGCTCGCTGTTGAATAGTTTGGTTGGTTTTGAGGCCTGCTGAAGAGGATTCAGCTGGTGGATTCAGGCCTCTCTGCTACAAATTCTGGAGTTAATTTCTGCTACAGGTTCTGGAGATTGATGGATTTGAAGTCTGGATCTCTGGATGTGAAGTCGTCGGTCAGCATGCTCCGCAGCAAATGGAATTGAATGTCTCTACCTGTCCCAGCAGTCTCTTTTTATGTGTTTTGAAAATGGGTGTGTGCCTGGGCTTAGCTAAGCCTGCCCCTCTCTAGTTGTCAGTGGCCCAATTCTCGCCTCTGCCATGATTGGGAGAAGGAAATGGATTGTCATCATGATGAGGTCTGTTTATGGGTCAGAGGATCCTCCCCTGGTCAATTTGCACACAAATCTATTTCTGACCCAAATACATATTTATCTATGTACCATTTTTCTAATATTATAGGTCCAGTTAACATATTTTCTGTAGCACCAAACCATCCGATCCCTGTCTTTGTACGATGTTGTGTCCACTGATGACAGAATTCTCCCCTTTTCATCCAGATAACGACCTCTAAACCTTTCCAGATTTTACAAAAATGTGCACCAGGGATATGGGTTACAGATGATAACGTGTCTGATTTTTAACATGCAGACATTTGGAGTAAGACCCTATTTTCCGCTAGCAACCCCCCAGAATACACCACAGGGTCCTAACACCTCTTAAAACGTGCACAGAAAAATCACAAGAATAATGATATTACTTATATAATTCTGACAAGTCTGTACTATGAATTATCCATCTTTTTTTTAAATTATGCCCTGGTCAGAAAGGGGTGTGGCTTCCCACATCACATGGTGGAATAACTGGTTTATCCACTTCCCCCAAGCTCAGCTGCTAGCAGAGGCACTGCCCCTCCCAGTTTCCCCCAGGAGGAATCCACTTTACGGCCCCCCCAATATAACATTTGCCTGAGTCCAGGACAGGCCTTTGTTCAACCTCCTGCGGTGCCCCTCCCCTTTCAATCAACAGGGCCATGTGACCTCCTTTTGGTGGGGCCAGCAGGATGCAGCCAGGCCTGGGAAGAGTGGTTGAGCAGGTTTCTCCTGTCGGGGGTAGTTGTCAGGCAGAATTCAGCTAAATGTCACTTTAGTTCCCAGTTTTCTACATTCAAATCCAACTTACATGCAGCTATTTTTTATATATACATTAAATAATTACTTCCTTCAGGTCATTTCAGAATATAGTTTTACATTGTATCCACCTCTTAGCAAGTCTTTCCTTGGTCTGGTTTTGTTTCATTTGTTCAGTTTTACACAAAAGTCTGGTGGTTTTAAAACGCCGGCTTTCTGATAGTGGTGAGTACCGGTATTGCAACCATTTTGGGGATTAAGAAAATGAATTCCCCACAGTTCTGAGTTGCTTTTTGGCAATCAGCATTGCCATTCCCAATGGTTTCAGGCTACTGTGTGTGTAGCCCAATGGTGGTTTTAGGCAGTGCCCTCCTGTGCTCACAACATAGGCAAAAATGGGTGGCAGCCTATTCTTCATGTTTTCCCTGTGCACTCTTTGGGGAGTTCTGGCCATCATGATGTTTTCCATGCCAGTACTGCACAGTTTTATGGTAGGGCTTGGATGCATGGGTAAAAACATCCCACAAGCCACCCCTCTTGCGATGGCCATTCTGTCCTTTCACTGATGGAACTCGCAAGATCTGGGATGTTCGCCTCTTCTTCTTCCAATTCCATAGATGGCACAGTTCAGCATCTTTTCCTCTCTCGAGTCGATCAATCAGTTCTCCTTGCTGGTCCTGATGGAAGGATTGGGCAGTACCCCGGGCCCCTCGGATCTTTGCTCCCGGTCCCCAGGTCACCTTCTGTGGTCAGTCTCCATGGTTTCATCTCTCCTAGGATGATAAAGCAAAGCGGCAATACACATTCCTAGACATTTTTCCACCACTATTAATGGTGTGGCAAACATATACATTTTATAAATCAGAAGATATGAACATATACATTTTCTTTTTTAAATTAGGAGACAAGAACATATATATATACACAAGAATCACAGAATTTTATATGCTATATGTGGAATATTTTTGGGTTGGAACTGAATTACTCTGGAGCGGGCCCCTCTGCGATTCCAGTGGATTCCTCAAGTTGTTGCACAGTGTGCCTGGGATGGCAACACTTCAGATGATTAATATGGACCTACTTATCTTCCCCTTCCGCCAAATTACCTTTGGGGATGCGGATTTTGTAGGCAACAGAGGAGATCTTGTCTATAATTTCAAAGTGTCCCTTCCATGTATGCAAAAATGTTCGGTGTTTGGCCTGGTTCCTTTGGAAATTGTATAGATAGACCCGGTCTCCCACATCATATTCCTTCCTGGTGGTTTTCAAATCATAGTGCATTTTCATACTCTCAGCTGATCTTTCTAGATTCTGCTGAGCATAGGCAAAAGCGTGTTGGAGGTGTTTCCTTAAATGCTCCACATACTCATGAGTTGTGGAGGCATTTATCAGTGTCTGCTCTTGGGTCCTGTAGAGCAGATGCTGGGGAAGCACCATCTTGCGTCCAGTCATCAACTCAAATGGTGACATTTTAGTTGCAGATGAAGAGGTAGATCTGATGGCCATTAGGACCAGAGGTAATCGGATATCCCAACTTGGCTCAGAATCTGCCACAAACTTTTTTAATATGCTCACAATGGTTCGTTTGTATCTCTCTACTGCTACAGAAGAAGCTGGCCGGTAGGCAATATGTAACTTCCTTTTGACCCCCAGTATCTCCCACCTCTTTGTCATTACCTTGCTGGTGAAATGGCTACCTCTGTCTGACTCAATCCTTTGAGGTAGACCAAAACGGGAAAAGATGTGGTTAATCATCAGGGCAGCTGCTATTTCTGCCTTGCAGTTTGGGGCCGGGAGACATTCCACCCACTTGGTAAACAAGCATGTAACGGTCAACATGTCTTGTTTCCTCTAGACGAGCGAATTACAGGGCCTACAAAGTCGATTTGCAAATCTGACCATGGCAGTGTCATTCCCCTCTTTTGGAGGGGCGCCCGGTGTGTGAGGGATGTTGGCTGAAATTGTGCACACACAAGACACCCCTTCAAGTATTGGCCGAGGTCCTGCCCCATCTGTGGCCAGTATGCAATCTCTCTTAAGATCTCAAGTGTTGTGTGAAACCCCCTATGACCGGCGGTGGCCGCATCATGGGCGTGACTTAACATCAGGCTTCGGAATGAGGTAGGAACCACCCACTGATCATGGCCAGCTTGGGATTTCCTTACCAACAAACCGTCTTGGATTCGGAACATTTTTGGACATTTCATCAACACTCTTAGGTCCTCTTTCCCAATGTAATCGGTATCCGTCAGGGGAACGTTCTCAGGGTCCTCAATGTGTTGGTAAAACTTATCAATTATTGGATCCCCCTTCTGAGCTCTAATCAAATCAGCATCAGGGGTCTCTTTACTCCATTGTGCAGTTGAAAGATCATTGTGAGCATTTGTCTGGGACCTAGTGATAGCAGTGACCTGGATTTCTCCCAACAGGGACTCTATTTCGATTAGATCCCCTTGGATGGCCCCGGTTTTGGCCAGCTGATCAGCTAAGTTATTTCCAGTTTTGTCTGCTCCCTCTACTTTGGAATGACCCTTGATCTTTTTCCAGTAGATGGTCATCCCATTCGATGTGACCAGATCATCAAAGTTTTGAATTAACTTCCCATGTTTCAAGGGTTTGTTATTAGCACATAACATGCCTCTGGTTTTCCAGTTAACCAGGTGCTCCACGAACCCGTTCCGTACATAATCCGAATCTGTGATTATGACCAGTTCGTGGAGTTGATGTTGGACAGCAGTGAGGATGGCCTGATGCACAGCCATCAATTCTGCCACCTGACTACTTTGGGGACCAATTTTGTATCCAGCGGAGGGTTCTGGAAACTCCTTCACCCATGCATTCCCTATGCCGGCCACCAGTTCTTTCTCCCCGTTGTTGTCAACATGGTAAGAGCATCCATCCACATAGACAGTGGGCATTCCCTCACACTTGTCTTCTTCAAAGACTTTGTGTGCAGAATTAAGGTATGCCTCCATGTTGTCCTTGATTTTTAGACTTTCGTCCTCGAGACAGTTTTCTCTGGCACAATCATGCAAGTCAGCCAGGCCTTGCGCGAGGGGACTCTTCTTGTTTTGGCCATATCTGACCTCCACAGGAAAACCTTGCATTGACAGAATCCAGGAAGTAATTCAGGAATTACTCACATTTCCGGCCTGATTCTATCCCTTTTGAGATATTGCAGAGGCTGGTGTGGAGTCTCCACTATGATGTGTTCCCCTTGGATAAACGGGCGGTAATTCTTCAATGCCCACACCGTTGCCAGGAGTGCCTTCTCACAATCGTTGAATTTCTCCTCCACAGAGGATAAAACTTTGCTCGCATAGGAGATTACTTTATTGACCTTATCATGCTTTTGGTATAATACTGCCGTCAAGCACGTATTAGTGAACCCTGTCTCCAGGAAGAACTCCTTGTTTCTGACAGGGTAAGCTAGGCAAGGCGCTTGTGAGAGGCTTCTCTTGAGTTGTCTTACTGCCTCGGATTGTTCTGGACCCCATTCCCACTTGACCCCCCCATTTCTAGAGATGAATCAGGGGTCTGGTGATCTCTGCGTAGCCCTCAATGAACTTTCTGCTGTAATTAGTCAGTCCAAGGAGGCTCCTTAGTTCCCGCAGAGTTGTGGGATCCTTCAGTTTCTGGAGTGCTTCCACTTTCTTTTCCTGGGGACAGAGACCCTGAGGAGTAATCTCATGACCCAAGAAATTAACACGGGTTCTACACCACTGTGCTTTCTGAAAGGAAAGTTTTGCTCCGGCGGCCCTCAACTGTGTCAGAACATAACGGATCTCCGCTATGTGTTCCTCCACAGATGAACTTTTGATGAGCACATCATCTACATAAGCCAGGTTACCCCTCGCACCCAGGTCGGGCATGGCCTTATGTAGGAAAATGTTGAATTCATTGCCGGAGTTGAGGTCTCCGAATGGAGTCCGGGTCATGTGTACTGCTGGCCCCCAAAGGTAAAAGCCAGTTTGTATTGGTCCTCCCTACTGACAGGCACAGTCCAGTATCCATTGGTCAGGTCTATTGCAGTGAATACCTGTGACCCCTGGATCTGGGCCAGCCCTTGGTCAATGTAGGGCAGAGGCCATGGGGAAGTATGGACCCATTTGTTGAGCTCCCTAAGGTCGGCACAGAGCCTCCACTGGCCGTTTGGCTTCAATATTCCAAGCACCAGATTATTGAAGGTGCTGTGGACTGGACGGATTATTCCCCGGGACTCAAGGTTCTTAATTATTTCAGTAAGGGACTCCATGGATGCGAGAGGCAAGCGATATTGCTTCACAAACACTGGAGTCATGCCAGGGTCCGTGGGAATTGTTGTTGTGTGGATGTTGGTGCGACCACAGTCATATGAGTCTACCGCAAAGAGATCTTGGAAATCCAAGAAAACTTGTTTCAACTTTTTCTTCTGTTCCAGAGTCACGCAGGCATCAGCTAGGTTGACTCTCTCTTCCACCATCTGCCTGAAGCCTGGAAAGACTTCTGGTTTGGCTATCTCAGCGGCCTCCTCCAGCTGGGTGGAGAAGTCCCTGGTCAGAGTGCTGATTTGGACTGGAGGCTTCAGGTGGGAAAGGCAGCCCTCATGGACCTGGAAAATCACCTCGTCCCCTCTGAAGTCACAAGTCACATCTTCCTTACCATAAGGGCAAGAAGTGTACACGAGGAAGTTTCCCCCATGCCGGGTGAAAATCCTGTCTGGTGTTGTATTGTCCTCACTGTCACTGTCAAAACAGTCCTTGGGGATCGGTCCTAACAGTTCATTTCCTAAATCAATGGAGAAATGTCGGTCATCAACCGCCATTCCAATAATGGTGCCTGCGGCTAGAGTAATACTCTTTAAGTCACTGTTATCCACCTCTATTGGAATGGTGTCATGTTCTATGTTGACTAATGGTGTTGGGTTTACCCCTAACCCTTGCTGTTGGAGAGAAGCATTTAGATGAATATAAGCATCAGGGTTTTTCAATTTTCGTCCTCTTTTAACTTTCACTTCCAGGGAGAATTGTCGGGTCCTTTCTGGGATGGTGACTTCCTCTTTAAGCTGAATTTCAACTGCATACGGTAGCAATTGAGCTGACCTAAATGCTTTTTCTTGATCATCAAAGCCCATGGGATTATCCGCTAATCGGGACCAAGCTTTGAAGTTTATTAGGTCCAAACTAATGGCGAAGCGATTGAGAATGTCACTGCCTAAGTAAAAGGCGGCAGTGACATCTCGCACGACCCAACAATTATGGACTATGCTCTTGTTGCCAATGGAGATTTTGAGCATACACCTAATTGGCAGGAGATGTTTCGAATTGGGTGCTTCCAGGTTAATTTCCCATTTGTCTATCAGTTTGAATGTGGGAATGGCTGGATCTTTTGGGAGTTGGCGGAACATGGCTTCGCTGATGAAGCTCTTACCGTTGTTCACACACACTCGGGCGAGAACAGAGTCCTTCCCATCATTTAACTGAACAGGGATGAACAACTGCTCTCCAATTTGCTGAATATCAGCCAGGCTCTGAGCCGATTTCACGTCTTTCTGGACTATAGGAGTGGGAGTGTCTGATTGGGGATTGGTAAAGAATTTCAGAGTATCTCCTTCCAGTGTGGAATGCCACCTTAAACTGGAAGGAAGGTTGATTTTCAGAAATAGAGAGGACCCCCCATCACCAGTCTGTTGTCCTGCTGCTATTACTGTCACGTCTGGAATTTGGTTGTTCTGGAAGTGAAATTCTACTTGGTCAGATTTTTGTTCAACCATGTGGCAGGTGCTGTTTAAACTAACATGGTTGACACTCTGTTTTAATTTTATTGGTCGGCTAGTCTGGGTCCAGAGGACCTTGTTTACACAATCTATTAGGGGTGACAACCTTCTCAGGAGGTCATTCCCTAGTAAACAAGGGGTGCCCTCTGGAGTCACTAC
This sequence comes from Ambystoma mexicanum, assembly GCF_040938575.1. NCBI lineage: Eukaryota > Metazoa > Chordata > Amphibia > Caudata > Ambystomatidae > Ambystoma > Ambystoma mexicanum. The sequence goes on along the minus strand of NC_090923.1, from coordinate 167,483,861 downwards.
TATGACCGGGTGTTTCACCTTTTGTCGCCCAATTTTGATGTCCAAATCTGCATTCCCCTCGACAGGAATTTCCTTCCCGTCAAAGTTCTGCAATTGTCCAGGAAGAGAGGTGAGAGGAATACGGTAATTCTCCCCCCTTCCTGCATTTAGTTCCTCAGAGGCCCTTTTGGACAGAAGGGTAGCTTGGGATCCAGTGTCCACCAGTGCCAAAATTGTACCCTGCCCCTGTACTTGTACCGGGGCATAATATCTTCCCTCCTTCTCCTCAAGGGGGCACAGATAATGCACATTTTTGGACAACTGGTGGGCCAATTTTCTGGTTTTGGACATGGCGAGAGAAGAGATTTGGGCAGAATTCTGTGGAGAGCCTGGGGAATCTGAAAGAAAAAGTTGGCAACTGGAAATGGTTTCGGGTTCTGGGCTGCCCCCCCCCCTTTTTGGAGGCAGTCATCAGGATGGGTTTGACCCACGGGATTTTGGTATTGTCGGTTCTGGGGTGAGATGATGGGCGGCGGTAGCTCAGTCTCCACATCTCCCCAGTATGAATTGGCATCCCTTGGGACCCATTTTTCCTTGGGAGGAGTTCCCCCATCTCTGAAGGAGAAGATCCTTTCCCCAGGATCTTCTGAGGATCCCTCTCCCTCAAATTGGAAGACCTGTACCTCCTCCACAAAGTGGGTCTGTTTGGGTCCTTTGTTTCTCCTACCCCCCCTCTGCTCCTCGGGAGGCAGGCTTTCAGGGGCAGGAGATTTTGTTTCCGGTTCCTGGTTTTCCAGGGGCTGTTTACAAGTTGGCAAGGAAGCTTCCTCCAAGGCTTTACACCCCCCTTCCCCTTGTGCCTCCTCCCTGGGAACCGGTGGGTTATCGGGGTGCTGCCCTGTCATTGTTCTGGAGCACCAGGTCCAGAGTTTGGATCATTCTGCGGTGGCATGCTCATCTGAGGGTTCTGTTGAGCCCTCAGTATGTGACCCAGATCCCGTGACATGTTTTGGACCTGGCGCTCAAGTTGTGAAACCCGCTCAGGCTGATACGGGATTCTGGGCTCTCCCCTGGGCTTATCCCGGGAAGGGTAGCTATCCCTTATCTGGTAGTACCCCTGGTTGGGAAGATTCGGGTACCCCTCCACCCTTGGCCTCCCCTCTCCCGGATTAGGTTGTCTGGGCTCAGGGAATTGGGGAAAGAAGGATGGATGATTTGGGGGCTGGAAATTGGGTGGATACCTGGGGGAAAAGTTCTGCCCAGGATTTGGTGAATGTCTGCCCTCCTGGGGGACGTTAGGAGGGAAGTTCCCTGGGACAGGTGCTTGGCTGGATCCCCCCCCTTGGGCTGGAGGAGTCCACACATAACCCAGGATGGGTCGGTTTCCCTTGTAGCGGGGACCTACATAATCAGGGGAGCGAGGGACCCCATTTGTGGGACTACCTCCTTGACTCCCTGTCTGTGACTGGCCCGAGGGCCTTCTGGTGTTAGAGTTATTTGGTGCAGGCAGGTTTTTAGGCCCCCCCATCTCCAAATCTAAAACGGGGGCAACCTTTACCTCTGCCACCTTGGCAGCAGCAGGGGTGCTGTTGGTTTCAGGGTTTTTCTGCACGTTATTCTTATTTTCTATGGGCTTCTGCACCTCATAGATCCGGGTAGCCTGTTCAATGACCCAGTCTAAAGATCTTTTCTCATGAAAATCTCTCACGAGCTGGGTCATTATGTATTTGGGTAAGGCATGGAAAAACGTATTGATAAATTCTCTGCTATCCGTGCGCACCCTTCTGGTGGTCTGCGCAAAAGCACGCTTTAATTCTTGCACAAACTCTTGTGGGGCCTGATCCTCCCCACATTGCAAATTGTAGGCTGCCTTGCGAGCCTCTTGAGGATTTCTGTGCACAGAAAAATGTTTCAAGATGGCCGCCCTGTATGTGGACCACCTTGAATGGTTTTGATCCTCCAGCCCTGCAAAGAAACTGGAGTATTCTGGTGAGAAGGTCCATTTGACGTACTGGATGCAGCTACTGCTGTCCTTCAAATGGAAAGTCTCCATCATTTGCTCATAGAGCTCCAAGTGTTCCCAAACACTTTTTGGCCTTCTTATGATAAGGCGTGATGACACTCCTTATTGCCTTTAATTGTTTCAATGGGTCCTTAAGCAAGGCCCTTTTTTGCCTTATTGGCCTTTTTGGTTCGGGTAACCCTGGTCCATTCATCCTCTGACTCAGAAGCACTGCTCCCAGAGGTGCCCGTCTGATCTTCCTTGTTTTCCCAGATTCTGCGAGCCTGGGAATGGCTGGCAGAATGTGGGGACCTGGTGTCCTTTGTCCTGTAATGCTCAGAGGAGTCTTCAGATCCCTCCTTGCTGCCAGGATTTGATGGGTACCCCCCCCACTGACCTAACTGGGCGGAGGTTTTCAGGATGCCCTTAATGGGCCTACTCTCCTGGGGTTCCGCACTAAATTGCACTGTGCTTGGGTGCCCATACCCGGATGCCCGCCCATCCATTCCTGGGAGGAACTGGCCTATGAGCCCCATACTTCTAGCTGGATAGTAATCTGCCATCCCCGTGGCCCTGGGCTCATGTGCGTGAGGGGACATGGGGGTGGCAGAGTCCAGGGACTGGGACAGATGAAGGTCTCTGGTACTAGGGCTCCTGAGGTTATGCTCAGGAGTTTCTCTTTCCCAGCGAACCTCATCTCTATCCGCCCCTGCTTCCTGTTGCAATGCAAGAGCCTGCGCTTTCAGTTCCTCAGTTAAGGCCTTACTAGACTCTATCAGTCTCTCCTGCATCGCTACCTGTTGCTGGAGCCTATCATTGTGCTGGCAGAGAGCGTCATTCTCTCTCTGTGCCTCCTGATTGGTCCTGGAGTACTGGGCCAGTCTCTGCTGCAGGAGGGTTACCTCCTCAGTCCCATCCCTACTGGCCTGCTCCTTTCTTGGCAGAGCCTCCTCCACCCTCCTGGTGTGATCTAGCAAGCCCTGATGCTCTTTTTGGAGGTCACCCAGCCCCTGGAGGGCCAGGTGATTTTCTTCCATTTTCCTTTTTAAGTGGCAGACTTCCTGGCCTAAGGTATCCCTTTCCTGACTAAGAGCCTGCATCTGTGCCGCCAGGTCGTCCCTTTGCCTTTGGAAGGCACCAGCTTTCTGGCGCTCCTGATCAAACTCTGCCTGGGTATCCAGGTCTTTCAGAATCAATGTATTGCTTTCCTCTTTCTCTCTGTCTAATCAAATTTGCAGGGTGGCTACCTGCTCTGTGTATGCCCTGTTGAAGTCCAGTTGTTGCTCCAGCTTTTTCTGGCTCTGCAGAAGGGAGTCCAAACCTTCTTGGTACTCCTTCTGCAAGGCCAGAAATCTGGTATCCTGGTCAGCCTTTTCCTGTTGCAGCCTATCCATATCCTCCTTTATTTTAGTGATGTACTGTCTGCTGCCATTTTCTGACTCCTGGCTCCTGGCTCCCGTGCAGCCTCTGCTCAGAAGAGACCAGGTCAGGTTGGGCCTTTTCTAACGCCATATGTTGCCTATTTGCCAGATCTTGGCCTTCAGCACATTTGTCCTGCATGGCTCCCATATATAGATACAAATATGCCGCTATCCTGGCAATCTTATTGTGTTCATCTTTGGCCTTCGAAGCCATATATAATTCACTCAGGGCCACATGTAATGGACCCTGATCTCTCCATATATCTGACCCTGTTTCCGTGACCTGTTGCACGATTACCTGCAACCAGACCGTTTGGTCCGGATGAGTCCACTCACCTCTCACAAATAGCTTATGTAAGAAGTGCTCTCTGGCTATTTTCATATCTACCAAGCTCGTCATTCTGGAATTTGAGTTCCTTCCTGACTTACAGAAGTTTGTATCTTATTTTGCAAAACAGACCGTTTCCTTAGAGCGTTCCTTTGAGGGATGCTTTCACAGTGTAAAACAGCGTGGTGATCTAACCGGATATGTGTATCTGGTCAGTTGGCACACTGTATTAATCTGCACAAGTGGTAAATCTAACCCAGAATATCCCGGCTCTGAGCCCCCACTTTTGTAAGCGATATTCAATCAACACTACAGCTAAGTCAATGCCTAGTCTGGGATGCTGAGGAAAACCCTTATTGATGTATTTTTATATCCACTTCAGTACTCTCAGTACTCTGGATGACAACCCTTGTATAACCCCCCCTCTTAGAATCCCCCTGGCCCCACTGAGCCAAGAATTAGGTTTGTTTTGCAAATTTAAAAGGTTTATTTGGACAATTCAACAATATATTTCTTTCACACTTTATAAATAAATTGATAACTGATATCACACTTCAGAATACGACCGTGATCAACAATGGATAATGTTACAGGGGTACACTGATTTGGTTACTTAGGAGTAGTGTAGAGGATGAGGTAGCTGAAAATGCTTGATGGTTTCAAGGAAATGCAAGGTGGAATAAAATGCAGTACAGAAAAACCTTGTTATGATTTTAGCAAAAGGTAATATGATCACTTTTTCTTTTGCCAATTCACTTCCCCCCTATGCAATACAAGAAATGGAAGGAGAGAACACAGTCTTCAAGAATCCCACAAATCACACTTTATAATGCAATACACAGTTCCAGTTCCCCCAGCAAGCTTAGAGAAAACAGGGATGAGTTTTAAACACAGGCGAATTACTTTAATGTAGTTTGCAAGGAAGTGAAAAGGTGCTAAAATTGCTTTTAATTCCCTCTAGAGGTTCAGGGTAGGTGATGGCTACTTTATATTAGTTCAGGCTCACTTTAACAATACTCTATGAATGATTAGCAGATGGCAAACGAATTTTAGCAAAGAGAAGCAAAAAGCTGCTGATTTCTACAGATGAAGAAATCGGGCAAATCGCAAATCGCGGTAAATTTCGTGAGTGCGTATCTCGCAATTACGGGAAAAGTATAGGTTCGTTCCTAGCCCAAACGGTTCAATAAAGGTAGATTTTCGGATTTAAAGTAAAACTCAAAATGACAGGTGACAGCTTGCAGCTGCAGAATTGACAGGTGACAGTTGTGCAGCTTTAAAAATGACAGATGACACGATTTCTAGGAGGCTGTTCTACTTAGGTTAAAATAGTTTGGATTAGATTATTTTAACTAAGAGATTGGTTCTGCACAGTTCTGCTAGGTACTCACAATATCAATTTGAAATAGGCCTCGTCACGGTCTGGTCAGGTTGGACGGGACTTCCGGCGGGTGATTCTGAAGTCCACGCTATCTGGGTCAGCTCTGATCTCTGGGTCTGTCAAGCACCGGTTCTGCTCACAACGGTCTGGTTTGTGGTTCTCTCGGGTTCCGGATACAGCACTGCTTTCTGGATACTGCTACAGGCTCTTGCAAAAATTCTTGGCAAAAATTCAAACAGCTCGACCGGCTGTTGAATAGTTTGGTTGGTTTTGAGGCCTGCTGAAGAGGATTCAGCTGGTGGATTCAGGCCTCTCTGATACAAATTCTGGAGTTAATTTCTGCTACAGGTTCTGGAGATTGATGGATTTGAAGTCTGGATCTCAGGATGTGAAGTCGTCGGTCAGCATGCTCCGCAGCAAATGGAATTGAATGTCTCTACCTGTCCCAGCAGTCTCTTTTTATGTGTTTTGAAAATGGGTGTGTGTCTGGGCCTAGCTAAGCCTGCCCCTCTCTACTTGTCATTGGCCCAATTCTCCCCTCTCCCATGATTGGGGGAAGGAAATGGATTGTCATCATGATGAGGTCTGTTTATGGGTCAGAGGATCCTCCCCTGGTGAATTTGCACACAAATCTATTTCTGACCCAAATACATATTTATCTATGTACCATTTTTCTAATATTATAGGTCCAGTTAACATATTTTCTGTAGCACCGAACCATCCGATCCCTGTCTTTGTATGATGTCATGTCCACTGATGACAGAATTCTCCCCTTTTCATCCAGATAACGACCTCTAATCCTTTCCAGATTTTACACAAATGTGCACCAGGGATATGGGTTACAGATGATAAAGTGTCAGATTTTTAACATGCAGACATTTGGAGTAAGACCCTATTTTCCGCTAGCAACCCCCCAGAATACACCACAGGGTCCTAACACCTCTTAAAACGTGCACAGAAAAATCACAAGAATAATGATATTACTTATATAATTCTGACAAGTCCGTACTATGAATTATCCATCTTTTTTTAAATTATGCCCTGGTCAAAAAGGGGTGTGGCTTCCCACATCACATGGTGGAATAACTGGTTTATCCACTTCCCCCAAGCTCAGCTGCTAGCAGAGGCACTGCCCCTCCCAGTTTCACCCAGGAGGAATCCACTTTACGGCCCCCCCAATATAACATTTGCCTGAGTCCAGGACAGGCCTTTGCTCAACCTCCTGCGGTGCCCCTCCCCTTTCAATCAACAGGGCCATGTGACCTCCTTTTGGTGGGGCCAGCAGGATGCAGCCAGGCCTGGGAAAAGTGGCTGAGCAGGTTTCTCCTATCGGGGGAAGTTGTCAGGCAGAATTCAGCTAAATGTCACTTTAGTTCCCAGTTTTCTACATTCAAATCCAACTTACATGCAGCTATTTTTTATATATACATTAAATTATTTCTTCCTTCAGGTCATTTCAGAATATAGTTTTACGTTGTATCCACCTCTTAGCAAGTCTTTCCTTAATCTGGTTTTGTTTCATTTGTTCAGTTTTACACAAAAGTCTGGTGGTTTTAAAACGCCGGCTTTCTTATAGTGGTGAGTACCGGGATTGCAACCATTTTTGGGATTAAGAAAATGAATTCCCCACAGTTCTGAGTTGCTTTTTGGCAATCAACATTGCCATTCCCAATGGTTTCAGGCTACTGTGTGTGTAGTTCAATGGTGGTTTTAGGCAGTGCCCTCCTGTGCTCACAACATAGGCAAAAATGGGTGGCAGCCTATTCTTCATGTTTTCCCTGTGCACTCTCTGGGGAGTTCTGGCCATCATGATGTTTTCCATGCCAGTACTGCACAGTTTTATGGTAGGGCTTGGATGCATGGGTAAAAACATCCCACAATATGTGTCTTGCTTACATTAGTGGCAGTTAACACATGATTTTCGATTGCCGTCAGACCTTCACATTCCGTGGATTTTAATTTATTACTACACGGAAGAGATGTGTTTGGATCCGCCAGACAAATTTGTGCTGCATCCTTCTCCATCAAGGTTGACGTTTCCAGTAAGAGATTGTCTGGAATTTCTATTACTGCAGATGGAGCATTTTTTGAAGCAGCATTAGTTTGGTGTAATGGCAGATGTATAGTTGAGTTTGCCATACTATTCAAATTAAACCCTTTAGCATTAGCATGGTTTGCTAGTTGTGAATTAAAGCACATAGTTTGTGGTCTAGGTGTCATTGGTTTCCATGTTACGGACGTGCTTGCTGTATGAGCACGTTTTGCGAAAAACTTGCCTGCCCTTTGCTCATGAAAATGATATTATGTTTTCTTTTAAGCATCAAGGGTGTGGGTAAGTTTGATGGTATAGACTTACCTTTAACTACATGCATTTCCCTACATGCTGGGATACATGCGACTTGGTCAAGTTCTTGGTGTAGAGAACCTGGATCTTCTATTAGCACTTTTGTGCTTTTTATTCCTTAGAGTACAATCTGCTGTGTTGTCTCGCCGTCACTCATAGGCTCACACACGCCCCTTGGGGCTTCTTGATCCTGTGTTGTCACCGAGCAGCTATGGCCACTCCCAGTGCTTATCTCCACTGCCACTCCCCCTCCGGCCCTCGATGCAGCGTCTGCCGGAGCTCCGTCTGGTACGTGAGTGACCTGGAAGGTTATGTTGGCCCCACCCGAGCACAGGCCCTTGGCTGCACTGCCCGATGCCAAATCCACGGTTAATTCCGCAAGTGGTCCGCTCGATGAGGCTACGCCGCCGGACTCTCCACCACCATCTCTGGACGGGCCTCCAACATCGCTGCTTGCGGCTAAGTGTAAGTCTGTTAGATTTGGAAAGTAGTGCAGAATCGTAGGCATAATATCGCCATTGTATCTTGTGTTTGTTTCATCTGATCGAAAAATCTGTTTGTGTTCTTCTGCTGGTCGCCAGTTCGCAATGCCTTTAGTAGAATCAAATGCTTGAAGTGTATTGATATTGGAGATGGTCGTGGCCATGATGTTTACCTCTACATTTAGAGGAGTGGTTTGCGTGTTTAACTGTGGCAAGCTTAGAGCAATTGCGTTTTCTTGGCACATATTTAAGTCCATATTTGCAGATTCAGTTAATTCTGCTTTTGTGGGACAATTGCAACTACTAGCTACTTCTAGGCACGGCGCCTGGGAGGCAGCTGTGCGGTATTGGACAAAAACAATAGGGTCCACACTGCTGTAGATTCAATTGAAAAATTGCTTGGATGACTACTTAATTAATGAGTGTAACAAAAGCGATATCAATGAACCAACAAATTTAGGCTGCAGCAAACTCTGAAAGCAATCAAAGTAGTCTCATAGTAAAAAAAGGAAAGTATTTATTTTACAAAAGACATCATAGAGAATGAAAAAATAAATAAAAAAAACAGATTGTAAATGAATAAATAAATAAATAAACTAGTCTACAGTTAAACAGTTAGACATTAACACAGAAAATCAAAAACAATGATCCACTTCAGTTAATAACAAACAATATAGACTGAAAAGAAATGGAATGCCAACTCTAAGTGTTGACTTGTATTCAGCCAGCACTCTTAAGTGTTGACTTGTATTCAGCCAGCACTCAAATTATTTAGGATGATGAAATTTACAAAAATTTCGGGTTGGCAGAATTTTCTTATTCTTTTGGTTGACAGGTCTGCCTACGTGTGAGTGTCATTACATAGAAAATGAAAAAAACAACAAACTAAATAGACATCTTCAGCACGTTTTCGCAAAAGAGCCACCTGTCTGGCAAATGATTCCAAAGATTAGTTAGTTGCCTTCCTCAGGGCGAAAAAATGCACAACTGGACCCTGTGGGGAAGCAGACATAAACATAATAAATAATGTGAAAAAGATAATCTTATTGCAAAATTCTACCAAGATTGCTTGCAGAGGGAGTTAAAAGCCAAGGGACAAAAAAATTACCAATAATTAGGACTGTGGCTAAGTAGGAGTAACCAGACGCAGTGCTTGCCGGTGGCCGGTGCAGGGCGTCTGGGCAATTGGGCCAGGGATGACCACACCAGCGCTAAATCATCACAGGGGGATGCGACGGAGATACACCCTCTAAAAAGAGTAATTTCAAAGAAAAGTTTAAGAATTGTTCCATTACATATCTGAAGACCCAGAACTATTCCAGGTGCATAAGGGGCTATGTATGATTGTAGAACTACCTGTCAGTGGGTATTGCTTGGCACTGAAACTATTTAATGCTGGTGTAACATTGCTCAGCATGCTGTGGTGTGCATCCAAAAGTTGATGGAGTTACATCTGATGGATCCGGTTTGATAAACCAATAAATGAATTGAATGTGTGTGAGACTAGTTGTTAACAAAAGATGAATAGAAGTGCTGGAAAGCGCATGATTAGCCATGGACCAGTGAAATAACAGCCGCCTACCTTTGAGACAAGATGCCTTTGGAAATGGCTTAAAGCTTCAGTGGTGCCTGGAATGGTGCACGGTGAGCCTCATAGCTTCTGAAGTGCGTGAGATTTATTTTACCACAGAGAAACTGTCTCTGTGGTAAAATAAATAAATAAAGAAGTGAATGAGAAAGTGTGTCCAAAGGCGCCTTGAATCGGATTAGATATGCAGTATTGAAGCAGCAAACCATCGTTTATAGGAGTTGAGTTCTGTTGAGATGAGTGGGATTCCACAGGGGAGCGGGAGGGGTTTGACAGCTGAATATCCCCCCACATCCTGCAACTTAGTTCACGTGGTATAGATTTGTGATTTATTACGTTTTTTACGATTTGGAAAGGAAGGGTAGAAATTAAGGGTAGCAAAGGTAGATGCAAAGCTTGCCGCTCACCCGGTCAGCAGGACTGCAGGACTGCCACACTCCGCCACTCTGCGCTGTTCCGCGTATGAAATGAGGTTTCAAAGTTTGTTCTCCCAGGTGAGAGGTAGTAGATACAGCAGACAGACTGCAAGTCGTCTGTTTTCTTTCCTCTGGAGCACAAACAAACAGAATTAGGAGCTGCAGGACTGCCACTCTATGTCACTCTGCGCCGCCCCGCAGATAAAATGAGGTTTTAAAGTTTGTTCTCCCAGGTGAGAGGTAGTAGAAACAGCAGACAGACTGCAAGTAGTCGGTTTTCTTTCCTCTGGAGCACAAACAGAATTAGGAGCTGCAGGACTGGCACTGTCCACCACTCTCCGAGTCCTCTTTGAAATTACTTTGATAAGGAATATTACTTCCGATGCAACTTCCACTCTCTGCTCTCCCCGGATCTCACCTGGGTTTTCAGCAGTTCCTCTTACCTTTTTTGTGTTGGTAATGCGTGTTTGATTCTTCCCGGGGTTGCGGGTGGTTTGATGTTCACTCAACTCTTGCTTCTGATTCTCCTGCGCAGCTCCGCGAAGGCCTGGGCTGCCAGTCTTGCGTCGTTGTTGGACTGAGCAGTCCACCTCCCAGAGGTCATGCCACCACCTTGACTTCCCCAACACTGGAGTGAGTCAGCTCCCTGCCAGTTTATGGAATTCTTCTGAGGCTTCCACTCTCCTGCATACTCTCTTCCGATGACCATCTTCTCTGCACAGCTGACAGGTTCCTAGGTTAAAACTTCCCAGGCTTGTCTGGCTCCTTGCCAGCTTCTCTCTTCTTCCTTCAGTCCTTTCTCAGTTTTTACCTCTCCTAGCTGGACCCACACCAGCGCAGTATCATAGTCTTTTGGTTGTTTCCATGATATACTCTTCATGCCTCCTCATGGCCACCTCTTCCAGTGCTCTTAGAAAAAGCTGTGTGATCATTCTTGTTCTTTCTCGTCTCAGTGGTTTCAAGTCTCAAGGATGAAAGGGAGGGAATGTTACAGTGACACACGGTAGAACTTTCAGTTGCATTCTCTGCAGACCTTAGGGTTTTGATGGGCTTAAGGGTAAGAGGGTAAGGGAGTTCCTTCATGGAACGAGAGTCCTTATTCCCATGAAGGGAGTCTCTTCCGGTGAGGTCTCATTTTCCGCCACCCCTAGGGGCACTATTGCGTAGTGTTATCACCTCCCTAGCCTCACCGGGAAGGGCTCCCCTGGGTGGAAGTGACGAGAGCCTGTGAATTGTCACACAGCTTAGAAAGCTGAAAGGTTGAGTCTGTGGCAGTCCATTGCATCGGTGAGTCTATGAAGCCTGTGCCACAGAATACTCCAAATCCTAGAGACGGTTTAAATGTTTTCATTGAATGTTTATTTGGGGTTCTAGAGCCATCCCTCTTTCTCTCATCTAAAAAGCACCACTACTCCCTAAACAGGGCATCCCTATTCCCCGGCTAGTGTATACTGCAGAAATCTCCCTACTATCTAGGTTCTGACTTCGCTATATGTGATAACCTAAAAGCCGCTGCTAACTAAACTCCTTCAGGGACTTCTGTGACTTACCCTACACTATCAATATGTATTAGTTGACTTCCTATCATGCCCACATATTCCTCTCACTCCCTCTGTCTGATGTTCTCTTATTACTACACTCCTGCTCCCAACTCTACCCCTTCACTTCTTCTTCTCCCTGCGTCTTCGTCCTCTGTCCCTCTGATGTCTCTCACTTCCTCTGCAACTTGCCTCCACTCTTTCATGTTACTTCTCCCTCCTCCACACTTCTACTCCCTCCTACACACTATTAAGCCCTCCTCTTCACATTTGCCTCAAAGCCTTTGTTCACCATCCTTTGTCCTGCTGGTCTCTTGGTATGTCACCTCCTCTGACCTCATCCGAACAACCCATAATCTCATGTTTCCTGGGTTCTCCTTTACCTCCCTCCATGTTTTCTCATTGGTTGTCTTGCCCTAGCCAATCTGGCCCTGTCTTCCCTGCCTGAGGTGTTACATACAATAAATATGTTATGTAGCACGTAAAATTCTGCCCCTTTTCTTCACTTGGGCATGCCTTGGAACAACAATGGCCGTCTGGGTCTTACAGCATCCACGTTTGTGCTAGTAGGGCAGGGCCTGGCCTCCCCCAATTAAGTACAGTCTTTATAGGTGCTTGGGTTTTCTTAGCGTTTCCGCTGTGGTTCACTTCAGTGCTGGGTAGGGGTGTGTGGCATGTCGGACAGCCGCATAGGCTCTTTTCTCTGTCTTCCACTCTCTCTCACTCTTTTAGCAACTTCGCCACTGTAAGGCATTTGGTGTGGGGCACCACTGAATTGTGCTTTTTCTGTGCGTCTCTTACTTTGGCTGCAGTGTTCTTTTAAGTTTTGAAACAGGGAGGAAGGACCTTACGAGCATGTGTAATAAGAGGCCTGGGGTGATGCATATGGGTACTGCCGATGTATAGACAGGCACGTGGGGAGGGCACTGGAATTGGGTCTCCCAACCCACAGTGAGAGGGCTTCCTATTATCCCCTCTTGACAAGGAGAGATTACTGACCTTGTCGCACTCGCTAGCAGCTCCGAAAGAGGCAACATTGAATATGTTGCAGTCCATTACATGTGTGCCAATGAATACCATTTGCCACCTATAAAAAATGCCACTTAGTCAGTGGGCATCGGTCTGCTGAACATGAACCATCAGCAAAAACTCACATACATAACCACACCCACAGCACCCGCTCATCTGCATGCAGGCAATGGTGACTACCGTCCGGCCTTGCAGAGCCAATCATATGGTAACCTTTGCTCCCCTGCCAGAGGCCGTGGGAATGGCATGTCACGCTAAACTAAGACCCAGCAACATTACAATGGGCTGGGAAATTCTCATACTTTCCGGTTTCTCTTGCAAAACACTGGGCTCAGTCCAGTGCACAATTAGGTTAACGGGCCATGAAACTCATCACGCCTCTACAGTATCCCCTTCGGTCCTCCAAAACGCGACTCATGCATTAGCCGAGAATGAGAGTGTGTTTTGCTGCACTCCCCAGTGCCCGCCCCGTAGCGTTGTTATTAGTCAAAGGGGGCGTGTGTGGGCAGGTCCCAAGGCACTGCTGCATTCTCTGACTGGGCTTGTGAATCGGAAGCAGAGAGAAAAACGTGTACAAGAGATATCTCATGAAGGATAAAGGCTGTCGGTGAAAGCTCTCAACCGTGTGGATATGGGGGTTCAGAGGAGGTGAACGGAAACACTCTGGAAGGAAAGAGCCTAGGACTGTAAATGGACTACAGAATATAGTCTGCCTGAAGCACAGAAATTAAGGGTCTCTGACCACGGATGGCCTCATGGCTTGACTGTAGCATCAACCACCCACACCCTGGAGAAAGTGCACCTGGAGTTCCAGAGGTGGACTCTCCCGTTGACACTGCCAGGAGAGACCATGGTAGACATTTGGGGTCGTAGATGAAGCTGAATTGCCCCATGCCATTGTTGCAGAATACCAGGGAAGGAGGCCAAGGTAACCTACCATCTGTGAGAAGCACAAAGCATTTCAGCCACTCTTGTGTGAAACTGATGTGGTGTTGTTAAAGTGGACCTGTTATCACCACACACTTTGTCTAATAAAATGCATCAGTACAAAGTGTCACACACAAAACAACTAATCATAGTCCTCTGAACTGCCATTCTGCACCTGCCCACACACATGCAATTAATTAACTTATCAGCACACACTCCCCGGATATACACTCCTTACAGAAACATGGCTCAAACTCCACCACACATATTATCCCCCGACATGCTTACCCCACCCTATCTCATCCACCATAGAGACCGCCCAAACAAGCAAGGTGGTGGCATTGTCATATATAAAGACAAACTCAGACTTAGCAATCATACACCCCCGTACACATCCATTGAATAACTCTCTCACTTGCTCCCCCATCACACTCACACCCCACCTTTCTTCACATCTTTTATCACCCTCCTACATACAATCCCAACTTCCACACCAATTGGACTGACTTTACTACTCACAACCACACCTTCCCCTGCAATATCAACCTTGGCTACTTCAACTCCGGATGTTCTTTTTCAGGCACCAATCCCATACTAAAGACTATCCGTACTTCACTCCATCCTTATGACCCTCACACAATTCATCACCTATCCCACACACATTGCTGGCAACACCCTGGAACTATTTATTGCAAGCTAAAACCATGTCTTTGTGAATAATTGAATCTGAGTATCATGATCTAACCACTTTGCTATCCCCTTCACGCTCACGCTACCACACAAATTCCCATCACCTGGCACACATCGCACCCCAGCCCGACAAACCAAACACATTACAGACATAGCCTTAGCACCACTCATACCACTCCCCCGACCTCACATGCATATCCCTCCGTCCTACTCCATCAATACTACACCTAGAAAGAGCCTGGCAAAGGAACTCATGCCCCTCAACCAGGACACCTCTCAAACACTGCTGCAACAAATATAAAACAGCAATACACAATGCCAAAGCCACCCATTTCTTCCAAGAACACCAATCTGACATCAGTTGTACCCATAAACTATTCAACAATGTCAAGACCCTCTCTAAACCAACATCCACACCTCCACACACCCATCCAATGCAGTATGCAACTCCCTCATGAACTCTAAAATACACATCAGAACAGCCCTCACCTCAGCTCTCCCACTTGCACCCTCACTCCCAAAAATTCCAACACATGAGACAACTTCCACCTCATTGATACTGAAACCCTCATCACCCTCACTGCCAAAATAAAACCTGCACACTTCCTAGATGATGCATGCTCAGCTCAAGCTGCATCCAATGGCATCACCACTCGAACTTCCCACTGGCCGAACATCATCAACTCTTGTCTCTCACATGGTACCAACCCACTGCACTCAAATTGGGACAAATCTCACCCACAAAAAACCATCTCCCAACTCCACCGCTCCCTAAAAAATACTGCCCTGTTACTATCCTACCATGCCTTGCCAGAATCATGGAATGCTTTGTAACTACCCAACTGCACAACACATCACCACAAACAATCTACTCAACCCCTTCGTATCTGGTTTTTGACCAGGACACAGCACTGAGACCACTACTATTCACATCCTCAAAGACCTCCACTGCATCAAAGGCAAAGCACAGATAGCACTACTCGTACTCCTTGACCTCTTTGCAGCCATCGACATCATCAACCACACCATTCTACTAGACATCTGGGCCCGCAGGATTAATCTCTCTGGCACCGTACTCGACTGGTTCGCCTCCTTTCTCACTGACAGGACACACTTCGTCTCCATTCCCCCTTATCGATCAGACCCCAGCCCGGTCAAGTATGTGGTCCTGCAAGGCTCCTCCCTATCGCCACTCCTCTCCAACCGATATGTTGAATCCCTTGAACAGACCCTTAGTAAACACAACATACATTTCGACTAATAGGCAGATGAAACACAAATGAACTTCCAAATGATCGCCACACAACTCCACACCCTCAAAACCTAACTCACCAACATAATCAACTGGATGGCCATACACTTCTTCAAACTCAACCCTTCTAAAGCAGAATACCTCCTCTCCCACTTTAGACATAAACCCGACCTTACCCCCTAAATCCAAGAACTAACCACGAACAGCCCACACATATACTTGGCTTCACCAACGGCACCCACATTTCCTTCACACACATAGCCACTGTCATAGCCACTGTCACCAAAACATGCAAACTACAACTTCACCTCTTACGTATAATGAGACATATCCTTCTGCCTGGTGACTTCCGCACCGCAGTCTAAGCTGGACTATGAAAATGCTCTCCTTACTGGACTACCCAAAAATACACTTGCCCCCCTGACAGCCATACAAAAGACATCAGCCAGACTCATCCTCCACCTACCCAAATATTGGCCCACCATTCCCCAGAGAATTTCCTTGAAAAGGTTCTGCATTGTATTCAAAGCCCCATATTACTTTCACGAAAAAATCAAACCCATCACCCACATAACACACAACAGACAAGCCAGTTAGCATCTTCTGCACATTCCACTCTGCAAACTCACATGCCCACAAAAGCAAGCCTTTACCCACTGGGCACCCATAGCGTGGAACAGCCTACCTCTTCACATACATCCTGTAACCTCTATCCCCACTTTCAGAAAGAGTCTCAAACATACATGTTTCCCCACATATACCCCTGCCTTCCTCCACTGCTATTACCTGTCTATCCTAATCTTCCTATCCTTTCCTGAAAACGTTTTGTAACTTCTTTTTTTAACTCCCAACTTTTCAATATTTTAGCCATTTAAAGTGCTCCAAGACCTTCTGGGTAGGGCCAGTGCTAAACAGAAATTCAAATAAATAAATAAAATAAAGTGCTTATGTTTTGTGTTTTCCCCAAACAGTGACAAGTGTTAGAGATAGATTACGATCAATGCCCACCTACATAAGAAGACTAACGTTGCGGTGGGCTGCCTGGTATAGGCCGCCTCCAGCAAGGTCGCCTTTCTTAAACCCCCTCCTCTGGCTCAATGTGGAGGGGACCTAAGCCCCCCTTCCATCCACACAACCCCCACATCCCTCTTTCCACACGCTTACCTTTTCTCATCACTTGATTTTCCCGACTCTCCTCAATTTCCGAATGAAGCCAGCGGCCTGCAGAGCTAAGGGATCACGCGCTGTCCACCAGCCTATAGCAAAGCGCTATTTTGTGCATCATGCTTCAGCTCCATAGCATGTATATATGGTGGGGCAATCGATATATTATGAAGTGAGAGAATATACTTCCTCTGCATATGTTCGATGTGTGGCATGTATGGCAAAGACTAACCATAATTACCTGTCGATAATAAACCCTCATTCGCCTCCCTTGTGTAGGTCGGTTGTGCTGAGCCAGCATGCTCCCTGTGATGGTAAACTGGAGTAGCACTGTGCCCCAGGGTTGTTGCATAATATGACTCTGTTGAATGAGCAATGCACCTGTACATCATGCAAGGTGGCTCAGCTGGTTAAATGCTTTTTTTTCTGTGATCTGTGTTTGATCTGCAGGTTGCAGGTTCAAATCCTGACAAAGCCAACTCAGCCTTTCATCTTTCTGAGATCGATAAATGAGTATCAATTTCAATTGGTTAATAATAGTAATGTATGTAAATATGTCCTATGTATAGCACTTTGGATTAAAATGTCATTAATTGAGTATTTCCTCATTGCACCCCTGCACACCTGCTTGTTACTCCCCATTTTTCTTCTCATTACTACTCCTCTTTGGTGCTCATTCCACCTGCTGCTTGAGTCTAAGATGGGAACTGCTAAGGAAACTGATGCATGCTTTCCCCGGCCCTTACTGAAGAAATGTAGTGATTCCTTTCAATGAAGCACACTAGATCCAGTAGTAGAAATACAGACTATTGATGTACTCTTCTTAATTTCAGTGCAATTCATTTTAGTATATATTTAGAGATCCCATCGGTCCATCCACACATCAGTCATACCAGGATCAAACTGTTGTTCATGGAAAACTCACCCACGCGTCAAAACATCAGCACATTCATGACATCACACGTCCATCACTTCCACTGGTGAGCATTCCAGTAGAATGTAACACACCTTTCCCTCTGATTTAATAGCAAATGGAATGCATCAGGTGGACTTGTGGTTCAGAAGATACACTGAAATGATGGAGAAGACTGACACCCATATCCATGTCACTACTGTTATGTTAATCATATTAGCTTACACTGTATCAGCTAGTAAAGAATCTTCCTGCAGTGCAACCTTGAAACGATTAATCAATTAGAAGTACAGACAATATGCTCGCATAAAAATAGGTACGCATTCTTTATATATCAGTCTTTAAGGATGTCTGTATTGTTACTAGGAATTTGATATGCACTAACATTCTGTGAGGCCCTCCACACATGATATGATATGGCATTTATAACGTGCCTATACACAAGTGTTTCAACGCGGGACATCTGAGAGGAAAGATCAATTCTGTAAACAGAAGCAGAACAGCCCTGCAGAAATAGATGCCAGAGCCACTTTATCATCACATCTAAATCCTGTGGCAGTCCAGATGTGTATGCATGGTTTATGCTTGCAATATCTATTTGTTTGGTATTTATAGACAGTGCTCTCTCAGTGCTGGATTGAGACAAAGGTCATTTCAAGAACTACATACATGCCTTGTTCAAGTGTTTGAATCAGATTTATTCCATTTCTCATCTGATTTATTGTATTATTTTTCAAACAATATTCTTCCTTTCAGTTTGACATTCGTATTGATTGCATAAACTTCTTTCAGTCTTCTCGTACTGTATTAATTTCATACAACAATATTTTCTTCAATCTTCCATTCAATTGTATAATCTTCTCTCAACACGTGTTTCCCCATAGTATTATCTATGGTTCATCAGGAGAGATACTACAAGTAAAAAGTACAGTAGACATCAACAAATAAAAGTGCAAAGTGAATAACGAATAGGAATACGGTTATAGAAAAAGTGTAGATTAGGTGGGAAAGTTTGAGGGGTACGTTTTAACCTTTCTTAGGTTTTAGTTGTACTCACCCATTAGATTTAAAAACCTCTTATTTGAAGTTGGAGGATTGTCTTCAATGCGCTTCTCAAACTCCAGTGGATAATCCTCTATAGTTTGTTGCCTATAGGGGCAGATCTGTGAAATAAGAGAGGGTCAAGTTTGGTTTTACCCTCTTTACCCTTTGTGATTACAGCGTTGATCTTATGTTGCAAGTACCCATTGATCTGGCTACTCTTACTTAGTTTACAACGTTCCACCAATTTTTATAGTTGCACAATTATGTCTAAGACTCTTTAAGGTAATTGTTTGTTTTAAAGAAGTACTTTTTACAGAAAAACGAAAAAGGTTTCCAATTTAGAGGCTATAGTTTAGGCTAATCTGTGAAAGCCTAAAGCTTACCTATTTAACTTTGTCCTGCAATTCTGGAAGAGAGGGTCTGATTGCCTTCTCATCAGCGACAGGATCAGTGCTGTGATCCGCTTTGGTTTACCCTTCCGGTTTTATAGCCGACTTCGTGACGTCATCACGTTTATTAATGTGATGACATAACGTGTAATGAAACGTCAGGTGGCCATTTTAGAAAATCGGGGTTGCTGCGATTTACCGGAAGAATTAAGGACTGCCACTATTTACTGCAAGCTGTATATTTACGATAACTTGTTGGCATTCATAAATTAAAATAATTGTAATTACCTGTGCTTCTCTTTGTTGTTGCAGTTTTAACATTTGTGGATTATATTTAGGCTAAAAAAGCCTGAGTGATGCATTATCTATTTACAGATTTTTGTGAAACTGATCAGTGCATTGTCTATTTTAGGTATACGTGCTCTGACTAAGAGATAAGAGAATAGTTTCCAGTAGCAAAAAGGGCAGAAGTAACACAAAACATTATTTACAGTCTAAGTTACTCTAACTTTCATATACAATTTTATCTTTTTTACATGTTTTCTTTTTTACATCTACAATTATTAATACAAGTGCTGTGTTTTCTATACAGTAATGGTTCAAAGCCAGTATGCCATCTCATGTTCAAAATTGAGTCCAGATTGGCATCGTGCAAATCCATTTAGCTTCTATTCTGCATAGGAGTGACTCTCTGTTTCCTCCTCTTTCTGGTAAGTCTACTTTCTCTAAACATAAGAATTTTATGTCTGTGATTTGCGTCAATTAATGTTCTTGACAAAAGTTTGAAGCCAGTGGGTATCTGAAGTCACCATTTTTAATTGCTCTTAGGTGTTCCATAAGGCTTGTTTTCATTTCCCTTATGGTACTCCTTACATACATTTTGTCCGCAGACACAGATAATGGCATAAATGACAAATCTAAAAGTGTTTAAACTGCTTGATTTTTTGAGTTTTTCCATTGGGTAAAGTTTGTTGTTTAACTCCATTAAGAATGTGTGAACAGATTTTACAGTGGCCACATTTACAGGTTCCTATTGGTGCCGGCACATTCAAAAATTTACTGAGATTATTTACTGGTTCTCCTTTAAGGTGACTTGGGTTTAGTCTTTGTTTGAAAGTCGGTGCTTTCCGAAATATCATCATTGGCTTTTCCTCTATGTGTTTTTTTAGTGTCTCATCTGTTTGGAGGATATTCCATTGTTTCTTCAAGATTCTTTTTAGAATATAGGAATCACTACCGTAAGTGGTAATGAAGTTGGTTTTAGTTTGTTTATTGATTTCTTTACATTTGTTTATGAGTAGAGTGTTCCTAGTGATTTTTTCTGCCCTTCATATTGCTCGATCCAAGTCTTCCTGTTGATTACCTCTTGGTGCAAATCTTTCCTTTAGTTCCAATGCATGAGTTTGAAATTTGTCATCCGTACTACAGTACCTTTTGACTCTTAATACTTCCCCGTAGGGGATATTCTTTATAATGTTTTGAACATGGTTGCTTTGTGCATGTAATACATTGTTTACCACTGTTGATTTTATGTACAGATCTGTGTGTATCTTGTCCCCATCTGTATATAGTTTCAGGTCTAAAAATTCTATTTCCCCTGAGCTGATATTCTCTGTGAATTTTATGTTGTAGTTATTTATATTGAGATGCTTGATGTAGTCTATAAGGTCTGATTTTTCTCTGTTCCACATCATGAGTACATCGTCTACGTACCGCCCCCAATATATGGTGTTGTTTCCTTCATTGAAGGCGAGATGTTGCCAGGCATGATTAAGCTCAAAATGTCCCATGAATAAATTTGCATAGTGCGGTGCAAATGTAGCACCCATTGCGGTGCCATGCTGTTGTTTATAGATGACTTTAACATTTCCAGAATCATGTTATTTTGATTAAGGAATGACATAGATCTGGTTTTAAGGAAGAATTCTGTGGTTTCTAATCCTTTGATGTATTGGATACTGGTGTATAATGAAACCACATCTAAGGTGACAAATGGATATTCTTTTTCCCAGGGTATTTGTTCCATCTGCTGAATTACATGTTTCATGTCCTTTAGATATGAAGCCAATCCTGTTGTTAAAGGCTGCAAGTGTAAATCTATGAACTGCAAAATCATCTCTGTGAGTGAACCTATCCCATTGATAATGGGACAACAAGGTGGAAAAACGTCATATTTTTTATGCATTTTAGGTAGAAAATATATTATGGACATCACAGCGTGTGTGATGTCCATATAGGTCAATTCATCATCCCTTAATAGACCAGTTTCATGCCAGTTCTTTAACATTTGGCGCCATTGTTCCTGAAGTTCCATTTATGGGTTGTTCTGTAATTTTAAGTAACATCTAGTGTTATTTAATTGCTTGTTTCCTTCTGATATGTAGTCTGTTCGTCTCATAAGCACAATAATTTGTCTGCCATCTTGGTTACTATTTGTGGATTGTTAGCTAGTTCTTCAATTGCTCTTTTTTCATTGAGGGAGAGATTATGGTGTATCTTAGCTGTTTTATTTTCAAGATAGTTCTGTCTCAAGTCCTTACTTACGGCCTTTTGGAAAATATCTATGACGTATTTTTCGGATAATATTGGTAGAAATTTTGATTATGGTTTGAGGTTAGTTTCTTCTATTTGGAATGGATCAATATTCTGTTCCTCCAGGAACCTTTCAGTGGTGTAGGTTTCCTCAGTCAGATTCAATAAATTCACAGTGCTTTCAACTAGTTCTACAGTTAATGGTGAGATATCTATTATGTTGGAATCTTTTATTTTCTTAGGTGTTTCATCAAAGAATTTTTTTAACTTTAATCTCCTGCATAATTTAAAAAAATCTACTTGTGAGTAAAAGTAGTCATCTTTGTTGGTTGTACTAAAATGTAATCCTTTATTCAATGCTGATGTCAATGTGTTATCTATTGGATAGCCTGATAGATTTAGAACAAGATTCAGTTGTTCCCTTTTCTTTGAGACCGCGTTAGCATGCCTACTTGACTTCCACCTTTGTTTTTTCGATCCTCCTTTCTTTCCCCTCTTGCTTTTGTGTATGTTGTTGATGTATTTCTGTTTTCCGGTGGTCTTATTCCCATTTTGGTTGGGCCAATTGTTGAGAATTTTGTCGTGTACTTATTTTGTGTTGGCAAAATTCTTCTACAAAAGAAAATTCTTGAGAACTTGTGGAGGTGCTTTGTTCCTCTACGGGTTCTTTCTCTGGTTTGCTTTTGGTTTCTGTATCTGTTGATTGGGTAGGTGTGCTCAAGTTTGTTGCTGCAGTAGATGTGGGTTTTGCTTTGTAGTTGCCTCTTGTATCATATTTTCTTTGATAGGTATAAACTCTTCCTATTTATTTTTTATTTATTGTTTGGCTGTATAAAACAACCTTTCAATAATTACAAACAAAAAAAAATGAATAAAAACATATCATAAACATATTACAAATCAATTCATCAGTCTATAACAACATCTCACAATTGATAAAAACCAATGTATGTACAACTTAATAGCAGCATTCTTTTTTTTTATCACCTTCCCCTCATAAGACCATTCACAATTACTTTGGGTATAATTCATTTAAAAAACCTGTTGTTGCTAATCTAATTGACATTCTCTTTGCACCAAAGATCAGTAGCCATAATTCTTCCATATCGGTTATCATTTGCGCTTTAAAACAATGAAAATAATATTTACGACGTATAGCATATAATGCAGGACAGTAAGCGATGACATGTTTCAAGGTTTCTATGGTATCAGGCTCCTTACAAAATCGACAGATATTCTCACTGACGTCTATTAGTTTTCGCCTAAATAGTATATCCTTTGTATGCCACAGATTTAAACGAAAACGAATATAATCATCTCTAAATTTTGGAGACAGATATTTTAGGATATAAGATTCTGTAACTCTGAATTTTTTGTGACCAAACTGGGCGATGTTCCAGTCTTTAGAGTAGGAGCATTTTTCCAAAGTGTATATCCAATCTTGCCGATACAGTTTAATTTTAGCTTGAGTTGGATTGTGGATTAAAGTATCTAAGGAGATGTCCGCATCAGAAAGAATATTTATAGCTGTGTTTAAACAGCGTTTGGGGTATTGATCATCTGAATATAGTAAATATTTGCCTAAGATACAAGATATGTCTACACATTGTAGTGACAGAATACATTTCCTCAATAGAGCTATCAATTTCCATGCAATAGTACTGTATAGCGATAGCAGCCCTAATTCAAAACGAATCATTGCAATGGGGACACAGGTAGGCAAGTTAAAAATGGAGCGCCAGTATTTACCCTCCAATCGATCCCATACTAAGCGGGGCAACATCGACGCAGCTTCAGACCCATATGAAATAATGGGTTTGACTTTCATGGAATAAAATGATATTATATGATTGCATGTAAACTTTCCAAACTTATATAATATAACCTTAGATTGGGAGATTAGGGTTTGCAGTTTCAATTCAAGTTCTTTTTGAAACACTTTATCATTGTTACCCTGGCTAATCATAATACCTAAGTATCTATATATTGAGGTTGAGAGAATTTGCTCCTTTTTTATATACCACTTGAATTGAGAGTATTTTGTCATTTTACGATTTTGGCACATCATAATTTGTGTTTTCGTTAAGTTTATGGTCATAGCATTTTCTACGGTATACTCCGATAACCCGTTAATCAAACGTTGCAAACCTGCTGGAGTTTTTGACAATAAAACAAGATCGTCTGCATAAAGGATCCATGGTATCTGTTCTTGGTCTAGTTTGGGGGCGTCAGAGTTAACATTCTGGAATTTTTCACCCATATCAAGGATAAATAGGTTAAATATGGTAGCCGCCAGGATGCATCCTTGCTTCACTCCTCGATATGTTAAGATGGGAGGAGTTAACATCCCATCGCGAGTAAGGCGGATATGAACTGATGTGTTTTCATGAAAGATAGAAATCAGCTTAACCAGTGAATAAGGGCAACCCAATAACAGCAGTTTATGCAGCATTAGATTGCGGTCTATAGAATCAAATGCTTCCTTGAAGTCTACAAAGGCAACGAATAACGGTTGCCTTTGCTGACAGCAGAGAGCCTTGATTGCGGTCAAAGAGACGATATTTATAGCCGTTCCCTTATCAGCCACAAATCCTGTCTGAAACCTATCTCTCATGTTCGATGAGTTAATCCATTGTTGGAGATCTCTTAAAATTAATGAAGCAAAGATTTTCCCTGGAACGTCTAATAAGGCGATTGGCCTATAATTTGCAGGATTTTGTCTATCGCCTTTTTTATAAATGGGTACAATCAATGAGGTACACCACGATTTAGGGATCTTTTGAGTAGTTACAACTTGAGAGAAGATTTCAAACAGGATAGGAGCCCATAAATCCGGAAATTCTTTCAGCATGGCATTAGAAAGCCCATCAGGGCCTGGAGCACGGGATCTACTAGCTTTGTGAATAAAATAAAGAATATCGTCTATTGTGAAAGCTATTGAGAAAGGTCTTTCAAGTTTTACAGAAGGTATGCAGTTGGTAGGAGGGTGAAGAGCATAAAGACCAGAAAAATGAGAGAACCATGCGGAGGAAGCAACATCATTAATCTGCACTCTTCCTATTTTATAGTTTATTTCATCTCTGATGAAGGTCTTCTGTTTTTTTGTCTTTAGTTTTTCTGTAAAATTTGCCAAATAGTCATCAAGGATTTGGTAATTTTTGAAGATTAGCTCTGGAAGATTTAATTTCTCTTTCAATTCTTTGATCTCTTCTAATGTGTTTTCATGTACTGGTGCTGCCTGGTTAATTAATTGAAACAACTGCTTGAAAGCGCGACATCTGAGAGGAAAGATTAATTCTGTAAACAGAAGCAGAACAGCCCTGCAGAAATAGATGCCAGAGCCACTTTATCATCACATCTAAATCCTACCACTGTCCAAATGAGTATGCATGGTTCAAGGTTGCAAATGCTTTATTGTTATGGCGGGGATGTAGAGAAATTAGCCCTATGCACAGTGTGCATTATGTAGTTAGTGAATAAAATATCCAAGGCTTTTATCACAGATATATTAGTCAACATAAATATAGATTTTTGGCATTGGGATGTTCTCAGAATGTGCTTTGATTTTAAGCAAAGTAGCCATGAACTGTTACTGGTGCTATGTACCCCTTCCCCCATCTCATAGTTGTATGTCAAAAGAGTACAATTGGATTGTACCCAACGGTCTATTTGGAAAGATAATCCTCTCTCAGAAAATAATTGACATGGTTATTCTAGGTTTTGATAGTCTGCTTTCCTAGTAACACAAGTGTATTGTTCTCGCCATGTTCTTTGTAAAAGTTTAAAAATAGACAGTTTGCAATGTTAGTTCTATTCAAATTGTTTCCTTTTTTAATAGCTTATTTTCTTTAGAATGCACAACAGTTTGTCTCTCAAAATGTCCTTCCTCCTTGAAAAAGGTTGCATTCAGATTTACACAAATGATTTGTTAGTACAATTAAATAATGCCTTTCTTTCAATGTCTGCTCTTGCAAATAATACCAGACCCAATTTTAGGATATCTGTGTTTATTCTCTGGTCAGGCAACGTCAGGAATAGCAGGGGATGCTCTAGCAAATGATCACCTGAAAATGGGCCACTCGCCATCATAAAAGGAGAGAGAGAGAGAGAGAGAGAGAGAGAAAGAGACAGAGAGAGAGAGAGAGAGAGAGAGAGAGAGAGAGAGAGAGAGAGAAAAGCTAGTGTATTAACTTACTATATTTGTTTCAGAGAACAAACATTTACATTTAGCGAGAATTGGTGAAAAGATTGTCCTGATGAAATCAGAAAGGAGCTTTGAAGCTAAGAACAAATGCATTAAGCCTAGAACGAATCCTACACATATTTTGTGATAAGGAATTTAAATAATTATAATGTTGGGATCCTAGCATTTAGAACTGAAACCCTTTACCACAACTCCCCTTTGATGGTAAAATATAATTATGGTGAATTGAGATACATCCTTAACATGATGGCCATGTCTAAGAATTAGTAAAGACATTTTTTGAAATCATATAAATTAAGTTAGATGTGATTTTCGTCAGAGAAATTGTTATTGTTATTGTTTTCAAATTGTATTTATCAATTTAGTGAGGATTACAGTACAGTATTATTTTTAATGTTGGATAATGTTTCGTGTAGCAATAATGCCATAGTTTCATTCTTTATAAGATGGATAAATAACTAGCTTGCCACTTGCTATTATAAATTGTGTTTTTCATTAAATAGTTTGTGGTAACTAAGTTAAAGTTACAATTTATTAATGTATAGTTTATTAATCAGCGTTGCCCCCGTCCCTCCCATATTTCTTCTTGCTTCCCTTTCCTGGTATGGGATGGGCATGGGATGGGCATTTTATTCATTGGCTGTAATTGAATGAGTTACCTTTCGTTTCTATACTGAATTCTAGTTACAGAGAAAACGTCTTCCATTCCTTGGCAGGAGGAGAATATATTCAGTGGCTGTAAATTACTGTGCCATCTTTTAGTGACACGACCAAATTCTAAGTAGTTGTAGAGAAAAAGTTATATCATTCTTGGAGGACAAGTTGTAGTGAAACATTTTAGGTAGGCAAAGGAAGCTATATTCACTGTCAGTAAAGGAGTGCGTTATCTGTTAGTTGTCATACCAAATACTAGTAACATAGAAAAAAATCCATATATCACCGGGTGGGGGCTGAAGATTATAGTCTGTGTCTCTAACTGAATGCATTAGTTGCCATATCAAAAAGAAAGCATAGAGAAAAGGTATATATTTCTTTGTAGGAAGAAGGAGTTTAAATTCATTGTCAGTAACCAGTGTGTTTTATTTTAGTTGCAAAACCTAAGACTAGTGGCAGAGAAAACGCCTTATATTTCTTGGTAGACAGGATGTGATTATATTCCGTGCCTCTAAATGAGTCAGCAATGTGAAATCTTCGCATGGATACAGAGCAAATGACAATGTTCAGTGCTAACATGACCGGAGAACCTAAAAGAGAGAGAGAGAGAGAGAGAGCTTGAGAGAGAGCCATGCACAGGATGGTCAACTCAGAAGAGGACAAACAGGAGAGAGCAGAGTTACAAATTGCCTCTCATGACAATCCCACAGAATCAAGTGCATTGGGGAAGCCTATGGGATGTTCCTGATCCCCTCTTCCACACACTCTGATGAGAAGTCTGAGGGTAATGTTAATAATGGGCAAGATAAAGGTGCTGATCCATCCGAGTCAAGCCACCTGAAGCACATGATGTTGGGAAGCAGTGATTCAGAGAGGAGAAAGGGAAGGATAATGCCGCAGGTATGGAGATAGGCAGGAAGGATTAACTAGCCACACATTTTTATACAGAGTCCTTCAGAGATAGACTTCAGATCTGAAAGTGAACCGCATCAGCAGGTGACAGCCACTGCACCAAATCTGCCAACTCCAACAACACTTTCACAGCCAGAATCGTGGAAGAGTGCATGTCATCACATGTCAACAATGCCGAAAGTGTTAAATCTCTTAACACTACAGGACAAACAACAACAGCATCTCACCAATAGTACTCGGAGCAATTACACCGTGTGGCAGGGGAGGGCTGTGACCAAGTTGGGGTCAGATCTTTGCGATACCGTATGATTCAACACTATATGTACAGTACCCAAAATACTTCTTCTGAAGCCCTCTCAACACCAGTAGCCTATTACCATGACAGCACAATCTGTACTGACACCCCAGAAAATGTTGCTGTTTTCGAGCTATTGCTTTAGTGACTTTATGCAGTGGAGCAAGGACTAGATACAGATATCATTAGCATTTCTACTAATAATATTACATTCTTGAGTCCTGCGCCTGCTATTTCACAACCAGGGCAATGCACAGCAAGCTACCTTCCAACAGGATACACAGTTGCACCCATTGCAATTTGTTTAGTGTTCTTTGTTAAAGGAGAGCTATAGAAAATGAGCACGTATGTAATACTCCATTCCCTGCTGGTCATGAGTGCACAAAAACCAGCAACACATGACCAAGTTTCAACAGAAATAGTTTGCTGCGGTGCATTTGTATGATTTACAAATGGCATTGACTGCTTTTTTCTGTTCATCAAAAGTTAATACATCCAAACAATTGTATTAGAAAACACGCCATCATCCCCAGACTACCCCTTATAAAGAGTGTCTCAGATGTCCTCCAAACCCCCAACCGTCTTTTAGGTAGTGTAGTTGAAAACGTCCACATTTGTATTTAAACTGGATAGCAGGAGGGCTAGTGTAAGGTGATTCCCTACTCTACTCCTCAATCTCCTGTGGGCTCCCCTCCACCCGAGCCCAAAGGTCCCTATTTCCCAGATGTTGCAGTCACGACTAGAGAAAGGTAACCCCTACTGTCTCTTTCTAGTCTGCACTATGCAGGAGGGCCGAAAGCGTAACCTTCTCTTTCTTGCTACCTCCAGGAATGTATAATGTCAAACTGCTCTGATGTCCCTCATGACATGATGATATGCTCTCTTCCAGTCTCACTTACCTCGGATTCACTTACCTCTAATTCACTTTCTCTCTCTCTCTCTCTCTCTCTCTCTCTCTCTCTCTCTCTTTAAGTCAATCTCACCATCTAATCTCCTTCGCCTCGTTCCTATCTTTTCCACTCTCCCTCATCTGCTCCAACAATCACTTTCACAACAGTCACCCCAATATTTCACACTTGTTACCTCTCTCGCTCTCTCTCTCTCTCTCTCTCTCTCTCTCTTTAAGTCAATCTCACCATCTAATCTCCTTCGCCTCGTTCCTATCTTTTCCGCTCTCCCTCATCTGCTCCAACAATCACTTTCACAACAGTCACCCCAATATGTCACACTTGGTACCTCTCTCTCTCTCTCGCTCTCATATAAAATACCTCACCCGCACTCTATTCCACAATCTCGAACATGTCTGCAGTAGACTACATCTCTCTCTGATCCTGCAAGTCTTTTATAATCAAGCCTTATTGCCTGATCGTTTCCTCCCCCTTTCCATTGCTTTCTGTGCACCTGACTTCTCAGGCCAATCTTACCCTTTCTTTTTCCCAGGGGCCGAGCCACAGGGTCCAATTATTGTCAAAATCAATTTGAGCCTAGCTCCTTTTTCCAGGGTTGGTGTTGGTGGGATTTTTGTGACTGTGCCCCACTGCTGCCGGCCGCTCAGGTTGCCTTCCTGCTATACAAGGAAGCCTGTGCTTTTGCAGATAATCTGGAGGTGACCGAAGGGGCGAAACTTGCTTTCGGCATTGGTGCATCCACTAGTGCAGTTTCTTGCTAGGAACAAACTGCAATCTGAAGCTAATAGTCCTGCATGAAAGAACTTATGCCACATACGAGGCTGTAAGGCATGGTGCTAATGATAGTGGTGCCAAGGTCCTAGGTATAACCAGCCCAATTGGAGGAT
Organism: Ambystoma mexicanum; assembly: GCF_040938575.1. NCBI lineage: Eukaryota > Metazoa > Chordata > Amphibia > Caudata > Ambystomatidae > Ambystoma > Ambystoma mexicanum. Next base: position 167,454,582 of record NC_090923.1, on the reverse strand, counting down.
TTCTGCCAACGCTGTCAACCCACCTCTGGTGTAGGATCGGCTCTAGAACACCCTGGTAGGCACCCTACCCCAGGTTGGAGGGGCATCCTGACCCTCCCACCCCCGATAAGATCAAGTCCATGATCCTGTCACACAAGATGGAAAATGTTCAGCGGTAAACAAGTCGGTTGTTCCAAAAGTAGCCTGTCTGTCTAGCCTATTGTTTAATATTGCAACACGTCCTCTTCTTACATGTTTAGCTCCTTCTTTATTCTGCCACAGTAATATTGCCATTTAATTCTGTGGTAGATTGATGCATTTTCATGACGTCTTCACCATGTCAAATACAAATTGTCCTTTCTAAAATCCATGGGAGAACACTAAATTAAAAAGCGGCCATTCCGAGCTGGCACTGTTTTGCAAACGGAGAATGAAGAATTAAAATATGTGTACTACGAACGGGTGGAATATGCTTGATTGGATTTCTGCCTTCCTGAAGAATGGATGGTAGTGACCCAGCAACCTAAGGAGATAGATCACAAAGATACGGGTCAATATTGGTCTATTATTTTATACAAATCTGGACTAGAACCTTTTACTCCAATTAACTTCTTAACTTGCTCCCCAATATTTTTCACCCTATTTTCAACTCTGCAGACAGTGGTGTACCCAATATGTTTCTGGGTGGCAGTGACCCAGGGACCTAAATTGACCTATATCTCAAATATGTGGACCAACATTGGTATATTATTTTAATTCACTCTTTCACTCCAATTAGCCTCCTAACTCATTTCTCAACATTTTTCCTCTAGTTGCAACTCCACAGACATCGGTGTAACTATGCATCATCTGCAACTCATTGTGGACTTCTTGCACACTTGGAGAGCCAATCCCATAATATTAGTCACCTACAAGAAGATAGCGAGGTGTTGGAGCAAGTGCTTCTCCATAGCATCCACCACTGCAATGTCGCTTAGCTCACCCTGACGTATGGTCATCTGACAATACAAGTAGTTCATGTCAGCATAATGCATTATTCTGTCCTACAGTGCCTTTCCCTATAGCAGCACACCCATAAGACTACAAACAACAAACATTGGTGCTGTTTGTGGTTCTGGCACTCCAAAAAGGTTCCTCTTGGGGGATGGTGACACTAGCACAGTATGCATGGTGGGCATAGGTGCTTGGGCAAGCTGGGAGTGTTGGGGCATGATGGCTGATTGTGCTGGTATACCCAAGAGCAGCAACAGATAGTTGTGTCCTCAATGACACCCATTCCACTACATAGCTTCTTCACTACACAGGAAGAACGCACTCATAGTTTAACACTAATGAGTGTACATCAAGCTAAGGATTAGACAAGGAGTGTCATCAATGAATGTTAGTTTGTGCAAAATTGGTGATCTACAACAGATTTTGGAATACACCTTTGGAGGCCAAGTGGACTGATTTCCATTTGTGTGTCCTGCTTGTGTGGTGTGCAGAAAAGCAGTAAAATGGTGGCACTCTCCCCCCCTTTCCCTTTGCACTTCTCGTGCTCACACTTGCACGATTTGAATGACACAAGGCCTAGTAAGATCGTTTGTCTTGTTCTCCCTCTGCCTTCCCTCCCTTGTCTTGTCGCGTTATAAATGACTTATCATATCAGATATCTTATCATGTTGCTCTGAGGGCACTAAAGTAACCATACCAATAGTCATGAAACATTGGACATAGAATTCAATAGATTTGTATAACATCAATCAAGTGTCTTTGTGTTTTAGAGGGTGTATCCCTAGATGGATTTTATTGTTATTGTGACATGAGGCCAAAACTAAACCCCACCGATGCTACACAATGAGGCATAATTGTATCCTGCATTTGTTGTTGCCTCATGTTATCTCCATATTTCAGGCAGTTGCATGGAACCTATTTGACCGTAGTGTTGCCTGGACACAGGCTAGCAACTTCAGCCTGATTTAATCATCCAAAATACCTGTAAAGGAAGCCAACCCTGACTCATAGCCTACTTCCTTGCCAGCTGTGTCGGCTAGTGAATTCTTTCAGTGGCGGGCATATAGCATTGCTCACATATTGGTGTGAGAAACCAAGCTTAGCGTGGAATCCGAGCAAACTCATTGTAGTACCGGTGGAGAAAGGGCTCTCTCCTCAGTGCATTATTTGAGGTAATGGGTTTAAAGACACATTTTGTAGTAAAATTACTCTGGTTCTGTAGAGTAACACATGGAAAAACTCAATAAAATACTCAAGAACAATTTACAACACATTTTCATGAAGCCTGTAACCACAATATTTGCCAGCATTACCTCTATAAAACACTGTCATGATGCTTGTGTTCAAACTATATGCAGCATTGCCATTGTAAAACGACTTCATGATGAAGGCACGGCCAATGTATGTTAAGAGGCCTGTAACTGCCATGTACGTCAGCACTGACACTCTGAAGTGCACATTTCAGTCTGCGCCCATAACAAATCTATGCATTTCTGCTGTAAAAACACGTTCTTACTACCTGTACTTGGTTTGCCAATTATATGGTACTAATGACATTCAAAAACATTTCCATGGTGCCTGGAAAAATCACTTCCCCGGGAATCCCTGAACACATTCTGTGTTTGGCCAATAAAAGGGAGCTTGCTGTGCACCATGGAAACCTTACACACAGACAGACACTCTCACTCACACACTAATTCAAACTACGCACACCCACACACTATACACAAATATGCAGTCCATATAAACACTTACACACACACACACACACTCTCCCACTAAAACAAATGCACACTTCCTCATTCAAACACATTCTCGAACACACTCAGAAGCATTCACACATGCATGCATGCACACATACACATCTGTTCAAACGTACCTTGTTTCAGGCATCAGCTGTGATGGTGACCTCCTCCTTCTCTGAGTGCATGAGACAGGCAGGGAGAGGTGAAGAGGACTTCATTGTTTCAAGACAGTATTTTTTCTAGCACTGTGGTAATTCAAAAGGAGTCGGACAAAGTGGTGGCATATTCAACCAAAGTTTTTTTTTTTGTACGCGAATAAAAAGGACCTTTTTGCTCCCAATAACTAAAGGGTTTGTCCTACCTAACTGTATTCTAACTTGGGCACTTGTCGCTCGTCAGAGTGATTGTCAACTAAAGTGTTTGTCCTCTGTCCAAAAACACTCCTACTCTTACTCTACCACTGACCAAAGATACACAATACACAAAAGAAGGTCACATGGGTAATGGCTCCCTTCTCCTGGTGCAGCTGGGTCAGCTTTAGGGCTGTTTCTAACAATCTTTTGAATTCGCTTCTGATTCAACAAAAGATGAGACCAGGGGAATGAGTCCTTTCTCCTGGTCAAACTCTATCAGTCTTAAAGGCTGTTTCGGATAGTCTCCGGTGACAGCCTTCAAGAGTCCTTCTAGTTCCTCCAAGGGACTTTCCTTGGCTTGATCAATTGTCCAACAGTTCTTTCTTTTCAATACAACGTACAGTCCAAAGCTCACCTGGTCTTCTTCTTGAGCAATGAAACAAGGGAGATCACTACAGAAGCGTCCTTGACTTCTGTCGCTATTGTTGAAAAGACCACTCTTGTAACTTCCTTGGTTCTCAAAGTCTCTCTTATGACTATTAAGATGAGGGAGCTTTCTCCCGAGGCACTGTTCTCTTTTGATATCTTCCTTTTGATTATTCTGATGAGGAAGCTTTCTATTGATGCTCTCCTCACACTTTGCAATTTTGGTACAGGTACGGTGACAAGGGAAATTACCCATGATGCACTCTTCCCTTGTGATCTCTTTATCACTGTTACTGTGATGAGGGAGATCACTCCAGAGGTGTTCCTCACCCTTAATCTCTTCTCTGTAATTACTATGACGAGGGAGAATACTGCTGAAGTACTCTTCAATTTTGATGTTTTTAGCACTGTTACTTGGACAAGTGAGATTACTCCTAAAGTGTTCTTCACGCTTAAAAGCTTCTCAGTAATTACTGCGACAAGAGAGACTACTCCCAAAGTACTCTTCAGTATTGCAAAAATCCCTACCAGGTCTCCAGTGACTCCCATTACCTTCTTTCTTGTAGGAGCACGTCACCGGCTCTTCCCGAGGTGTTCGTCTTACTCTCAGCATCTCTCTATCTGCTCCCTGCTGTACAGCGTTGGCTCCATGGCTTACTATTCTTTTCGGTGTCAGAGTAGTGGAAGTACTCCAGGTCCACCTCCCCAAGGTCACCCAACGTTAGCGTGCTTCTGCCAAGTCCAGTTCTCTGCTCCACAATGGGGAGTTCCTCCGAGCTTTCCACAACCCCCTACACGACTGAGGACCAGCTACTTCTGCTCACTTCCTTGTTCTGAGGTTTGAACTTCCCGAGGTTGACAGGCTGCATGCCAAGTCTTATTTTCAGTAAGTCCCTTCTTGATTTTAACGGGCTGTAACTGAGTCCAACCCAGCAGAGTGCCGGAGTTCCTCTTTTGTATCGATGAGATATTCTTCATGCTTCCTTGGGGCCACCTCTTCCCCGTACTGCCGTTACTTAGAAAAGGAGTAGTTTGCTTAACTCCTTCAAACTTCCTCTTCCCAGTACTTTTGAGAGATGGCTCCTGATCACTTTGTGTGTTCCTCCTGGTTTTGATATTGCTATGTTTTATATAAGGAAAGGATGAAGTTTTACAATAACAGACAGTAATGTTCTCAGGTTGGTTTTTGGAAGTCCTAGAGTGTTGCATAGTCTCCAAGGTAAAGGCTTTAAGGGGTTCCATCGTGGAATGGGAGTCCTTGTCCCCATGAGGGGAGTCTCTCCCTGTGAGATCCAGCTTCCAGCCACCCCTAGGTGGAATATTGGGCAGCGGCCTCCCCTCCCTAGCCTCACAGGGACGGGCTTCCCTCTGGGGAGATGTGCCGTGATCCCATGAATCGTCACAGCACCCACTTTGAGCAATGAGTTCTGCTACCTCATGTCATTGTCATCCAGCTTGACCCAACAACATATTCATTGTCATCCAGCCCTCCCCAAAAGCATACACTGTGCTGCACATGTTTCAGGAGCTGTGCAGCTGAGGGCTGCGGCTAATGCATTCAACTGTGCAGAGTGTTAAGGACTTCAGTATTTGCATTTGAAAAGAATCACCATATTTTCAGAGTCTTTGCAAATACAAAGGCTATTTTTGCATTATGGAGCCAGGGAAAGTAAACTGATATACTCAAGGCACTGCGTTCTTCTTGACCTCACACACCCACCACTGCTCATCCATGCAGCTGTGCTGCCATGACTGGTAGAGCACTCTAAGTGAAGCAGATAATCAAAGAAATAATATTGCAGAATGGGGACTGGAACACTCAGAGTTCCATGCGTCAGCAGTGGTAAAACGCACCAATGAGATCACACGCATGCTGGGGGCTTTGCAGATCGAATCCCTGCAGTTTAGAGTCTTCATATATCGAGAGGTCTACTGTTACAATAAAGTTACAGCCTTCCATCCGTGGATGCTTCTGCCCACTCCAATGCTTGCTAAGGTCGGGATCAGCTATTCCATGAGAAAGGTTTTCATGTGATGTGTGCAGATTCTGGGCTCTGTGGGCAGCTGGTTTCCCACTGACCCTTCTTTGAGGACTGGCCTTGCAAGCGTACTGCAATAGAAACAGACATCCCTATGTGGCAAGGGACGTCCCCGGCTATAACTTCCCCCTTCATGTCGTCCGATGTCTGTCCATGAGGCTGAGGGAGCAGCAGAGCCCACCTGCTACAATTATTAGCAAAGGCACCCAGCTAAATCAACTCAACTATATATGTTTTTGCAAGTTTGTTTAAGGAATTTGCCCCTTAATCTTCGTGCAACACAGTGCACATACATGTTATTCACAACATGGCCTGGACAAACCTTTTAACAATTGGACAAGAATACATTTTAAATGAGATTTGAGTTGTTTCGCTATTTCTTGTGAAAATTTACAAAGACTCTACAAATGTACTAACCATATTTGGCAAATGCAAAGACTCGTCTCGTTGACTCCCTATACTGTATAGAACATGGGTTAGTGGTTGGAGTGCGCCAAAGTGCTGCTACGCCACTGGCGCATGCGCAGACTAGCTCAGGTCACCATGGAGAGGAGATCTACCAGCGCGTGATGTCACAGATTCATTCTGTCCAATCGCTTCCTGATTATGGGCCTCATTACCCGGTAGGCGGTGAGCCATGGCGCTAATAGCGCCATGGCTCATGCTGGTAAAATACCGGCACCGCCTTGGCGGAAAGGGGATTTACCGCCCCATTCCAAGGTTGGAGGGGCGGTAAATCGCCTTTCCGCCATTGCCCTTCCCCATTCCCATTTCTGCCCCATAGGGCTCTATGGGAATGGGGAAGGTGCTAATTACGGCACCGCAGATTTGCGGTGCCGTAATTAGCTCCGAGGTCCCTTAGCGGGTTGGATTTTAATGCCTGCAAAAAGCAGGCGTTAAATCCCCCAACCCGCAAAGGGACCTCGTAGTAAGGCGGTAGGGATTTACCGGTACCGGTATTTTACCGGTACCGGTAAATCCCTAACGCCATCCGTGTAATGAGGCCCTATGAGCCATGTGGGCCAGATTGAGCAGCACCTAGACCCGCTCCCTTCCCATGCCTGTCACAGACTGTGATTGAGGTCAGAAGCTGGTCCAGCCTGCACACAAGCAGGTACCGAGGTCCCATGTGCACAGCGACTGCACTGCTGGGCAGGGTTGACCTTCCATCCCTGCCCAAGAAAGGAGTGCCCAGGGCTTTAAGTGGGCTGGAGATAGTTGGGGCAGAGCCCTGGCAGTCTTCAAAAAGTACCCCCGAGCCAGGGCTCTGTCGGGCTCCCCCCGAGTAGCCCTAGAAGTACCAAATAACTCAGGTAGGCAGCCCTTTGGCACAAAAGAGCTTCATGGTTAAAGGACTGCCTGCGAGGTCGGAGCTCCTTATTACAAAAAACTGAAAGCCCTGACCTCGCAGGCAGGCCTTTAACCAGTGGCGGACTTAACGGTCGGCAGACAGACAAATGGCGAGCGGGCCCCTGTGCCCTGCCCCACCCCTTCCCTTCCCAGTCTCTCTCTGAGACACACGTTGCAGTCAGACCCGAATTTCAGCAGATGGTCACAGCGCACTGCAGTGGAGGCAATGAATCTATTAATGGGCTTTAAACGCCTGCCGCGCAGTGCACAATGCCCACTATTACTCTGTGTTAATCACTTCCCTGACTGGGCAGTTTACTTCTCGCCATATCCTCTCTCCAGAAACGCACGCTCCTCTGCTCTAGCAAGTGTTTAATGTATTATAGTTCAGAAATAATGCAGATTTAAGCAGACCTGAATTCTGCTTGTTGTAATATTAGTTCAGGGCTGGATGTCTGCACTCAGGCCTTAAAAATCACAATTTAAATACAATGAATCATGTGTCCCTAAAGTTCATCTTTGCGCAACTCATTCCTCTTTGGGGCTCCGCCTCCAGGACCCGCCCACTTGGGGGCCCTATGTAATTTTTGCCCATGGGGCCCTTTTCCTTAAATCTGCCACTGCCTTTAACCACACAGCTAGGCACCAACACCTCAGGGCTGCCTGAGGTGTTGGTACCTCTCACAAAGAAACAAAACGTAGGGTGCTGCAATTCTTTTGATGCGCCCTCTCCCTTTGCTTCTTAGTCAGTGGCTGCGGAGGTCTGATCCAGTGAATAAGAACCAAAAGGGGAGTTTGCACAAAAGCACCCCAACCCTCTGGTTCCACAAATCCTACTCTGTCTCTCTATCCCCCTGCCACACACCCTTGTCAGAGCCACCCTCAAACCCTTGTCCCACTTAAAGCACTGGAGTTGCTTGACACTGTCATGAGGGGCAGGGATCCAGCGCAATGGCATTGTCATAGGCTGCATGCAGGCTGATTTGTGCACTTTTGTATCACGCGGGACTGATATGAGAAAGATTGAGCATGTGTGCATGCATGAAAGCATGTGTTACGGGTGTATGGGTGCCGAATTCAGTGGGAGCGTTTCGAGGGAATGGAGCAGAACTGGGCACTCAGAGTGCAATTGGAAAGAGCGGGGGCCCTGTGACTGGCATTTGGGCAGAGCTGGCTTCTGAGAGCAACATGGGCCAGACATGACCAGAGAGCGTCATTGGCATGGAACTTGGGCCTTGAGGGTGAAATGGGAGCGCAACGGGGTTCTGAGAGCAACAGTGGGGCAGTACTTTGCTGTTAGAGTGACATAAGGACAGAACTGTGCTCAGAGGGCACCATGCGAACAGAACTGGGCTGGGAGGGTGATATGGAGGCAGTCTCTGAGATCGATATCGGGCAAGAAATGGGACCTGATGGTGACATGGGAGCAGCACCTGGGCGCAGAACCTGGACCCTGAGAGAACGACACTGGGCACAATCAGGAACTGCGAGTTACATGTGGGGAGAACTTTGACACTGAGAGACCATTGGACATAAAAGAGGCAGTGGGAGTGATATGAGTCAGAAGTGGGCATAAAGAGCCCATGGGGCAGAGGTGGGCATAGAGAACCCATGGGGCAGAGGTGGGCCTTCAGAGCGCATGGGGCAGAGGTGGGCCTTCAGAGCGCATGCGGCAGAGGTGGGCATAGAGAACACATGGGACAGAGGTGGGCCTTCCAAGCGCATGGGGCAGAGGTGGGCCTTCAGAGCGCATGGGGCAGAGGTGGGTCTTCAGAGCGCATGTGCCAGAGGTGGGCATAGAGAGTGCATGGGGCAGAGGTGGGCCTTCCGAGCGCATGGGGCAGAGGTGGGCTTTCCGAGTGCATGGGGCAGAGGTGGGCCTTCAGAGCGCATGGGGCAGAGGTGGGCATAGAGAGCGCATGGGGCAGAGGTGGGCCTTCAGAGCGCATGTGGCAGAGGTGGGCATAGAGAGCGCATGGGGCAGAGGTGGGCCTTCCAAGCGCATGGGGCAGAGGTAGGCATAGAGCACGCATGGGACAGAGGTGGGCCTTCCGAGCGCATGGGGCAGAGGTGGGCTTTCCGAGTGCATGGGGCAGAGGTGGGCCTTCAGAGCGCATGGGGCAGAGATGGGCATAGAGAGCGCATGGGGCAGAGGTGGGCCTTCAGAGCGCATGGGGCAGAGGTGGGCTTTCCGAGCGCATGGGCAGAGGTGGGCCTTCGGAGCGCATGGGGCAGAGGTGGGCCTTCTGAGTGCATGGGGCAGAGGTGGGCCTTCAGAGCCCATGGGGCAGAGGTGGGCCTTCAGAGCGCATGGAGCAGAGGTGGGCCTTCGGAGTGCATGGGGCAGAGGTGGGCCTTTAGAGCCCATGGGGCAGAGGTGGGCCTTCAGAGCGCATGGCGCAGAGGTGGGCCTTCAGAGCGCATGGGGCAGAGGTGGGCATAGAGAGTGCATGGGGCAGAGGTGAGCCTTCAGAGTGCATGGGGCAGAGGTGGGCCTCCAGAGGGCATGCGGCAGAGGTGGGCATAGAGAGCGCATTGGGCAGAGGTGGGCCTTCAGAGAGCGTGGAGCAGAGGTGGGCGTTCAGAGGCATGGGGCAGAGGTGGGCATTCCGAGCCCATGGGGAAGAGGTGGGCCTTCAGAGCCCATGGGGCAGAGGTGGGCATTCAGAGCCATGGGGAAGAGGTGGGCCTTCAGAGCCCATGAGGCAGAGGTGGGCATTCAGAGTGCATGGGGCAGAGGTGGACTTTCAGAGGCCATGGGGCAGAGGTGGGCATTCAGAGCGCATGGGGCAGAGGTGGGCCTTCAAAGCACATGGGGCAGAGGTGGGCATAGAGAGCGCATGGGGCAGAGGTGGGCCTTCAGAGCGCATGGTGCAGAGGTGGGCCTTCAGAGCTCATGGGGCGGAGGTGGGCCTTCAGACCCCATGGGGCAGAGGTGGGCATAGAGAGTGCATGGGGCAGAGGTGGGCCTTCCGAGCGCATGGGGCAGAGGTGGGCTTTCCGAGTGCATGGGGCAGAGGTGGGCCTTCAGAGCGCATGGGGCAGAGGTGGGCATAGAGAGCGCATGGGGCAGAGGTGGGCCTTCAGAGCGCATGGGGCAGAGGTGGGCATAGAGAGCGCATGGGGCAGAGGTGGGCCTTCCAAGCGCATGGGGCAGAGGTAGGCATAGAGCACGCATGGGACAGAGGTGGGCCTTCCGAGCGCATGGGGCAGAGGTGGGCTTTCCGAGTGCATGGGGCAGAGGTGGGCCTTCAGAGCGCATGGGGCAGAGATGGGCATAGAGAGCGCATGGGGCAGAGGTGGGCCTTCAGAGCGCATGGGGCAGAGGTGGGCTTTCCGAGCGCATGGGCAGAGGTGGGCCTTCGGAGCGCATGGGGCAGAGGTGGGCCTTCTGAGTGCATGGGGCAGAGGTGGGCCTTCAGAGCCCATGGGGCAGAGGTGAGCCTTCAGAGCGCATGGGGCAGAGGTGGGCCTTCGGAGTGCATGGGGCAGAGGTGGGCCTTTAGAGCCCATGGGGCAGAGGTGGGCCTTCAGAGCGCATGGCGCAGAGGTGGGCCTTCAGAGCGCATGGGGCAGAGGTGGGCATAGAGAGTGCATGGGGCAGAGGTGAGCCTTCAGAGTGCATGGGGCAGAGGTGGGCCTTCAGAGGGCATGCGGCAGAGGTGGGCATAGAGAGCGCATTGGGCAGAGGTGGGCCTTCAGAGAGCGTGGAGCAGAGGTGGGCGTTCAGAGGCATGGGGCAGAGGTGGGCATTCCGAGCCCATGGGGAAGAGGTGGGCCTTCAGAGCCCATGGGGCAGAGGTGGGCATTCAGAGCCATGGGGAAGAGGTGGTCCTTCAGAGCCCATGAGGCAGAGGTGGGCATTCAGAGTGCATGGGGCAGAGGTGGACTTTCAGAGGCCATGGGGCAGAGGTGGGCATTCAGAGCGCATGGGGCAGAGGTGGACCTTCAAAGCACATGGGGCAGAGGTGGGCATAGAGAGCGCATGGGGCAGAGGTGGGCCTTCAGAGCGCATGGTGCAGAGGTGGGCCTTCAGAGCTCATGGGGCGGAGGTGGGCCTTCAGACCCCATGGGGCAGAGGTGGGCATAGAGAGCACATGCGGCAGAGGTGGGCCTTCAGAGCGCATGGGGCAGAGGTGGGCCTTCAGAGCGCATGGGGCAGAGGTGAGCCTTCAGAGCCCATGGGGCAGAGGTGGGTATAGAGAGCGCATGGGGCAGAGGTGGGCCTTCAGAGCTCATGGGGAGGAGGTTGGCCTTCAGAGCGCCTGGGGCGTTGGTGGGCCTTCAGAGCGCATGGGGCAGAGAGGGCCTTCAGAGCGCATGGGGCAGAGGTGGGCCTTCAGAGCGCATGGCGCAGAGGTGGGCATAGAGAGTGCATGGGGCAGAGGTGAGCCTTCAGAGCGCATGCGGCAGAGGTGGGCATTCAGAGCGCATGGCGCAGAGGTGGGCCTTCAGAGCGCATGGGGCAGAGGTGGGCCTTCAGAGCGCATGGCGCAGAGGTGGGCCTTCAGAGCGCATGGGGCAGAGGTGGGCCTTCAGAGCGCATGGCGCAGACGTGGGACTTCAGAGCGCATGGGGCAGAGGTGGGCCTTCAGAGCGCATGGGGCAGAGGTGGGCCTTCAGAGCGCATGGCGCAGAGGTGGGCCTTCAGAGCGCATGGGGCAGAGGTGGGCATAGAGAGTGCATGGGGCAGAGGTGAGCCTTCAGAGCGCATTGCGCAGAGGTGGGCCTTCAGAGCGCATGGGGCAGAGGTGGGCATAGAGAGCGCATGGGGCAGAGGTGGGCCTTCAGAGCGCATGGCGCAGAGGTGGGCCTTCAGAGCGCATGGGGCAGAGGTGGGCATAGAGAGCGCATTGGGCAGAGGTGGGCCTTCAGAGAGCGTGGAGCAGAGGTGGGCCCTAAGAGCCATGGGGCAGAGGTGGGCATTCAGGGCCATGGGGAAGAGGTGGGCCTTCAGAGCCCATGAGGCAGAGGTGGGCATTCAGAGTGCATGGGGCAGAGGTGGACTTTCAGAGGCCATGGAGCAGAGGTGGGCATTCAGAGCGCATGGGGCAGAGGTGGGCCTTCCAAGCACATGGGGCAGCGGTGGGTCTTCAGAGCACATGGGGCAGAGGTAGGCATGGAGAGCGCATGGGGCAGAGGTGGGCATAGAGAGTGCATGGTGCTGAGGTGGGCCTTCAGAGCGCATGGGGCAGAGGTGGGCCTTCCAAGCACATGGGGCAGCGGTGGGTCTTCAGAGCACATGGGGCAGAGGTAGGCATGGAGAGCGCATGGGGCAGAGGTGGGCATAGAGAGTGCATGGTGCTGAGGTGGGCCTTCAGAGCGCATGGGGCGGAAGTGGGCCTTTCGAGCGCATGGGGCAGAGGTGGGCCTTCAGACCCCATGGGGCAGAGGTGGGCATAGAGAGCGCATGGGACAGAGGTGGGCCTTCAGAGCTCATGGGGCAGAGGTGGGCCTTCAAACCCAAATGGGCAGAGGTGGGCATAGAGAGCACATGCGGCAGAGGTGGGCCTGCAGAGCTCATGGGGCAGAGGTGGGCCTTCAGACCGCATGGGGCAGAAGTGGGCATAGAGAGTGCATGGGGCAGAGGTGGGCCTTCAGAGCGCATGGGGCAGAGGTGGGCCTTCAGAGCGCATGGGGCAGAGGTGAGCCTTCAGAGCCCATGGGGCAGAGGTGGGCATAGAGAGCGCATGGGGTAGAGGTGGGCCTTCAGAGCTCATGGGGCGGAGGTGGGCCTTCAGAGCGAATGGGGTGGAGGTGGGCCTGCAGAGAGCATTGGGCAGAGGTGGGCCTTCCAAGCGCATGGGGCAGAGGCAGGCCTTCTGGGCGCATGGGGCAGAGGTGGGCCTTCAGAGCGCATGGGGTGGAGGTGGGACTTCAGAGCGCATGGGGCGGAGGTGGGCCTTCAGAGCGCATGGGGCGTAGGTGGACCTTCAGAGCACATGGGGCTCAGGTGGGCCTTCAGAGCACATGGGGCAGAGGTGGGCCTTTAGAGTGCATGGGGCAGACGTGGGCCTTTAGAGCGCATGGGGCAGAGGTGGGCCATGACTTGACATAGGGGAAGACTCTGAGCACTGAGAGCACTATTGGGCTATTATTGTGTGTTGAATGTCCCAACGGACAACATGGATCACATGAGTGACACAGAGGATGGCATGGACACTGGGAGTGACATGTGGGTAGAACTCGGTTCTGAGAGCAATAACAGGTGCAGAACTTGACCCTGCAATCACATACGCAGAATCTGAGCACAGAGAGTGACACAGGGACTCTGACTGGGCACTGCGAGCGAATGGGGAAGAACATGGGCAGTGATACAGTGGCATTGGGAGGAACTGAGCACTGAGAACTACAATGGGTAGAACTGAGTCAATGAGCCCTGCACTTGGGCCAAAATGTGAAGTGAGAACCGGGGTAGGAAGAGCAGCATGAGAATGTTCTCAGGATATGAGAGCAAAATGGGACAGAACTGGGCACTGAATGTGACATGTGATCATACCTGCGCCCCAAGAGTCAGAACCGAAACCTGCCGGGCATGGGGAGCGACATCAGGGCTATGATTTGGCACTGAGAGCCAACTGGGTAAAAACATGGGCTCTGATATAGTGACTTTGGGCAAAGAATTGCCACTCGGAGCTATGTTGGGTAGAAATGGGACGGTGAGAGTGCTTTTGAAACAACAAGAGCAACATGATACAGTACTGGGGGAGTGAGAGTGACTTGGCCCAGACCTCTAGTAGGGAGAGCAACATGGGACAGAAGTGATGCAACAAGCAGCATGAAAATGTATTTTACAGGGACACTGTTGGCATATGTTGTTGGCTCAGAACTCATATTGTTTTAGGGCTCAACTTGCATAAAAAGTGTGGCAGAGCTGGCCTGTGTTCTTGAGACAGGCCTCATAATTCTCTTTGTACAAAAGCAGCATGAAAATGGCCTTTACCACGGCAATGGTGGGATATATTGAGACAGGGGTTTCTGTGGGCTCAATCCGCATGAAAATGTGTTGCAAAATGTTTCTATATACTGCTGGTAACCTGGAATATATTGGAGTATGTGATGTGTTGCCCTGTAGGACTTTTTATAAATGTTGTTTATTTTCTTTCAATTGTTCTTAAATTTGTGGTGAAAAATGCACAGTTTTGTCCCGTCCGCAAATACATCCAAGTTGCTCCAGACTCTCGCTCGTCAGTTTATTGAAAGCATGTTAGCCGTTCACTTAAAACTGGCTAGGGCAGAATTAGTAAATTGTAAATTTAAATGGGTTTTTTATAAGGTGCTTAATATCCAGCGGTTTCTAAGCCCAGATCCAGGGATCAAACCTGTGTCTCGATCCTGTGTTTCTCAGCATTGTCTTCTTTCCAAGACAAGGGGGTTGCCCCTGAGCTATCCTCCCAAGACAAAGGCATGTCATATGCATGGCTAAAGATTTACATGATCCAAAGATCTATCCACGGCCAAGGAATAGAATTCATACAAAAGAAAATAACGATTTACCAACCAAACAGAACACTCAGATCATGCAAGGACATCACCCTTGAACCAAAATCTGACACAAAGAAAAAGCTAGGGGGATCCTCCTTCTCTCACCGGACAGGAAAAACTTGGAACACTCTCCCGAAAGACATACGAAATACAAAGGACCACCTAAAATTCAGGAAACTACTCAAAACCTTTCTCGTCGCCACAGAACCAGAATGAATCTGGCACCTCTAAGCCTTGATAGGCTAAACCCAAGGGTCAGGGACCATTGCTAGAGACAAAGGAGCAGTAAACACTAACTAAAGCCCGACAGGAGAGGGAGCACTCAGAACTCATAGGGAGGGGACCACCCCCTAGAAACAAAGGGAGATGATCCAGACAGAACTCTCTTATGAAGAAAAAAAACAGATAATCTTAGCAATCTCACCTCCTGTCCCTCCCACGGAGCACTAGACAGCTTCAGATATATACCTCTGCCGCATGCTGAACCGGGCGAATGAACCGCAGAGGAATGCTCCAACAGAAGGCAAGACCTTAGAAAGAATACAAGACAGATGCCAGAAAGAACCAGATAACCTCATTAACTCAACTGCTACAAACCTCAACTCTTGGCACACACCTTCTCAAATCCTCAACCAACACAAATACTCTCCTGCACAGCAAACCACAAGCACTTCACTGCACTGCAAAATCAATGCTGACCATACATAGTACCGCCCAATAGCACATGGGAGCCCACAGATCTGAAAATCGCATCCATGCTCAGCGAACAGTGCTAACTGAACTGAAGCTGCCAACAAAACACCTCAAATCATGCTCTTCCTTTATCCTTTATCCTGCAAACCGATCCTACCCTCCTAACTTTCAAATCAAACATAGCGGCAAGGGACCAAGCCGGCAGTTATAGTGTGTGGTATAAATATCCTTAACATAACATAACATTTAACCTGATTGTGCCAGACAGCCTGATTGTGCCAGATAGCCTAACTGTGCTAGATAGCAGCATTTTGCATTTAGCTTGCTTGTGCCAGATAACCTGATTGTGCCAGATAGCAGGTTTTCACATTTAGCCTAATTGTGCCGGATAGGAGCATTTCGCATTTGCCTGATTGCACCAGATAGCAGCATGGCACACGTATCCTTATTGTGCGAGATAGCCTGATTGTGAAAGATAGCAGAATTTTTGCATTTAGCCTGATTGTGCCAGATAGACTAATTGTGCCAGATCTCTCACATCAAGATACTATTAGTGAGCCATATCTCACAACTAGGTAGACTATACTCTGTGTTAGCTAGTCCAGATAAAATTGCATATATGAGCTAGCGTCACAATTAGACAGAATTGTGAAGATTAGCATTACGTCATACCTAAACAGAACTGTTTTACTAGCTTGCGTCATATCTAGACCGAATTGTGAAGATTAGTTTGCGTCATATCTAGAAAGAACAGTAATACTAACTTGCGGGATATATAGACAGAATCGTGAAGATTAGCTTGCATCATATCTAGACATAACTGTAGTACTAGCTTGCATCATGTCCAGACAGAATTGTGAAGATTTGCCTGCCTCATATATAGACAGAGATGTAATACTAATGTACATGAGGGCGGTGTTTCCACTGACAGGCCCATAGGTCAGTGCTCACCCTCTAGTAACTGTAAGACAAGATAGCTGCACCATGTGAAGAATGGGGGTGCAGGATTCACTTACTCCAACACGACTCAATAATGAGGACTCAGTAATTTGGCAAAGGGAATCCGTTTAATGACAAGTACATCAAACAGGGAAACAATTGGAAATCAGAATAGTTGCGATCACCTGTCTCGCTCCAACTTCCTCGAACGTCAGTCGAACAGCAACACTTATACACAAAACTCGTCATCACTGACGTCTAACTCTACAAATTTGTCATGCAATATAATTGGTTCGGAAAGGTAACTTAAGTATAGGTGCCATATCTGTATACGGTAACAGAGCATGCGGATTGGATAACACTTATCGGGTGGGCATCTATGCCCATCCCTCTACATCACGCGTGTTAGACGTCACTACAACTGCGACATCCTATTGGTTCTACTATCTATAAGACCCTAGATCACATGGTCCATTGTGATTGGGTGGGTTACACCCCCAGACATAAATCTCCATTTTAATTAGCAGCATGCAGACTGGACACCCACGTGCCTATTGTCCCAAGATTCACCCTGCCTCCCTTCCTGATGGAGGAGATGATGGTGCTTTTGAGCTATGTGTCAATTAGTTGGCTGGGCATGGTCTTGAAACTGTAGCCTCTTATCTGGAGAAGTTATGGCACCCTTGGATCTGGGTGACATCAGACGTTAGTAACTCTTCGTGCCTGACCGGTCACATGTCTGTTCACCGTGAATCTGCTTCAGTTTCCAGATTTTCATGTATTTGATTCTTCTTCAGCCTCACCACCTGCCTGGGCCCACCTTATCTTGACCTTCACGGGGCAGGATGATATGGTCTGAAGTTTCGTTTCTCCAGTGTTGCCACTCTCCCCCTTTCCTTGGGTTGACCTCGAATTCCGAGGCATGAGCTGCTCTTTGTTGAGTTTCGATTCTGCTCTTCTTTCTGGCTTTAGCTGGAATATGAAACCTGGCCTGGTAGGCCTCTGGCCGCCTGGGCATACTTCTGCTTAACAAAATGGAGTCACACTTGTATAATGTGCCTTATTAAAGTAGATATATGGTTGGCACTTGTCGCTCTATTCTTCTACTAAGCATTGCAAGCAGTATCGTTTTCTTAACATCTTGCGTTCCAAGCCTATTTACATGTGTTAACTAGTTGGCTACTTCTATCTTGCCTCATAGCAACGTTTCCTTACGTTTCATCATTGTCTCTTTTTCCTGTGTTCATTACATCTATTTTCCATAGCTGCTCTAGTTAGCGTGCTATCCTTGATAGCCGTTTTCGTTCATCCGCGAGTCTATCCAGGACCTTGTGTAATTTCCACTGGCCGTCCATTAAGGCTTTTTGGGTCTCTTTGTGGACCGTCTGTAGGTACTCTTCATTTTGTCTCAGCTGCTGGTATGGTTGTCTAAGAGGGTATCGTGCAGCCCATGGCTCTCTGGTTATGGGCGCTTCAACAGGTACGGCTCTTCTGATGTACACTGGGCAGAGTCCCAGCGCGGCTCTCTGTTGGTTCATTTGCTCCTCATACATCACATACCTTGGCAAGTATGCAGCTTGTACCTCAAAATGGGGGGCAGATGTACAGGCCATGCCTGGGACCTCCTCTACACTCCCCCCACTGGTCGGTTCATCGACCACTTCTGCTTCTTCTTTTGTATTTCTTTCCTTACATTCTTCAGTGTCCTGTTCATCGTCTTGAGGGTTTGTACATGATGTTGTGAATATATGCGTCTTTGGAGTCCATATTTTTATCACACCCTTCAAACTTCCTGCTGTTTTTACATGTTCATCTTTATTCCATGTCATTAGCTGGCATTGTCCATTTGGGCTGCAATAGATCCATTTCCCTTCAAACTTTCTTTGTTTCCTGGGATATGTAAACTTTGTTCCTTCTGGCGCAAATTCACTGGCTTTCATAAAGTCTCTTATTTCTTCATCCCTCAGATCTCTGGGCTTCCATCCTGGTTCGAAATCGATCATGATTTGCATCCTGATGGCTTTCTTCGCAGTTTTCTGGCACTGTGTGATGATTATTTTGATAACACAGAATACTAGCAGTATAATTGCTAGTAAGGCTCCCAGAAACTTGAATTTATCCGCCATCCATTGTGGGACCCATGAGAACAGGGCTCCAAACCAGCTGTCATCGTCCACTTCATCACTTTCATCGATCATCTGGTTCTTTAGGTTTGTCAACATACTTATGGCTTCTGGTAGGGTTTCATTTTCTTCATCGTGCGATGGTATAAATGTGCAACGCGATTCTCTGATTTTTGCGCAAACACCTCCATCCATCGCTGTGATTATGTCAAGTACATATCTGTTCTGGAGGGTCATCAGTCTGATGGCTCTCAGTTCTTCTTTGATCGCGTTAAATCCTTTTATGGTGGTGTTGATGGTCTGCAATAACTCCCATCTGGTTATCTGCAACCATTTAGCATTCACTCCAATTTGGATGTGTGGCAGGAGTAGTGTTGTGAATACTTTTGAGGTGAAGCTGAACAGCCTGTGCTCGTATTGGATCGCATGGAATTCCTCTTCTGATTTGGCAGAAAAGTAATTTTCTCTCTTCATCCTGGATACCAGTTCCACGGATCTCCTTTTTCTTAGATGAGCATCTGCCTTTGGGAAAATGTCCAAATTCAGGTCATTTTTAGGGATCACCAGTGCAGGAAAGTTCACCAGTGTGCATATGCCTACCCAGTTCTTTGGTAGTCTTATATATGCCTTGGATCCACACGCCCAGTAATGGTCCATAATAACTGTGGTTCCTTGTGTCATTCCTGGAGCTTCATAAATTCGTCCACAGTTTTGATTCTCTCCCATCTTTCTCATGCCGTGAAGCATAGTTTCTGGCTTTCCAGTGTTACTATTTGCAGGGGTCCTCCTCTGTCCTCGACCCATGTCAGCAGCTTCACCAGTTTCGGCCATAGAGGTTTGCATAACCTCTGTGAATTCTCTATTGCTTCTTGGCACGCTCCAAGGACCATCCAAGCTCAGCAGATTACTACTCCTTCTTCCCATCCATCTGGGGAAACTACTGTTCCCCAGATCTGCATTTGGCCTCTGTTCTTCCAGATTTGAGCCTCTTCTGCAGTTTTTCCTTGAACATTCAGTCTCCTATTTCCCATCTTGTTCCTGATCCTTTGACGTCAGGGTTCTCGCATCTGATCACGTGATTCCTGGTGTGCGCCCTGTTTCTTGTTTTAATGTCCTGGATGTAGCCATCTTCATCTGGGTAATCCTTTTCATTGGCTCATATCAATGAGGCATCTCTTCCCATAAATTGTCCTCTGGTGTTGCACATTGCTACGTGTGACATACAGTGTGCTGTAGGGACATCAATTTCTACAGCCACGAAGATCTTGGATTTTCCCATGCTGTACGGTAGAAGTGCACAGACGAAGCATTCTCCTTCTGATTGCCTTCGTCCTACTTCCTTCATGTGCTGGTACCATATATTGTTTCCGAGATGGGCTGTACTGTCCAGGTAATCGTTGAGTTCATTGTTATCTTCATGCGGGCTTCTCTTGATTCTTAGCGTTCTTCTGTAGTTTGCTATGACTATGTCTTTAAATGCGTCTGTGCTGCTTTTCCACTCTGGGTGTCTCGGTGGAGCAGGTTGCCTTGGCTGTATCGCTGTGGTAGGAGAAGGTTGTGTGTTTCCTTTCCTTCCCTTTTGTAATTTTTCATAGACTTCCTCTAACCACCATTGGCTCACCAACTTCCCAACGCGTGGCTGTGTCGTAGGCCTGGTGCTTGTTCCTTGCGTTGGAGCTGGCGTGCTTGCTGTTATAGTCTCTGTAGTTCTATTTTTTAGCTCCTCGTGCAGTTTCTTTGCTCTAACTATGAACGGGAACAAATGATCTATCAGCGTTTGTGTTTTCTCTGTGAGTTTACTTCTGTTATTTTGAGGGATTTTGCTATGCCCTCTCTCTTTGGTTTCTCACTTGGGTCTTCTTGGTTACTTCCACTATTTTCTGGGGCTGTCATTCGGTAGGCAGTTTCTCTTTTTCTGTTGCCTTTGTTTGAGGCCCTGTCACCATTGGCACTTGCCCTTTGGTCATGTGCATTCAGTGTGTGGGTGTGTGCAGTGGTCAGTGCTACATTTTCATTCACTCCGTGCTGACCCTGTCTCCAGCTTTTCTCTTCATTCAGCACCTCGAGTGTGTATGTGCCACTGCTAATTACATTCAACTTTAGTTCATTAACTTTACCATCAGTTTTTCTTGGGACTGGGATAACTATATATGGTCTGGGTGTTTTAGTGGGGCCCAGGCATTCGTTATCTGATGGGTGCACAGAAATTGGTGCTCTCGGTGCACTGATAAAAAATAAAGTTCTAATGGTCAATGACCGAGAGACACTGATAATTACTACGCATATACACATTATGCATTTATAAGACATTTGGCAGCATTTCCTTCCAGGGAAGCAGGGGCGCCCTCTGTTTGCGGTAAAACCAAGTTACTGTTCTGGGCCCCCATTTTGAATAAGTCTATTGTCATATGTTATCACCACCAACTGGAAATAAGTGAGCACATCCCACGTGAGGTTTCTGCTGGGAGATACCATAAGTTCTGCAAACAAAGTCTTGACACTGGTTGCTTCAGGACACTGTTTTATTTGCAGTCTATCAGAGTATTGATTCTTTATACTGCTTGAGTATGACGTGATTCAAAAGTTCGTTTTATCAACGTTGTTGTAGCTTTGGATGTGCAGTTCTCTTCTTCACCCTGCAATTGTGGTGCACAGAGTGTCCATATTATTGTTCTTTATCACCTTTCTCTGGTCTGAGGAAATGTCCTGTTTAAAAGCCACAATTTAAAACAGAGTTATTTTGCCTTTATTTTGCTGCTCATGCATCCTTCTTCCTCGACATGGATCTTGTCTGCACGTGCTGAGGTTCTTCCCCGTTGTCTGTGGTTTCTTCACGGTTAGATGCAGCTGTAGGGCTTTGCCCCTATATATGGTTTAATGTCATTTAGGAAGAGCCATGCCCTTCTGCCCCGGAGTTTGACAGCTGAAGGAGTGCAGTCTTCCACGATGAAAGGGCCATTAAATCTTGGTTCGTCCCACCTTTTCCTTGTATAATTTTTGATTAAAACAGCATCACCAGGGAAGACAAGAGGCACACATTGACTTTGACTTGTGTCTGTTTCAGCACCTCCTGCTGTTTTTTGTGCTGCGCTGCACCCTTTTCGCCGTCGCTGTTGTTTGCCTGTAATGACAGAGACGCTGGATGTCATACAGTTCAAATATTCCTGCATCTCTGTCCCCAAGACCTCTCTTGTTGACTGAGCATCACATCTAGCTCTATCTCGGGGGGTAAGAGGGATCCTCATCCTTCTGCCCGTGACTATCTCGTGCGGCGTGAGATGATGGTCAGAGCCGGGTTGGTGTTAGGCGATCCTCTGCACACCGATCCACTGCACACCAGAATACTGCTCACATTTCCCCAACACCTCCCTCCAGGGTTCGAGGCTCATGTGATTCGGTTTACCCAAAGGACCGAAAGCTCCGTACCAGGTATGATTTACGGGCTCGATTGCAACCCTTCCTGCACTGGCAGTTGCCATGGAGAACATACAGCAGAAGGGGCGGCGTTACATCTCCACGCCGATCGTTCCCTTGCTCACGTGATCCAGAGTGGCGTTTCTCACGTGACCTTGGTGGACGTCACATGACCCCGAAACGCACAGTATATAAGGCTTGAGGCAGGGAACACTCATTGCTTCTCAGCTGTCTTCAGACCCTGTTTGGCGTTACGTTTGGATTTCACTACTGGTTTACCTTGATCTTGGAACTCTCTCTTGGACTCCTTCGGATTACCCCTTTGTACCTTTGCTTGGAACTGTTTACCTGTTGCTGGATTTCTGACACGAACCTGACTTGTCGTCGGATCATCCCTTGGTACCTTGTTGAACTTCTACGCCATTTCCCTTTTTGGGATTCAAGTCACGCCTTCAGTCCTACAGGTGGTTTATCCTGCATCCACACTTGTCTGCCGTCCTCATGTTCTAGGGACAGCCTCATCTGAGTCTCGAACCTCCCTCCTAGGTTTCCTGGGTTTTCCAAACACCGGATAGGTAAGGCTATTCAGATCCTTTGGTTATTGTGATATATATACTGTAATTGCCTGGTACTTAACCTCGTTCTTTTTGACAGCAGCATTGGTGTTCCAGAGGTTCTGTGGATCCGGGAAGTAACATCTCCCACCTGCGGCCCCAAAGGTCGCACAGCGGGTTTCTTTTAGTTTCCCTGTGCGTCACTTGAGGACGGAGGTTTTAACGGTCTACACGACACTCAAGTCAGAACAGACTGAGAAACCATATAGTCGTGTTAGACAATGCAGGGATCCACGGAAGAACCCATAGCTGCTTTAGTTCAGACGATTACAGTATTATGGGCAGATATGGTCGCCGCTAATACAGTGATTCACCAAAGGTTAGATTCCATACAGAGTGTTCAGCATTCTCTTCCTGCAGACCCTGAATTCGGGGATGCTAGCACTTCAACCACACCGCCTCCGTTAGCAAGTACCCCAACTCCAACTCCGGTGGTCCTCCCAACCCCTTCCCCTTTGGCTGCTCCTGAACGTTATCAAGGTGACCTCAAGAAGTTCAGGACTTTCATCAATCAGTGCAAGTTACATTTCTTGTGCAGACCTCTGGCATTTCCTAATACCACCGCTAAAGCCGCTTTTGCCCTTTTCCATCTGGCCGGGACAGCTGCCGCTTGAGCTAACCCTTTATTGGAGAACAATAGCCCGGTTCTCTATGATTTTGATTTGTTAGTTCTAGAGATGTCTCGAGTCTTCGATACCAGACACAAGGCACAGTCTAGGGATTTGGAGTTGTTAGAACTAACCCAGGGCAGAGAGACTTTGATAGATTACATCACCCGGTTCAACCAATTGGTCGCCGAGACATCATGGCCAGAAAGCAAGCGGGCGGTTATATTTTATAGGGGGTTGAATAACGCAATGAAAGATGCCTTAGCAGTGATTCCTTCCATGCCCACTCAGTATCAGGAACTAGTGGATCTTGCCCTGTAGGTAGATGCACGTCGATCAGAGCGCAGAGCTGAGTTGGGGGTTTCTTCCCATCCTACAGTTGTCAGTACCCCTGCTTCCAGTACTGAAGAACCTATGCAAGTAGGAGGTTTACGTAGCCCTATCACGACATCTGAGAGAGAACGCAGAAGGGTGGATAATGCATGCTTTTATTGTGGCACGACGGGACATTATGTGAAGGAATGTCCTCGACGTCCCAAGAAGAGTCAGGTTTTTCGGACAGCTCGACCTTAGATCCGGAGACCAGGTCGAGTGTCCAGTCTTCATCTCCGGGTACCCCTCTTGCCTTTGCTCGTGTCCAGCCCATCTTTGTACAGGCCACTCTTTGTCCCTCTACGGGTATCTCTCATGCAGTCACGATCATCATTGACTCAGGTGCCACTGGGAACCACTTAGCCCATTCCCTCAATCTACCTTTAGTGGTAAAAACCCGACGTGACCCTCTTCAGGCCGTAGATGGCACTGCACTAGTCTCTGGTCCCGTTAGACACCAAACTGCTCCTCTATTATTGACCATACAAGACATTCACACAGAGACGCTAAGTTTTGACTTGATCACCACACCTCATTTCGGTATCATATTAGGAATACCATGGTTACGTGAACACAATCCTCTGATTAATTGGCTATCAGGCACGGTGCTCTTCGAGTCTGATATTTGTCAGAACTGTTGTCTCCCAACCCATCAAGCAACAGATACTCCTTCTCGGGCCTTGGGAGCTCTAGCTCAACTCACGCTGAATGATGATGGATCAGAGGTTGTGAATTCCCACACGGTTTGAGGGGTGGTGTCAGGGATTCCATCTAAGTATAAAGCATTCGAATCAGTTTAAGATCGCGGTTCTTCCGAGGTACTTCCTCCACACAGACCATATGACTGCCCAATTGAATTAATCCCGAATACTACCATTCCTTCGGGCAGAATTTATTCTTTGTCTCCCTCAGAAGAACAAGCATTGAAACAGTATGTACAGAACGCCCTACGACTTGGACATATCCGCCCCTCTACTTCACCAGCTGCAAGTCCCATATTTTTTGTACCTAAGAAAGAGGGGGACTTACGTCCTTGTGTGGATTATCGGCGTCTTAACGCTATCACAAAAAAGGATAGATATCCAATTCCGTTGATCACACCTCTTCTGGACCACTTATCCCATGCCTCTGTTTTCACCAAGCTGGATCTTCGCGGCGCATACAACCTAGTGCGCGTTCGCGAAGGCGATGAGTGGAAAACTGCCTTTTGCACCCGTTACGGCTTGTATGAATACCTAGTCATGCCCTTCGGTCTATGCAACGCCCCGGCAACATTCCAGCGTTTTATGAATGAATTATTCAGGGACATTCTGGACGTATACATGGTTGTTTATTTGGACGACATATTGATCTTTTCACGGAATCTTGATGACCATGTAAAGCATGTCTGGGAGGTATTATCCCGTCTGAGGGAACATTCCCTATTTGCCAAACCCGAGAAATGTCAGTTCCATAAAACGTCTGTTGAGTTTCTGGGCTTCCACATTACCCCTGGGGCACTATCCATGAACGAATCCAAGGTTAAAGCAGTCCTAGATTGGCCAGTTCCTCAGACACTCAAGTCCTTGCAGGCCTTTTTGGGCTTCGCCAACTTTTATAGACGCTTTATTTCCTCCTTTTCCACGATTGTAGCCCCACTTACGGCCCTGACCAGCCCGCAGGTACCCTATCGATGGCAGAAGGAACATCAAGAATCTTTTGAGGCTTTGAAAACCGCTTTCACCACTGCACCGGTGCTCCAGCACCCCAATCCCGATCTTCCATTCATAGTTGAGGCGGATGCCTCTTCTTTTGCCCTTGGTGCGGTGTTGTCTCAGACATGTCCTACAACAGGCAAGTTGCACCCGGTGGCATACCACTCCCGTAAGTTTTCCAATACTGAGACCCATTATACTGTAACGGAGAAGGAACTTCTGGCTGTCCTGGACGCCTTTCGTGTCTGGCGCAATCATCTTCTGGGGGCTAAGCATCCAATCACTGTATACTCAGATCATCGAAATCTACAGGATCTGGCCTCCTTAAAGTGCATCAATAGCAGACAGGTCCGGTGGCATCTTTTCTTTTCCGCTTTTGATTTCCACATTATGCATCGTCCTGGAAACTCACATGGACAAGCGGACGTCTTGTCACGTTCTCCGGGTGGGGTCGAATTGCCAACCTTCCCCGATACTGTTCTTGGAAAGAGTCATGTGATTTGTCTCTGCACTCCCTCTCTGTCATTGTTGGATTCTGTACGAGCCTGGACGAGCAATCATTCCGACCAACTGCGGGATTGGGACCCCGTTTATTCTGATGGTTTGCCTTTCGTGCATGAACGTCTGTTTCTTCCCACGCCTGACACTCGTAACCTGGCCCTTGAATGGTCCCACGATGCTCCCTTTAATGCCCATCCTGGCCAACAGCGCCCTTTGGATCTCCTAAAGCGCTGGTGCTGGTGGCCCTCTATGAAGCGCGATGTGGAATGCTATGTCAATTCATGCGCTGTTTGTGCTCAGGCCAAACATCGAAGAGGACGACAAGTTGGGCTGCTGCTTCCGCTTCCGGTACCTCCAAGACCTTGGCATACACTGACAATGGATTTTGTGACCGATCTCCCCAAGGTACGAGGTTTTGATACCATCTGGGTGGTGGTAGACACGTTCACAAAAATTGCTAGTTTTGTTCCTTGTAAGGGTATTCCTTCGGCCCCAGTCTTGACAGACTTGTTTTTTGAACATGTGTTCGAGTTATTTGGACTTCCTTCGGTCATTATATCCGATCGTGGGTCACAGTTCACCTCTCGTTTTTGGAGATCATTGACTAAATTACTTGGTATCGATACCAGGTATTCCTCGGCCTATCATCCTGAGACTGATGGGCAGACTGAAAGGACGAATCAATCTATGGAGCAGTATCTTCGGTGTCTTATATTGCAGCAACAGGCCTCCTGGTTGAGTGCTTTACGGCTTGCCGAGTTCGCATACAATAACGCGGCTCATTCTGCTACAGGTTTTTCTCCTTTCTACGCCCTCTATGGCCAACACCCCAAGGTCTTGCCTGTCCCTGATGCCTCTGTCTCTTTGAATCCTGCGGCCACGGCTTGTCTTAGGGATCTGTTTGCTGTTCATGCTAGTACTTTGGTCCATCTTACTGAAGCAAAGGCTTCTATGAAAGCTCGTGTTGACAGCAAGCACCTGGCTGCTCCTCCCCTGGTGGTGGGTTCTAGGGTGTGGTTGTCTTCCCGTCACCTTCGCCTGGTGGGTTGTCGGAAACTTCTGCCTCGTTTCGTTGGCCCGTATGTGATCTCTCAGGTTGTGAATCCAGTGGCTTTTCGTCTGGTTCTCCCTAGTTCTTGGCGAATCCATCCTGTTTTTCATGTCTCTCTCCTCAAGCCTTGTCCTGATTCTTCCCGCCTCTGGGCCCCTGTAGCCCCGGTGTCCCTGGCCTCTCCTGATGTTTTTGAAGTGTCGGCCATTTTGGGTTCCCGTTGGTTTAGGGGTAGGCTCCAGTATTTAGTGGATTGGAAGGGTTATGGACCGGAAGAGCATTCTTGGGTTTCCGCTTTGGATCTTGACGCTCCTCGGTTGGTGGCCCGGTTCCATAGGGATCACCTGTCCTGCCCACAGGGTCGTGGGCCTTGGGGGGGGGGCTATGTTAGGCGATCCTCTGCACACCGATCCACTGCACACCAGAATACTGCTCACATTTCCCGAACACCTCCCTCCAGGGTTCGAGGCTCATGTGATTCGGTTTACCCAAAGGACCGAAAGCTCCATACCAGGTATGATTTACGGGCTCGATTGCAACCCTTCCTGCACTGGCAGTTGCCATGGAGAACATACAGCAGAAAGGGCGGCGTTACATCCCCACGCCGATCGTTCACTTGCTCACGTGATCCAGAGTGGCGTTTCTCACGTGACCTTGGTGGACGTCACATGACCCCGAAACGCACAGTATATAAGGCTTGAGGCAAGGAACACTCATTGCTTCTCAGCTGTCTTCAGACCCTGTTTGGCGTTACGTTTGGATTGCACTACTGGTTTACCTTGATCTTGGAACTCTCTCTTGGACTCCTTCGGATTACCCCTTTGTACCTTTGCTTAGAACTGTTTACCTGTTGCTGGATTTCTGACACGAACCTGACTTGTCTTCGGATCATCCCTTGGTACCTTGTTGAACTTCTACGCCATTTCCCTTTTTGGGATTCAAGTCACGCCTTCAGTCCTACAGGTGGTTTATCCTGCATCCACGCTTGTCTGCAGTCCTCATGTTCTACGGACAGCCTCATCTGGGTCTCGAACCTCCCTCCTAGGTTTCCTGGGTTTTCCAAACACCGGATAGGTAAGGCTATTCAGATCCTTTGGTTATTGTGATATATATACTGTAATTGCCTGGTACTTAACCTCGTTCTTTTTGACAGCAGCATTGGTGTTCCAGAGGTTCCGTGGATCCGGGAAGTAACATCTCCCACCTGTAGCCCCAAAGGTCACACAGCGGGTTTCTTTTAGTTACCCTGTGCGTCACTTGAGGACAGAGGTTTCAACGGTCTACACGACACTCAAGTCAGAACAGCTGGTTCCGAAGTGCATACAATGCCAGTGGTAGACAGTGCAGCCATCCCTTTTTTAATGTGAGTTTCAACTTGGCAATCCTCTCTTTTAACAAGCTGTTGAGCCTCTCACATATGCCATTCCCCTCCGGATGGAGACCGCAGCTGTCCGGGTCTGATCGACGCCCCTGTGGGAACCAGGTGATCGTAACAGATTCGCCTTGTCCCTGCGCTTTAATACAGCCCTTAGAACTCATAGCCCACATAATGGGGGACAATTAGACTATGGTGACGTTTAAAGACGCCATCAAAGGGGTTTGTTTAAACTCCATGACGGGGTATTGATTAGAAGGCAGGTATATGTATGACCAGCTGGTGTCCGTCTAGTCTGTCAAGTGTCTTTCATATGTGTTCTGTTGTACGTCAAATGTAAAGAACTGTATCATTGATTGTTTGAAATGAAATTTGGTTTTACGCGATTCTGTAACTAAGAGGGAATCGCCAATGAATTGATGGCTTTCAGTAAACTGATAGTATACATTTTGGTGGGAAAAGAGTGGATTGGAGCTTGCGTATTTGGTGCTCGCTCATACTATTGGTAGGATAAAACCTGCAAAAATATTGGTGGTAACGAAATTGAGAATGGAGGAGGTTACCCCACTTGCGCATCTGTGTAAGCAGATACCCAAGCATGCACCTAAACTTAAAAAGTACAGCACAGCACAGAGTGGGTTAAGGGTACCGCCCAAAAGATGTGTATGCCTTGGCCACAAAATGGGTCCCTATCTAAAGCTGTCTTACAACATATGATGACTTACCTACATGCCACATAAACAGGCAAAAAATTAGAAAACCACCTCCCTGTTCTAGAACTTTGGAAAATGTTCAAACAGACGAAGGAGGAAGAACCGCCCGCAGACTGGATATTAAACGTATGCACGGAGGGGGGTGAGATGCCTATCGCACAACCAGCCCCGTCTGAGCCAGTTATAGAGGGAAGTAAGTCAGAGGGACTCTACCCGCTAAGAGGCAGCCACAGGGTATAGCAACCCCGCATATGAGTTACCTACGTACAGTAGTGATGAAATCAAAGAGAAGGATCAGGAAATCAATCTTGCCTCCGCAGTCCCGAGGGACAAGGAGCGACGCAAAGATGAAAGGAAGGACCAGGCACAGATTAGTGCACCTCTCGATAAGGAGAGAGAGGGAAAGAAATGCAAAAGGAAACGAAGGTAGAAATGATGAGATAACATTCACAAAAGACGAATGGATGGCAGGACAGATATTGTTGAAACTTGATGTAAAAGGAAGTGATGATGTGAGACCGAGAGAGAGGTCTGATGAGACGCCAAGAAGGGAGAAAGAAAAGGAGAAGGAAATGAGGGACAAAAGAATAAGAAGAAAGGATAGGCTGAAGCGAGAACAACTATATCGCGAAGAGCAAGAGAAACAGCGGATCTTGAATATTTGGAGCGGGAAGTTAAAAAACCCAATCCTGTTGTAGAATGGGAAGACATAGAAGAATTCTTTCCTGTGAACAACTCGTTGCCAGGTACAAGTGGGACAAATATTGAAGATGACTTCGACACCAGAAGCATCAGGGAAATGATCGATAAAATATACGATGAGATGGGGCTGGAACAAATTTCCCAAGGGGGAAGGGAAGAAGAGCGCTTGGAGAGCACTCAGTTATATGACACTGAGGATGTCACCCGAAGTAGTGGGAGCAGGGGACTGTCCCTAGATAGGCTGGAAATTGGGCAGAACCAAGAAGATACAAGGAGTTGCGTAAACTGGGAACAATCAGAATCTGACTCCAGTGGGGAAACGGAGGACGAGGCACACGAAGAAGAGAGACGGCGCGAAAAGCGGCTCCCAAGGGACCAAGGGGTTCGATGGTCAGACGCTAGCGAGTCCGCAAATAGGACACCGAAGTCTGCCGCGCAGTCCGGCCGACATGAAGGAACTCCCCACAATCAGAGGGGGGTGTCAGCACCTGCCTATGCAGACGGACTGAGGACACTGGCAGGTAGACAGCAATGCGGGAATGTTACCCAGGCAGCTGATAGGAGAGCTATGGGGAAAGAGAAGGAAGACTGCGCATTTCAATTCCTGCTGCTATAAAAGGGGGGAGCGAGACCACAATATATTCCATGGCCACACATGGATCAAGAGAACCTGAAAAATAAGCTTCCAATGCTGACTTTGGGAGCCAGGAAGTGGATACATGAGTTAGAGAAAATGACAGGGAGTGTCACCTTAGCTATAGAGGACCTTAAGGGCCTCCTGATCACCATACTTGGTGAGAGAGCAGACGATGTATGGAAACAAGCAGGGTACCCTCGGGTAACCATAATTAACACTTCACATGACGGAGCGCCATTTAATAATTGTAGAGCAGCAGTGTGGAAATCACTATGAATGCTGTAGACACTTCCGATATGGGAGCTAAATTGACTCGGAAAATTAAAGAGTCAGAGGACCCGTTGATTTATATCCAGAATTTTCAAGATGCGTGGGTGCTCGAAACGCATGAATCTTGGACAAAATCTATCCCTGTATTCTACCACATATTGTGTCAAGGGTTGCCTGAACCGGTGCAAAAACAGCTCAAGAAATTGGTAGGAGTAGAAGCTAAACCTTGGGCCGAAATACAGTCGACAATTGCACACTACTGTAGATTGTTGTAAGAAAAGAACTGAAAAAAGGTAAGGAATCAAATAATGTCTGTGATCTAACCTCTTCTCCTTTCTTTGCCTTTTGTCTAGGAGCTCGGGATTCGAGGCGGGCGTGGCAGAAGACTGGATGCTGACTTGCAGACACGGTGAGCGTCACGCTGCTGGATGCAGAATAACGCAAAGCATGGGCTGCTGTTCGAGTGTGGTTTAAATAGCCTGCAAAGTAGTCCCAGGTAAGAAGTTCCCCAGAAGCACACCCGAGTGAAAAATAGTCCCTGTAATAAAATAGTCCCATCCGAGTTTAGAGTCCAGGATGTTTTTTACCTCGAATTCAGGTTCTCCATCTATTAGGATGGGGTCAGGTGGTTTGGTTAATCTTGTCCCGGGTTGAACTGGTTTTAGAAGTGAAACATGAAAGACAAGATGAATCTGCATATTAAAGGGTAATTTTAATTTGACTGCCACCGGGTTGATAATGGCCTTAATGGTGTAAGGTCCCAAATATCTAGGATTAAAAGTCCGAGTTCCTTTCAGAGGAATATGTCTTGTAGCCAGCTAAACTTGGTCTCCGATTCGATATGGTGGGGTCTCACTTCTATGTTGATCAGCATTTTTCTTGTATTTCTCTTTTGCTTGTTTCAAATGTTTTGTTGCCTCTTTAAAGGCTTGTGTAATAGTAGAATGCAAATGAGTTACTGCCGGCATTTCTAAATGCTGGGGCGAATCGAGTTCTGAGGTTCGAGGATGATGTCCATATATGGTATAAAAGGGGCTTTGTCCGGTTCCTAAATGTACAGAGTTATTGTATGCGTATTCAGAAATCCATAAAATGTCCTTCCAATTACCTTCGGTTTGGTGGAGCATACAACGTAGGTATTGTTCAAGAGTCTGGTTGGTTGTCTCCGTCTGACCATCGGTTTGGGGATGGTGACTGGTTGATAACCTTACGTCGATTTGTGCCAATTGACAACACTTCTGCCAAAATTGTGAAATGAACTGACTAACTCGGTCAGAGATCAATACGGAAGGAAATCCATGTATTCGAACAATATTTTCGAGAAATTTCTTTGCCAAGATTGAAGCAGAAGGTAATCCTTTTAAAGGAATAAAGTGCGCCATCTTGGAAAAAAGATCCACAATAACTAGAATGGTGTTGAATCCATTACATGGCGGTAGATCTGTAATAAAGTCTAAAGACAAAGTGTGCCATGGTGTGGGTGGAATATCTAAAGGTTGTAAAAGACCAGCTGGTTTCTTCTTTTGGCTTTTGTTCTGGGCTCAGATGCCACAAGACAGTACAAATGACCTTATATCTTTTCGCCAGGTGGCCCACCAGAATTGTCTTTTAATTTTAGCTTCAGTTTTTGCAATACTTGGGTGCCCTTCCATCAGAGCTTCATCGTAATTGGAGATGACTTGTTCTTGTAGTTCCTTGTGTGGTAGAAATAGACGCCCTTGATAGTAAGGTAGGTCATTGACAACTGAATAATCTTGGCCCTTTTTAACCCAGTCCTCGAAAAGTTGTTGGATCTTTAAATGAATATCTTCTAAGGTCTGTAGAGTAGTTATCCCAAGAATTCTTTGTTCAGGAATTATAGGCACCGGTTCCGGGTTCGAATATGCTTCTCCCATCCCGATTAGGGATAAAGCGTCTGCCTTACCATTCTTACAACCTGGTCGGTAAGTGATCACAAAATTGAATTCGGCAAGGAATAAGGCCCATCGAAGTTGACGCGATGATTGGACCTTGGCTGTTTTTAAATACTGCAAGTTCCTGTGATTGGTGATTACAGTAATGGTATGCCTGGCACCGAGAAGATTATGCCGCCAAGCCTTGAAGGCGGATTTGATGGCAACTCTTTATCGGTAACCGCATAGTTTAATTCGGGGGCTGAGAATTTTCTGGACCAAAATGCTACTGGATGAAGTTGACCGGTTTCTGGATCCTTCTGGGACAGGACAGCACCCATGGCTAAACTGGATGCATCAGTTTCAACTATGTATGGGAGCTCGGGGCGTGGATGCTTTAAGACAGGTACCGACATGAATTTCAATTTCAGTTCTTGGAAGGCTTTTTCAGCCTCTTCGGTCCACAAGAAGCGTTTGTTTTTTCGCAAAAGTGCTGTGATGGGGTGTACAACATATGAGAAGTCAGGAATAAATCTGCGGTAGAAATTAGTCAATCCAAGCATGCTTTGCACCCCTTTAACTGAACTAGGTGATGGCCACTTGAGAATTGCGTCCACCTTTCGAGAGTCCATTCTGACTCCTTTTGGAGTCAGGATAAATCCAAGGAATTCAACTTCTGTAGCATGAAAAACACATTTTTCCAATTTTGCATATAACTTGTACTGGCGTAGTTTCTCAAGGACTGCACGAACGTGCTTAACATGGTCTGATTCTGAGGAGGAGTACACTAGAACATCGTCTATGTATACGACAACACAGACATCAATGAGTTCACGAAGGACATCGTTCATAAAATACTGGAAGGCTGCTGGTGCATTGCACAACCCGAAGGGCATCACCTGGTATTCGAATAACCCGTAATTGGTGCGAAAAGCAGTCTTCCATTCGTCGCCCTTCTTTACACATACCAGATGATATGCCCCTCGGAGATCTAATTTAGTGTAGATGCAAGCATCCTTTACTTGGTCTAGTAGTTCGGGATCAGAGGCAATGGATTTCGGTTCTTCACCATGATCTGGTTTAATGCATGGTAGTCTATGCACGTTCTGAGGTCACCTTCCTTTTTGGGCACGAAGAAAAAGCTGAAGATGCAGGGGACTTAGATGGACGAATGAAGCCATTAGCAAGGTATTGGTCCAAGTATTGTCTTAGGTGACGGTTTTCGGGTTCCGTAAGGGCGTAGATTCTACTGCATGGAGTTTGTGCACCGGGTATGAGGTCGATTTGACAATCGTATGATCTATGAGGTGGTAAGGTGTTTGCCTGTTCTTTTTGGAAAACATCCTGGAATTATTGATATTCCTGAGTTAACTGCATGACTGGATTAGCGACTGTGGCCAGGCTTTTGTTCAAGGTTTTTTCCGGGTAACAAGTGTGTGCACACTCCGGGAAGGTTACTCTCTTCTCTCGCCAATCAATACAAGGATTATGTGTTTCCAACCAAGGTATCCCCAGTATTATTTGGAACTGCGGGGCTTTGATTAAGTCAAACACAATAGTCCCTCGATGCCCATCTTGATCCAACAGTTTCATCTCTGTGGTGGAATGAGTTACAGGCCCAGAGGCAATTTCAGTTCCATCGACTGTGGTGATAACATCCCAAGTGGTCTTTTTGCAGAGAGGTAGATTCATCCTAGAAGCCAATTTGTGGTCCACATAGTTTCCTACGGCCCCGCTATCAATGTATGCCCTAACTGCGTGCATACGTGATGGCTGCCTTGGATCAATAAGGACCATTGGTATGATTAGGTGCGAGGTCTGAGTGTCCTTCTTTAAGCTCGGCAAGCGGACCTCTACGCCTGTCGGGCGTGGTCGTTTCCCGAATCAGGCTCTGTTTGATTTCTATCAGCAACTCCGACTACTTTCTTGGATGGTTTTATAGGGCAATCCCGTAGAAAATGTCCTGAGGCCCCACAGTACAGACACAACTGCATCTGTCATCTCCTTTCTCTTTCTTTTTGAGTTAAGGGTCCCTTAACCCCCCCGATCTGCATTGGTTCTGATGCATCTGTTCCTTTGGGAGTAACATTGGGTTTAACCAATACCCGATTCTCGAACTTAGCTCGATCAGCTTTTTTATTCTGAAGTCGGTGGTCTAGCTGGACCACTAAGTCTATATATTCTGCGCAATCCTGAGGTGGGTTCACAACTTGGGCCAAAACATCTTTGAGTTCACCCCGAAGTCCACGATGAAATAATGTAATTCGCTTTACCTCTGGCCATCCGGTTTCCACCACCAACCTATTGAAGGTTGCGATATAAGTTAGCAAGTCCTGGTTTCCTTGTCGTAGGGATAGAAGTTCGTCATCCAGGGCCTGTCCCTGTGAATATCTGGCGAATCATCTTTCCATGCTCAATTGAAAACCCTGGTCATCCTGGTTGACTAATGGAATTGACCAATCCGCTGCGCTACCACTAAGGTATGACAGTACAAAGGCTACTTTGGCTTGGTCGTTTGGAAAAGCTCCTGGTCTGCATAAAAAGTGCAAGCGGCATTGGTTCATGAACACGGCGAACCTTTTCGGGTCCCCAGCAAAGCGTTCGGGTGGAGCTAAAGGAATGCTCCCTGGTAGAACCACTTGCACAGGGCTGCTCGATGAAACGGGGGTTGAATTCCCCCTAAGTCCAGGTAGTGGTATTTGCCCGGCTTGATTTTGCAGCAGTTGTCTGGCAAGATCATCAGTGTGCTCCTTTGACACAATCAGTTCTCTCCTGAGGGCATTAGTTTCTTGGCACACGGAGTGCACTTCTGCCCTAAGTTTATCCTAACAATTGGGTTAGTTGGTCGGTTTCTGAGGTCTCCATTACGCCCTGGTGGGGATTTGTAGATAGGCTTTGCGTTCTCTTACGCTCACCTGGTTCCCACAGGGGTGTCGATCGGACCTGGACTGCTGCGGTCTCCACCAACGTGATGCGTAGTGAAGAGATGACAGTCTGGACTGGCCTGCCTAATCTTGTCTGCTGGACTCGTAGAAGTATTCTCCTGCAAGTGGAGAAAGTGATTTAGCCACCTGTGGACTTTAGTGAGGGCCCCCCAACAGTTCTCGTTCTCCCCACTTATCACCTCCGATATTCCCTTTTGGTAACCTCACTTTATGTTTTTAAATGATGAGCTCTCCATCCTGCATGGCATGCAGGGGCGCGTAGATACCAGTTACTTCACTGGGTTGAAGGTACTGGAGAAGTTCCGGAGGAATATTGACTCCAGTGTCTATAAAGTTCAAAGAGTTCAATATGTCCGATGTTCACTCTTGTTCCATTCCCTCGTTCGATTGCAGCTGGGTCCAAAAGAATATTGCCTGGAGGTAGCTGATGGCGTTCAGGTAAGAGTCTGTATTACCAAACACTGTCCGGTAAAAGTTGCATGAGTTCAACTTGCTGTTTTCACTGCCTTTATAGGTGCGGTATAGGAAGATGCGGCGAATTAAAGAATCATACCTCCGGTGTTAAAGTAGGTAAGCCTATGGTGGCAAAGAGTTTGTCCTTGTTGGTTTTCACGGCTCACCTTGTTATTCCTTTTGCTTTCCCCCCAGGTGCTGGGTTTCGACGAAGAAAATGATGGAGGCAGCGCCGAGTCGAAAGATGCGGTAGACTGGTCAGTATAACGCGGCGCTCCTTCTGGCAAAGCAACACGTGCTGAAATAATGTCCTTTCCAGGCTCGGAGATGTGCTGGGTCCGGAATCAGGTAAGGAATAAAATAATGTCTGTGACCTAACCTCTTCTCCTTTCTTTGCCTTTTGTCTAGGAGCTCCGGATTCGAGGCGGGCGTGGCAGAAGACTGGATGCTGACTTGCAGACACGGTGAGCATCACGCTGCTGGATGCAGAATAACGCAAAGCATGGGCTGCTGTTCGGGCATGGTTTAAATAGCCTGCAAAGTAGTCCCAGGTAAGAAGTTCCCCAGAACCACACCCGAGTTAAAAATAGTCCCTGCAATAAAATAGTCCCATCCAGGCCTCACGTTGGCTTGGACTCATTTGCAGCATGGTCTGCATAAGTAAGTAAAGTCTATGAGCCTGGCGCCTATGGCGCCAGGACTGATTTCTATGATGAGCCTGGTGCCTAAGGCGCCAGGACTGAATCCAAACAGCCCCAGCCAGGGCTGTTGGGGTTTTAATGAGTATCTGGATGCCTGCTCCCGGGGCTGATGGACTCGATCCGGATGCCCGGGGTTAGGCATCATGACAGAATCCTTTCATTTTTGTCTCAGGTTCACCCCTGGTATCCTCTCATTTTTCTCTCAGGTGCCCCCCCCCCCGGTAAACACTCATTTTTCTCTCGGGTGCCCCGCCCGGTAACCACTCGTTTTTCTCTTGGGTGTCCCCCCACGGTAACTACTTTTTATCTCGGGTGTCTATCCCGGTAACCACTTTTTATCTCTTATGCTCGAGTCATTACCCATTATATATACTGTCTTCTCTACTTCTGAATATTTTATTTTTTCTCCGCCACCCTCCTTTACCTTTCCCTTACTTGTTCTAATGCCTACAAGACATTTGCCAAAGTAACGAGTTTATTGTTTCACTCACCTCTCGCATCGTTTCCTCTCTGGAGCCTCGGGATCACCGCCCCTTCCTCTTCAGCCTCTTGCGATCTTTTCGTCCGATCCGCTGCCCGTGGGAATGAGAAGGGTTATGCTTTGAAAGGCAGGTTCCTTCAGACCCACTGCATATTTTATGGATTTACGCTATCATTGGCCATGGGAAGCTTCACAGTCTACTCAGCCGGAATGGCGAAAGGACTTGTGATATTGCCGAAGGCCTAGAGTTACTTCGTGCCGTCGGTCTATAGGTGTCTTAGAATTATATAATCAATAATCGATGGCCGTAACCATCCTCACCATACCAAGTGTACATGAGGGTGGTGTTTCCACTGACAGGCCCATAGGTCAGTGCTCACCCTCTAGTACCTGTAAGACAAGATAGCTGCACCATGTGAGGAATGGGGGTGCAGGATTCACTTACTCCAACACGACTCAATAATGAGGACTCAGTAGTTTGGCAAAGGGAAATCAGTTTAGTGACAAGTTCATCAAACAGGGAAACAATTGGAAATCAGCATCGTTGCAATCACCTGTCTCGCTCCAACTTCCTCGAACTTCAGTTGAACAGCAACACTTATACACAAAACTCGTCATCACTGACGTCTAACTCTACAAATTTGTCAGTATAGGTGCTATATCTGTATACGGTAACAGAGCATGCGGATTGGATAACTCTTATCGGGGAGGCGTCTATGCCCATCCCTCTACACAAGGCGTGGTAGACGTCACTACAACTACGACGTCTTATTGGTTCTACTATCTATAGGACCCTAGATTACATGGTCCATTGTGATTGGGTGGGTTACACCCCCAGACATAAATCTCCATTTTAATTAGCAGCATGAAGACTGGACACCCAGGTGCCTAGTGTCCCAAGATTCACCCTGCTTCCCTTCCATCAATCAGTGCTTTTGAGCTATGTGTCAATTAGTTGGCTGGGCATTGCCTCGAAACTGTAGCCTCTTATCTGGAGAAGCTATGGCACCCTTGGATCTGGGTGACATCAGACGTTGGTAACTCTTCGCGCCTGACTGGTCACATGTCTGTTCACCATGAATCCGCTTCAGTTTCCAGCTTTTTGTGTATTTGATTCTTCTTCAGCCTCGCCACCTGCCTGGGCCCCACTTATCTTGACCTTCACGGGGCAGGCTGGTATGCTCTGAAGTTTCGTTTCCCCAGCGTTGCCGCTCTCCCCCTTTCCTTGGGTTGACCTCGAATTCCCAGGCATGAGCTGCTCTTTGCTGAGTTTCGATTCTGCTCTTCTTTCTGGCTTTAGCTGGAATATGAAACCTGGCCTGGTAGGCCTCAGGCCGCTTGGGCATACTTCTGCTTAACAGAATGGAGTCGCACTTGTATAATGTGCCTTATTGAGGTAGATATATCGTTGTTGCTTGCCGCTCTATTCTTCTACTAAGCATTGCAATAAGTATCGTTTTCTTAGCTTCTTGCGTTCCAAGCCTATTTACATGCGTTAACTAATTGGCTACTTCTATCTTGCCTCATAGCAACGTTTCCTTACGTTTCATCATTGTCTCTTTTTCCTGTGTTCATTACATGTATTTTCCATAGCTGCTCGCATTAGCGTGCTATCCTTGATAGCTGTTTTCGTTCATCCGCGAGTCTGTCCAGGCCCTTGTGTCATTTCCACTGGCCGTCTATTAAGGCTTTTTGGGTCTCTTTGTGGACCGTCTGTAGGTACTCTTCATTTCGTCTCAGCTGCTGGTATGGTTGTCTAAGAGGGTATCGTGCAGCCCATGGCTGTCTGGTTATGGGTGCTTCAACAGGTACGGCTCTTCCGATGTACACTGGGCAGAGTCCTAGCGCGGCTCTCTGTTGGTTCATTTGCTCCTCATACGTCACATATCTTGGCGAGTACGCTCCTGGTACCTCGAAATGGGGGGAAGGGGTGCAGGCCATGCCTGGGACCTCCTCTACACTAGCTTGCGTCTTATCTGTACAAAACTGTGAATGTCTGTTTGCGTTGCATCTAGATAGAATTGTGAAGATTAGCATCACATCATATCTAGACAGAACTGTAATATTAGGCTGCATCATACCCATACAGAATTGTGAAAATTAGCCTCCATCACATCTAGAGAGAATTGTAATACTAGCTTGCGTCACATCTAAACAGAATTGTGAAGACTAGCATTACATCACATCTTGACAGAATTGTGAAGATTAGCATTGCGTCACATCGAGACAGAATTATGAAGATTAGCATTGCATCGCATCTAGACAGAATTGTGAAGGTTTTAATTGCTTCACATCTAAATAGAATTGTGAAAATTAGCACTGCTTTCTAGACAGAACTGCCAAGATTAGCA
This sequence comes from Ambystoma mexicanum, assembly GCF_040938575.1. Lineage (NCBI taxonomy): Eukaryota > Metazoa > Chordata > Amphibia > Caudata > Ambystomatidae > Ambystoma > Ambystoma mexicanum. Next base: position 167,415,683 of record NC_090923.1, on the reverse strand, counting down.
TTGGGTCAAATCTAGACAGAATTGCAAAGATTAGCTTGCATCACATTTAGACAGAATTGTGTAGATTAGCATTGCGTCACACCTAGATAGAATTTTAATACTAGCCTGCATCATATCTTGACAGAATTGTGAAGATTAGCTCGAGTCACACCCAGATAGAATTGTGAAGATTGGCATTGCTCAACATCTAAACAGAATTGTAATATTAGCTTGTGTCACATCTAGACAGAATTGTGAAGATTAGCATTGCATCACATCTAGACAGAATTGTAACACCATCTGGCGTCATATCTAGACAGAATTGTGAAGATTAGCATTGCGTCACATCTAGACAGAATTGCAATACTAGCTTGAGTCACATCCAGATAGAACTGTAAAGATTAGCTTGCGTCACATCTAGACATAATTGTGAATATCAGCTTGCATCACATATAGATAGAATTGTAAATATTAGCATTGCGCTATATCTAGACAGGATTGTGAAGATTAGCATGTGTCGCCTCTAAATAGCGATGTCACTAACCGACCACTGTAAACAATCTCACCCCTCCGCATGCACCTCTCACACTCTACACATACACAACCACACCTCAAAAGCATGACAAACCGCACACACTTCACTACATCGCAACAACCAAACATATCACACATAGCCTCGCAAAACAACACATGATCTGTACCAACCGAAAAGCACACTGAAGCTCAGCGAACAGTGTTAACCGAATTGATGCTGGCTGCCAATAGCACATCATAGCTCTCTTTCTCTTTTCACCACTCAACCTAACTAACCCATCCCACCCTCTTTCCTTTTTCAGATCTGCCAGAGCGCCACTGGACCACTACGGTGTTGATAGTGCGCGATAGAAATATCCTTTAACATAACATTTATTCTTAACAAGTGACTTACAAATGTTAATCTTTGATGACTCTTCCGTCCATTTGCATGCAACATTCTGACATATGTCAGACCCTTCCCCAAATCAGACAGAACTTGATAGTTGAGTCTGGAAAATGGCAATTGAATTGAATTGAATTGATATTTTATTTATATCGCGCTCGTACACAAGTGTTTCAGAGCGTGACAAGGCAAGGGAGGGGAACAGGGGAGAACAAAAACATCAATCTTACTAGGTCCAGTGACAATGAGAACGCGCAAGTGCATGGGAAAGGGAAAAGGGGAAAAGTGCATGGAAGGGGGGAGAACTGGAAAGCGTGTAACAGAGGAGAAGGCAGATAAATAATAAAATAAATAAATACATACATAACGGTGGTAGTGCAGCCAACAAGTGGCAAGTGCTGGGTTTAGTCGACAGGGTATATCTGATAAGTGCATAAAAAAAGCGGGTGGGGACTGGATGGGTACAGATACAGACCGCAGAGCAAGGTGGGGCCCAGAGGCAGTGCAGGAGGGTGGCAGGGTGAGCAGGTACCTGGACAATCATTTATCAAAGGATTTATCACATGCATGATACTTCCATGCATCCCTGTGATGTTGCTTTAATCAATGCCATGTGTGTGTCTAACATTGCAATGTTTTACAGTAGGCTCATGATAGCAACGTAGCCAGGAACATCTAATGAAAAACATGTCTTTGCAATCAGCGTTTTTAAGGATTATAGTTTTAAGAGTTAATGTTGTTTTCTATATAAAACAAGAATATAAATAAACTACTAGCCCTGCAAGCTGACACTCTGATTCCTTTCTGCTGACTGAGACGTTTCTGACCTCTTCAGCCAACTATTAGCAAAAACTTACAACATCAGCTTTGCCCAAACGTGACCCTCAAACGCCTTAAATGATTGGGAGGTTTGTGAATCTGGACTCCTCTTCCACTGAAAATTCAGGTGTTTTTCGGTTCAGCTAAATATTTTGAGATGCCTACTGTAATTGTAATGTAATGTATTGTAATTGGTAATTTATAATGCACTTAATACCCAAAGGTCTCTAAGCGCGGACAAGGGATCGACCCTGTGTTGCTTTGCGTCAGCCTGAGCTATCCTCCAGAGATATTCACAATCCAGAACGATCAAAAGAGAAGAAAAAGCCCTGCTATTTACAGAAGTGAATCAGTTGATCTGACCGTCCCAGGGAGCAAACAACATTTTATTTATTTATTTATAAGGCACCGAAGTCCGCAGGCATCAGCGCGCACGAACATAGACACAAGTGAGACAGACACAAAGCAGACGAGACGCCAACATATCCATGCTGCTAAATAGCCTCGTGAGTCTTAGGAAAAGACCTTGGGTTTTCAGCATCATGCCAATAGGATTCTGGGCTTAATTGATCCCTTTGCTTTTACCCCTTCTGCTGTTAGATCATACTATAAATTCACCGAGCTCCAACCCTCCTGCTTCACATCATCTTCTCTAGTCTAAGAGGCCGTCTTGATGAAAACAGATTGTTTCTTGTGCTGTGTATGCTGGTGGAATTTCAATTTCTCATCAGACAGCTTCTCTCCGTTCCTTAACACAAGCCTACTGAGATTCTTTGCACTTCACACTCTTTGCATGTTTCAGGCATGTCCTATGTTCCTTTTTATTATTATTAGTTTATGTTTTATATTTGGCAAATACGAAAAACATACAGACAGAAGGAATACAGAGCAGTCACAACATATAGCAACATTTATTTGGCATATCATTTAAAAAACAGTTACTTCTCGAAGCACCACGACATTACATGTTTCTAGCACATAGGTGCTCTGATAAAATCAATCACATTTTGGAAAAAGTACTACCGCTGCCATGAGGTGAAATAATCCTTACCTCTTATTAAATATGTCACTTACTGGTACCGACTTTCCCCGGTGGGGCTATCAGTGTCCTTTGACCAACAAGCTATGATTATTGCTAAAAAAAAGTCGATGCCCACAGTCAGACGCCTCCTTCAGCTGCGGATGCCAAGCAGATGCAGAACTGCATATAAGAGGTATCAGTTCAACAATAAGAGTGCAAAATCCCAAGAGTGGGAGAGAGTGTGCGAGAGTGTGTGTGAGCAAGAGAAAGAGAGTACCAGGGGCCGAGCCGAAATCGTCCCTGGGTAGTGGGGTGTCGGTTTATGGCCATGCCTGGGCCGGTTTGGAAGAGAAAAAAAAAATTCAAATTCTTTTTTTTTTTTTTTTAAAAGCCTTTCATCCTTCTTAGCTCTATAAATGAGTACAAACAAAGGTTGGGTGATATTGTATGCATATTTTCTCTATAAAAAAGAGCTTAAGCATAAGTGCTATACAATAAAATATTATCATTTGGCCTTGGACTTCTGCTTGGATTCCCAGTAATTTAGAGTGCTTAGGAACAATGCTATTTGATGCCACTTACTTTTTTGTCAAAGGGTGAAAGGTCGCGTTTCATCGCTTCCCGGGATGTCACTTTGGGGTGGGGTCAAATGACATTACTTCCGGTGATGTCCTCAGAGGTCAAGGGCCGTGAGGCGAGCGTTGGGCCACTTTTTTGAGGGGTGGGCCCTTTTTTTTGGCTTACCGGGCCTATTTATTGTCCCAGTCCGACCGTGGAGAGTACAAGCGAGAGAGAGAACGAGCAAGAAAGAGAGTGAAAGAGAGAAAGGAGAGACAGAGAGAAAGTAGAGAGAGAGAGGGTGACACTCTGAGAGTGAGTGAGTGTGAGAGTACTGTTTTGTCAAAGGGTGAAAGGTCGCATTTCATCGCTTCCTGGGATGTCACTTTGGGGTGGGGTCAAATGACATTACTTCCGGTGATGTCATCAGAGGTCAAGCCGTGAGGCGAGCGTTTTTTTTGGGTGACCGGGCCTATTTCTTGTCCCAGTCCGACCCCGGAGAGTACAAGCGAGAGAGAGAACGAGCAAGAAAGAAAGTGAAAGAGAGAAAGGAGAGACAGAGAGAAAGTAGAGAGAGAGAGGGTGAGACTGTGAGAGAGAGTGAGTGTGAGAGTGTGTGGGAGAGAGAGAAAAAGGGAGAGAGCGAGAGAGTGTGGGAGAGAGAAAAGGGAGAAAGAGCAAGCAAGAGAGTGAAAGTGAGAGTGAGAGATAATGAGAGAGAAAGGAAAGAGAGAGGGAAAGAGTAGAGAGAAAGAGAGGGAGACAGCATGAGAGTTTGTGGGAGAGAGAAAGAGGAGTAGCGTGCGAGAGAGAGAAAGCGTGAGAGTGTACGTGAGAGAGAGAGAAAAAGAAAGAGGGGGGAGAGAGAAAAGTAGCACATCATTCCAGCCAACTATATTCGCACAGTACTGGGGATAAAACATTCAGTCCTAAAGGGCACACGGTAATAAGTGGTGTGATGTGAAGTAGGTGTAGGGCTGCCACACCTGTCTGTGCATGTGATGGTGAAGTAGGTGTGAGGCTGCCACACCTGTCTGTGCATGTGATGGTTAAGTAGGTGTAGGGCTGCCACATGTGTCTGTGCATGTGATGGTGAAGTAGGTGTGGGGCTGCCACACCTGTTTGTGCATGTGATGGTGAAGTGGGTGTAGGGCTGCCACACCTGTCTGTGCATGTGATGGTGAAGTAGGTGTAGGGCTGCCACATTTGTCTGTGCATGTGATGGTGAAGTAGGCGTGGGCTGCCACACCTGTCTGTGCATGTGATGGTGAAGTAGGTGTGGGGCTGCCACACCTGTCTGTGCATGTGATGGTGAAGTAGGTGTGAGGCTGCCATGCCTGTCTGTGCATGTGATGGTAAAGTAGGTGTAGGGCTGCCACACCTGTCTGTGCATGTGATGGTGAAGTTGGTGTAGGGCTGCCACACCTGTCTGTGCATGTGATGGTGAAGTAGGTGTGAGGCTGCCACACCTGTGTGTGCATGTGATGGTGAAGTAGGTGTAGGGCTACCACACCTGTCTGTGCATTTATTCCAAGGCTCTTCCGAGCTTCCAGCACTAACCTATCTTTTTTCAAATTGTAAGCTTGGTTAATGTTATTTGGTTACCTTGAGGTCCATTTCTGTGTACCTTTAAAATCCTTGAACTGAACATAATAAGAGAAGAACCAATTAGGTTGGTTAAGTTCTTCCTCTAATTGATCGTGGAATTAAATGTTTAACCAGCAAAACTGCACTGGTGACCTGGCCATCCTCTGAATTCGGGTCCAGGTCCCTTCATGTCCAGCTGCAAACCTGCACTGCTTCTTGGCATCCCCTGCACTTGTTGTCTGTATCTGTAACCCTACAGTCCCCTCTCCTGCACTTAATAGACCCTTGTTGTCTGCACTTCTTAACACCCGCACATGCCACCAATTGGCTGCACTACATGTTGTTTCCTGTTCCTTTGTCCTGCACTTGTCCAACCTCCCACTCCCCTAATACTTCTCCCCTCCCAGTTCCGCTGCACTTGCGCAATCTGAATGTCACTAGGCCTAGTAAGATCGTTGTTTTTTGTCCTCCCTCTTTTTCCCCCTTGCCTTGTCGCGCCATGAAACACTTGTGTATAGGTGCATTATAAATGCCATATTATATCAAAAAGCTAACCCGTTCTCATTAATGAACGTTGGGACAGGACCCTACTATTGCATCAGCAAACAGCACAGTTAGACTGCTATATTTAGCCAAAACCTGGTAGATGGTGAATTATAGGGACTCTAGTATTAAATGGCAAAGTGGCTTCAGGATCACCTCTTGAAAAGATATGGAATTTCCAAATTGTATATCTCCCCCATTTCCTGCCTCATAGGCAATCAGCCACAAACTAGCCTTTTTAAGCAATTGATTTGAGAGTTATGAGCATTCAGTAACACAAACCCACCTCACCCACGTATTACTAACGTTCTGAGACTATGACCCACATTATCAAAGATCAATGTAAGCAAAACGTATGCAGAGGTGTGCCTTTTGTATTGCCATCAGTTTGAGAAATGTGCTGGTCACGTTATTCAAAAGGTGATCTGCGCATTGCAGGGCACTGGACAACAGCCAAATGGTGTCATGAACATATAGGCAGCATAATCTACGGTGGCTCCAGAATACACAGGAAACACAAAAGAGGTGATGGGGGAAGGTTTAGAATTAATCTTAACCACTGCCGATTGCTTTGGGCAACCCCTCAGATCATCATTCTTCAGCCTGCCAAGCCATTACACAAAGGGGACAGATAATATGCAAATCAGACTTGGTTCCACTCCAAAAGGGGCAGTCCAGCCCGAAGTGCTTAGTCACATCCCTTCTGCAACAGGACACAAACAATCCCAGAGATGTTTCAGCCTCTTTGGGCATCATCAGTGAAGTGTAGCTTGGGTCTGTAGGCCGAGCAGGCTCTGGACCCACGTCTGGGCACACTGGTCCTGCCTGATTTGCACATGGTCTTTCCCCTTTCTGTAATAGCTTGGCAAGTGAAGAACCAATGATCTGGTGGGTTGCCCAGAGCAACGCTAGTGGTTGAGAATAATAGTAAGTCTTCCAATCATCACCTCCTTTGTTTTGCCTCTCCGCCCCACTCCAGTATAATCAGGACATTGTCAGGCCAAAGATTTACAGGCCGATTCATGGAAATATGCGCAGAAATCCTGCAGGGTACGCATGCAGAAAAGCCACTGCGAGTGCCTGCATGCAGAATAAAAAATGCATGCTCCGCATATTCATGGATCCAAGCGCGCATTTCTTGAAGACACACAAAGGGAATTGAGCTGCATGAGAGCTGCCACAACATTCCCCCACGCAAATCAAAAACAAAGACATATCCCAATGTAAGCGCAAACCTCCACATCCAGCCCTGATCCACCATTCTGCACTCCTGCAAAAACGTGAGAGCCCCCTCGTAAGTTGAGGCTGCACCCCAGCAAAATCGCGTGGCCTTCATCTCAAGTCAATGCAGAACACCTGCAAAAAACGCGAGAGCTCCCTCGTAAATCTATGCTGCACCCCTGCGGAAACGTGCCGCCTTCCACGTAAGTCAATGCGGGAACCCTGCGCAAATAAAGAACTCCCTTATAAGTCGAAACAGCACCCCTGTGAAAAGCACAGCCTTCCATCTAAGTCAATGCAGAACCCCCTGTCAAAACATGAGTGCTCCCTTGTAAATCGAGGCTGCACTCCTGCGAAAATTCACAGCCTTCTATGTAAGTCGAGGCATCACCGCTGAGAAAATGTGAGAGCTCCCTCATGAATGGAGGCTGCACACCTAAGAAAACCTGCGGCCTTCCACGTAAGTCGAGGCAGAACCTCTGCGAAAATGCGATAGTTTCCTCGTAAATCGAGGCTGCATCCCTGCGAAAACGTGCGGCTTTCCACATAAGTCGAGTCATCATCCCAGCGAAAACACAAGAGTTCCCTCATAAGTCGAGGCTGCACATCTGTGAAAACATGTGGCCTTCCACGTAAGTCAATGCAGAAATCCCAGCGGAAATGCAAGAGCTTCCTCGTAAGTTGAGGCTGCACCCCCTACATAAATGCGTATGCTCCCTCGTAAATCAAGGCGGCACCCCTGTGAAACTGTGAGTCCATCCCCCTACACCCTAGGCACCCAATCTGCCGGCATATACCCCTATTGCTGTTCAACCCCCTCAAGTACAGACACCAACCACCAGCCCCCCTCACCGCCAACATATCCCAAGCTGGCCGCCACAAGTAGAGACAACCCATCAGCCTCCCTCACCTCTGACACTACTCCAGACACCCCCCTCAAGCGTGGACACCACCCACCAGCCCCCTCACCTCCGACACTCTCCCAGGTAGCCCCCTGACAGTACACTCCCTTCCCCACACTGCCTCACTTCCGACACTACCCAGAGGCAACCCCCTCAAGTCCACACATAACCCACCAGCCCCCCTCATCACCAACACTGCCCCAGGCAGACCCCTTACAGTACACTCCCCTCCCACACTGCCCTCACCTCTGATACCCCCATGCAGCCCGTGACAGTACACTCCCCTCCCCATACTGTCCCCACCTCTGACGCCCCCCTTGGCAGCCCCCTCAAGTCCAGACACCACCTAGCAGCCCCTCTCACCTCCGACACTCCCCCCAGGAAGCACCCTGATAGTCTCCAACACAAGCAGTTAAATGCATGGCTGCAACTGACCTGAACCTCGGTGGTCTGGCCCCAGCATCAAGCGGCCCTCCAACATGTACACTACCAACACGATCACTTCATAGAAATGCAGATCAATCCTGGATTGGAGCATCCGCTGTCATTCCCTGGCAGACATGAATCTGCAACACCACAACCATACAGCACTATATTGCACAAACCACACTGTGGCCACCTCATTCCCATGTGGCAAGTGAATGCAATGGAAAGTGGCATGTGCATATTGGCCATGGTTTGTTGCAAAGGCATCAAAGCACAGCCATTGAATGTGTGCTGAGTACAGAAGTAAACAAAATCAAACATTAGCCTGATCCACCAATAATGACCAGGCGCGTCACAGCTTGAGCATAATAGTTCCGGTGAAAGGGGTGGCAAACTCACTGTGAGGGACAACAACATGACAGGCCTGTGCATGGGTGATGGGAGGGCAACCAGAGAGTGCATGACTCACTGACACAGAAAATGTGGGCTGGCACACAGAAAGAGCAAATATGGCACACAACTGCATTACTGTGGCAGAGGGTGAGCAAGGCATGAGAGCAGGCTTTAGGTGACTGCGCATGCTGTTGGGCGTGTGAGCTTGACATGGGACTGCCACAGCAATGAAAAATAAAACTGCAAGTGATGTGACCAGGCCACCCATACACAGTGAGCCCACCACCCACCACAGCACCCATAATGCCAAATACACACTCCAGCCAATAGAGTGTGTGAACATACGCAATTACAAGCATGTGCAAAGGGGACACATGACCAATATTGGACCTTCAATCCAAACAATGTGAACGTCTGCAAACATACATGAACAGGTGGCATCACATCCACCATCACAGTCAAACAAATAATGGCAAACATATCCACACATCACTGCAACCTGACACAGATGTACAGCATCTCACACACACCAGAACCCTCATCCCCAACCACACTGACACACTAACGCTAAACACACCCTTATGCGGCACATGTAAATGGAAATGGAAACATCCAGTGCAGCCTCCCGTCGTCTGATGGCCCCACCTCTACATGTCAGGCACATCTGCATCATTCCACCTGCAAACATAACAATAACAACATCACACACACAGACATGCCACAGTACACATGCCATGCAATGTAGAGATGCACTGTGTGAAATGTCAATAATCAAAGGTGCAGACACACAAATTAACTGCATGAAGCGTGGAATGAAAACACATAAAATCTGTATTAAATGAAACTATATACAAAAAAAAACATAGAATGAAGGTCTAAGTAGTCCAGAGAAAATTAAGAGAAATGAAATGTAACCGATACATAAATAACAAGATACATGAAAAACGGAAAAGGAATATCATCAAAGTCCAGGCAAAATAAAAATAAATGAAAAGAAATGTATACCTAAAGAACTATTTACAAAGGCAGTGGGCTAGTCCTCCTCACTGATGTCTCCCAACCTGTTGACGAGGGCTCAGTCACACGCCACATCCTCCTCCTGATTCCTGGAGGGCTTGCAGGGTGGAAAGTATATGCAGTTTGGTGTCCCTCCAGGACAGCACCTCTCCTCCTCGCTCGATGCAGCGCAACCTTAGCCCTGGTCACCATCACCATCATCCCACGACCACTGCCTCTCTGCCAACAGCTGCCTCTCATACCCAGCGAACACGTAAGATATTGGGTTCAATGCTGCCACATGGTTCTCCTGCCCCGAAGTTGCCCCTTGCCTCCTTGTAGTGGACTGCCCTGCTACACTCCGCCTCCTCCTCGTTGCCACCTGCTGCCACTGAGCTCTGTGCACGCTGTGTTGGTACGCCCTCTGACATGATGATCTTCGTCAGGGGCGTACAGCCCCTGCAATGTGCTGCATTGCCTTCTGTCTCTCCATTGCCTGTGCCCCTGTGGGTGCCTGGGTAGGCATGCTGATCACCTCAGCTGCCGTAACAATGACTCCGATCTCAGACGGGGATACAAGCTCCTATAAATGTGGCGTTGTGTGTGGGACTGGTGCACAGGGGGCTGTGCTGGTATGTGGCCCGGAAGGCACCCTGGAGTACGACTGGCGTACAAAGGAGGAAGCTGAGGAGGAGATTGCAGTGAACAGCCCACAGAGTCCACCAGGGACCAGGCCTGCTGCCAGCAAGGCAACAACATGGTACTGCTCATTGTGATGATGAACAAGCAGGTCATGAGTAGTCTCTCCAACATCATGCACGCATCTGGTCCGTCTCATCAGGCTCGCGGTGGTGGGCACATCAGCCGGTAATGGGATATTGGTCTTGGTGAAGGCATCCAGGAAGGCGTGCAGTTCTGCATCGAATGGCCAAGGGAGAGAATTTTGCACAGGCACCTCCACAGTGGCCTGCAAAGCCTCATGCCCCTGGGATAGGGTTGAAGCATGCACTTACACCTGACCCCATGGGTTGTGCTGCCACGGCCACCCCCCTACGTCAACATGGATGCCTCCAGGGTATCTTCCGCCGTGGATAGCCACTGTGTGCCATCCCCCTCTCCCACAACTGCTTAGGAGTCCCCTACCACCTTCTCCTCCATTTATTTACCACCACCTGCCACGTCCGATGGTGCAGGCGCTACCACAGCCCCATCGCTCCCTAAAGATGAGCTCTCATAGGGGAGTGGCGCCTGCACCTTTGTCTGGTGAAAGGCTCCCCACATCCATGCTCCACAGCACCGCTTTCACCCTCTTCATCAGCTGCAGCACCTGTGGTAAAGGAGACACACAACAGCAACATTAGTGCACTGCGTTGAAGCTGGTGCAGCAGCAGCAACATTCACAGGAACACGATCTGTCAAAGGCACAAGCAACAACATCCACAACCTCACACAAGGACATGTAATCGACATGCAAACAGACACAACAACCCAGGCACGATGCAAACCACAGTTATGACACATACACATGTAAATACCTCAAAAAGTGGGAATTGCACAGACACAAACCAAGAGGAATGATATGTACCAATGGGAAAGTGAACGTGACACGACTGCAACCTGATGCACATCCATGGGAGACTTGCCACAGGGGCAGAGGGATGGTTAGGAAATAAAGTGGTACGATGTGCACAAACACACCAAATGCATGGAAGCACTGATGTGCCAGACCACTGCCATGGACACTTTGCGGTAAAGACACACATTGGAATCCTGACCACCAGGACACAACCATGATTTCACGGCATCCAGCATGGCCATGCAAACACCTGTATGGGCACCTCTACACACAATCACAACAAACAACATGCTTCCGTCACAACCCATCTGGTGCGCACATAAAACACATACATGCCTCAATAGCACAGCCACACATTGGCATGCCATAGCCCCAGGCACATACACATGGCATGCTCACACATGAACTCGGAGTGCACAAGCAGTGCCATGACCAACCACATCAGAGTCCTGTCAAAAACAATGCTAAGACGTAACACTGCCAAAAATCCAAATGCATGTGTCACCTTCACACATGGGGTGCATTATCCAGGGACTGCATGCTGCTGTATAACGATGATGAACACATGCAGCCAACACAAGGGTTACAAACCAAACATGCATGCACATGCATGAAACATGTGCGCCATCAGGAATTGCACCACATGCCATCTCACACGCAGACACCAGACGTTCTTGCCACTTGCGGAACTCGGCATGCAGCGCTGGGTAGAACCTGGCCAGGACCTGCATGTCATTTGGTGATAGTATGCACCTGCGTACACGGTGCCCCTCCGCGATAGCACTGCGCTTGATGACGCGCAGGGCCTTGGTGTGGATCTTGGATCTGAAGTCCTCCCAGCGCTTGTGGATGGACTTGAAGCAGTGGACGGCCACCGCGACCATGTTGATGGCAGCCGTTATATCCTCCCAGATCTGGTAACATCCTTACTTGCCGCTTTGCTTTGCTGGGTCGAAGAGGGAATCATAGTTGTCCAGGATCATTGCCAGCAGGATGCCAACTTCCTCATGGCTGAAGTTGACAGCCCTCTGCCTCGCTGCCATGGGATTGCCGCTCTGGTCAGAGGAAGATGGTGCGGACATGGCATCCCCCGAGGTAGGTGTATGTGGGTAAGCTGGTCCTGGGGATGGGCTGTGGAGCAGTGATGGTGGTATGCTGAGGTGGGAGTTCGGAACAGCAGCTGCGATTGTCACAGGGCCAGAGACAGGAGAACAGGCAATTGCAGGACGACAGGCACTCACAACATAGTGCAGGTGGGCAGCAGGCACAAGCATAGGACTTGCAGCAGCAGATGGGAACGTGGGAGCAGTGCTTAATTTGTGGGGGTGGTTGCCGGTTGCCAACACCGGCACTCTTTTTTGGGCACCGGAACTCATGCGGGGCCAGCGCACGTTCAATTGCTTTGTTTGTTCTTCCACTTTGCTTTGCTTCGATTATAGATCATTGGGATTTGTCATTCTGATCTCAATCTCTCTCATGCTTGCAGGTTGCAGGCCATGGCGGGCTGGGCCTGGGAGTGGCCAGCAATAGCAATGAACAAACAACAGCCAATGAAAAAGGTTTAGAACAATTTTACCTAACCCCAAAAGTTTGACTCCCAAAAGTTCGACCCCAATTTCCCGCATATATATATGTGGGGGGGGGTAAAGTATATAAAAAATGTATAGGGGTAAGGTGGGGGGCTGTGGGGCGTCTCCCCCCACAAATATATTTGCGGGAAATAAAAAAAAAGTCAAACTTTTGGAAAGTCGAACCTTTGGGTTCAGTAAAATCACTTCATGAAAACTACCATTCTATTGTTACTATGCAGTATTTGATACATTCTGTATACTAACACAGAATGTGCAGTTTTCATTGGCTGTTCTTCTGAGCCAGTGAAATTACATGGTGACGTGGTGTAGTTGCCACAGGAGGCAGCGCAGCGCCACCTTCATTTCACAAGTTACTGTGAAGTGAAGGTGTCAAGGCGTGGCATTGTCGGTCCTGACTTGTAAGAGAGAGAGCCTGCCTTGCTGCACTGTGTGGTGCGGCCTAGATGCTTCATGGGCCCCCCTCTGGCTGCTTTTTCATTTGTGCGGATGCCAGTGTGCGCACCCACCCCCCCCCGCTGAGGCCCCGACAGGAGACCAAGTCCAAGCTGGCAAAGCAGGTAAGTCACTTGTTGTTGCGTGCAGTGCCGCCTGAGCCTGTCACAGTCAAGTGAACAGGCAAGGAAGGCCCAGGTTGGGGCCCAGGCAGCGGCACGGTCCCCTGGTGGTGTCCTGACTGCCCGGGCTTCTGTCTGACCTGGGTGCAGTGTGCTGCTGACAGCAGTCAGTGCCACGCCCAGGCCAATTTCTGTGACCAGGGGATGCCACCTGCCGCAGACTGAGTCGTATTACTCTGCTGCAGGCGGCCAGGCCCGTGGATTCTGCCCAAAAGTATATTTTTTACTTTTTTCTTTGAAAACCTGACTTTCCGTGGGGCCGGTGTCCGGGGCCCCACCCCACAGAAGGTAGGTTTTAAAAGAAATAACTTATTTTGAGTGGTGGTTGTGGCCCATCACTTCGAAAGTGATGGGCCCCAGCCGCCCAAATATACGTTTTTTCTTTTAAAATCTTTCCTTCCGTGGGGCCGCTGCGCCACGCACCTATTTTTGTCATCATCAGGCTCAGTATGGCCCTGGGGGTGGTGGCCCCACGGAAGGTAGCCTAAGTGATTGAGGCAAGGCAGGGCAGAGCCCAGGACCAGGCCTGGGCACGGGCGGCTGCGTGGTCCCACTAGTGTCTGTCACAAAAGGAATGAATTGTTGTTTGCAACTTTGGCCACTTTTTCATTGGTGCCGAGTCTGACTCGAGACAATTGTATGCCCCAGTCCGACCCTGGATAGCATTCATCTTAGCGAAACATGAACTGTGAATTTTTGCCTCGGTATTTCCCTTCTTCCCTTTAATGTTATCGGCCTCATTAGTTCAGAAACAAGCTTCAGAACCCGGAACGGAGCATGTATTGGGCGAAGCCGAAACGGCTGCACTTCGCGAGAAAAGCCCATGCAAAGACGAACTTCTGAAATGCCATTTCAGGCTTAAAGATACACACATGGAAACTAGAGGGGATAAACATGGTGCACATGCCCACTAATCTGTCGTCATAAATAAAAGCACTAGTTGAGTATTCGTGTATAATTTTCAACCGTCTTTTGCTGTCATTTTTTTTACATAATTCCAGCGCATGTTTTCTATCCTGATGTGTGGTTTATACACTAGATGTGGCCCCTTAACCTGGGTACAATACGCTCCGAGCATGTGCTCCGAATGTGAGCACATGCAATCCTCAGATAGGAATCCTCAGATAGGGAGGTGGGTGTCCGTTACACCCCGCAGTTTAGTGAAGTATGTCAAGAACATGTCAGTGGGAAGGAGATGTGTTAAGGTGGAAAGAGGCCCTAAAGGAGAAGTAGCACAGGCCATTGATTTCACAACAATGTCTTGCAGAAATGACTTTTTCCAAGTTATACAACACCATGCTCATGCTTGAAGGACCGGTGAAGGGGGATGCATTTATGAGATGTGATGACTGATAAGGGCTTGAGAGTAAATTGATTACACATAACAACTGGATGAGGTGACTGAAGAACCGGCTGAGGGGAGGGTGCTCTTCCTGGAGGTAACCGATTAACAAATACTTGGTGTACTTTAACAGACTGTCAGATGGGGCCGAAGGGGTAGAGAGAAATGCATTTCAACAGTGACTGAAACAGAATGCTTTTTTATTTATTTGCATTTTTAAAGCGCTCACACAGCCCGGGGCCATCGAGGCGCAGTTACAGGAGGAGCATGTCTTAGTTGCGTATTTATAACATGCTTAATACCCAGAGGTTTCTAAGCGAGGAGTCGGGGATCGAACCAGTGTTGCTTCGTTTCGTCTTTGCTTCCAATTATTTATTCAGCGTGAGGTTAAATAAAAAGTGTTTTTGAGTATGTCTCAGATTTGTAATTACTGCAACATATGTTAACTTTCATTCATTCAAACCTAACGTTTTAAATACAGTCTATTATTTTTACTAGTGTACGTCAAAACATAAAGATACTCTTACTGTGAGTATCCACTCCACTCAGAGCCATTTGGGAAACAGGGCGGTGGGAGGGGGTGGGCGGTCATTCTACAAAATTGATAAATAAGATAACATCCACAGGTTTGCAACAATTTTATCAAAGCATTATCGCTTCAAGGACAGTAAGTATGGTCCAGATGTATAACAAGTGTGGTCTAGAACTTAGAAGTGTGTTCAAATGCACTCTTTTACCTCTGGGGTTGCCGGAATGCTGGAACCACTACACCTACCATAACAAGTGTTTTCTAACTTTAAAGCATTATACTTTCTCAACCCATGTGTGCCCTTCCCCATCCACCCCACTACTAGCCTGTGCCAGCAGTTGCTTCAGCACCAAACATATGATATGGAACAGCAGCAGTGTGATGTGCTGGTGGTGGGCCGATATAGGTCTAGCACTGAACTGGCACAGGCCGCACGTGGCATTATGGGGCCAATATTTTTTGGGTACTGGCACTTATGTTTTTACAAATTAAGCACTGCGTGGGAGGCAGCAGAGGTCAGGAGGAGGAAGGCAAAATGGCACATAGGCAGGAGAGTGGCTCTTCCATGTCTCGCTACGAAGGTAGCCGAGAACAGAGTAAAGGCCCTCAGGGCGTAAATTACATGACACGCACTTCACACAGCATGCCTACGCAGCTCACAGCATTGGCGGGGATACATAAGGACAAGTAAACGCATCACTGGCTGTGCATGTGAAGGAATGAAGATGGAGTATTGTAGTCTTTATGTATTTTGGGGGCCACGAAATCCATTCCCTTCTGGTAGCGTACTGGTTTTTTTGGGGGTTATGCCTCTGTGCATACGCACATTTTTTCTATCCCCATTTTGAGGCATGCAGTCTGTCAGGTATGCACCTGTTCTGTATGTGGTTTTCAGGAGCTTTCCGGGTTTTTGTGTTATTGGGTGCCATTGTGTATCTCATACCTCTTTTTTCGTTTTCAGAAGCTTTCTGGGTGTCGTGTATGCACTTTTTGTGGTATGGGTACCACATATTTTTCTTGTTTGGGGTACTTTTGAGCCTTGCCGGACCACACATCTTCATTGTACACCACATAGACTGTTCCATGACTCAAATTGGCCAGAACAATCACTTGGTGAGCCTCCCATTCATCCCTTACAACTGTGAAATGTGTGGAATGGCCCCAAGAGGGAAAGGGGCAGGCAGGGTCGGGGTGGGGGTGATGGTGGTGAAACACCTGTCTCAGCCCCAGGTGGTTGGGAACGTGGTTGTGAAACACCTGCCCCAGCCCCAGGTGGTCAGGGATGTGATGGTGAAATATCTGTCCCAGCCCCAGGAGAACATGGAAGGCCCCAGTCCAAAGGTGGCCTGGCCCCTGGATGCCAACAGCATTTCAGCCAGACAGGGGTAGGTCCAACCCCCTGCCACTCTTGGCAGGAAGGGACGTCCTGTACAGCAGGACGAGGCTCAACCCCAAGAAAGAAGAACTTCTCTGATGAGGAGCTGCAGCTCCTCATTGACTACGTGACCGATCAACATTTTTCACATGTGCCTGTATGCGGGGAGCACACATACAGTTGCACAATGAATGGTGCATTGGCAGCGTTTCACGGAACAGATCCACGCCTTAGGGTAGGAGATGCGCACAGTGGAACATGTCATGAAGCGCTGGAATGATCTCACCCGTCACACCAAGCACAAGTTGAGCAATGGCAACTGGAGGGGGTCCAGCAGAGGAGGAGCAGATGACACTGCATGAAGAGGCAACACGTCAATTCAACCTCATTGAGCAGGTGCAAGGCATGGGATGCCTGAACAATTATGAGGAGACATCAGGTGAATGTCCATCATTGCGCCACCTGTGTTTTGCCACCCACATCAATTGTGTATTGGCATATCTTGGCATATCAGGCTGCATTTGTATGACAGCCCTGGGTAAAGCATGTCCTGTGATGTACAAACTCATGTCACTTGGCCATCATAATGGGCATAGCCCATGTGGCAGCCATGTGTGGCACATGTCTGTGTGACAGGACACATCCCCCACAGGGTACTGCCCAGCACCTGTGAAACATGTGACACCTACAAGTAGTGTTCATTGCTACATTCTTGTTGTGTTTCACTGTGCACTGCTAGACCAGTTAATGCAGACAAACTTGAACTAACAAGTCATGTCATGTGATGTCATTGAACATTCAAATGTCACATGTGCATTACTTTTCCTCTGGTATGTGTGGCGACTTGACAGTTGAATGCCCCCTCATTGTATATTTACAACACTGTTGAATGTCAATGTGCTCAGTGCTGGCATAGACGGGATGTGCAGGGGCAAGGAGGGGGGGCACTTGTCAGAAAATTCCATGCATCAGTTGCTTACTGGCCCAAGTGTGTGAAGGCACAATGTCTGATGGGTGCATGTACTGCCATTTCTTGTTAGAGTACTCCTCGAAGCATATGTAAATTGTTGTCACTGTTGACATGTATCAATATGTCTTTCTCTATCTGTGTGCAGGTGAGGATGCACCAGATGTGGAGGGGGAAGAGGCAGAGTCCATTGTGTGGCAGACCACCAGTGGGGGACGTGGTGTGGTAGGCTGTGAGAACACACTGGTTCTCCAGACCATCCTGAGTTGTGCTGCAGACTCTTCTGACTCTTTGGACTTGGATGTCTTTGATTCTGAACTGAATGTGCATGCCTCAAAGAGGGCAAAGGTGAGTGCCCCAATGGGTGAATCAGTCGGTCCTGTGAGTCTGTGGTGGAGCGGCTGGCTTCACAAGGCCAATCACTGATGGCACCCCCGTCTGTGGTGGTTACGGCTGCAAGGACACCCTCCTCTGAATTGGTATTGGGTCCTGGGCCTAATGTCCAAGGGAGGGTTGCAGACCTGCAGCCAACGACAGGGGCACCACAGCAAAGACATGGTTCCTTACATCAGGCCACTGTGGGCCCTGCACATGTGGGGGACATGTGCAGGCTGGGGAGACAGTGTGGGAGCAGCAGATGTTATGTGCCACCATCTGACATGTATATGTTTTGGATAAGATATCTGAGGGCATGGATAAAATGGCCAAATCCATGACCCCACCAGCGGCCCAGGTAGAGCAACAGCTGCAGGTCATGCGGTCCTCATGCCACTCCCACAGACTGAGCATGGAGGCCAACATCAATAGTCGACAGGCTGATCTGGAGTGTCTGCAGGCTTCCCTGCATGTAGACACTCAGGAATACAGAGAGGAGTTGAAGCTTTAGATGGCGGCCCAGAGGTTTGCACTCCATGTAGAACAGGCAGCCACAAGGAGAATTTTCCACAATGTGGTGGTTGCCTTCAGGCAGTCACTCTCGAAGGAACTCTTTGCATCACAGGCGGGTGCACATACAGACTATGTTGCCTTCCGTGATGCAATGCATACAGAACTCACCAACCTAACTGTCCTGGTGCGTTCATCAGTATTACACATGGCTGCCACCTCTGAAGACCTGGCTTTGGAACTGCATGGTCTGCCTCCAGCCCCACACCCACCTGCAGATCAACCGCAGGATGGGGGTCCCAGCACAGACAAGCCTCCTGGTCCACCATTGCCATGAGGTCCATGAGCCCATTAAGGGTTTTTCTTATTTCTATTTTGTATTTTTTCAGTCACATTTTGGAGTGGACATTGACATGCACCCTTCCCCTCCCGCCTCCAGGATGGACTGCCCCCCACCCTGTCCATGATGGACACGTTTTTTGGGGGTCTCT
The DNA here is from genome assembly GCF_040938575.1 of Ambystoma mexicanum. NCBI lineage: Eukaryota > Metazoa > Chordata > Amphibia > Caudata > Ambystomatidae > Ambystoma > Ambystoma mexicanum. Next base: position 167,396,948 of record NC_090923.1, on the reverse strand, counting down.
TCTTTGCCATGAACACTTTTTTCTATTTTTTCTGTTTTCTTTTTTCCATTTCCCTTGAGTTGTGCAGTTGCCCTCTCAAGGCCATGACGTATGCGATGCTGGGCATGCAGCCAGGCACAGTGACGTCAACTGCCATGGTTGCAACATGGTGGACGGGATCGCATATGCAGATAACATTGGGTTGATGGAATATTGACATGTGTGCTGTGTGAATGGTACTGTGCTATGGCTGTTCTAATGCCTTCTCCCATGTTGTTACCGTGCTCCAGAATGAGGCAGTGATTGCATTCCTGGGAGTGACACCCTTCAACCTTTGACGTTCCTACTCCCCATGCCTTTTGCCAGGCACTGGACCTCATGTCACGCATTTGGAGGCACAGTACCTGGTGGAGGTGATGCTGGTATCACATCATGCTGGCTTAGTCAGCAGGTAAGCACGTGCACTGTCTTGCATGTTCTGCCTGTGTAATTGTTCCCATTGGATCACAGTGAATGTCTGTGCTGATGTGTTTCTATACTCATGCAGGTGTGTGTATGTGCATTAGCAGTTCAATGCCAGTGCATTGTTTCCATGGATGCACTCATGATGTTGACAGCATATTTAGAAGTGATTATGCAGCACTATTGTCACATTCCTCATTGCCAGTGTTTCGTTCAGTGTGGATGGATGTACTGCTTAGCCACAACCATTATTGGTGCATCTGCACTCTGGTTGTTTCTGTTCTCCAACACTTGGCTCACTGACCGTGGTGATGTCTCATTACTGCCATCCTTATAGACCCCCACTTCCTATGTTATATTATGTCATGGGAAGTTCTAAAGCGCACGGCCACCCGACGGTATCATGGCGCTGGAAAGGAAAAGCATTAAGCCACAGTCAATGCACCCCGTCAACTAAAACAGATATGTTTTTACATCCTTTCTGAAGGCCAAGTGGTTAGATCCTTTTTTTATGGCAAGCAGGAGCATGTTCCATAGCTGTGCCACCGCTATGGACAGGCTCGACCCCCAATCCAGTTAGTATTGCAAGGAATCTTAACAAACAAATAGATGCTCAATTAGTTCACGAGCATCTGTAGAGAGGACAGAAAACAGAAAGAGAAAGAGAGGACCAAAGCACTGTGTCCTATTTCCCTTATAATCCAGGACAGTGGGCATCATTGCGAGGCTGGCGGTAGCCGTGCCTGTGGTACAGGCACGACTGCTGCCGGTGATTATTTTTTTCCGGCACCCAGAAAAGGGAAATTTCTGGGTCATTATGACCTTGCCGGACCTGGTAATTGCCCTTTTCTGGGCGCCAGAAAAAATTCTTCCCCATTCCCATTGAGCCCCGTAGGGCTCAATGGGAATGGGGAAGGTGGTAGCACCGGTACCATTAATAACGGTACCAGTGTTACTGTCATGTTCTGCTCGCGGGTGCCGGTACGGCCACCAGGTCAGACCGGGTGGCTGCAAAGGCACCCACGAGCAGAACTTTTAGTATGCCAGTACGGAAACCACGGTACCGGCAAGCTTACCTGTACCATTGTTACTGTACCGGCAAACTCGTAATGAGGCCCACTGTATTTTTATACAGGCATTGATAATCTCTCAGACATTAAGAGAGACTAAAGAGAGTGAAACAAAGGACAGTAGGAGGGTCTACCTACATGAGGAACCCACAACAGCGTTTTGGGAAAAAACAGGTGTAAAGGAGTAGCAGGTGCACTCTTATAAATCACCCTGATTACCAGCAAGAGGGTACTTGGGCCCCAACAAAATCCCTGCCACAACGGAAGACTCAACCATAGGGCAAAGTGTATGTCTAAATTATCAATCAAAATGACATGGATAACACTAGAACAGCATCCTGTTCCGAGTGCTTGCATCCTCCAAATGTGTGTTAAACCGTTTTAAAGGCTAATGATGTCATAAAACAAATTACGTCCATAAAAAACCTATCAGGCATGGGTATTGGTTAGTCGAGGAAAACTATATATGTAATTCATAGGGGTTAGTCTGGTTATTGGATCGCCATATCTGGTGGCTCCTCCTAGGACCACCTGCAAATGTTGTAATTACAAAGTTGCAGGTTAACAGGGAAATTATTGGCTCCTGCAACATAGTGTGCATTACCGTGAAAGGTAGCTACGGATTGGGCAGGCCAGGTCTTCTCAGCCTTGGGACCTTGGACAGCTACCAGGCTGAGTGAAACTATTGAAGGCAATGGGAACGATCACAAAGGTGCTGCGTGTTCTCAATAAGTTGCGCTCTCTGATCGCCTAAGCCCTGAGAGCGTACATCCAGTTTTGAACCTGTATAGTAATTGTATCTTTCCACCTGTGGTTCGATGGGAACGGCTTTCTTCCATCTGACTCGAGTGAATAGGCATTGTCCCGTTCCTCCAGATCACCTGTGTATGGACCACAAAATGCGTGCACTTATGAGGAATTTAGGCTACATTCCTTGCAGGTGTCTTATCGCCTCGGTAATCTGGAAACTTTATGTTTCTGCTTGTTCTTGGCTAGGATGCGCACCGTGTCTGTGCTGGAAGCTCTGTCTGCCTGGTTTTAGCTGAATCAGGCTACCAGCCTCTCCATGTATTCGATATGCTTCATGTCTAACGCATCTACGTTGTGATGTCAGTTGTGATGTCATCAGATTCTCAAGGTTATAGTCAGTCAACTTGTTTGATCAATGACAACTGTATCTCTTCCATATTGTCAGTCGGGTAAAGTTTGAATAGCTGTCTGAGAGAATAGCATTTCTCACATCTGCAATACATCACTGATGGCGATGAAGGGCCCAAGAGTGATCCGCATCTCTCATTTCTCTGCCTTCGGCCTGCAAGTAGTGTGGGGGTCACAAAGGCCACAGTTGGATCTTCCACCTCACAGGTGTTCCCTTACAATGTCTGGCATGTTAGGGCAAAGCCCTCACAGTTGTTTCCTTATAGTGTGTGCTCCCTATATTGAACAATCAATGTTTAACTAGTAACAGTGCGAAATGTTGATTGTTTAACCCAGGAAGTGAAAGGTGGCAGCAGAAGGAGAGAAAAGTGGAAAGTAGGGAGGGGTGCGTATGGGATAGGAAAATTAACTGGTGACCAGAGTGGCAGGGGGAGTGTAGTGGCAGAAGTTTCAGGGGTGTCCACCAGATAATGACAGGGTAGACCCAGTGGAAGGGTAATGGGATGTGATGGGAGTTCCGGGGATGTCTTCTAGATAGTTCAGAGTGGGAAGAGGTGTGGGCGGGTAGGCATGGAGAGTGACAGCATTGAGGAGGCTGATTTCCACATGAACATGCCCTGCCACTAAGTTTCTCCACCCACTACCAATTTTCATGCCTCCCAGACAGCTACTTAAAGCCTTCAGACCAGCTCCAGGGAGCAAGCGTTGAGGAGGCTGCTGGTCACGTGATCAGAGCCTGCCACTCAGTTGCTCCACCTACCACTAATTGTCGTGCCTTCCAGTCAGCCTCTGTTCCTTTGCAGCTAGTGAGCACTTGCAAGTGGATCTTAGTCATCTGACCTAAGCCCCACCCATCTGCTTAGCCCTGCCCTTTCCCTTCCTTTCTTAACTATTAAATCAAGAGCATCTCTCGCCCAAGCATCAGAAGTGAAGGACAGACAAAGAAAAGGGCAGTTCCTGTTTGGAACTGTTCGGACCAGGAGGACCCAGGACCAAAACTCTTGATCCTCAAAAATTGGGTAAGCTCCTTGAATATGTGTTTCACCAATCTCCCACAGCATCCCATCCATACCATCACCACGTATCGCCAGCCACGCTGCTCACCGACGATATCATGGATACCGCTTTGCAGCAATCTCATCTGCGTCACCATAGACCCCATCAGCACTCCATCATCCACCACTACACGAAAACTGATACTCGCCAATATCCACTCAGCAACCAACCATGCAGCAGACATTACCGACCTCATCACCACACTAACTTGGATGCTATCTTCATTACAGAGACTTGGATGTCATCCACCTCCAGCCACATCCTAGATGTCCTCATCCCCAATGGCAATAGAATTCTACAATGAAACCATCCAAGATGGACAGTTGTCTCACCATCATTCATAAGGCATCAAGGCCATGCACTCAACTGGACTTCGCTAACATTGTCTCTTTTGGAAATCTTTCCTGTCTCGTGCAGCTCTCGCCAAGGGACAAGGTCACTTTTGACAGACTATCCAACTCCAACGCCTGCTTCCTTGAAGACTTCACAGACTTGATCACCACCATGTCTCTCACGCATGCCAACAACTTCCTTGGCAACTTCAGCATCCCTGGTAACCCAGCAATCAAGTCAAAGAAGGAAGATCTCCACTGCCTACCAGACACTCTCAACCTCACACAGGTCACAGAAGACCCAATTCACAGGAACAGTGATATCCTTAATCTCATCAACACCACCTTGCCCACCCTCCATTACAGTTGTCCAATCCAACATTTTGCAATCGCCTTTGATATTAGTCACACCACACCAGTCAAGCAAGCCCATTGGAAACCCATCAAACAAGCCTTCTGATCATCCACAAACTTCACATTGGAGGCCCTCACGGAAGACATCGCCGTACTGCACTTCACACGGGCTGATCAGACTCTGTGAACCAGGACTTCTACAAGAACTCAACACCACCCTCACAAGCATCATCAACCGGCATGCCCCAGTGAAGCAAAGCACTCTCAAGCCTAAACCTTCTGCACCCCGGTACACTCAAGAACTCAACTTCTACAAATTTACTATCCGAAAACAAGGAAATGCTTAGTAAAAATCCTGGCGCCTATCCAACCTCACCCTGCTTTTGGGACTCCTAGCTACATGCAAATGACTGACCAAGACTAAATATTACCAAAACACCATATAATGAAAGCAGAGATCTCTTCAAAACCATCAAGCACTGCATCAATCCTCTGCCAAACCCACCTGTATCACACTCCATTGAAAAATCCACTGTCAACATGATCCGCCAACACACAGACACCAAAGCTACAACTGACAGCACACTACACATCCCATCTCATAAAACCACTACCTGGTCAACTTTCAAGTCACTAACTATGGTCAACTTTCAAGTCACTAACTATGGAAGGGATCTCTCACAGCCACATTGTACGTGGATGACATCCTTCCTGTCTCTGAACTCAAGACCTTTCCTACTAAAGCACTCCTCCTTTACCAGACAATCATCAACAGCTCCCTATCTCAAGGCACATTACCCTTGACCCTCAAGACAGGCAAATCATCCCACTTCTCAAGTAACCAACACTGAACCCGACTGATCTCAGCAACTACCGCCCCATCACCCATCTTCTAGTAAGATCCATGAAAAGGTAGTAGCCACACCACTCCTCCAACACATAAAAGCCAACAACCTCCTTTAGTCCTACCAATATGGCTTTAGATCCAGATGCAGCTACCATCAAGATGATCAACAATGGACTTAAAATTCTTGATGATGGCCATCCTTGCCTCCTGGTTCTCCTTAACCTCTCAGCAGCATTTGACACAGTAGGCAACCAGACACTCACCAACAATTTACATAACTGCATGGGAATCAGCAAGATCATCATCAACTAAGTTCAAATCCTACTTTGCTAATTGCCACCAGTTGCACAAATGGATTCCTCCAGCTCTCCAACTCTTCCCATCACCTGTGGAGTCCTGCCAGGCTCTATCCTTGTTCCCAGTGATGTTCAGTCTTGATATGGAACTGGCTGAACCATTCTCGCTCCACATAACATCCTCATACACTGATATGCAGGTGACATGCAGGTCTACCTCAAGATATCCTCCATCTCATTGATCCAGTTGTGGATGCCCAGTGCTTCTCTGAAGCTGAACCCCCTGCCTGAGTTCATAATGCTATCCAAAAACACTGAACACCCTGAAATCCAGACCTGGTTCTCTGCTATCCACCTCAAGGGCTTGACACCCTGAGATGGCCACCTGTGCCATGTCCCTTTGGATCGACATCAACAGACATCTCTCCCTCAAACCGCAAATAGCAAAGAAGACACAAATGGCTTGGTACCAACATCCTCTCTTGTGGAAAATCAAGCTCTTCTTCCGAGGAAACAACTTCAGATCTTCTGTACAAGCCATGATCCTCTCACACCTAGATGGTGGCAATGACCTTTTGAAAGGCCATCTTGCAACTACTCTGACACCCCTGAGATGTGCCCTGCATGCGGCAGCAGTTCTCATTAAAAGACTCTGCAGGAAAGAACAAGAAGCCATACCATCTCTGTTAACACCCCGAGACTCTGGAACCTCTTCCCCGTGAACATCAGACTCAACCCATTGCTTCTGCAGTTCAGGAAGGAGCTCAAGACCATCCTCTGAAAGGAATGGCTCCTTCCTAACACCTAGGTACCGGCACCCTTCACTCCTCACTCTACCTGAAACTGGGTGATCTGATCCCCACTCTTTCCTCCCCTAGTTGATTGTAGAACCCTTACTGAGAAACTTCTCGCCTTGCCCCTCCCCTGTTGTTAGCGCCCCTCTCCCTTGTTTCTCTGATTCCCTAGCCATGCTTTTCTCCCTATGATTGTAATGTGCTCTGTTCCTTCCCAAAGCTAGGCCCACCCTCAATGAATGAATACCGTTATATTAATAATAAAAGAGATCTGCATTAGGACTCCAATAGCAGAAAGAGCAGGTTGTATTGAGAATTTCAAAACAGATCCTTTCAAAAGGAGCACATTCAGTCTTTTAAAGGGGTAAATGCTGGAATATTGGGGCAAAGCCATCACACATATTTCCTTACTGATGCAAGTGCTGGAAATATTTTGGCAAAGTCACTATATTTGTGTCTTTTAAGGGGAAAACACTGGCATTTTGGGGCAATGCTATCACAAGTGTGTCGTTGCAGGGTAATATTCTGGCTTTTTAGGGCAAAGCCATCACAGTTGTGCCCTTCCAGGGTCAAAAGCTAGTCATGTTTTGGCAAATGTACCATCACAATCCCTATGTGACAACATCACAACCCATCTAAGAGCAAACATAGAAGCAAATGAACAGACCTTCGACGCAAGCCGTGCAACAATAGACACAAATCGGGAACCACCAGAATCCAGAGCACCACCAACCACCACAACACTCGACTGATTTGATCCTATAAACGAAGAAACGTTCAACAAACTAATGAAGGACACCAACCTCGCTGGATACCACAGGGGCCCCTCCCCACCAGGTATCTTCAAAGAAATCCTCCAGCACAGAATACCACCATCATACTCTGGCTACTAATAAACCTATCGCTAAACACAGGAATAGTAACTAAAACATTCAAATCAGCATACATCAAGTCCCTTCTAAAAACAAAACAGGAAATACTGAAGACTCCACCAACTACAGACCTATATCAAACCTACACAACCCAGCGAAACTACTTGAGAACCACATCTACAAAATACTACTAAACCATGTAGAAAGCAACAGACCACTCGACCACACCCAAGTCTGCTTCAGACCCCATGAATGGAATCAGAACTTCTATCCATAAGGGGCAACCTAAAAATAAACGCAGACAACAGCACCTGATCGGCCCTCATACTACTAGACATATCAGCTGCCTTTGACACAATTAGACACACAACACTAATCCAGAGACTGCTGGAATGCGGCATTAAAAGTCTCACCCTACAATGGCTAACATTTTCCTCACCAACTGAACTGAATGAACAAACTTGCCGCCATTTACATCAAACACCAAAAACATCACCTGCAGCCTCTCCCCACTCCATTTCAACATCTGCATGCCCCCTAATGAAACTCATTCAAACCCATAGACTGTCCGCCTGCAACTATGCAGATGCTACTCAAATCATCTTCAAGATAACCTCAACCCAAGACCCATAAACCACCCTCAACAAATGCCTCATGGACCATCGAGAGTGCAAAAGATACACACCTGAGCTGGCCACCATGCATGGGCAATCAGCCAAAGGAATCTTCAGTGACAGAAAACCTGGGAATACTCATGGACAGCGGACTCTCACTAGCACCACCAGTCAATGCAATAGCAAAGAAATGCTTCTACCTCATGCGGCTAATAAGAGGGATACTCCACTACCTCACTTTCCCACACAGAACTCTTGCAATCATTCCCTTTGGATTATCGAGACTAGACTATGCAAACATCCTCTACCTAGGAATGCCAGAATGCCTCACAAAAAAGTTCCAATGCATCCAGAATACTGCAGCAAGACAACTCCTGAGACTAAACAGAAGAGACCACATCACACCTGAGAAGCCTACACTGGATTCCAGTAAAAAAAAAGCATTAACTTCAAAGCCCTCTGCATTGCTCACAACTCACTACACGGACAAGGAGCCGAATTTCCCCAAGCCAAAATCAACCACTACCAACCAGTAAGAAAATTAACATCGAGCAAAAACGTCCAAATTGAAACAAAACACTACGAGGAAGGGACATTTGGAGGAAACATATTCTTCCGTTTGATAGCCAAACTATAGAGCTTGATACCGAAGGATAGAGGAACGACAGAGGATCCCCTAACCTTCAGAAAATTACTGAAAATCTGGCCATTCAATTCACTGATTCAAGCACAAGAACGGACACCTCCCATAACTCATACACCGGATCCAAGGCAATCATGGGACAGCATGGTAACTGGAACTGACAATAAAACAACCTACACTACTAACCAACCCTGCTCCTTACTCCTCTCGCACATACCTCCCACATACCATACGCGCCTAGGGCTAGTCATACTACACACAAAACACACAAGCCACACAGCCGCCTCAAGAACACACAGCTGACAATAACAAACAACCCAGACCTTACCGTATGGGACACAAGCCCAGTGCACACAAAGCACACTCAAAAAGCCAAAATGCACAGATGCCAGTTTATTCTGGTTCTGCAAGCATCAACAGAAGAGCACAACTTCTATCCAATCTCTCTTCCCTCACTAACCTTCCCCACCCACTTTCTTACAGAGCCACATGAGCACCTGGAAACCATGCAAATCGGAGCGGTGTGCAGCATAAATCAACATAATTTAACATAACACAAAGCATCACATGTGTATCCTTAAAGAAGCGAAATCCTGGCAATAGTTGTAAAAGCTATCATGAGCGTTTTGTTACAGTGGCAATACTGGCATTTGTTTTGTCTGTCCATACAGTGTATCTAAAAAAAGTTCCAACTAACAGCCAGGCATCAACTTCTTTTCTCCAAGCGTTCTGCCTGTTTATTCATGTGCAAGTTACCTGTTTTTGTTTGAAATTGTTTTTTTGTGCTGACATATCCTCCACTGAAATACTTTGGGCCTTAGTAGTTTGTGAAGATTTGGTGGTAAATCCACTAAATTACCTTCAAGCATGATTACCCTTACCCCTACCTGATACTGTGGATTTACCACGGGATTACAAAAGATGGTAGGGTTGTGTTGTGTTGATTTTTGGAGTCCATAAGACTTCATGAGAATTTTGGCAGAATTACCATCAGCAGTAATTCCGGCGGTGATAATTCTGCCGATATAGCCAATTTTTGACAGTAAGGTGGAGGTTTATCCTCCACCTTACTGGCAAAAAACCTCGACCTTACCACTAAATTTGAAGTGGTGCGGTAATGCAGCGGTAATGCAGCGGTAACAAAACTACTGCATATTACCAAGGTATTTACCCACACAGACATACCTGTAATGAAGCCCATTGTATCCTATGAATTACCAGAAATAATAAATAACTAGCAATTAAAAAAGGAAAGTATTTATAGATAAAATTATTTGGTGTCTACCAGAGGTATTGATGCTTTGGCTTGCACAGGAAAGTATTTTGCAGTGAATGGGCCTCATTACCGGTCCGGTGGTAACCCTGTTTTACAAGCATCTGACTTCCCGGTGCCAACGGCTGATTATGAGTCCGGCGGCCCTGGAAGTCAGGCCCTGATAAATTGTAAGTCCCCATTCCCATATAATCCAGAGGACGGGTCTGCCTACCGTGGTCGCTGCGTCCGGCAGCATCAGACCTGTCGGGCAGAGTTTGCCGATCTGGAAACAAGGTGCTGGTGAGCCGGTGAGCTTACCGGCACTGTTGTTTTCCGGACCAGCAAACTCCTAATGAGGGCCAATGTCTTCCTTCTTTCACACACCCAGAAACAATGTGGCATTTTGGTACTCGTTTGTTACTCAGGGCCTAAACCATGAAAGTGTCACTCACGTTTTCAGTTTAAAGTAAAAAGGGCATTGCAGCTTTGCTGTGAATACCCACTAAATAACGACTGTGTGTCTCTTGACCTTCATTGCATTGTGGCTGTCCTGGACCCTACCTGACACTGGTCTTGTAATGGGCTCTTATGCCGATCTCCTGGGCTTCCTGGCAGTATAATGTACACATCCGGTTTCCACGCTGCACACGGCACATATGTGTTGATCTAACCAATGTAAATTCTAAACTATTTTCCTGATGTGGTTGAACAATCATACTTGCCAACCCTACTAATTGAGGTGGTAGGCTACTGCTTTTTATGCCGTCCTACTGCCTTGAGATACATCCTACCGCATTTTGGAGTAACAGGTAATGTATGTGACTGACTCTCAGGGTGTCTGAGACTGTGCCCATGATAGAGCATGCAATGCATGTATGCGTGTGTGTGTGCGTGTGCGATTGGGCAGTGAACGGTTATGCGATTAATTTGATCTATAACCTCATATCTATCTACTGACCCGACAGACACCTGGCTCTGCCCTGCATGATTCTTCTGCCAATGAAGGCAAGTGGCAGAGCGGGAGGACATCTCACAACCTCACCCTGATATTATCAGTCCCTGATATTATCAGTCTCAGTGTCTGTGTCACTGCCCAGCAGGGGTGTTGCTATGTCTGGAAACTATCAGGGGCTAAGCTAAAGTCGGGACTGGCAGGATTCGGAGCTAGCTATAGCCTTTTGGTTGTAGACCCTGAGCTTCTATCCGGGGCTGCAACCAAGAGACCCCGGTCTATAGCCCCCGAATCCCCCCACCCCCCAGCAACGCCTCTGCTGCCCAGGCTGCTACTGCAGAGCACTGGCAAACAAATCTCACCAACTCTATGGGCAGATCTTCTGTGAAGTTAGTCAGGTAATTGAATTCTGTGTTAACATCTTGTGCAGTCTCATTAGTTGTGGAATGCTCCAGTAGTGCCAACAATGCCGCCCCAGCAAGGCTTCGCAGGCTACTGGTAATTCCCTAGTTGCTTCTTTTAAACAGTTCATTTGGCGTTTCATTTTTTTGCAAACTGTAGCAGATAAGTGTGAACTGATCAAAAATAGACCATTTCTCTGTGAAGTCACAACTCACTGTGAAGGGTCTATGAGCATTGCAAAACCCCTCAATCTGCAACTACATCTAAGTAAATGCCCTCCTGGCAAACAGCAGCCTTAAGCCTAACAATGAACATTACCCCTGCAATCTGCGCAGGGAGTATTAATTCTATTAAAGACTAGGAGGCGAGCATTATGCTTCAACTTCTTTAATTCACTACTCTTCAGCAGTTTCAACAAAACTCAAAAACCATAACAAAAGACTGAAAACAGTCTGAACAGACTTTTCATCCTTTTGAACTACAATCCCCATAGTCTCTGTAGTCCATCACACTCCATGTTCAGTAATAACCACTTCCTGTTCCTGAGCTCCTCCTTTCTTTTACTCGCTCTGAAAGTCACACTGCGAACTCCACACTAAGCCTTGCAACTGGCAACGACTCGAACCACTCCAACCGAATAGCGAACTTCCTCGACTCCAAGTAACTACCTCCGCTAGTCTCCTACATCAATTGTTCTTCGGCTCCTCTCCTAGGAATAATAGTATTGTTAATACCATCATATTATTACTTTATGCAATCTCATAATATCATGTGCAATACATAACTCGGGTGGGAATGTAATGCTTGCCTCCTAGTCTTTAATAGAATTAATATTCCCGGCGCAGATAGCAGGGGTAATCTTCATTCTATGACAAGACTGGAGGCGAGCATTATGCTTGTTCAAATCTTTCCAACACAGTGACCGCTAAACTCTCGGTCGGCTTGAAATGAAATTCTTTAAAAGTTCGATCATTCGACCAGTCTGGTGTTAACATAATATCTCTAAGGGATACTCCTGTCTTAAAGGCTTTAGACGCCATAGCTCTGTGCACTGAATGCGCTCCATACTTCTCCACATCTATCCCTGCTGCAAGCAAGACCTCTTTAACCCATCTGGCTATAGTAGCTGTGGATACACCTTTGAAGGGCTTTCTGCGCGCTATCAGCAATTGCTTAGTATTCGCTGCTCTGAATTCTGCTGGTCTGCTCTTGTATTCTTTCACACAGCTTGCTACGCACCATTTAGCTCTGCTCGGGAAATATGGATAGTGAACTGACGAAGTCCCTGTCTTAGTTCTTCCCACTATAGAAAATGTCACGCCCTCTGGTCCAAACGACCTTCTATCTACCTCCAGCGCTCTCACGTCTGACACGCGTTTACAAGAAACTAGGCACAACAACATTGCTAACTTTCCTGATATCTGTTTCAGAGATAAGTATCTGTTGCTGCCAAAATCTCCAACAGTTTAAGAACTGATAGAACATCCCAGACGGTCTTATAACGAGGTTCCGGAGGCACTCTAAATTTTGCTCCTCGAATAAGCCGAATCACTGCTGGGTGTTCACCTGCTGGTACCCCCTCGATAGGGAGGTGTCCTACGGATATGGCGGACCTGTACACTCCTATGGTGCGGAACACTTTCCCGTCCTGCAACAAATGAGCTAAAAAGTTCAAAATCATCACTACAGGCGCAGAAATGGGATGAATACTTCTTCCTCTGCACCAGCTCGTCCACTTGGCCCAAGCCGCATCGTAGCTCCTCCTAGTGGACGGAGCCCAGGATTCTGCGATGAGCTGCGCAGCTTGAGACGAAATGCCTGGCAACGCCAAGCGTCTCCTGATATCCTTCACGCGACGAGCGGGAGAGTCCCCCTCACTCTCAGAGGGTGATACGACCCAGCTGGGTCCGTGAGAAAGTGCTCCCCTTCTGGGAGCATCCTCGGGTAATCCACTACTAGCTCCATACGAGTCGGGAACCATACTTGCGACTTCCAGCACGGTGCTACTAACAGCAACTCCGCCGTTTCCGTCTGACACTTCGCTAGAACTCTTCTTAGCATCATAAATGGGGGAAACGTGTAGTGTGGACCTCCGTTCCACTCTTGCAGGAACGCATCCGTCCCTCGACCACCCGGGTCCAGCCTCCAGCTGAAGTATTCTGCTGTTTGGGCGTTCAACCTCGATGCGAAGAGGTCTATGTGCACTGGTCTCCATCTCTCGGTCATCCTCTGAAACGCTGCTGGATCCAGCTTCCAATCGCTGGAATCCGTGAGGTAGCGAGAGTTCCAGTCTGCTATGACGGTCAGCGTCCCGGGAAGTTATTCTGCTGTGACGGACATCTCTGACTGCAGGAAGAAGGCCAAAAGTCCTTCGCTAGTTCGGCTAACGTCCTGGATTTGGTGCCGCCCAGGTGATTTATGTATCGCACTGCCGATATGTTGTCCATCTTCAGTAGGACACAAGATCTTATCCTTCCCTTCGTGAAGGCTATGATCACAAAGGATCCTGCTAGTAACTCTGGGCAATTTATGGCATTTCCCCCCTGTCTGCAGGTCTCCGCACCTTGCGCCCCAGCCCAGCCAGCTTGGGTCGGATTCTATGACCAGATCTGGTCTGTCTCCAAAAATGGCACGTTCATTCCAGGAGTCCATATTCTGTAACCACCATTTTAGCTCTGTCTTGGATTCCTGATCTAACGGCACCGATTGATGGTACCTCAGGCCTTGCTGCAGATGCCTTATCTTTAACCTCTGCAGTGCTCGATAATGTAGCGGTCCTGGGAAAATGGCCTGAATAGAAGCCACTAACAGCCCTACAATCCTTGCTAGAGTCTGGAGGGATACTATCTGTCTCTACAGACATCCGCTGAGTTCCCTCTTGATGTCGCAAATTTTCCATGCTGGCAGCTCGAGCGTCGCTTTCCTGGTATCCAGGATGAAGCCCAGAAAGTCCAGCTTTTGCGCCTGATCCTTGTTCACTAGAAATCCTAGGGATTATAATAGGTCCAGGACCCAGCTTGTCTGGTACTTGAGGGTCTCTCGATCCTCGGTTAGTAGCAGGAGATTGTCTAGATAAATGATCATCCTTATTCCTTTCTCCCTTATTGCCGCAGCTACCGGCTTCATCACCTTGGTGAAGGCCCATGGCGCTGAAGCAAGCCCGAAGGGCATAGACTTGACTCGCCAAAGCTCTCCTTTCCAGCGAAAAGCTAGGAAAGTTCTGAAATCCTCTGCTATCGGGATCATCAGGTATGCATCCTTCAGGTCTAGCCTCGTCAACCAATCTCTCTCTCTGAGCGAGACTCGGAGCTGATGGATGCCCTCCATCTTGAAATGGCGGTACAATATCCAACCGTTCAGCTCCTTTAAGTTTTTAACTGGTCACACTTTCTCTTTCCTGATCACCAGAAACATATTGCTTACAAATGTGGGGTATCCCGGGCACCTTTCTATGGTGTTCTTGGCTGCTAGCAGACGTAGCTCCTGGTCCAGAAGTCTCTGCTCTGCGCGCTCTGAACGCTGCTGGTGGGGCCTGCGCTCTTCAGGGGTTGCTGAACAAACTCTAGGCGCATACCCACAATTGCTTGTATCACCCAGGCATCGCTGGAAAGCTCGCGCCAGTTTCTCAAGAACATGCCAGTTCTCCCCCCCACCGGAGGATAATACGCTGCTCTAACCTTGAGTGAACACTTGTCCACAACCGGATCCTCTTCCCCTATAACCCCTTGGGAAGCGTCCTCTGGATGGGAAGAAGGAGTCCAGTTATCTATTCTCCCAGTATTGGGCCCTGGGATTCTAGGGTCTTCTTCCACCCTGGTTGCGACCAGTCGAGCAACCCCTGTGGTGACTGGTCCCTCCAAAAACTCGGTTGGGGAAAATCTTCCAGATTGAAGCCTGCGCCTTCTCCAGAGACGCGTAGGTGCCCACGAAGCGACCCATTTCTTTGCAGAAGGTCTCTCCGAAGAGGAGTCCTTGAGCCGCTTCACCGGCTTTGTATGAAGCTAAATCACTTAGCTTGGAATCTATCTTCAATAAGAGCCCTCTCCGGCGTTCTGATGCGATGGCGCAGTTCGCGTTCCCTAGGAGGCATACTGCTCTCTACGCCCAGCCCGCTAGGGCGTTGGGGTCCACTTCCTCCTCGGTATCTCTAGCTCTTTCGGCCAGGTCCATTATTTTCGCGAGAGGTCCGGCCAGGTCTAACACTTTCTCCTGGCAGCTCCTCCAGGACCTATCGAAACCCTTACGAGGGTCTTTGCTAGTTTTCGAAACGAAAGTCAGCATTTTGGGATCTAATTCTGGTGTCTCCGCCACCTTCCCTGGGAGATCTGGTCTTGAGCATTCCGCTCGGAGTCTCTGGCGAACTTCTTTGTCCAGCGCTTTTTGCAACCTCTTGGTCATATATTGAGCCACTCTTGGCGAGGGCTGCAAGTCCGAGGATCTCGGGTTCCGGATGCTGTCCGGGTTGAACATGTCCTCCTATGCCTCTTCGAGGTGCTTTTCTTTGCGGATTCTCTTCCCTCCGCTAGGTTTGATTTCTACCTCCTCCTCCTCCTCCTCTTGAGAGGGAGTTTCACCTTCCTCCAGCTCTTTATCCGAGCCTGGGTCCTCTTCTCCATTACCTTCCTCCCCTGGAGAGGGGGTCATGAGGTCCGGCACAGTCTGACGCCGCAAATATGCTTCACGGAGCTTTGCGAAGGCGTCAACGAACTCCGGGGCCTTCTCTTTTGCCCCATCCGAAGGGCCCTGGGGGTCGAGAGGGGATTTCCTCTTCCGGGCCTTAGTACTCCCCATTGACCCTGATTCCGAGGGTTCTGCGGGCGTGCTCTCTTTCCGTCCGGCATTGTCTAAGGGCTGGTGTAATATCGCCTCTAGGGACTCCAGCTATCAATAGCTCTGGTAAGTGACCACTTAGGAGAATCAGTGTCCTTATATGGGCACACACCACAGCTGCGACCCGCCTGGTTGTTACCCCAGGGGAAGCACCATGTTCGCTCGTCCCAAAGTGGACCCATTTGCTTTCATCTGGTGTGATATAGTCTGGCTGATCATGGCTTCTGCTTAAAACATCTAAAGTGTGCCCCAAGGAAGCCTGTCACAGTGGATCTCAACTAGACTTTTCCACAATGAAGTTTCCTTTGTATAGAAAGTGTTCTTTCTCTTTCTTGGAAAGCTTTTGTTTTTATTTTAAGTAATCTGTTTTTTTTTTCTTTAGACCTGCTCAGGCGGGTACCTGTATTACAATTTCTCAACATAGCCGGCTCATAAAAGGTAAAAGTGCAGAAAGCTGTTTCGTGTGGGGGAAATAATGTTTAATGGTTGGCTTACTATGCCCGGTGACTGAGTTGATACTTGAGGGGGTTTGGTATATTTGCTCTTTCACAGGTGCCTCTGAAAGACGAGTAGGGCTGGACTATCGTTAGTCACATGACCTAAACATTTCTAAAAGCTGAGTGACCTTCATATGACTCAGATATGCAGCAACCTATTCTCAAAGATTTGCTTTAGAGCAATTCCGGAAATGCAGCATTTTGAAGGTGTGATTGAGCAACTGTTTGTGAATTCTAAATGCACACGTGCATCTCAACAATGCTCTGGAAATCTCTGAGTTTCCTCCAGTACACATGTCTGCAACTACAGTAGAAGATTCGAAATGCATTGGACCTGTCCCGGTTTGCTCAAGTGCAGTACTTTGTGAATATGATAGAATACGGGTGGAGTAAATATGAGCTTTGAATTGGGGTTATCGACCCAGTCATTTATGATGAGGTAGAAATACTTTGAGATGGATGGGGATGCAGAAGATACTCAAACATCAATAATCAAACTAACTCAGAAAGTTGGCAAATCACATCTAATTGTCTAAAACAGGGAGTTACAATGAACATCGGCAATCCTCTCGATCTTCTCGAGCAGCAAGTTTCATAAAAAAGCAGGTTATATAGTAAAAACCCCTCATTACTAACGTCATCCTCTGTGGTAAACTACAAAAACCTACTTGGAAAAGTGATAGGATTAGAAGGAACATCTAGGTATACGTTCCATACTTGTCAGGAAAGTGATTGGGTTTCTAACATCAGGTGGGATAACTCAGCCCTCCTCTAGTGCAGGTCACTACGAACGTCATTATATACACAACATCCATTGGTTACAAAAACAATAGGGCACTTTGCTACGTGGCCATCTATAATTGGTTGGCACCCTTGTATCTGTCTGTACTTTTCCACATACGCCAGCAGCAGGCAGGCTGGCATCCAGGTGCTGGTAGGTTGGTCTTGAACATAGCTTCCAACCAATTAGCCTACTCTTCACCATCACTCTGCTGCCTGCAGTCAATTAGCTCTTTGAAGATTGGCCTTGAGGTTTCTTTCTCTGTGCCTGGGAGTATAGCATACTCTGTCTCCTGGAATTGGCATAGCACGTCATGATTATCTATTTTCACTCATCCACGTGACTGAAGACCATGTTTTAGAGCTCTGCTGCATTTAAAATACTCTTATTTAATAAAACTCTGATGTCTTCATTGTTCTTGTGCCTGTCTTCTGAACAAGAGTTTGTTCTTTTCACACAGTTGCAACCACTGTCTGATCCTTCAGGCCCAGAGTGGCCTTGGCTTCTTGGTGCTGGACCAGCCTCGCTTTTCTTTGATTCACCTCTGTAATTCAATTGCTCTTTAACTGCGACACACTGGAAAATCATTTATTTTTGTAGGTCCAGCTCTGCTAAAATGCGTAGTGGAATGGTCCATAGTTCATTCACTCCTATACATATATGTTTGGCGCATGCTGCAATCTATTCACTATATAGCTAGCCTTAAGAATACTTTGTCTGTTTGTGGTTTTTTTTGCATCTGTACATGTGAAAACGGACTTGATATCTTATTGTTTCTTTAGCATAAACATCTTCATCTCGATCTCGAAATATTGCTTATCTTCAACACTTTCTTAACACCTATAGAATGTTTATGTTCTCTTGCCTCGTCATCTCTCATGGGTACATCAGCCCTGCTTCATGTGACATCACCAATCTTCCCTTTTGCTCACTTTTCCCTCTTCCTCTTCCTCTTGGATTTCATTCAAATGGCCATCATACTGTCGTATATGTAGGTATGGTTTTCTCAATGGGAACCTTGCTTTCAGGATTCTCCTTGGTATTGGTATCTTCACTGGCACTGCACGTATTTCATACCCTGGTTCCCAACATATAGGCAACATGGGAGCGGTGCTTGAGATGGGGGTACCTGGCACCTTCTCTACACTCCCCCATATGGACGATTCATTGACCACTCGCCCATCAGTCTTCACATCTAGACAAGAAGAAATGCTTCTTTGGGAGCCATATTTTTATTACTCCTTTTAGGCATCCAGCTGATTTCACATGTTCATCCGAGTTCCAAGTCATAAGCATGCACTGTTCACTTGGACTGCAGTAAATTCACTCCCCCACGTATTTCTTGTGAGTCTTTGGGTACAGGAACTTCATTCCGTCAGGTGCATGGATGCATGCCTTCACATAGTCTCTGATTTCTTCATCTATTAGCTCTTTAATTTTCCATCCTGATTCAACATCAATCATGATCTTCATTCCTATTGCTTTCTTTGTGGTCTTCTTACATTGTGAGATAGCCAATCTGATTACACAGAATCCAAGCAAAAGCATTACTATCAGGTCTTCAAGGAACTTGAACATGTCTGCCATCCATTGTGGAACCCATGAAAAGAGTGATCCAAACCAACTATCAGTGAACTAGGTGTTTTTACATGTGTCTTCCACTTTGTCTACCATTTGGATGTGCAGCTTCGTCAGCATCTCTATGGCCTCTGTCAAGGTGCCATTTTCGTCATCATGAGATGGTATGAAAGTGCAAATGATTCTCCAATTTTGACACAGACACCTCCATCCATGGCTGTGATCATGTCCAAGATGCATCTATTCTGAAGTGTTATCAGTCGTGTGGCTCTCAGCCCTTCCTTGATAGCATTGAATCCCATGAAAGTCGTGTTGATTGTCTGCAGCAACTCCCATCTGGTTATTTGTAACCACTTAGTATTTGCTGCTGTCTGGATCCTTGGCATGAAGATTATCGTGAATATCAATGAAGTCTGTCTAAACAATCTGTGCTAATATGGAAGAGATTCAAAAGCTTCTATTGACTTAGCTGAAAAATAGTTCTCTCTCTTCTTTCGATTTATCAGCTCCACAGAGTTCTTCTTCCTCAGATGAGCATCTGCTTTTGGAAAGTTCCCAATGTTTAAATCATGTTTAGGATTCACCAATTCTGGAACATGAACTTTTACTATAGAACACTGTCCTCCCCAATGTTTGGGCAGCTTCATGTAAGCTCTGGATCCACAAGCCCAGTAGTGATCCATTATCACTGCTGTTCCAATGCTCATTCTTGGTATGTCAAAGATTCAATGACAATTCTGGTTCTCTCCAACTTTTCTTGTGCCATTTATTCTGAAACACAGTTTTGCACTTTCCAGAGGCACTATCTGTAAAGCCCCTCCTTTGTGTTTGACCCAGGTCAGTAAGTCTCGACCATAAAGGATTGCATCCATTCTGCACAATGTCAATGGTTGGTCTGTAGAAACCAATGACTACCCACGCTCTGCAGATGACGACACCTTCCTTCCATCGTACTGATCCCCAAATCTGCATCTGGCCTCTATTCTTTCGTCTTCGAATGTCTTCTGCAGTTTTTCCTGGATGCTCAAGTCTTTTGTTTACTTCCCATCTGAGTCCAGCTCTGATTCCAGCTCCTTTCACTCCAGGCTGTTCGTATCTTATCACATGATTTTTAGTGTGGGCACTTAATCTTGTCTTTTTGTCTTGAACATACTTGTCTTCTTCTGGATACGTCCATTTGGTTGCTCATTTTAGGTAGGCTGTACGACCCATGAACTGACCTCTTGTTTGACAGAGTGCAATGTGAGATAGACAATATGCTGTCTGGACATCTATTTCAATGGCTATGAAAATCTTCCCACTTCTTTCATGTGCTGATACCACATGTTGTTTCCCAAATGTGCTGTACAGTCCAGGTAATCATTCAGTTCATTATCATCCTCCCCTGTACTTCTCTTATGTATCCCTTTTGTCTCAATAGTTTTTTTAATCATCTCATGAAGTATATCAGCATAATTCCTTCTCGCTGGGGGAATCATTTGAACATTAGTCAGTGAACTAGGTGTTTTTACATGTGCTACAGGTGTAGGAGAAAGCTCCAGAAGCCTCACCCTATTAACATACTATGAAGGTAACATAGATTCCCAAATAACTTCCAAAGCTGACCTCCCCCAAACGGAAGTCCAGATTTATCTATCACAGGACTAGGTGCCTTTAAATGTACCTCTGGTATAGGGACAATTACATAAGGTTTCGGTGGTCTTAGACTTGCCACTTCCGTACCCTCCTGCTGCATAGGAAGATATACAGGTATTCTTGCTTTAGTTTGATCTTCATAATAAACAGTACGTACTGTGAGTGAGAGTCGAATCACAATGAATAGGATACATGTTTAGATAATATACCAATAGTCCCACTTTACGCAGCAATAGCTTCTCTTCTTGTTCTGCATGGTGGCCTCTCGTTGTTGGCCACATTGTTATTACTGTCTATGTTGCCCATTCTAAATCTTTTTTAAGGAAGAAAAAATCAAACTTCGGGCAACATCATAAAATACTCCGGTCGTAGCTGTATCTGCTCCACAAGCAGCTGGCTGATTGCAGGACGATAAACAAGATTCCTGATGAACACAAAGGAATCGTCCTTTTGCCAAACGAAATGAGGATGTGTTTCCAAAAAATAATGGAAGACCAAGGACAGTAAGTTCTGAATGTCTTCTCTCGAAAGCCTCATTCAGGATCTTCCCAGTGTCCCTCAGAAAATAAATGTACTTGTTCTATGACATCATGTAGCAATTGATTAATTGCCACTAGGTTCCTAGGATCTCACAGGAAAGTACAAACATCAGTTTTTCTTCCATCAAGATGAGGGTGACCGTCAATCAAGAAATAAAAGACCTTTCCAACTAGTCTTTTAGCCTTGTCCTAGGGTAGGGGCATTTGTGTTTTCCTAACAGTACTCAAGAAGCTGGAGAACCTGCTCTTTTATGGCTGCAATAAATCTCCTCATGATTGGACCATGCTTAGGATCTTGCAAGAACAGAGAAACGTTAACAGTTCTCCCCACAAGCACAGGGTATGCACGAAGAATGAAGAGAAAAACAGTAAGAAGGATCCCGTGAACGTGGTCATCAGGCACTACCATGGGTGCCTCCAAAAAGAAACTTGGTGAGAAAGGAATCAGGGAACTGCTCCCTCTTCCAATCATCAAAGATGAACTCTAGGTCTGGAATTGCCTTTTCTTTTCAAGATTTCAGTAGGTCTCAGTCCAGCGTTAGCAAACTCCTGTGGTTCAAGAACAATAGCTTTTTCTTTCACTCTCTGTTTAGCAGCTACAAAGGGTGTCTCGGAAGAACCACAGTCCAATGTACTCTTTATCTGTCTATTGGACAGTCTCTGTGTCCTACTTCCTCGTCATCAATCTAGTCTGCATGTGCTGAACTGCTTCTCTGATGCTTGCTTCTGACTGTGGGGGGGGGTTGCTCTCGCTGCTGTAGATCTTCACGTCTCCCAAGAATACCCAAGCACATCTTCCTAACACCTTGACTGCTGATGGAGTGATGTCCTCCACGATGAAAGAGCATTAAACCTGGGCTGATCCCATTTGCGAACAAAGTTCCGGATCAGAACTCGATCTTCAGGAAAAACTCTTGGCAATGAAAGTTCTTTTGATCCGGTTGCTGTATGGTCGTCATTTGTGTTCTGAGACTGACACCCCTTCCGTTTGAGCTGTTCTGAAATGACAGAGACACTTGTAGTCATACATGTTAAGTAGGCATGTAACACATTTCCTAACAATTCTGCTGTTGTCAGGGCATCACATCTAGTTCTCAATGGAGGAGTGAGGGGTTTCCTCAGTTGCCTCCCTGTCACTATCTCATGAGGCGTAAGATGGTGGTCAGAGCCTGGCTGATTCCTCAACAAATATAATGAAAGAGGCAGGCAATGTAACCATCCTTTTTTCAATGTAAGCAGACCATTGAGTCTCTCGCATATTCCATTGGCTTGCGGGTGATAAGCCAAAAATATCTTATTCGTTATACTAAGCAACAAGCTGATTTGCTCGAATACTTCATTCACAAAATGTGACCCATTATCTGATCTTAATACTTCACATATTCCCAATCTGGGAAATACTTCTCATACTAAAATGTTCACAGCGCAAGTGATGTCAGGGTGGGTGCAAGGGCCTGATTCAATCCCTCTTGAAAATGGACATACTACCACTATCATATACCTATATCCATTACAGGTCAGCAGCATATCGACATAGTCGATGAGTAAATGCTGAAATGGACCATTAGGTTGCGGGATAACTCCTCTGACTGTTCGCAGCGTGTGCCCAGTAATAAACTTTTGACATATGATGCAATTTACTACATAAAATGCAACGTGTTCTAGCAGGTTCAGTACCAACCAGTCCTCCGCAATAGTAGCTTTGAGGCTTTCTCTAGTGACATGCGCAGGGTAGTGCAGCTGTTCCAATGCCACCCTTAATAAGGCTACAGGCATCACTGGTTTACCAGTGCTTTCCTGTTGCCACAATGCTTCGGAAGGGGTTAAAGAACACCCCCTCAGTGTCCACAGATCTTTCTCATCCTGTGGTGCTTCCCTTTGAACGTCCATTATTTGGGTTTTAGACAAGTTATTTAAACTTTCGTTCACACTCATCATCACTACCATTCTTTCATTCACATCAGACGTGTCAAAGCTAATTATTTCCACTGAATATGCAACTCGTTTTGCTTCTTCGTCTGCGGCTTGGTTGAAATAAAGTTTGCTACTTTAGTGTGCTCTGAGCACTTGACGACCGCAATGCTTATTGGGGGCTGTGGTGCTCTAATAAGTCTGTCCAATAATGCAGCGTACTACACTGGAGTGCCATCCACTTGGAGGTAGCCCATCCTTTTCCAACATGCTAATCCTGCATTTACTGTCAACATCACGTAGGCAGAGTCACTGTACACCATTACCTCCTGGTCTGAGTGTTTCTCGAGCGTGTCTATCAGCGCCACTATTTCTGCAGCCTGTGCTGAAAATGAGATGGTAGTTGTGCACATATCAATATTTTGAATGCTCCATTAGCCCTGTGTTTTACTACAGCGGCACCTATATATCTCTGCCCATCATTTTGATCGATTCTTGAAGAACTGTCATTAAAGAGAATTTCCCTAGCTGCTAAAGCATTTTCCTTCACCCTCGGGATGGCAGCATAAAATTCCTCATAATGTGAACAATCATGTGTATTCTCGTCTTCTGACAGTGGTTCCGCTAAAAACATGGCAGGGTTTACTACTTTGCATCTGACAATTTTTATCGCTGGGTTCGATATGACCACCTCATAGGCAGAAATCCTTTGAGATGTCAAAGTGCCTTTGGGTTTCTCCAAAATAGCAAATTAAGCATACTTAACAAATGGAACACCCCATCACTATGCTTGCAGCTTTCTCTATGGCAAACTCGCTGTCAGCACATTGTAACATTTACTTGGTGCCCACAAAAGAAGCACATAATTAGTTTCAATCTGAGCCTGAAGCTTTCTTAGAAGGAAGGACATAATGAAAGAGAACACAGTGTGCATTCTAGGTAAAAGAAGCTATTTAAAAAAGGAACTTATTACATTGTACTAACATTGTAAACTGGCTTGTTTTACAATTTTACATTATTCATTTATAATGATCACGTTGGGCCTCATCACGAGTTTGGCGGTATTCCGGTGGATTTCCCATCAACCTCTATTTGTGCTAACGCCCTGCTGCCTGGCGGAAAGTACACCAGATCACAAGTTTGCATGCATGCGCACAGGGACCTGGCATTAATACAAACAGTGCATGCCCTAAAAATTGGCCAGGAACCCGTAAATCCATCGCACTCCGCACTACTGCCGAGCAGCAGCGCCAATAGCGCGCACTTAGCGTGTGGGAAACGTCTCACCGCCGGAACGAGAAATAAGGCAGAGGCCATTTTGTAAATCACAATCCGCCGAAAATCACAGCCCCTGCAAGCCATCTATCCCTGTGAACTTTGCAAAATGAATCAGGAATGCACCAGGTGCAAGTCAGCCCTGGACAGGGTTAGAAAACCGAAGTTCAATGATCAGGAGCTAGCCATACTGGTGGAGCAGGCAGTGCTCCAACAGGAAGAGCTTTACGGTGCGTTGTAGTGCAAGACAAGTGGCCGGCGTGGATCACAGATATGGAGGGACATCAGCCAGAGGGTGTCTGCAGTGGGCCGCATGCCCCGGGATGGTGAGGACTGCCTCAAGTGCCTCAATGACTTGCGGGTCCGAGTACAAGGCCTACTCTCCCAGCACAAGTGTGCAAGCATGGCAACTGGAAGAGGGCCTGCACCACCGCCACCCAAGCTCACCTCCTGGGAGGAGCAGATGACTACGCTCATTGATATGGGCACCATTGAGCGAGTTGTAGTAGCAGAGACTGGTGACAGTACCCAGGAGGCTGCAGGTGAGACCACCCTAAAATTGCACTAACCTGTAAGTGCCACACTTCCAGACCCTGAGTAAATGTATGTGCATGCAATGTGCGTGAGACGCCGCAGCCACCCATGACCAACCCCCCGTACCACCGTACCATAGCACCCCTAGTACCCTGAGTACGTACACTGCAGGAACACAAGGCCCAGGGGATAGACATCCATGGCCATGGCACAGCAACGTGATGTGTCAGTGTGCATGAATGCCCCCCAGCAATATGGTCACCGTGCATCCCCAGCAGATGTCTGAAGATATCACGCCAACATGTCCAAGCTGTGCCCCTTGCCAGTAACACGTTGCACCAATCACAACATGGGGAGTCAACAAAATGTAATGGCGAAGCATGATTGATACTGTGTCCAATCCCACTCTAACGCATGATATGCATGATACAAATCTAAGCTGCCCTCAACTCATACAACACCCTATGTACCCCACAGGCACACAGCGCCCATTACAGGCAGATGATGATGGTGAGGAGGCTACAACATTTGGCTGCCTGACCTGGTGCGTATCTACCAGCACCACCTCCCCACAAAGGGGCCAGGCAGTAACAACACAATGCCAGCCACATCCAACATCACCCCACAGTAGCCCACGGGTGAGGCATCCACAATGCCACAAGGAGGCCAGTGCTTCATACACCACCAGCCACCATGGAAACCCTGGATGTTGAGGGAGCCACCAGTGGGATGAGCCTGATGTGGAACACACATCAACAGCTGCACGTGACACAGCACTGTTGACCTCATCAAGCTTCAGTGTCGCACATGAAATAGGCACACCCAGGGGAAGCACGGAGCCAGCGGAAAAAGATGCACACACTCCACATGTGCGTCGTGTCTGCACACCTGAGCCAGACGTGGATACACCCTCCTATGGTACCCCTGAGAATAGACACTCCACCTCAGCACCCACACCCAAGGTGGCAACATGTCCTCCTATAGCCCCCCTCCCAGGCAGTGCAGAGCTGTCAGCCCGATCCCCGGCACACCCGAAGTACCACTCATCACGGGAGCTGCAGTGATGGGGCATCTGGATGTTATTGAGGCCAGACAGATGCAAATTGAGGCCATGTACACAGTGCACTGCATCCACATTGCGGCAATCAGTTGTGCCATACGGAACGCATCTATGAGAATGGCCCGTGACAATGCATGGACTATAAAGTGATGGAGGGATGCACAGCGGCCCTGACAGGTTTCGGGCAGAGGGTACAAGAGTTGTGCGAGGGCCTATCTGGGCATGCAGAGCAGATGAGGGAGTCGAACAATCTGCTCCGCCAGCAGCTGCAGGTTACTAGAGCCATTCCATTAACCTCGACCACGCCCACGCCCACATAGGGATCCGTGGAGTATTCACCTAGGCGCCGTTCCATGCGCAATATCAGACACCGCTCACCAGAGAATCCCGGACTTGGGAAGCTCCCACGACCATCATAGATGGACATGGCACAGTAGTGGCGGGCCTCGGGCACATGCACCTACCTGCACTGTTTTGGGGAGTTCTCAGGGGGGAGGGGTATTGTGTGCTAGGGAGTTCCCGGGGGGAGGGGGGATTGTGTGCTGGGAAGTTCACTTGGGGGAGTGGGGATTGTGTGCTGGGGAGTTCACTGGGGGGAGGGGTTTGTGTGCTGGGGAGGTCACTGGGGCAGAGGGGATGGTGTGCTGGGGAGTTCTCAGGGGGAGGAGGGATTGTGTGCTGGGGAGTTCACTGGGGGTGGGGGGATTGTGTGCTGGGGAGTTCACTGGGGGGAGGGGGGATTGTGTGCTGGGGAGTTCACTGGGGGGAGGGAGGATTGTGGAGCATATAATAAATCACGTTAAAAAAAATCATACAAAGCATGGACAGTCATGATTGTGATAAAGTGCTCTTTAATGTTCAAGTGATATGTGTCAAATGTACCCATCACATTATCAAAATGAATTCTCAATCAAGCCCTGTCTGGCCAACCTCCCCTCCCTCACCCCATCCCTGTGTACACGTGCACCAGCTTCTGGCACATCATCATGTTCACTCCCATCGCCAGGTGGCTGCACATCAGTATCGGGGGGCAGTGGCACATTCCTGTGACAGCAAATGTTGTGCAGTTGTGCAGCATGGCTTATGTAAGTATGATATTGCCAACTTTTTCAGGTGCACACATCAATGCCCCTCCTGTACGGTCTAGGCACCGGAAGCGTGCCTTCAATAGTCCAAATGCCCTCTCCATGCAGATGCTTGTACGTCCATGGGCAACGTTGTATGCCCGCTCAGCTGGAGTGTGTGGATGACGCACAGGGGTCATGAGCCATGTGTATTGGGGATATCCAGAATCACCTGCAGGGAAGACAATGCAGGTATGAGGACGAGGTTGGTTCAGTGGGTGCACAAGGCTCATTCATCAGTGACATTGGCAGCAGATTCAAGTTTGTGTTGAAGAGTTCATGCTATCTCATTGCAATTTTGGCATACAACCTTCGCCTTCCCGGACATGCATGGTCTGAGGTTGCCATGCAGCTGTGTATAAATGTATATGTGAGTGATTAGGTGTATCACACTCATGTATTACATGTGCACTAGTTATCATATGGTCACTTACATTGTGGTGTGTGCTGTGCTATGGGCAGCATTGATTCAATGGACTACTTACTGCTAGCACCACCCCTGTGTCTAAATGTAACAGTACTCTGTCCCTTGTCACTGGATGAGGGGACTCTTCTATCTGCCTGTGCATGCAGCACGTTGTTAGCCCATGTGTCATTGGCATTCCCTTTGGCTGCTGTTGTGTTTGCTGATTGGCATAATTATGTACAGATCTCCAGCTATGTGATTGGCCAATCAGGGGTCAGTGTTTCAGGGATTTATCTTGTTGTGAATAAAACTACTTCTGTGTGGTGCTTTTGTGGATGTACCTACTTTCGAGCACCATTGGCATGACTGTCGGGTGGCTAGGGTGGGATGTCTCTGCTGTGTCAGGGTAAGAAGCAACACTGCAACACACACAGGAGGCTTTGTGGTATTTGGGCTTCCATATGTGGCTGTGCACCCACATGTCTTTTCTATTCAAACTGGGTGTGTTCTGCTGTGTTATACATGTCGAAGGGTTCTAGTGCGAGGTACATGCATGAGAATGTTGCAGTGCTGACACTGCCCATGTCTCCTGCTGGCATATAGGGGTTTTACTGTGTATGTCCACCCCCATCAGATGTCGTTTAACATGCATTCCGGACTACATTTGTACTCACCCAGCATCCATGTGTTTTGGCCTCAGTGCATTTACATGTACGCTGCCAGGGTAGTATTGCGCAAGACCATGGAGTCATGGGTGGATCCTGGATAGCGGGCGCAGCAGTGGCTAATAGTACCTATGCCGGACTTGTGATGGCTCTGTAATAGCGTGAATGCGTGCTGGCGCTATTACAGCCGGCGCTATTACAGCCGGCTGTACTTGCGCCTGCTGTAATAGCGCTGGTGGTATTTGTACTCATGATCTGGCGGAGTGGTATTGGCGGCAGTAATACCATTACTGCCGGATTTAAGGGTGACCGCCCAACTCGTGATGAGGCCCTTTGTGTATATTGTGCCCTAATAAGAACTTTGCACATTATTAATTCCAAGAATAGCCATATAAATTGTTTGCTAATGGAAGGTTATCATTCCAAGATTGACAACCTGGCACACTCCTACTATACTCATTTGAAATACCCATATTATAAAGGGGCCCAGGAAAAATAGAACCAATGAGGGCTCCAGGCTGCTTTGCCTAAAATCAAAGGACATTTAGGTACATAAAAATGAACACAAATCTTTATATTTGTGAAATCTGTCTGTGGTTTTGGTGCTCATGTCATGTCATTTTTCACAACACTCAACCTGACATTCAAGTTTTTGCAACCATATATGCTTATTTGCACGGCTTCTAGAATTGGTTGCATGAATTTGCAAAATCTATTACTGAATTGTGGCCTGAGGATCCTGATACCCAATTGGGACAGATTTTCAGACGAGGAGGGGCTGAAAAGAGTGCCATATCTCAGGGTAAGATGTCTGTGAGTATGGTGCTGTGCACATTTTCAGTCACAAATATGCTTTGAGAATAATTATATATATAATTCAGTGAAAAAACGTTGTCAAAGGGACGTTATGGTTCCAAGTAAAACCGAAAAACCCTTGAAATTCGCCAGTTATGGTAAGCTAAGCAACCATAACTCAGGCCACCACCGTGCACTGCTAAGACTAACACCCAGGACATCAAAGATGACATCACAAATGTCATTGATGACATCACTGATGACATCACATGTGTATGTACTTTTCATGAAATATGTGTACAAGGGATTCTTATTATAATGTTGCGAAACAAGTGTCAAGGATCATTGCAATAAATATCATACCCTAATTAGTGCATTGAACGATGCATTGATATAAATAGCATTCTATTATGGGGTTCTATCTAGTATACTAAGCTACTCATACAGAAACATAACATTGTGTGCAGCGTACAAGATGAAGGTATAATATTCGTAATGTTAATATGTTGAATAATGAAATGATAATTGTTTTCTTAATAGATTTTTGTGTACTGTGAAATATGTAATACGTAGATAATAAAACACATGTATTACATAATTGCATTACTATAGACAAAACACAAAGACACAAGAACACATACCAATATGGGTATTTACAGGGAAAGTGAAGTTAGCAAAAAAGCACAAGTAGTAGCAGAAACAATTCATAACTTAACTGATTATTTTCATGCAAATAAATGATTGCTCTGTTTCAAAGCTGCTATTTACCCTATGTATATGTATCACTTGATGTGATTGGACCCACAGGGAAAGTACAGCCATAAACAAAAAAAAACAGAACTATCAGAAAGTGCTCATAAGTCTATTGATTATCTTTATGCACAAAAAGGATTGCTGTCTTTCAAGCTTGTGTCTTCCCGTATGTATATGTTTCATATGATGTGACTGGTCTCTAAGGGAATTACTGTAAGAACCTACTTGAAGGATGCGTCTACAAATAAAATAAAATGTTTAGTTTCTGACTGTTACTGAAGAAAACCATGTGGCCTAGATATGTCAGCAAAAGAAAAAAGAGTGAGCCAGACATGTGATGTCATCAGTGATATCATCAATGACATTTGTGATGTCATCTTTGATGAGCTGGGTGTTAGTCTCTTCAGTGCACGGTGGTGGCGCGAGTTATGGTTGCTTAGCTTACCATAACTGGCGAATTTCAAGGGTTTTTCGGTTTTACTTGGAACCATAACGTCCCTTTGACAAAGTTTTTTCACTGAATTTCATAGGTTTTTAGTAGCGCAACTTAACCATAACGTCCCTTTAACAAAGTTTTTTCACTGAATTTCATAGGTTTTTAGTAGCGCAACTTAACCATAACGTCCCTTTAGCAAAATGTTTTCATTGAATTTCATAGGTTTTTATTAGTGCAACTTAACCATATCGTTCCTGTAACATTTTTTTAAACTAAATTTTAAAGGTTTTTATTAGTGCAACGTCACCATAACATCCTTTTCAATAGATGAAGACCACTAACATCTTATGTCCTCAAAGTGGGAACGCCGGGCGGTAAAAAAAACAAAAAGATTTTCCTTCCTACACCGGGACGCCTGCGCCGTCCCGGTGTAGGAAGGAAAATCTTTTACCAAGATGGCCACCATGGAAAGGGTACAGCGGGGTGTATAAAGAACACAACAGGGCATGAGCGGGGGGTGGGGGGGAACAGGGGAGACACATGGGCATGAGCGGGGGGGTGAGAGGGAACAGGGTACAAACGGGGCATGAGCGGGGGTGGGGGGAACAACAGAGACAGACACGGTGCCATGAGTGGGGGGTGGGGGGCAACAGGAGACAGACACGGGGCATGAGCAGGGGGTGGGGGGCAACAGGAGACAGACACGGGGCATGAGCGGGGGGTGGGGGGCAACAGGAGACAGACACGGGGCATGAGCGGGGTGTGGGGGGAACAGGAGACAGACACGGAGCATGAGCGGGGGGTGGGGGCAACAGGAGACAGACACAGTGCATGAGCGGGGTGTGGGGGGCAACAGGTGACAGACATGGGGCATGAGCGGGGGGTGGGGAGAACAGGAGACAGACACGGGGCATGAGCGGGGGAGTGGGGGGCAACAGGAGAGAGACACGGGGCATGAGCACGGGGTGGGGGGTACAGGAGACAGACACGGGGCATGAGCGGGGGGTGGGGGGTACAGGAGACAGACACGGGGCATGGGTGGGGGCAACAGGAGACAGACACAGGGCATGAGCGGGGGTGGGGGGAACAGGAGCAGACACGGGGCATGAGCGGGGGGTGGGGGAACAGAAGACAGACACGGGGCATGAGCGGGGGAGTGGGGGGCAACAGGAGAGAGACACGGGGCATGAGCAGAGGGTGAGGGGTACAGGAGACAGACATGGGGCATGAGCGGGGGGTGGGGGGTACAGGAGACAGACACGGGGCATGAGCGGGGGGTGGGGGGCAACAGGAGAGAGACATGGGACATGAGCAGGTGGGGGAACAGGAGACAGACACGGGGCATGAGCGGGGGGACAACAGGAGACAGACACGGGGCATGAGCGGGGTGTGGGGGTTTACAGGAGACAGACACGGGGCATGAGCGGGGGGTGGGGGGGTACATGAGACAGACACGGGGCATGAGCGGGGGGCAACAGAAGAGAGACACGGGGCATGAGCAGGGGGTGTGGGGAACAGGAGACAGACACAGGGCATGAGCGGGGGGTGGGGGGTGGGGGGAACAACAGAGACAGACACAGTGCATGAGCGGGGGTGGGGGCAACAGGAGACAGACACGGGGCATGAGCGGGGGGTGGGGGGACAGGAGACAAACACGGAGCATGAGCGGGGGGTGGGGGCAACAGGAGACAGACACGGGGCATGAGCGGGGGGTGGGGGGCAACAGGAGACAGACACGGGGCATGAGCGGGGGGTGGGGGGCAACAGGAGAGACAAGGGGCATGAGCGGGGGTGGGGGGCAACAGGAGAGACACGGGGCATGAGCAGGGGGTGGGGGGAACAGGAGAGACACGGGGCATGAGTGAGGGGTGGGGGGAACGGGAGACAGACACGGGGCATGAGCCGGGGAGTGGGGGGAACAACAGACACGGGGCATGAGCGGGGGAACAGGAGACAGACACGGGGCATGAGCGGGGGGGTGGGGGGCAACAGGAGATAGACACGGGGTATAAGCGGAGGGTGGGGGGAACAGGACACAGACACGGGGCATGAGTGGGGGGCGTGGGGGGCAACAGGAGACAGACACGGCACATGAGGGGAACAGGAGACAGATACGGGGCATGAGCGGGGGAATAGAAGACAGACACGGGCATGAGCGGGGGGTGGGTGGAAGGGGAGAGAGACACACGGGGCATGAGCGGGGGTGGGGGAGGGAGAGAGACACACGGGGCATGAGCGGGGGGTGGGCGGGAGGGAGAGAGACACATGGGGCATGAGCGGGGGGTGGGCGGGAGGGAGAGAGACACACGGGGCATGAGCGGGGGTGGGGGGACGGAGAGAGACACGCGGTGGTGGGGGGGAGCTTTGAGAGACACACGGGGCATGAGCGGGGGGTGGGGGGAAGGGGAGAGAGACACACGGGGCATGAGCGGGGGGTGGGGGGAAGGGGAGAGAGACACACGGGGCATGAGCGGGGGGTGGGGGAGAGGGGGGAGGGAGAGAGACACACGGGGCATGAGCGGGAGGGGGAGAGACACACGGGACATGAGCGGGGGGTGGGCGAGAGGGGGAGAGACACACGAGGCATGAGCGGGGTGGGCAGGAGGGGGAGAGACACACGGGGCAAGAGCGGGGGTGGGGGGAAGGGGAGAGAGACACACGGGGCATGAGCGCAGGGTGGAGGGGAGGGAGAGAGACACACGGGGCATGAGCAGGGGTTGAGGGGGAGGGAGAGAGACACACGGGGCATGAGCAGGGGTGTGGGGAGGGAGATAGACACACGGGGCAAGAGCGGGGATGGGCGGGAGGGGGAAAGAGACACGGGGCAAGAGCGGGGTTGGGCGGGAGGGGGAAATAGACACGGGGCAAGAGCGGGGGTGGGTGGGAGGGTGAAAGACACACGGGGCAAGAGCGGGGTGGGGGGGAGGGGGAAAGACACACGGGGCAAGAGCGGGGTGGGGGGAAGGGGAGAAAGACACACGAGGCATGAGCGGGGGGGTTACCAGACATTTGGTCGAAAAAAATTGGTCGACCAGACAAATGGTCGAACCAATTTGGTCGAAAACCAAATGGTCGAATTTTTATTTTTTTTATTTTCACCCCAAACCCATTTTTGTAAAAAACGAAAACTCGAAAAATAAATATTCGACCATTTGGTTTTCGACCAAATTGCGTCGACCAAATGTCATTCGACCAGTTTTAGGTCGACCAAATGTCTGGACACCAGCGGAGGTGGAGGGGAGGGAGAGAGACACACGGGGCATGAGCCGGTGTGGAGGGGGAGGGAGACAGACACACAGGGCATGAGCGGGGGTGGGGGGGAGGTAGAGAGACACACTGGGCATGAACAGGGGGTGGGGGTGAGGGAGAGAGACACACAGGGCATGAGTGCGGGGTGGGGAGAAGGGGAGAGAGACACACGGGGCATGAGCAGGGGGTGGGCGGGAGGGGGAGAGACACACGGGGCATGAGCGGGGGGTGGGCAGGAGGGGGAGAGACACACGGGGCATGAGCGGGGGGAGGGCGGGAGGGGGAGAGACACACGGGGCATGAGCGGGGGGTGGGCGGGAGGGGGAGAGACACACGGGGAATGAGCGGGGGGTGGGTGGGAGGGGGAGAGACACACGGGGCATGAGCGGAGGGTGGGCAGGAGGGGGAGAGACACACCGGATATGAGCGGGGGGTGGGCGGCGGTTGGGGAGAGACACACGGACATGAGCGGGGGTGGGCGGGAGGGGTGAGACACACGGACATGAGCGGGGGTGGGAGAGACACACGGGGGGTGGGAGAGACACACGGGGCATGAGCGGGGGGTGGGCGGGTGGGAGAGACGAGTGGGGCACGAGCGGGGCATGAGCAGGGGGGTGGGCGGGAGGGAGAAAGGCACACGGACATGAGCGGGGGTGGGCGGGAAGGAGAAAGACACACGGACATGAGCGGGGGGTGGGCAGGAGAGAGAAAGACACACGGACATGAGCGGGTGGTGGGCGGGAGGGAGAAAGACACACGGACATGAGCGGGGGGTAGGCGGGAGGAAGAAAGACACATGGACATGAGCGGGGGGGTGGGCGGGAGGGAGAAAGACACACGGGCATGGATGGGGGGTGGGCGGGAGAGAGAAAGACACACATCATTCGTGTGCAGGCGGCAGATCCCGCTCCTCTGCCCTCCGCTGGCCACCGTGTGCCGATGGCATGAGCGGGAGGCTGGAGGAAAAGGGAAGACAGGGAGCATGAGTGGGGGGGTGGGAGGAACAGGAGACAGACACGGGCATGAGCGGGGGTGGGGGACCTACTGTTCAGGCAGGATACAAAGCCTCCCATGCGAGGAACAAAGATGGCGGGCGTCTCTGAAGCCAGACGCACTGCACGCTTTCACCGCATCCAATGAGAGAGCACATCACGTCCTGTCCGCGGAGTGAACAGGGAAGTGTGTCCGCGAAGCGAACACAGATATCACTCATTTTTTTCACTTACATTTTTGTCATTTTTTTAAAAACTACTGGACGGATTTACACCAAATAAAGGGGTGGGGAGAGACACACCGGATATGAGCGGGGGGTGGGCGGCGGTTGGGGAGAGACACACGGACATGAGCGGGGGGTGGGCGGCGGGTGGGGAGAGACACACGGACATGAGCGGGGTTGGGCGGCGGGTGGGGAGAGACACACGGACAAGAGCGGGGGTGGGCGGGAGGGGTGAGACACACGGACATGAGCGGGGGTGGGAGAGACACACGGGGGGTGGGAGATACACACGGGGCATGAGCGGGGGGTGGGCGGGTGGTAGAGACGAGTGGGGCACGAGCGGGGCATGAGCAGGGGGGTGGGCAGGAGGGAGAAAGGCACACGGACATGAGCGGGGGTGGGCGGGAGGGAGAAAGACACACGGACATGAGCGGGGGGTGGGCGGGAGAGAGAAAGACACACGGACATGAGCGGGTGGTGGGCGGGAGGGAGAAAGACACACGGACATGAGCGGGGGGTGGGCGGGAGGAAGAAAGACACATGGACATGAGCGGGGGGGTGGGCGGGAGGGAGAAAGACACACGGACATGGATGGGGGGTGGGCGGGAGGGAGAAAGACACACATCGTTCGTGTGTGAGCGAACAGGGAAGTGTGTCCGCGAAGCGAACACAGATATCACTAATTTTTTTCACTTACATTTTTGTCATTTTATTAAAAACTACTGGACGGATTTACACCAAATAAAGCAAAGCACACTTTCGGGACCAGGCCGCCACTCCTGCCGCAAATTTGGTGTAAATCCGTCCAGCGGTTTGGGCTGTAGGCGTGAGCAAAGTTTTCTCCCATTATGTCTATGGGAAAAAAAAACGTTTTGGGACCCCCCCTATAACTTTGCCCACCCTGGACGAATCCTCACCAAACTTTGCAAAAAAATTCAGAGTGACCCAAATACTTTTTTTTTGCAAAGTTTGGTGAGGATTCGTCCAGGGAGAGCGAAGTTATAAGCCGCCCAAAAAGTGCTCCTCCTATGGAAACAGCAACTTAACCATAACTACATGGCCACTACTGTGGCCATGTACTATATATATATATATATATATAAGTCTGTTTTATTTGTACTGTCTTTAAGAGCTATGGACTCTCAAAGTTGCCTATCTGTTTATGCCATTAGTGGACTTCATGTGCCAAAATGCCTGGGGCACATTGGCATGTACTAAATATGTCACAAACCTTCTGGGCTGATCTTGCATGGTCATTTCGGATCACACCCCATTTGGTAGAAAAAACTATCTCCACTCCTCTGGTTTTGTTCTCTAACTCTTTCCCACTTTGCTAGTTCCAACTTTCCTTTTTCCCATGTCCTTTTCACTGCACAGACCACAGTCTGGTTCACACCCTTGGTGGGGTCCCAGTTTGCCCATATGGACAAGGTTTTGGCACTTTAAGACCGCTATGGTGGTGATGTGCACAGTATAAAAGACAATTTACATAAATAAATCCTCTTTGAATCCACCTCAGCCATCTCCAATTTGCTCAAAGGCACTATTCCTCGTATGTCACAATGCTCTGACCTTGTTCAAAATCTTGCCCATGGGCAGTTTGGTTTCTGTTTAGTGCCACACTGAGGAGTGAGTGGTGTTGCTTTTTGTGTCTCCATAAGCTAACAGCAATGATCAAAATTGAAATAAATCACTCAACATTACCTCGCCTAGATAACAGGCCTTGCTTAAGCTTAAATGGTGCATTTTGTGTCGTGCAATATTATGCATGTTTATGATAAGTGCATTGCATGCATATCCTGGTCCATTGCAAAGTAAAAAGCCAGAAATAGAGAACTGTGTCAACGACCACCGATAGTTTGCTGCATAGTTATTGGGGCTCATATCTCCAACAGGTGACCCAGGCGCCCATCAAAGTGGGTCATTCATTTGCTTATGGACAGAGGAAGACACCAACCACCAAATGACAGAGTGAAAAAGCCCTGCTGATGTAAGTGTGGGAGAGTGCCATCTGGCAAGCATGCCAAGCCATGGCATTCTTTTATTTTTATTATTACGTAAACTCAGGTGATGATTCCTTCTCCAAAGGGTTAATCGGCTATCCAAATCCCCCTTTCTCGCAACTCCATGCCAAAAGCATAGTGCGCTTGTGACCTGCTACATCAGCAGAGCAGGTTCAAAGATCACATGATGCCCACTTAACCACTGCAGCAACAGCAAAGCCACTGCAGCATAGGGGAGACATTTAACATATCCCTCCTGTAGCCAAACTACGATGACCATGAGTACCCCATGCTGGTGGCAGGGTAATCTCAAGAATAGGCAATGCCTGAGTTTAGGCATAGTGCATGGCGACACTTAAGATCATGGCCGCCATATCCCAATTGATATTGCACATGTGTCAGTTCCTGTGGGTCAGCTCTGCTGTGGAAGAGAATGTGTATTCGGGTACGACGGGCCGATACTGTCACGGCAGGACAGAAACACAGAGGACCCAGCCTCTCTTTGATTTTCTTTGGGCAGTATCCTCCTCCCTAGAGACAGTTGCACTGCAGGCAGCTGTCTTGTGATCAGGTATCAAAGGAGCATACCCATTCAGGAGGAGTAGCCTCACACAAGAGTGCTGCCTATCTAATGGTCTTGGTTGTCAGCAGAAGGGAATGGGGTCGGACTAGGATAGACAGGCGATCTCTAGACACTGGAAGAAGCCTTCCACCATCTTGCTTCTGTTTCTCTTTCCCTTTCCTGTCTCCTCCACTTCCTCTTCAGCAAAGCACTTTGATTGCAAGATCAACATGGCAAAGCCCACTCCAGACAGGTGCAGGGATTGGTCCCCTAAAGCAGTGTAGCTTTAGACCAATCACCTGAGTACTTGGTGCCTTTAAAGGAAGGAGTCTCTCTCCCCTTCAGCAGAATTGCCTAAGATCCAGAATGATTCCCTAAGGCTTAAAAGGCATTCTGAACATTCTCGCCTGGACTTCCTTTGGACAGTTGCACTGTTCAAAGCCCTCCACTGGAGTTGAAGTTAGAGCCGTCCAAGACAGAAGGAAGATCTACCCCATAGCCACTCCCAGGGAACATCGGGAGTGACCAGTGCTGTGGACCAGGACCAACCATTCTGCAACAGTTTCTCTGTGCCAGAAGAGCAAACCCTGAACTGTGGTATCCTGTCCTTGAGTCCTTTGTGAAGGCCTCACAGCAACTGGAGGCCAGACCAGCTGACGCTCCCTGTTCTCTAGCACCAAACTGATCGCTCCATGTTCCTTGCATCCTGAACAATAGGGAAGGCTCTGGTGCTGGTGACTGCTTTCCTCCAAACAACTGAACTATTGTGCTGCCGATAAACCAGTTTGCCGCTGCATTGTGTTCTAGCATGTTCTGC